>NC_140991.1:261802691-263002691 GCF_052327205.1 Somniosus microcephalus | reverse complement strand
TAGGTCCTCCCCATTAGAGAAAACATAACCCATTTTTCAGCAGAGAAAGTTATTTAGTTTAAATCTTGCTTGTTGTGTTTGTGTCAGGTGCATTTGAACGAATAGTTTTGTTTAATTAAAATTACACGTTTACTCTGCTGCTTGTCTGTAAAACATTTTTTACAAGTTAGATGGTAGTGGTGCTTTTATTTGAGATGTGTAAGTTACACTTTGATCTAACGTATTCTTAAATGTTGGGCATAGTCTCTGCTTCAATCACTGAGTCTTGTTCTAGACCACTTAATGTGTGAAAACAGTCTTTTTCTCTATCTATTCTGTCCCATCCCTTCGTCACTTTAAACACATAACAAATCACCCCGCCCCCGCCATCTCCTCTGTTCTAATGAGAAAACCCCCACTTTTTCAAGGCTATTTTTGTATAGTATTTCCTCATACCAGACAACATCCTAGTGAATCTGCACTGTTCCCCCTCTATTGCCTCAACATCCTTCCTATAGTGTGAAGCCCAGAACTGCAAAGAGTACTCCAACTATGGTCTTACTAAAGTTTTATATAGGCCCAGAAATTCGGGTCGGGGGCTTCCCGCGGGTGCAAGCCCCCGACCTACACTTACCTAACGTGCCGGCAGTTGACCTCTTGGCCTGTGTGGAATTCCTCTCAGAGGCCGGCGCGCTATGCTGGCGTGTCCCAGGGGCGTAGTTAGTGCGAAGCGTCCCCTGGGATCACGTGAGCAACAGGCAGCCAATCGGAGCAGGGAATGCTCCATTCATAAGTCTTGACAGATAGACCTGTCAAAACGTATAAATGCTGAGGCTGTAAAACTGTACTTTACCTTTAAATAAATTTTAAAAAAACATCACACTTTGTAAATAAACTATAAATGACATTAAATAACTATTTTAAACAAAAATTTAAATTTTTGAAAAACGTAATTTTATAAAAAAACGGGGCTAAAAATAAACTTACCTTGCTTTAAAGTATTTAAAAGTAAAAAAAACCTGTGGAAAAAATGTTTTAATTTTAAATAATTGACCACGGTGGCATAGTGGTTAGCACTGTTGCCTCACAGCGCCAGGGACCCGGGTTTGAATCCGGCCTCGGGTGACTGTCTGTGTGGAGTTTGCATATTCTCCCCGTGTTTGCGTGGGTTTTCTCCGGGTGCTCCGGTTTCCTCCCACAGTCCAAAGATGTGTGGGTTAGGTTGATTGGCTATGATAAATTGACCCTTAGTGTTAGGGGGATTAAATACGTGGGGTTACGGGGATAGGGTGGGATATGTGTTGGTGTAGGGGTTACGGGGATTGGGTGGGATATGTGTCGGTGCAGGCTCGATGGGCCGAAATGGCCTCTATCTGCACTGTGGGGTTTCTGTGATTCTGTGACTTACCTTTGAAAATTAAGTCCTTACGGCTGCTTTTTACATTTCTAAAATGTACAGACTTACCCGCACGTTAAAACCTGGAAAAAAAAAGGAAGTTCAATGCGCACGCGCAGACTCTCGCGGGCACGCGTTCGACCTCTGAACTCCTTGGTTCAGAGGATCGGAAGTGCCGGTTTCCCGCGCATGCGTAGTGCATGCAAGAAACTGGCACTTCCATCAGGTCCACGCGTGAGTACCCCGTGCGTGCTCACGCGTTGGGACCCGAATTTCTGGGCCATTGTCTCACATTATATCTCAACTTTTATATTCTATACTTCTTGCTATAAAATCCAGTATTCTATTTGTGTTTTATATATGGCCTCATCCACTGGAGGTGCTGCTTTAACTGTCTTATGAACCTGAGCTCCCAAATCCCTCTGTTCATCCACTTTACCCAGCTTTCCCCCATTCAAATTATTACTTTATTTTTTTACCAAATTGTACTGCCATTGAATTCCATCTGCCATTTTTTTCTGCATTCCATTATCTTATCTATAGCCCATTGCAGCTTCCTTTGGTTCTCAGAATTATTGAAAATGGCTCCAATCGTCTGCAAATTTGGACACCACTATATCAGCCCTATATCCAAATCATTGATGTACACAGTGAACAGAAACGGTTTCAGAACAGAAACCTGAGGGACACTACCAGCTACTTCCAACCGCTTTGAGAAACTGTTCTTAATGCCTGCTCTCTTTCTAACTAGATTTAATCCAATTTGCTACCCTCTCCCCTAATTCTATATCCCATAATCTTCTCCAATAGTTGCCCTTGTGGTAGCTTGTCAAATAATTTCTCAAAGTCCTTCTAGCCCACTTCCACTGAAATTCCCCCATCCATCACCTCCTCAAAGAATTCTGTCAGGTTTGTCAATCACGATATTTCTTTCTGAAATCCACATTGGCTGATTGTTATTTATTTCTTCCCTTTTATATTGGTCATTTCACTTTTAACCAACTCGGGATTTGCTTCCTCCCCAAGATCCTTCTCTCTTGCAAAAATTGAAGCAAAGTATTGTATTTGCTCAGTATCCCCACCAATTTCTGCTTATCCTATAGTAACTCACTATCCTTTCCTCACATCTAACAAATCTGTTTTTACTGATGTATTTGTAGAATACTTTACTGTTTTTTAATATATTTTTGTGATTCTCTTTTCATACTTCTTCCTTTTCCCTTTCATAAACTCTTCTATTTAGTTATATTCCTGTATTTTTATCATAGACTTATCTGTCCTCTTCAATTTATTTTTTTCTGACCTCTTTATTTATCCACATCACTCTGAAACTTGAGGTAGCCTTCCATGGTATATATTTATTCTGCAACTTTACAATTAAAAAAAAAAAAAAATCCCATTGTTGATCTGCAGCCCCATGTGCCAATTTCTCATTGCACCTCACCTCAGCGAGCTCCTTCTTTATTTTTTGTGTGCATCTATCCTGTCTACAGCATGTCTTCCCTCTTTTGCCAATATTGCCACACCTACATAAGAACAAAGAAATAGGAGCAGGAGTCGGCCATTTGGCCCTTCGAGCTTGCTCCGCCATTCAATAAGTTCATGGTTGATCATCGCCCTCAACTCCACTTTCCTGCACTATCCCCATATCCCTTGATTCCTTTAATATTCAAAAATCTATCGATCTCTGTCTTGAATATACTCAACGACTGAGCCTCCACAGCCCTCTGGGGCAGAGAATTCCAAAGATTCACCACCCTCTGAGTGAATAAATTTCTCCTCATCTCAGTCCTAAATGGCCGACCCCTTATTCTGAGACTGTGACCCCTGGTTCTAGACTCCCCAGCCAGGGGAAACATCCTCCCTGCATCTACCCTGTCAAGTCCAGTAAGAATTTTGTATGTTTCAATGAGATCACCTCTCATTCTTCTATAGGCCTAGTCTACTCAATCTCTCCTCATAGGACAATCCCCGCTATCCCAGGGACCAGTCTGGTGAACCTTTGTTGCACTCACTCTATGTCAAGTATATCCTTCCTTGGGTAAAAGAGACCAAAACTCCTTACCTAGTCTGTCTCTCCTAAAAATATTATAACCTGATATGTTTATTTTCCACTCCGGCCCATTTTGCAGCCAAGTTCTGCAGTGCTATAACAGTAACTCCTAATCTGCAAGAGGAAAAAAGAATACGAACAGGATCGTGTTAGAATATTGTGTGTCTTTGTATGCTGGCTGCATGAATAAAACACTTGTATTTTGCTTCTCTTTTACAGTAAGCACACCGTCTAGCAAATCTGCTTTAAATTTCTCGGAAATGCTGCTTCTGCGACCAGCTCTCAATCGAGCACACTTTAATTGTGCTGTAATAGATACTCCAGCACATGATTGTCAACCGTCCACATCCTCTTCATTTCCTATTGGCAGTTCGGGATTCTCACTGGTAAAGGAAATCAAAGATTCTGGCTCGCTGCATGAAGATGATAACATCTCCACAACAAGTGGTTTTTCTTCCAGAGCCTCTGATAAAGGTAAAGGATTCTTTAAAATATTGCAATTGAAAAATGTTATGATGCAGTTGTAGCAAGCATTTGTAATTCAGCTTTGAGAAAGCTGTACTTCAAAAGCTTAGGCCATGATTTCCCCTACCTCGACAGGTCCGGGGCGGGCGATGTCGGTGGCGGGCCCCGACCCCGCTGCTGGCTCCAGCTCTGTAGAATGACTTTACATTGATTGGGCTTGTTAAGCCTGCCCAGTGTGTTTGCCAGCCAATTGAAGGAAGCGGGTCTGATGACATGATTTGATGACGACGTCATCAGCAGGATTCCTTAAAGGGACCATGTGCAAATTTAGTTTGACAGTTGTACTGTCAGTGTTCTACAGCATTGAGGTGCTGCAAGCTTATGGAGGGAGTCACAGCACGCAGGGAGGTCCTCTTCACTTCCCATGGGCGGAAGAGACCTCCCCAGGAGATCAACGCAGCCTGGTTGCACTTTGCACAGGAAGGCACATGCAGGGATGTCGTCAGGAGGACCAGGCCGTAGTGGCGCAAACCTTTCAATGATCTCAGTAGATCACAAAACGTTATTGCAAAGCCACACTCAACCTCATCCTGCTGTGCCACTCATCACATCCCCATCACTCTGCCTTCCCTACCATACTCCTGCACATCTTTACTCACACCAACTTACCTTGCATCTCCACCCATCCCTTTCTATCTACATTATCACTTCCCCATCTCACTAGCCACCCCTCACACTCGCCCTCATCCTAATCCTAGTCCAATCATACCAACTAACAACACACAAGGGTAGGCACTTGGATGTTTTAGCCAATGTTCATGTGAAGTTTCTGTTAATGTGTTGTCAAACATTGAAACCTTTATTTTCAACACTTTGCGTTCTTGGACAGATTTGTGTGCACCTTTGGAAGTGGCTTAGTGAGTTGCAGCGAATGGTGAAACATAAAGGAACCCCCGCAATGGTCATGAGTGTGAAAGGAATGGCTTGGGAATGCTTTATGGTGTTGGTGTGGGGTGGTGCCAACCTGGTGCATTATGTAGCAGCCAGGGTGTACAGCGTCAAACAAAGTAAATGTGGCCATGGTGAGGTCATCCTGGGCAGCAATGTGGTCGGGTGCTGATGCCCTCTGTCCTGTGCAACATCAGTTGATTGCAGAGAAGGTTGGTGCTGCTGGTGTTGGGGCTGTTCGTGTTGGGATTCTGAGGACTATGGTGAGATCGTTTCAAGGGCACTGATGCTGATGTAATAGATGGCAGGTGAAGTTGAGATGACAAAAGCAATCCGTCAGTGGTGAGAGAGGTTGTTCCAATGAGGTGACACTGGATAGAGAGTTTGCTCCAAACACTTGCAACCTGCATAAAACTCAATCTGTTTTCCAAATGCAGTAAGCAACAGCTTCTGAGCTTGGAAAGTGAACAGCTGTGAGATGGGAGCTTTTATAGCACATTTGCAGCTGTCAAGTAATGAGATGATCCCATGCTGACCTCCTTACCTGACGTGATCCCCGAGCAGCGTGGACCCCGTGGGCGACCTCGTAAAATGATACGGTGAGCTCAAAATACTGTTTAATGGGCTGTTAACAAGGTCATAATGACCTAAATTGCCTCCCTCACTGCGGCATGTTGGGTCTGCTCAGCCCTGACAGACCCGACATCTGGGAAAGTAGCGTGGCGGTGGGATGACGGGGGGAAAAAATTCCCACCAAACGCGCCCACTGAGCCCCCGAGAAATTCCCCCCTTAGTGTGCTTATGTTAAATCAAACAATTCATTCTTTCCTTTGCTCTTCATCATAGCTGTTGACTGGCCTAGTTAATTTTTTTTAGGGTGGCGGAAACCTGTGACTTTTAGGTGATTTTGGTTATGCCACAGTTTGGAGTATTGCGTGCTATTTTCTGTATCCCATTACATGAAGGGCATTTGAGTCATGGAAATGGTACAGCAAAGTGACACCAGAAATGAGGGGTTTCACTGGAACAGACTTGGTTAAGGAAAGAGCTAATTGAGATTTTCAGAGTTGATTGCTTGTGAAGTATCTACGGTTTAAGATTGGATTTAAGATTATCTCTAGAAGAATGAGGTATAGAACTTAGAAGAATCTTCTCACAGGATTTTTGACCGTGGGATGCTTTACCATCAGAAACTATTGAGACAGAGCCTAGATAAGTATCTGCTAAAGAAAAATGTAAAAGGATATGGTAAAGTGCAACAAGGAAATAAAAACATAAGGAGTAGGAGTAGCCCATACGGCCCCTTGAGCCTGCTCTGCTTATTCAATAAAAGATCATGGCTGATCTTTGACCTCAACTCCACTTTCCTGCCTGGTCCCCATATCCCTTGCTTCCCTTAGCGTCCAAAAATCTGTCGATCTCCGCCTTGAATATACTCAACAACTGAGCATCCACAGCCCTCTGGGGTGGAGAATTCCAAAGATTCACAACCCTCCGAGTGAAGAAATTTCTGCTCGGTTCAGTCCTAAATGGCCGACCCCTTATCCTGAGACTATGCCCCCTAGTTTTAGACTCTCCAGCCGGGGAAACAGCCCCTCAGCATCTACCCTGTCAAGCCATTTCAGAATTCTGTATGTTTCAATGAGATCACACCTCATTCTTCTAAACTCCAGCGAGTATAAGCCATTCTACTCGATCTCTTCTCCTAGGACAACCCCTTCAATCCAGTGAACCTTCGTTACACCCCCTCTAAAGCAAGTACAGCCTTCCTTGGGTACGGACACCAAAACTGTACACCGTACTCCAGGTGTGGTTTCACCAAAGCTCTGTACAATTGCAGCAAGACTTCATTACCCATGTACTCTAACCCCCTTGCAATAAAGGCCATCATACTATTTTCCTTCCTAATTGTTTACTGTACCTGCATGTTAACTTTGTGTTTCGTGTACAAGGACACCCAAATCTCTCAACACCAATATTTAATTGTTTCTCATCATTTAAAAAAAAATTTTTTCTATCCTTCCTACCAAAGTGAATAACCTCACATTTCTTCACATTATACACCATCTGCCACCTTGCCCACTCACTTAACCTGTCCATATCCCTTTGCAGACTCTTTGTGTCCTCCTCATAGTTTACTTCCCCATCTAGTTTTGTATTGTCAACAAACTTGAATACATTACACTCGGTTCTTTCATCTAAGCTATTAATATAGATTGTAAATAGCTGAGGCCCAAGCACTGATCCTCGTGGCACCCCACTAGTTACAGCCTGCCAACCTAAAAATAACCCGTTTAGTCCTAGTCTGTTTTCTGTCCTTTAACCAATCCTCTATCCATGCTAATATTATTGCCCCCAACCGCATTAGCCCTTATTGTGTAACAACCTTTCGTGTGGCACCTTATCAAATGCCTTTTGAAAATCCAAATATACTGCATCCACTGGTTCCCCTTTATCTACCCTGCTAGTTACATCTTCAAAAAAAACTCGGAATAGATTTGTCAAACACGATTTAGCTTTCATTAAACCATGTTGACTTTGCCTAATCATATTATGATTTTCTCAGTGCCCTGTTACCACTTCCTTAATAATGGATTCCAGCATTTTCCTGACCACTGATGTCAGGCTAACTGGCCTGTAGTTCCCTGTTTTTTCTCTCCCTCCTTTCTTGAATAGCAGTGTTACCTTCCAATCCACTGGGACAGTTTCAGAATCTAGGGAATTTTGGAAGATCACAACCAATGCATCCACTATCTCTGCAGCCTCCTCTTTTGGAACCCAAGGATATAGGCCATCAGGTCCAGGGGATCTGTTAGCTTTTTAGTCCCATTAATTTCTGCAATACATTTTCTTTACTGATATTAATGACTTTAAGTTCCTCACTCTCATTAGCCCTGTGGTTCCCCATTATTTGTGTTATGTTTTTGTGTCTTCTACTGTGAAGACAGAGACAAAATATTTGTTTAACATCTCTGCCATTTCCTTACTCCCCATTTATAATTTCTCCTGTCTTGGTCTCCTAAGGGACCCACGTTTACTTTCACTACTCTCTTTTTACATACTTATAGAAGCTATTACAATCTGTTTTTATATTTCTTGCTAGTTTACTCTCGTATTCTATTTTCTCCCTCTATCAATTTTTTGGTCATCCTTTGCTGGTTTTTAAAACTCTCCCAATCCTCAGGCTTACTATTCTTCTTGGCAACATTATAAGCCTCTTCTTTTAATCTAATACTATCCTTAACCTCTTTAGCCACGGATGGATCACTTTTCCCATGGAGTTTTTATTTCTCAATGGAATGTATATTTGTTGAGAATTATGAAATAGTTCTTTAAATTTTTGCCATTGCTTATCTACCATCATACCTTTTTGATCTAATTTCCCAATCTACCTTAGCCAACTTGCCCTGCATACCTATGTAATTGGCTTTATTTAAGTTTAATACTCTAGTTTTGGACTTAAGTATGTCGCTCTCGAACTCAATGTGAAATTCTATCATTATTACGCTTCCCCACAGGATCCCTTACTATGGGATTGCTAATTAATCCTGTCTCTTTACACAAGACAAGATAAATGTGTTTAGAATAACCAGTTCCAGTTGAACAGCTAACTCTGCTACAGCTGCAATGGGCTGTTGAGTGTTTTCCCATCCTCCAGTGGTATTGATCATGTATTGCTCCCATGTCTGGAGGAATTGTAAATGTGGATTCTAGCAGTCTGTGCAAAAGCTCATACCTTCATTAGTGGTGTCCCTTCTGTTCATTTTGGCTTGTGGGTATAAATGTTACTTCCTAAATTATATACCTACTAAAGTTGTTGAGAGTCAAGTTTAGCTAAAGGAGTAGGTTAAGCTTTTGCAATGTCTGAAATGACCAAGTGCTCAAGTGTCTGCGTTCACTTGCTGTTCCACAGTGCTGCCTATTAGAAACCCTCTGGTAACTGAGCCAAATTGCCTTTCTTCATGTGTGAGCTTGGACGGTGAGGATTTGTTTTCTGCCCCACACCTGAGCCCAATCCTATCCACATTCCTACACTTTCAGAGTGGGCTATTTCTTTGTGGAGCTACTGTTTTATCTTCTTCCTCGACTGGAGATGCCAAGACAATTGTGGCACTACCCCTTCTGAACTGGAGCAGACTAGCATTGAACTTGGTACCTTCTTGATCTGAGTGGTTCATTACCACATACTTATTGAGCTATTGGGGAGTTGTGTTTGGGAAATAAGGTCTTTTTGTTTAGGTAGTTAAGATATTGTGTACTTCTGAAATAGTTTAGAATAATTAAAAATGTTCCAGCTAGGGATACAGCTTAGTAATAAAACTAATTGCTTTTATACTTTCAAACAGTGGTAAATCTTTAATGACAAAGTGTACTTGTGGATCAAGTTTTGTGTTTTTAATGTTACAGATGTGATAACTTCAAGGAATGCTTCTTTACCACCTTTGTGGTCCCCAGAAGGGGACCGCTTTCATTCAGTCCCCCAACAACCTGCTACGAGCTTGAAAAGGCCGTCTTTTAATCTCTCTGCCTTTGGAAGTTCACCTCCAGTAAGTACAATGCCATACAATTGAACCTGTTTCTAATAATTGAACACTCATTATTTCAAAATGTAAAATTGTGAAATTCAAAATGGTCTTGTTTTTTCCAGTCTTTTATTAGTACTTCTTTACTAAATTCAAGCCAGCTTGGGGATTCTCCTTTCTACCCTGGCAAGACTACATATGGTGGGGCTGCAGCAGCAAGAGCTTCACAAATGCGAGGTACACCATACCAGGTAAAGTTAACTGTGGATGCAACTCTGTCCTATTTCATTATTTGTACTCTTTATCTTGCTTCAAGTTTTTGTTTCAATCACCCATTTTTTTGGCTGGAAAATCAATAATTGGAAAGCATTACTTGAACCCCAGCAATAAATATGTTTACTTGTAATTGTAACCCCCTTTCCTGAATAAACCTACTACTCTGAAATATTTTATAATAATTGTTCTTTTTCTTAAGCCTTGCTAATTTTCTGTATTTAAGTCCAAGCTGACTAATTCAATACAAGAACCGTAAATTCTGGTTATTCCTTGACTTTTCTGCTGGTTTATCCATGTGAACACCACTTGGAAGAAGCACTGAGAGTAGCAAGGGCACAGAATGTACTCTGGGTGGGGGACTTCAATGTCCATCACCAAGAGTGGCTTGGTAGCACCACTACTGACCGAGCTGGCCGAGTCCTGAAGGACATAACTGCCAGTCTGGGCCTGTGGCAGGTGGTGAGAGAAGTGCCAGGCAATGACTATCTCCAACAAGCGAGAATCTAACCACCTCCCCTTGACATTCAACGGTATTACCATCACTGAATCCCCCACCATCAACATCCTGGGGATCACCATTGACCAGAAACTTTACTGGACCAGCCACATAAATACTGTGGCAACAAGAGCAGGTCAGAAGCTAGGTATTCTCTGGCGAGTGTCTCACCTTCTGACTCCCCAAAGCCTTTCCACCATCTGCAAGGCACAAGTAAGGAGTGTAATGGAATACTCTCCACTTGCCTGGATGAGTGCAGCTCCAACAACACTTGAGAAGCTCAACACCATCCAGGACAAAGCAGCCCAATTGATTGGCACCCCATCCACCACCTTAAATATTCACTCACTCCACCACCGGCGTACCGTGGCTGCAGTGTGTACCATCTACAAGATGCACTGCAGCAACTCGCCAAGGCTTCTTCGGCAGCACCTCCCAAACCCACGACCTCTTCCACCTAGAAGAACAAGGGCAGTAGGCGCATGGGGACACCACCACCTCCAAGTTCCCCACCAAGTCACACACCATCCTGACTTTGAAGTATATCGCCGATCCTTCGTCGCTGGGTCAAAATCCTGGAACGCCCTACCTAACCGCACTGTGGGAGTACCTTCACCACACGGACTGCAGCGGTTCAAGAAGGCGGCTCACCACCACCTTCTCGAGGGCAATTAGGGATGGGCAATAAATGCTGGCCTTGCCAGCGATGCCCACATCCCATAAACTATTTTTTTTTTTTTTAAGTTCATATATTAAGCTGTTATTGTACTTTGTGATGGTGAGATCAGTTTAATAATTTTTTTTTCTATACCAATGCCATGAAGCCTAGTAAGGGAGGCATTGGTCCATTTATGTCTTGGATGACTCCAGTTAAATCATGTGCCCTGTTTGCTGACTTTATTTGTTATCTGATGGTGATGTTTTATGTTTGGATCGCTGAAAAGGCCTCTTTTGGGTGGCACAAGAGTTAACGAAACTAATTCCACTGAATCGGCAGCCCGTTGACATTTGGATTGGATATAAAATCACCTTGAAGTATCATCTCGATTAGTACAAAGCCAACTTTTCAAACTTCAAAGTTAAACAGCGAGCAGTCTGCTAGACAATCTGTAAATTTCTAATGTTAGAAAATATCTATTAACTTTTCTCTAGCAGCCATAACTCTTCACGACTGTAAAGCGCTTTGGGACATCCTGAGGTCGTGAAATATGCTGTATAAGTGCATGTCTGTCTGTCTTTATACATTTAAGTATATATGCACAAAGTTTTGCTTTTATTTACTATTGGGCAGTGTGAGCGGGGTAGCATAACTTGGTGCTGTTTACTTGCACTGTTCTAAAAGTAGATATTGGCGTTAAAAACAGCAGCATGAATCCACAGAATTTTACGTTTTGTCCTAACTTGTTTTAAATCTGCTTTGCATACTGAGCAAATCGGAGAAGAGATAGAAATCTTTACTCTCAAACACTGCTGAGTAAACTGCTGCACAGATTTTCCCTTTTCTCCCAACTTCTGTACGGCCCTGAGTGGTGAGTAATGCTCGCTACCATGTTCCACACTTTGTATGCCAAGTCAGTCTGTAATGTAACAATTTGACTGGATTAAATTTCTTGTAAAGGGTTCTGTAGTGACCAGTGCACCTGTTGACTGCCAGTCAACATGACACCATCGTGGTTCAGATACTTGCCTTGTTTTGAACACAGCTTGCACAGAGCTGTGTAATACTGAGACGATTACAGCAGTCATATGACAGGTGGAAGGAACAGTAAACAAACTCACATTATTAGAAAAAAAAAATTCTACTCGTACTGTAAATCATTATCCACCCATAATAATAGAACAAGACAGGTAATTCAGCTGTGATTATGCCAGACACTAGGAGGTGTGCAAGTTTCATGTGTTTGTAATTCCCATTAATTTTAAACGTGGAAAGATTAAAACGGGAGTTGTCGCATTGACATTTCCGCAACACTCTACTTATCTTCTGTGAAAAGAATCGTTTCCTGAAGCACTAATCTGATAAATTGTGAACTTAATAACCACCAGGTTCCAATAAGGAGACAAATGAAAGCAAAACCAGCAAGTTCGCCATCTTATGGAGTGACAAGTGCCACTGCCAGACGTATCCTTCAATCTTTAGAAAAGATGTCTAGTCCCTTGGCGGTGAGTCTTCATATTATCAGTTGTGGTTTCCACCAGGCAGTTTGAATTCATAAGTTCATTGTCCTATAAAATCTTCAAATTATATTGGGTGCGATTGGTGTAATCCAGTCATCAAAAAAACCTTTCACTACAAATAGATTAATTTGTCTTTCATGAGAGAGGTAAGGCAGGCAGGTGATATTACAGAGATGGAAGTAGGCAGTCCTGGTGATGGAGAGGCTATGGGGTCGGAAGCTCAACTCAGGGTCAGGAATGATACTGAAGTTACGAACAGTCTGGTTCAGCCTGAGACTGGCCAGGGAGAGGGATGGGCTTGGTGGTTAAGGAACGGAATTTGTGGCGGGAGCGGTAGGTAGAGGCAAAGACAATGCCTTTAGTCTTCCCGATGTTCAATTGAAGGAAATTTCACTTCATCCATGACTGGATGTTGGGCAAGCAGTCTTGACAGCACAGAGGCACTGCATGGGCCAAGCAAGGTGATGGTGAGGTAGAGCTGGGTGTCGTCAACGTTCATGTGGAACAAGATGTTATGTTTTTGGATTATGTCGCCGAGGGACAGTGTGTAGAGGAGAAATACGAGGGGGCCACGGATAAAATTATAGAAACTTGCAGCACAGAAGGAGGCCATTTGGCCTGTCATGCCTGTACTGGCTCTTTGAAAGAGCCGACGTGCTTAGTCCCACGTCCCCGTTGTTGTCCGTAACTCTACATGTAAGCTACTCATCCTCAAGTTCTTGTACAATTCCCTTTTAAAAATTATTTATGGAATAAGCTTCCACCACCTTTTCAGGTAGAGTGTTCCAGATCTCGACAACTGAGTGAAAAAAATTCTCATCTCCCCTCTAGATCTTTTGCCAATAATTTGAAATCTATGGGGGAAAAATTCAGTTAGTGCCTTAAGAGGGCGCTAGTGGGGTGCAAAGCAACTAGCGCCCGGGCGCGGCGATGCTTGCGCCGCTCGCGAAATTAACTAGACATTTTGCGGCGGCGCTAAACACTACCGCCACGATCTCCTGCGCCGGCTGATCGTGACGTCAGTCGAGTGCGTGGCGCCCTGGTAGCGCCCCGGACTGGATATTGAGTGGCGCCCCCTGCCTTGCCGCTAGCAACGACAGGTTGAGGGGAGCATTTTGTAGTCAGGAAGGGACTGGGGGAGCGCTATTTAAAGGCGACCGCTTCCTGCCTTTTTTTGTTGGTGACATTTTGGCACCACACATTGAGAGCGAGAGAAAGAGACTTCTGGAGAGATTCAACACTGTGAAGGAGTTTTGCATACTGAGCAGCACTTTGCAGGTTCATTTTGATTTGCCCTTGTATCTATTTAGTAGAGACTGGGGGCTGCACTCTGAGCTCTTTCCCTGGGTCTCTCCATTGTTCTTTCCAGCAGATTTGATGTACAGGTCTCTCCAGGCTGAGATTCAAGGCTGCAATGAGCAGGATGTGGATGGAGTGCAAAATCCACCCTCCCCTTTAAGATAAAAACAAAAAAATGCTGGAGAAACTCAGCAGGTCAAGCAGCATCTGTGAAGAGAGAAAGAGTTAACGTTTCAGGTCGATGACCTTTCGTCAGCCCTCCCCTTTAAGAACTAGCCGGCGCCAGTGTGTCTGTGTTCCATTGCTGACTGACATCACATGAGCTTCGCCAGCGCTCTGAGGTAGCGCCTCGCTCCTCGGCCTTTGCACCTTAAGACGGGTGTGAAGCGTCTGATTTAGCGCTCCAATCACCTCCGGGGCGATAAAAGCCAAGTTTGCCATCAGAGGCGATAATTAGCGCCAGGCGCTAAACTTTGCGCCCGGCCGCTAATGGCGCCCCAAACGGGGCGAGACTGAATTTTCCCCCTATGACCTCTAGGTATTGACCCATTCTCCAGAGGGAATAATTTTTCTCTATCAAAACCTCTCCTCATCTAGAAAACCTCTTGGGTCACCTCTAGACCTTTTCTGTTCCCAGGAGAACAGTCCTAACTTTTCCAAACTCGCCTCATAACTGAAGTCCCTCATGCCTGGTATGAATGAAGAGAGAAAAATGGAAACATGCCTCAATTCCTGGCAGAGGTCCCAATACAGCAGCAGCTGTGGCTAGTGGGGCTTCCAGGATACACCCAGCCCCTTCAGATTGGAGGATCTGAGGCAGGCTGAGCAACAATCTCTTCTCACCTCCAGAAAGCTGTCTCTTACTTTTCAGTTGCTGGATTGAGGATCCTCAGGCTGCCTTTGCAGCAGCCAGGAGGCCCTGGGGCAGGTGACCGCTGTTGCTGCAGGCCTATAGTGGCAAACCTTCCTCCCCCCATTTGTGGGTGCAAGTCTTGGCCCCTTGTCTTTTTGTCACACTGTACATTCAGTCGCTGAGTATGGTCAACTCAAACCTAGCAAGATGCTCGTGCTTTAATCTTTGGTGTTTAGAAATGGATCCTGAATTTGCATAGAATTTACAGCACAGGAACAGTCCATTCGGCTGAACCGGTCCAGGCCAGTGTTTATGCTCCACACGAGCCTCCTCTCACTCCTCTTCATCTTATCCTATTACCATATCCTTCTATTCCTTTCTCCCTCATATACTTATCTAGTCTCCCCTTAAATACATCTATGTTATTCGACTCAACCATTCCTTGTGGTAGAGTTTTCCACATTCTAACTACTCTCTGGGTAAAGAAGTTTCTCCTGAATACTTTATAATATCGTCACTAATAAATTCAATATTTATGGCAATTAGTTTTGGTCTCCACACAAGTGAAAACATTTTCTCTACCCTGTCAAACCCCTTCATAATTTTAAAGACCTCTATCGGTCACTCTTCAGCCTTCACTTTTCTAGAGAAAAGAGCTTCAGTCCTTCCAGATAGGTTTACCTCTCAGTTCTGGTATCTAATAACTTTTAACATTATGAACTCTTTCTCATAATTACAGTGTGTCTTCCTGCTGGAAGGTTCACTGGTGCTGTTGTGATTTTCTTCACCTATTTTCATATTCTGAATCATGGTATTAAACTCATCCCTTTACACCACTGCATGCCTTATTAGATTGTGTTAATTTCATTTCTGCCTTATTGATGATGTGGCATCAAATTGGAAAATATGATAAGAGTTAATGGAATAGATATCACTACCTTTACTAGTTTAATGCATCATTACAAACCAGCAAACTCCATTGGCATTAAAAATACATTCCTAGGGCTCTGGTGGAAGTGAGGCAGACTGGGAAATATGTGTGCCCAAGACACTCGGTCCCTCCCAAATTGGGGAGCATGGATCATCTGCATAGTTGAGCATCCTGCCAGAACCTTCAGGGGTGGCGCTCACTCCGGTCTGCACTTGAAAGGGGAAACTGCCCAAGGCCACTCTCGCCGGGCCTGAAGAGTAAAGGAGTCTTTGCTACAGAGAAAGCCATTCCAGTGCCTCAAAAGAATGGATCCTTGGAGGGAAAGGGCGACTCCTCCAAAGGTAACGGTGCAGGAGTGGAAAGGGAAACCTTTGCAAAAAGTTCCTCTAGCTATGACTGGATTAGTAAGAGTGGAATCACGAGGGCAACCCGACTCAGCTGAACAACGGAGGAGGATGGTCTGGTCAACCGTGTCAAAAGCTGTTTACAGGACAGATCGGGAAATTGGCAGAGGGGGAGGAGTAACCTTAGTGATTAGGGATGAAACCACTCCAATGATGAGAGAGGATTTAAAGAGGTAAGCAGCCAGTGGAGACCTAATGGGTTGAATTAAGAAATAGGAAAGGATCTAAGACTGTAGTGGGAGTTGTGTATAGGCCCCGTGGTGGTAGCTCTGAAGTGCTAGATTGTATAAATGCAGAGATTAGACAAGTGTGTAGTAAAGGCAGAGTGGTTTTAATGGGGGATTTTAACTTTCATATTGATTGGGAAAAGCAGACTAGCACCTGCCAGAAAGGTAGTGAATTTCTTGAGTGTGTCCGGGATAGTTTTCTACAACATCATGTCCTAGAGGCAACAAGGGGAAAGCCATATTAGATTTAGTAATGAGCCAGATTTAGTTAACAGCCTAACTGGGCGTGAACATTTATCCAATAGCAATCATAACCTGATCGAATTCAAAGTAGGGTTTGAAAGGGAGAATCGCAAAACAGCTAAAGATTCTAGATTTAGGTACAGCCGACTTCAACAGGATGAGGCAGAGACTGTCCAAAGTATACTGGGCAAATCTGTTCATCGGTAAAATGACAGAAGATCAGTGGGAGATGTTTAAAAATGAATTTATTGTGATACAGAACCAGTTTATACCTCTGAGGGGCAAGAGCTCTACTTGCCAAAAAAAGCCAGCCATGGACAACTAAAGAGGTCGGGGACAGCATCAAACTAAAGGAAAGGGCAGACAGAAATACAAAAATACCACCGATCTTGGCGAATGGGAAAGATACAAAGAACAGCAAAGGGTCACAAAACAGAGCTACAAAAAGGGAGTATGAAAAGAAACTTGCCCTTTTACCTCCTCCCTTCCCACTGTCCAGGGCCCCAAACACCCCTTCCAGGTGAAACAGCGATTTACTTGTACTTCTTGCAATTTAATATACTGTATTCGCTGCTCACGATGCGGTCTCCTCTACATTGGGGAGACCAAACGCAGATTGGGCGACCGCTTTGCGGAACACCTCCGTTCAGTCCGTACGGGTGACCCTGAGCTACCGGTCGCCTGTCACTTTAATTCACCGCTTCACTCCCACTCTGATCTCTCTGTCCTCGGGCTATTGCATTGTTCCAATGAAGCTCAACGTAAGCTCGAGGAACAGCACCTCATCTTTCGATTGGGCACTTTACAGCCTGCCGGACTCAACATTGAGTTCAACAATTTCAGATAATTATCCCTGCCCCCATTTTTCATGCAGTATGATTTTTGCCATTCCCATTTGCAACATTTTATCTTTCCTGCCTCTTACAAAAGTACAGGATGTTCTTTCTACTCCTTCCTCCCCTCCTAAACCCCACCCCCCCCCCCCCCCTGTCTCTGCACCTGCTTAATATCTGTTACATTTCCAGTTCTGATGAAGGGTCCCAGACCTGAAACGTTAACTCTGTTTCTCTCTCCACGGATGCTGCCTGGCCTGCTGAGTATTTCCAGCATTTTCTGTTGTTATTTCAATCAATATGAAGTTTTTTTATAGTTACATTAGGAAAAAGAGTGTGGTCAGGAACAATGTTGGCCCCTTAAAAACTGAAAGCGGTGATATTGTCAGTGACAATGGGGAAATGGCAGACATATTGAATAATTACTTTGCGTCAGTATTTACAGTAGAAGAGGATAGCATGCCGGAAATCCCAAAGAAACTAATATTGAATCAGGGACATGGACGCAATAAAATTAATATAGGTAAAATAAAATTAATAAAGAAAATAACAGCACTAAAGAGTGACGAATCGCATGGGCCAGATGGTTTCCATCCCAGGGTTTTAAAGGAAGTAGGTGAGCACATTGCAGATGCCCTAACTATAATCTTCCAAAGTTCTCTAGATTCAGGAACCGTCCCTTTTAGATTGAAAAATTGCGCATGTCACTCCACTTTTTAAGAATGGTGAGAGGGGAAACCAGGGAATTATAGACCAGTTAGCCTAACATCTGTTGTGGGGAAATTGCTAGAGTCTATAATTAAGGATAGGTTGACTGAACACCTCAAATTTTCAGTTGATCAGAGAGAGCCAGCATGGATTTGTGAAAGGTAGGTCATGCCTGACAAACCTGATTGAATTTTTTAAGAGGTGACTAAAGTAGTGGACAGGGGAATGTCTATGGATATTATTTATATGGACTTCCAGAAGGCATTTGATAAAGTCCCACATAAGAGACTGTTAACTAAGGTAGAAGCCCACAGAATTGAGGGCAAATTATTGACCTGGTTAGGAAATTGGCTGAGCGGGAGGAGACAGTAGGAATAATGGGTAGGTACTCAAATTGACAGGATGTGACTAGTGGTGTCCCACAGGGATCTGTGTTGGGGCCTCAACTATTCACAGTATTTATTAACGACTTAGATGATGACCTAAAAAGTCATATATCCAAATTTGCCGATGACACAAAGATAGGTGGCAGTGTAGATGAAAGCATAACATTACAAGGGGATAGTGATAGATTAAGTGAATGGGCAAAACTGGCAAATGGATTTTAATGTAAGCAAATGTGAGGTCATCCACTTTGGACCTTAAAAGAATAGAACAGGGTACTTTCTAAATGGTAAAAAGCTAAAAACAGTGGCGGTCCAAAGAGACTTGGGGGTCCAGGTACATAGATCATTAAAATGTCATGAACAGGTACAGAAAATAATCAAAATGGTTAATGGGATGCTGGACATTATATCTAGAGGACTAGAGTACAAGGGGGCAAAAGTTATGCTGCAGCTGTACAAAACCCTGGTTAGACCACACCTGGAGTACTGTGAGCAGTTCTGGGCACCACACCTTAGGAAGGATATATTGGCCTTGGCGGGAGTGCAGCGTAGGTTTACCAGAATGATACCCAGACCTCAAGGGTTAAGTTACGAGGAGAGATTACACAAATTAGGGTTGTATTCCCTAGAATTTAGAAGGTTAAAGGGTGATTTGATCGATGTTTTCAAGATATTAAGGAGAACAGATAGGGTAGATAGAGAGAAACTATTTCCACTGGTTGGGGATTTTCGGACTAGGGGGCAGAGTCTAAAAGTTAGAGCCAAACCGTTCAGGAGTGAAATTAGGAAACATTTCTACACACAAAGGGTGGTAGAAGTTTGGAACTCTCTTCCGCAAATGGCAATTGATGCTAGATCAATTGTTAATTTTAAATCTCCAATTGATCGCTTTTTGTTAACCAATGGTATTAAGGGATATGGGCCAAAGGCAGGTATATGGAGTTAGATCACAGATCAGCCATAATCTCATCAAATGGCAGAACAAGCTCAAGGGGCTGAATTGCCTACTCCTGTTCCTATGCAGACGGGTCGAGAAGGATGAGGAGGGATAGTGCAACACAGACACATAGTATGTCATTTTTATTTTCTGAGTAGGACTGTTTCAGTGCTGAGACGGGCGGAAACCTGATTGGAGAGGTTCAGACATGGAGTTGCTGGAAAGTAATGCAGATGGCAACAAATACTGCTTTATCTACTTGTAGGTTGCTGAATAAACCAATATTACTGACTTATCTCAGAGGAAGGAAAGCAGGACGAAGACTACCTCCAGTCCCTAGTAGACTCTAGGAATTTTTTTAAGCTCATTCTATCATGACCTGAAAAGTGGGCCTTCATATCGTGAGAATCCTACCTTGAAACCAGACTTCATTGACCGGTTTTGCCCCTTCAGTCCATCATGATTTCCAACAACACTGTTTTAGAGTTTGTAGAAATTTATCCTCACTGGAGCTAGATCTGACATTACAAGAAATCTTTATAGGGAACTTAACATGACTGTTGCACCAACCTTTTAATACATTGATCTTCAAACAAAGTTTTTCTCATTTTTAAGTCCAGTTACATTTTTTGTTACCTTGAGACTAATTGGCAGCAAGTCAAGCTCCTGAGCAATAAACAGGGGAAAAAATGATCTGACCTCTGTCTTGTTGCCATTGATTTTGGATTACTGTATAAATGTACTGGCAATGGTTTTAGAAATCTCATGAAAGTAATGGTGATGTTATGCTTTATTGCACACTTAAAATGCATTAACCGCTCAATTTCTTTCATAACTGTCTGAATTTCTTTGTTTTCATTTTGAATCTAAAATCGCTTCTGAAACTTACCAAGTGTTTAGATAATATGTAATTTATAAAGTCTTCTGTATAAGCATTTAGCAACAAAATCTAAACCATTTTTCCTTGATGCACATTTTTGGCTAAGTGGTTTGACGTTACAGTCGTGTCTTGTAATGGAAACTATAAGAAACTTATTTTGATTGTATCTGTATTTTACCGCATGCAAAATATTAATTGATCTAAGTTTTGTTCCAATAAGCATAATAGAATGTATATATTTAAAAAAAGAGAGGATACTAATGTAAGCAAGGCATTTTGCTGCGAAGGAAATTTAGAAAGCCAGCCACCATGTGATGCCAAAGGGTGGCACTGGAGGCTGGGTTGAGTCCTTACATTGTTCTTTAGGCCAGTGATATGAAGAGACTTGAGAGGAGAAAGGAGAATAAAAATAAATGGTTGGTTAAAATAATTGAAGTAAAAACCTTTTTGTAACGTGTTATGCACTGTCCTTTCAGGATGCTAAAAGAATTCCATCTACAATGGCATCGCCATTCTCTACGGTAAGTGAAAACAACTGTCTTTGATGGGCAATTTAGTATTTTGGAATTGGCTTTTTAGATATTGAGACGAGCTTTAATTTCCAGTTTTGTTTTGAATTAATTTGTCCTATACATGCTTTGTAAATTTTGTGAACATTTAATTTATTCTATGAAAGATGCCAAATCTTGTTATAATTGTGTTTATTTTGTTCTGTTCAAATTGATCTTCCCTGCAGTTTTTATAAGATGGATTACATCGATAATGGACATTAATTAATTGGTTCTAAAGCGCTTTTTGACGTCCTGAAGATGTGAATGGCACTGTTGGTGTCTAAAAATATTAAGATTACTTTTCATATATATAAATTTTATATATTGACTGTAATCAGAGAATTAAAAAGATAATACAGTAGAACCTCAATTACTAGTACTTTGGGAACAAAGTGTGTGTCAATTGGAAAACCAATGCATCTCTAAAGCATAATTGTGAGCACCAGACCCACTAAACGTGCATTGCTGGACATTGCTAAACAGCTCACGAGGAGTTGAAGAACATATTCCTGCTGATACGTGTTCATTACACCCAAGCCATAAACTGCCTTCTCCCTGTCTTCTCTTTCCTCCATTCCTCACCTTAACTAATACTTTCATCCTCCTCCCACAATTCTCTGGTCATGTTTGCATTATGAATTTTGTTTCAGTCCTTGGAGAGAAGTACCATAGATGTTACTGGCTGGCAGTCCAAGATGAGAAAGGTAGGATATTTACCATACTGGGTAAATATGTAAATTCCATTTGAAGGGGTAACTTGGAAAATTTAACTTGGAAAAGGATCCTAGGCGCTCTCCTGATATTTAATCATGGCGAGTTTGAAGCATTATCTAGCAGCAGGTTGCCTATTGTCTTTGACGGACCGGGAGGGGATAGATTTTTTTTTAATGCACATGGTATAAATTCATTAAAGGAACCCAAGCAGCAAATACAAAGTGTGTAATCCCATATCTTCTTGTAGGTGTACAGAGTTGTCCAACAACTTAGTTTGAGACATAAACAAAAAAATTAAGATGTGCTGACCGCTCCCACCCCTTTTCTATTTGCATTGGTAGTTGGATTTGTTTTGTTACCTTAAACAGCTGTGATTCCAAACAGCAACACTTCTTGATATTGTGCCAGCAGATCATGTTAAAATACCTTGTTGAAAAGTCTTGCAGTGTTTGTTCTTAAAAAGTTGAAGTACTGCACCTGTGACGAGGAATACAGCAGTGACAACAGAGGCCAAATGGGCTTAAGTAGCAGAAGCACAATACTGCCAGAGCAGCTGTTGATGGTACATTCAGCTGTTGCTGGGTGAAAGTAGTTCATTTGTGTGTACAGCATAGCGAGCCAGTTCCTGCTAAGTTTGGCAAAGGGAAGGGCTTTGGAAAGAAGGACTGCTTCTGAACTTCAGTGTATCCATTCTATTTGTAAACTTTTAGCTGCTAAATAATTCTACATTGAGGAAATTATTCAGTCTTTTGGGTTGCCTTGCTTTTTGTACATTGGCCTAGAAATTCAGTGGGCTTTGCGCCCAGTGACCGCCCAAAGAGGGCTTCTGCGCCAGTCTGCAAACTTCGGGCGAACTTCATTGACGCGCTAATTGCGGCGGTAGCCGTTAGTGCTGCGCCGCCACCGATGACGTCATCGGTGTGCGCAGCGCCCCGGTTCCGCCCCGACACCGGCCCGATCCCCATCTTCAGTAGCGGCCGCCTCTTCCGTGGCGGCCGCTAATAACATCCGGAGACCGGGTCCTTACTGCAGCCTTAGCGGGGCGCTTTAAGGTGGAGGTGCGGCCGGCCGCTTTTTCGGCGGCCGCCTGCCCGCACCTCCTTCCCCGGCCTCCTCCACCGCCCCTCCCTCCCCCCCCCCCCCCCCGCGGCATTGCCGGCTGGTTTCCGGGAGCCCGGCACTTCTCCGTTGTGCCGGGCTCTTTTGCCGGCACTCTCGATCGGGGCTCCGGCTGTTGCAGGCACCTCCCCCTTAAGAGAGGGAGGAAGGCCTGCAGTACCGCAGCCTGCTGCTCCGCTGCAGGTGGCGCTGCGGCAACTAGCGCGCCGATATTCAGTTTCAGCGCCCCAAGCGGGGGCGGCCACACCCTTGAATAGCGGCCGGCTTCGACTTGGGGCGCTGAAACTGAATATCGGTTGGGCGCGAGTGGCTCCGCGCCCAGCGGTAAATTCTGGGCACCAGCGAGCTGGCGGGGCTATACCTAATTTCTAGGCCAATGTCTTTAATCTTCATTTGGGTACTAAGTATAGTAATTGATTTCTCTGTTTCCACGGGCAAATAAATTTACATTTGACTATTGAGTTGTTGAACAACTAAATTTAAGATAGCTTTGATTTAGATGGCCCACAATTACAAAAAGTTTGGCAAATTTAAAATTTGTAATTATAAGTTTTAAAATCCAATTCTGCTGTTTATTTTCAGCAGGAAACACAGTCTCCTCCGGTCCAGAAACTTCAGACACCTATGGTTGTTTCTGGAGCTGCAAATAGATCCATTTTTTTCAAGCCCTCTTTGACCCCTGGAGGGCAGGGTAACAGACATATCGACAGGACGGAGATTCGAAACAATGTAAGAAATAAATGTTATTTTTTTAAATACCTGCCTGTTATATTTGCTTAATAGCTTTATTGGTTATACAGGTTAAGCATCCCAAATCCAGAGTTCCAGATTCTGGGACGATTGGTGGCAGGGGTCTGGAATCCATAAAATGTTCCAGAATCCAGACACCCTGAGGGAGGCTTACCAAAAACCGGAAATAGCACAACCTGGGCCCAGGCATTTCCGGACTCAGCACGTGTTTCTAATGTCCGAAGTCCGGAAATATTGCAACCTGGGCTCGGATTTCTGGACTTCGGACATCAGAAACACGTTCCGAAGTCCAGAAAAACCCGAAAACCGGCTCGGCCTCGGTCCCGAGGTTGCCGGATTCATGCCGCTCAACCTGTATTTGCATTTTCTGTGTTTCCCATATTCCATTGTTACATACAGCAATGGAACAGGCCATTTGGCCCAACTAGTCCATGCCGGCGTTTATACTCCACTTGAGCCTCCTCCCATCCTTCCAAGGTGGTAGAGAGAAAAAGGGGAATCACAGACCGGTAAGCCTGACATTGGTAGTGGGGAAAATGCTAGAGTCCATTATAAAGGATGTAATAGCAGAGCACTTGGAAAACAGTGACAGGATCGGACAAAGTCAACATGGATTCACAAAAGGTAAATCGTGCTTGACTAATCTACTGGAATTTTTTGAGGATGTAACTGGTAAAATAGATACGGGAGAACCAGTGGATGTGGTGTATCTGGTCTTTCAGAAGGCCTTCGATAAGGTCCCGCATAAGAGATTAGCGTGTAAAGTTAAGGCACATGGGATTGGGGGCAAGGTATTGACTTGGATAGAGAACTGGTTGGCAGACAGAAAGCAGAGAGTTGGAATAAATGGGTCTTTTTCCGAATGGCAGGCAATGACTGGTGGGGTACCGCAGGGATCGGTCCTTGGACCCCAGCTATTCACAATATACAGGAAACTTTGTGCTATCCGGCACCGACGGGACCGAGCTGGTGCCGTTCCCTCAAAACTGCCGGACACACCAGCGCTGATGTTGAAACATACGGAGATTTTCAGCTCCGTGTGAATCAACAAACCCTGTTGCTTAGCAACAGCTTCTAAACAGTCGGCAAGCGTCTCTAGCTGAAGCTGTTGCTTAGCTACAGACCTTGCAGAGCTTGACTGTTGAGAAAAAAGCAACGAAAAGAAAAAAAAACTAACAACGGCTCCTGATTTTTGCCGGACATTTAGCCTCCGGATAACACAGTTTCCTGTATATGAATGATCTGGACAAGGGAACTAGATGTAATATCTCCAAATTTGCAGACAACACAAAGCTGGGTGGGCGTGTGTGCTGTGAGGAGGATGTTGAGAAACTCCAGGATGATTTGGACATGTTGGGTGATTGGGCAGAAACATGGCAGATGCAATATAACGTGGATAAATGTGAGGTTATCCACTTTGGTGGCAAAAACAGGAAGGCAGATTATTACCTAAATGGCAATAGATTGGGAGAAGGGGAAGTGCAACGAGATCTGGGTGTCCTTGTGCACCAGTTGCTGAAGGTAAGCATGCAGGTGCAGCAGGCGGTTAAGAAGGCGAATGGTATGTTGGCCTTCGTAGCGAGAGGGTTCGAGTACAGTAACAAGGATGTCTTGCTGCAGTTGTCCAGGGCCTTGGTGAGACCACAGCTTGAGTATTGTGTGCAGTTTTGGTTGCCTTATCTGAGGAAGGATGTTCTTGCCATGGAAGGAGTTCAGCGAAGATTCACCAGGCTGATACATGGGATGGCAGGAATGACGTATGAGGAGAGATTGGGTCGATTGGACTTGTACTCGCTGGAGTTTAGAAGAATGAGAAGTGATCTCATTGAAACTTATAAAATTCTGACAGGACTGGACAGACTAGATGCAGGAAGGATGTTCCCGATGGTCGGGGAGTCCAGAACCAGGGGGACACAGTCTAAGGATTAAGGGTAGGCCATTTAGGACAGAAATGAGGAGGAATTTCTTCACCCAGAGAGTGGTGAACCTGTGGAACTCTCTACCACAGAAGGCGGTGGAGGCCAATTCATTAAATATATTCAAGAAGGAGTTGGATATATTTCTTAAGGCTAAAGGGATCAAGGGGTATGGAGAGAAAGCAGGGACCGGGTACTGAATTTGGATGATCAGCCGTGATCGCATTGAATAGCGGAGCAGGTTCGAGGGGCCGAATGGCCTACTCCTGCTCCTATCTTCTATGTTTCTATGTTTCCTCATCTAACTCTATCAGAATAGCCCTCTATTCCCTTCTCCCTCGTATGCTTATCTAGCTTCCCCTTAACTACATCTATACTATTTGCCTCAACTATACTCCCTGTGGTAGTGAGTTCCACATTCTCACCACTCTCTGGGTAAAGAAGTTTCCTCTGAATTCCCTATTTTATTTCTTGGTGACTATCTTATATTGATGACCTCTAGTTTTGCTCTTCCCCACAAGTGGAAAAACTCTCTGTCTACGCTATCAAAACCTTTCATAATTTTAAAGACCTCTATTAAGTCACCCCTCAGCCTTCTCTTTTCAGGAGAAAAGAGTCCCAGCCTGTTCATCCTTACCTGATATGTATACCCTCGCATTTCTGGTATCATCCTTGTAAATCTTCTCTGCACCCTCTCCAGTGCCTCTATATCCTTTTTATAATATGGCGACCAAAACTGCACACACTACTTCCAAGTGTGGTATCACCAAGGTTTGATACAAGTTTAGCATATCTTCTCTACTTTTCAGTTCTATCCCTCTAGAAATAAATCCTAGTGCTTAGTTTGCTTTTTTTATGGCCTTATTGACTTTGTCGCAACTTTTAGTGATTTGTACTCCCAGATCCCTTTGTTCCTCCATCCCATTTAAGTTCTTATTTTCCAAGTAATATGTGACCTCCTTATTTTTCTTACCAAAATATAATATCTCACACTTGTCTATGTTGAAATTAATTTGCCAATTATATCCCCATTCTTCAAGTTTATTAATGTTGTCTTGTAATTTGTTGCAGTCCTCCTCGGTGTTAACTATCCCTCCCAATTTGGTGTCGTCCGCAAATTTAAAAATTGGGATTTTTTATTCCAAAGTCTAAATCATGAATATATAAATTGTGAATGACAGTGATCTCAGCACTGATCTTTGTGGGACCCCACTTCCCACCTTCTGCCACTCTGAATAGCTACCCTTTCCCCATCTCTCTTGCTTTCTGTCTTTCAGCCAGCTAGCTATCCATTCTGCTAATTGTCCCTGACTCCACATGGTCTGACCTTATTCATTGGTCTATTATATGGTACCTTATCGAAATAAGGAAATCTAGATATATATCATCATCTGCATTGCCCTTGTCTACTCTCTCTCTTATCTCTTCAAAGATTCAGTGAGGTTAGTCAAGTAAGACTTTCCCTTTTGAAATCCATGTTGACTATTCATTATTATATTTTTGGTTTCTAGATGTTTTTCTATTTTCTTTCATGGATTCCATTATTTTTACTACTACCGATGTTAAGCTGACTGGTCTATAGTCCCCTGGACATGTTCTATCTCCCTTCTTAAATATAGGTACAGGAAACTTTGGTTTATCCGGAGGTTAACTGTCCGGAATGCTCGAGCCACCGGCAAAAATCAGGAGCCGTTTCGTTAGTTTTTTTTTCTTTTCGTTGCTTTTTTTTCCACCAGTCAGGCTCTGCAAGGTCTCGCTGAAGCTGTTGCTAAGCTACAGAGACGATTGCAAGGTATGGCCGACTGTTTAGAAGCTGTTGCTAAGCAACAGGGTTTGTTGCCAGATACGGAGCTCAAAATCTCTATGTTTCAACATTAGCGCTGGTTTGTCTGGCAGTTTTGATGGGACAGCAACAGCTCGGTCCAGTCGGTGCCGGATAGCACACAGTTTCCTGTAGTATGTTAGCTATCCACCAGTCCTTTGGCACTATACCTTTTTCTAATGAATTTTTAAATATGTGTAATAGTACCTCTGCTATCTCTCCCTTAGATTCTTTTAAAATGCGCGGATGCAATCTGTCAGGACCAGAGGTTTTAATCCCCTGAGTTTGATTAGTTTATTAAATATTTCTCCTCTATTTTAAATCTTAGAATGGAATCGTAGAGCCCGTGCCGGCTCTCTGCAAGAGCACTTCAGCTAGTCCCACTCCCCCGCCCTTTCACCGTAGCCTTGCAAATTTTTTTCCTTCAGGTACTTATCCATGCGGTTATATCATTTCTAATCTCCTCTTCCGATGTCATGTCACAAACTTCGAAATTGTACTCCCTATACCTAAGTCTGTCATTTATAACCAGAAAAGCAATGGTCCTAATACTGACCCCTTGGGGGACCCCACTGCATACTTCTCTCCAATCAGGAAAAACAACCGTTCACTACTTTCTGCCTTCTATCCCTTAGCCAGTTACGTACCCAAGTTAACACCGTCCCTTTAAATACCATGTGCTACTATTTTCCTAATCAGTCTGTCGTGGTATTTATCAAATGACTTTTTAAAGTCCATATATACAATATCTACTACACTACCTTCATCAACCGTCTGTTACTTCATGTAGGAAATTGTGAATGTGTATCGGCATCCTACCACTCCACGTAGGAATTACACAGAGCTGTTCTCATCATGTTTAATGGGAACTGGAGCACAGTTTAATGGATGAGTTTTGGAGTACCCAGTCACAATGAGTAACTGTAACCTCTTGAGAAGCAATTTCAGTTTCAACGGTGCTATGGATTTGGCACTAGAAACTATTAAATGTAGTTGTGACTTCAGTTATTTTGATTGTAACCATACTTCAGTCCACGAAGTATGCTGGTATGTTGCACTGGGCAGAAATGGTGCTTCTAGGTTAAAACAACATGAAAGTTACGTAATGAAATGTCCAGCAGTTTACCAAATGTAAGCAAGCCAAATAATGTACTTAATTTTTACTTTTTGGGGTACTTCAGCTTTAAATGAGTATCCAATTTTGTAAGCTGCCAAATTTTATTTGTTGTTTGATTTGACTTTAAAAACTGTATAATCTAAACAAGTATATCAAAGGGATTGTATATATATTTTAAAAAATAGGTCCAGGTATTCAATTTCAATCTCTCTTTGTGATTTCAGATAGTGAGGGAGAAATCGCCTGTCCCTGAAATAAGGCTTCAAACAACAAAAAGGTATGGTACCTGCAATACTATTGGCATCAAGTTACTTTGTCAGACATGAATTTTAAAATACTGTATCATTAATTAGTCCATTTTTCTTAGGCACTCTCCCTTTTTATTTGTATTGTAGTGATAACAGCTGTTCGTATCAACTAATTGGTTCTCATGCAACCAATGGCCTCACATCTGGGGGAGCTGGAGGAAAAATGAAGAGAGAAAAAGGGCATTACTCATCCAGAGGTGCACAGGAGGTTAGAGTAAATTGACTTTTAATTCTCAAACACTGAGTATTGCTTGCTAGTGTTTCAAGCATCAGCACTGAATCTTTATCCAGGCATTTCTGCAGAGTGATTGTTACACTGTTGAGCTTTCCCTTTATACAGTATTCCTTGCATGTGTTGTTGCAAGAAATGTTGGTTTGACTCTTTATTCTAAATGATGGATTTTTGTGCCTTTTTTGAGTTTTGTGAATGGCGCAGATTATTTATTTCCACACTTAACTTGTGCTGTTACACAGTTTATTGTTGGACATCTGCTAGAACCCGCTAATTATATTTACTAAACATTGAAGAGAATTGTATTCTGCTCAAACTTGTGGATTTGTCATAGAATAGTCAAATGAATGAATGAATGAATGAATGAATCTGAATGGGGAAAACAGCAGGAAAACTTCAATACAGGTACACTGTCCCTTATCCGAAAGCCTTGGGACCAGCTGAGTTTCGGTTTTCGGAATTTTTCGGATTTCAGAAGGTATTATAAGACTGGGAAATTTGTATTTAATATAAATTTTAAAAGTTCAGGCTACCTCTTGCGACTGTTCCGTGTCTCATTCCCCTTCCTGCTTCTCTGGAAAGCCGGATATCGGCTGACTCCTACTAAGCTGGCCCGCAAATCAGGTCGGGTGGGGGGGGGGGAAAGAATATCGGACCGGCCGCTGTATTGTTGGGTTCACTCTCCCGGTACCACCTCCACACTGCCCGGCTCGGCCTGCAATCTCCTACCCAGGAGGGAACTCTGTGACCCTCTGCCCTGCTCAGCATAAGTCACGCGCCACTCTGGTCATGTCGTGCGCACGACTTACGCTGAACGAAAAAAAAATTGGTTTTTAGAGGTTTTCGGTTTTCGGAAGTTCGGATAAAGGATAGTCTACCTGTAGTAATAAAAGGTGCATTTATTATGGTACTATTTATAGCTATTGGTGAAATTTGCAGGTGACGTGGAAATGAAGAGTCTGTCATTCACAAACCTCTAAAGGGCAGAAAAATCCTTCAGTGATTTTTGTACTGATGGTTACAATTACACTGCGAATGAGAGACAATACAAAAGGTTAGATTATTTAACATTTTCCGATAGCCACAGCTCCATTTGTCAAATCAAGCTGGTGATGCTTTGTGAAAAGATGCAAAACTGCTCCATGTAAGATCCTTCCTTTCCTGCCCCTTCCTATATTTAAAAATTAGTGTTCTGTTTTTAAAAAGAACTTTAGAATAAGGCAGCCGGTAGGGGAGTAGCTATTGTGGCTGCAGTTTGGTGCAAATCCTGAAAGGGACAGGTTCTCGGCAGTTTGCCTCACTTCTCACCCCTAGTTTGATGTATTAATTTTCATAACATAAGAAATAGGAGCTGGAGTAGGCCATTTGGCCCTTCGAGCCTGCTCCACCATTCAACAAGATTATGGCTGATCTTCTACCTCAACTCCACCTTCCCGCACTATCCCCATATCCCTTAATTCCCCAAAATCTGTCAACCTCTGTCTTGAATATACTCAATGACTGAGCATCCACAGCTCTCGGGTAGAGAATTCCAAAGATTCACAGCCCTTTGAGTGAAGAAATTTCTCCTCATCTCAGTCCTAAATGGCTGATCCCTTATTCTGAGACTGTAATTCCGTGTTCTAGATTCCCCAGCCAGGGGAAACATTTTCCCAGCATTAATCCTGTCAAACCCCGTAAGAATTTTCTGTGTTTCAATTCGATCACCTCTCATTCTTGAAAGCACTAGGGAATATAGGCCTAGTCTACTCAATCTCTCCTCATAGGGCAATCCCCTCATCCCAGGAACCAGTCTAGTGAACCTTCGTTGCACTCCCTCTAAGGCAAGTATGTCTTTTCTTAGGTAACGAGACCCGAACTGTACACAGTACTCCAGGTGTGGCCTCACCAATGCCCTGTATATTTGTAGTAAGACTTCTTTACTCTTATACTCTAATCCCTTTGTATCAGAAGCTAACATATCGTTTGCTTTCTTAGTTGCTTGCCGTACCTGCATGTTAACTTTCTGTACAACGACACCCGGGTCCCTCTTGAGTGCAAACATTTCCCAGTCTCTCACCATTCAAAAAATATTCTGCTTTTTTGTTTTTCCTGCCAAAGTGGATAACTTCAAACTTCCCCACATTGTATACTATTTGCCATGTTCTTGCCCACTCAGTCAACCTGTCTACATCTCTCTGCAGCCTCATTGCATCCTCCTCACAGCTTACTTTCCCACCTAACTTTGTATCATCAGCAAACTTGGATAAGTTACACTCAGTCCCTTCATCTAAGTCATTAATATAGATTGTAAATAGCTGAGACCCAAGCACTGATCCTTGCGGTATCCCACTAGTTACAGCCTGCCAACCTGAAAAAGTCTGTTTATTCCTACTCTCTTATCTGTCCATTAACCAATCCTCAATCCATGCTAATATATTACAGGTAGACTATCCTTTATCCGAAAACCTCGGGACCAGCCGAGTTTCGGATAAAGGAGAATTTCGGATTTCGGAAGGTGGGTCGGCGGGGGGTCGTGCGCACGACTTACGCTGACGCTCGGCGGGGGTCGGGGCCGGCGGGGTCCGCGGGGGGGTCGGCGGTTGTCGGGGCCGGCGGGGTCCGCGGGGGGGTCGGCGGTTGTCGGGGCCGGCGGGGTCCGCGGGGGGGTCGGCGGTTGTCGGGGTTGGCGGGGTCCGCGGGGGGGGTCGGCGGTTGTCGGGGCCGGGGGGGTCGGCGGTTGGCGGGGCCGGCGGGGTCCGCGGGGGGGTCGGCGGCTGGTGGGGTCCGCGGGGGGGGGGGGGTCGGCGGTTGTCAGGGCTGGCGGGGTCCGCGGGGGGGGGGTCGGCGGTTGTCGGGGCCGGGGGGGTCGGCGGTTGTCGGGGCTGGCGTTGTCGGGGCCGGCGGGGTCCGCGGGGGAGTCGGCGGCTGGCGGGGTCAGCGGTTGTCGGGGCTGGCGGGGTCCGCGGGGGGGGGGGTCGGCGGTTGTCGAGGCCGGCAGGGTCCGCGGGGGGGTCGGCGGTTGTCAGGGCTGGCGGGGTCGGCGGTTGTCGGGGCTGGCGGGGGGGGCCGGCGGGGGGTCGTGCGCACGACTTACCCTTTATCCGAACTTCCGCAACCGGAACCCTCTAAAAACCGAAGGTTTTTTCGTTCAGCGTAAGTCGTACGCACGACTTACGCTGAACGAAAAAACCTTCGGTTTTTAGAGGGTTTCGGTTTTCGGAAGTCCGGATAAAGGGTAGTCTACCTGTACCTCCAATCCCGTAAGTCCTAATTTTGTGTAATAACCTCTTGTTTGGCACCTTATCGAATGCTTTTTGAAAATCCAAATACACTACATCCACTGGTTACCCCTTATCCATCCTACTAGTTACATCTTCAAAAACCTCTTAACAGATTTGTCAAACACATAAAACCATGTTGACTCTGCCTAATCATATTACGATTTTCTAAGTACTCTTACCACGCCCCTAATAATAGATTCTAGCATTTTGCCTACTACCGATGTCAGGCCATCTGGCCTATAGTTTCCTGTTTTTTCGCTTTCTCCTTTCTTAAATAGTGGGGTTATGTTTGCTACCTTCCAATCCTGGGGGACTGTTTAGATTAATACCAGTGCATCCACTATCTCTGCATCTATCTTTTAAATCCCTAGGGTGCAGGTCGTCGGGTCCTGGGGATTTGTCGCCACTTAGTCCCATTAATTTTTCCAGTACTGTGCCTTTACTTGTACTGATTTCTTTAAGTTCCTCATTCTCTCTAGACCCTTGGTTTCCCATTATTTGCGGAATGTTTTTTGTGTCTTCTACCGTGAAGACAGATGCAAAGTATTTGTTTAATGTCTCTGCCATTTCCTATTGCCCATTATAATTTCTCCAAATATATTTTGAACTACATTAAAAGAGTGAAGAAGACTGCCAAAGATAGGTAATCTAACATTAGTTGGGTCTGATAATATAGCTTAAGGGATACATGGACATGGGTTATAAGACAGTAACCTATTTAGAATTTAGGTGAATGATCCCAATATTACTAACCACCGAAGTCTAAAAATATTGCGATTGTATGCTCCTGACACCTTGCCCATTTTGTATTCTTAAGTGACTTTTTAGAAAATCCCTAAACAATTGAATTATTTTTTCTTAGCAACTTATATTGCTGTTTTCAAAGGACTTGTGTCTGGCTCTGTTTACATGTTCACAAAGAACGATGAAATGAAAATCAAACATTGGCTAAGAGGCATAAAACAAAATAAATATTACCAAGAAAATAATTTGAGCAGAAGTGATGTGGCCTAGAGCTATGGAGCAGCGCAGAGTTGGGTCTGGAACCGGACAAAACAGACTTGCCCAGACTCCACATGGCAGAATCCAGAGCCTTTCGAGCAGTATTGTGAATAGCCCAAAAGGGCCAAAATGCAAGTTTTGCAATAAAGTCCCTCAAGTTAGCAACACTGCTGTCTTGTGAACTAAGTGGCTTTGAGCCCTGGAATTAAATTGCAACCTTTTAATTAATTTCCTCTTATTGTTTTATGTGACGTGTGTACTGTATTATAGTTGACATTGCAAACATTTTTGAGATGCATGTTTACTTGCCATTTATAGGAGTGATGCAATATGTTTGCTCATTGCCAAATGGCATTTGTGCTGTATATTACAACTATAACTGCAAATATTGTGTCCTCTGCAGGTACAGGCCCCGGAACTGCCAGAAGTATCTTTACCAATTAAAACTACAGCATTGCCTACCTTCAACTTTGGCTCCCCTTCTACAGCTGTAACACCCATTGTAACAAAATCTTTTTCTGACAAGGTAAATGCTTGTTGCTTTTTTTGTTTGCCTGGTTTTTCACATGTTTTCATGGTATATACCCATTGCAGAGGGTGTGGATCACATCCAGCTCATGCCAGTGCATCTCATAGCTCTGTCCTGGGGGATTCCTACTACAGCATTTTGGTGCAATTGCCTGTTGAAGTATGCCCTTTGCAGTAGAGTTATAAATGTTGGTTGTAGGTTTAAACTTCGAAATACCTTGATTTTCTCTTGCCGTCTGTATCAAAAAAAGTAAAAAGTTTGTACCTTTTTGAAGCTGACGAGATTCAATTTCTGTTCATGGAAAGCACTTTGGCTTTTGCCATCTTTTTGCAAAGGAAAGTAAACTTAGAAGTTTGAGATTTAGTATACGCTTACACACAAATTTCTGGGACACTTGTGAAATCTAGTGTTGCATGCAAAATAAGCACATCATCTAAATGTTTGGCATCATACCATCTGACAGGGTGGTTTTTTGCCCTCTGACAGCAATATTGACGAACACCTTGGATCAGATCAGTTACTTACCTAGGCCAGGGTAAGAAGCAGTTTAACAAAAAAGTGGAAAAGAGCAGCTCTGAAACCTGTATCCTCTTTATTCACATACAGGCAGTGGTATCCAGTCCTAGCAGTGTTGCCTTTACCTTTTCTACACCGAATATAAAAGCAACCGAGGCAAATCTGCAACCTGTTTCAGTGTCTGTAAGTAATTTTGTTGGGCAAAAATCATTATAAATTTCCATTGTTTGAGAGTAAACTGTCTTCAAAAAATGTCATCTCCATATTGGCTCAATTTATTTCTACAATTTGAGTAGTTGGATTGGAGATCATTCGGCACAACTTCCAAATTATTGAACATACTTCTTCTTTCATATGGTAGTAGTAAAGCAAATCAAATGTCAATATCGAAGTCAGATATCCAGGCCAAAGCTTCCGGTGTAACAGCGTGGATATCTTGTAGGCTGGCTGCGAATTTCCTCTGAGGGCAGTGCTCTAGGGTCCGATTAGGAGCTCCACAGTCACATGATGGGGATGCTTTAATCTTTTATGGAGAAGATGGCAGCATCTACCATGACTGTTCTGAGACGGTTGATAGTTGTCCACTGTTTGCGAGGAAGGTTTGGTCCTTCAGGTTGTATTGTGGGGTCCTCTATAAGGAATCCATTCCGTATGTTGCAGTTCTTCCAAGCATTTCACCATCGGTCATCAAGGCTGAGGGAGATTGCTGAAGGGCTTCGGCGACAGTCCAAAATGGCCTTCTAGATTTGAGGTGGGTTGGTGGTAGGTTGTTCAAGTCGGCATGTCTTTGTTGGTGTAGCAGTTGTATTCTCTGGAGACTATATTTGCGGCGTAGGTGCGGTGGTGCGATGTTTGCAAGCACGGGCAGCCAAGGTGTTGGTGTCGAGAAAAGCACACCAGTAATAATTCTCGTAGAATTCAGCTGAACATCAACTGATTTGACATGCGGACTTGATAGCCATACCAGAGAGCAGTACTCCGCTGTAGAGTACACCAAGGTGAGTGCTGCTGTACGGAGGGTTTGAGCGTCTGCTCCCCATGTGGATCCGGCGAGTTTCTGGGTCAAGTTGACCCTCTTTAATATAGAGATGCTGTCTATACGACAGGGTGCGATCAAGCATGACTCCTAATTACATGGGGTTTTTGGCATGGTTTACCTCTGCGCCACAAAAGGAAACTTTCAAAGCTTGGTTTGCTTGATGGCTGTTTAGGTGGAATGTCAAGATGACAGTCTATTGAGGGTTTGGCTGAAGTCGCCATCAGCATAAGTAGGCCTCTATCCTCTGTAAATCACTGGTCAGGTTCTCCTTGGTGATGGACAGGTTCATGTTTTGCGTGGCCAAGGCAATGTCATCAGCGTATACGAACTTGCGGGACTCTGTTTCGGGCAGGTCACTGGTGTAAACGTTGAATAACATGGGTGCCAGGACAGAACCCTGTGGGAGTCCATTGTTCACTGTCCTATATCTGCTCTTCTGGGCACCAGTGTACACACTGAAGCGTCGGTTGCTAAGTATGGAGTTGAGAAGTTGGATCTTTGTTGAACATAAAGTGGCAGCAATAGTGGATTTTGGTATAATGTTGTCTGCACTTGTAGAAATTGATGCTACTATTTTTCTTCTTTTTCCACACCCCTCTTCCCCACCATCACAAAGACTGGATTTACCTTTAGTGAGCCAATTGACAAATCAGTTCCACTTGTCTTTGTATCTGCTAGACCATCCATTAATGCAGGTATACACATTTTTACTAATATATATATAATTATATATATATATAAAAATTAATTAATGAGCCATCAGCACAGAGCTTGACACTGACGACTGAAAATCTTTTATGCAATCTTTTAGCAAAATGCACCTCATCGCCTTCTATTTGTACACCAACAAACAAGAGAAAAGATGAATGTGATGGACCATTGAAACCTGCCAAAACTCTGAAGCAAGGCAGTGTCTTGGACATCTTAAAAGGGCCTGGTGAGTACTCCTTTTTTAAAGAGCATTTAGAAACAAGCCCGTTTCCCCCCCCGCCCCCGCTCTAACAAAAGTAGTATCCATCTTGTAGGGTTCACTTGGAGGATAGCCAGCAAGCTGCCACATAGAAGATAATCATGAACTCTATTAACACTTGGCTTGACAGCTAGACTGTGGTGCTTGATGGTTAGTGTTTTTCAGTAATGCCATCCAACCCAGGCACCAAGCTATACAGGTGTCTTGCATTGACAGGTATAGGGGCAACCCCATGATATGTGATGGGAAGCTGAAAAGGATAAAGGTGATTGCTCATCAAGTAGTAGTTATGCAAATTAAATTATCATCTTTGTGCTACACTAATGTTGATTCTATTCTTGGGTTGTATACGAACAGGTAAAGACTATCTGGTCCATCGAGCCTGCCCCCCACATTGCAATACCTTGTGTATCACAACAAATACATTCTACCCCATGAAACCATGTGATCTCTTGGGAGAGGTAAAAAGATACAAGTGGGTTCAATTATACATTATGAGCACTTCTGGTTAGATTATCTGCGAACCTGATTTTGTCCTGCACCAGGCCTGGAAGTTTGGTTCAGTGAGGACTGTACAGTCCAGCTGAGTTGGTTTGGGGAGTCCTGGAGTAATGTGGCTGCGTTTCAAGTATCGACCACGTGTACAATATTGTTGATTTGCTCAGATGAACAGATATGTTAAAGTGCTGAAATAACAACAGAAAATCCTGGAAATACTCAGCAGGCCAGGCAGCATCTGTGGAGAGAGAAACAGAGTTAACGTTTCAGGTCTGGGACCCTTCATCAGAACTGGAAAGGGCTGGATATGTAACAGATATTAAGCAGGTGCAGAGACAGGAGGGCATTGAAGGAACATACTGTGCTTTTGAAAGAGGCAGGAAAGATAAAATGTTGCAAATGGGAATGGCAAAATCATACAGCATGAAAAATGGGGGCAGGGGTTATAGTTTGAAATTGTTGAACTCAATGTTGAGGCCAGAAGGTTGTAAAGTGCCTAATCGAAAGATGAGGTGCTGTTTCTCGAGCTTACGTTGAGCTTCATTGGAACAATGTAATAGGCCGAGGACAGAGAGATCAGAGTGGGAGTGAAGCAGTGAATTAAAGTGACAGGCGACTGGAAGCTCCGTGTCACCCTTACGGACTGAACGGAGGTGTTCCGCAAAGCGGTCGCCCAATGTAGAGGAGACCGCATCGTGAGCAGCGAACACAGTATACTACAGGAAACTTTCAATTAACCGGCACCTAAATAACCGGAAATGACGGTTAACCGGCAAAATTCAGGAGTAGGTTCAGGTAGCTTTTATTGCTTGCCTTCCTCCATGTGTTGCTGTGCAAGGGTGTGGCTGCAGCTGTTGCTAAGCTACAGAGACGCTTGCAACTTGTGGCCATTGTTTTGAACCTGTTGCTAAGCAACAGGGTTTATTGCTTTATACGGAGCTCTCGGCTCCGTATCTTTTACTATAGCTTTCAGTTATCCGGAATTTTTGATGAACTGGCACCACATCGGTCCCGTCCGTGCCGGATAAAAAAAAAGTTTCCTGTAAATTGCAAGAAGTACAAGTAAATTGCTGTTTCACCTGAAAGGGGTGTTTGGGGCCCTGGACCTTTATGTTAAAGTGTTGTTTGTCCAGTCTACCCCATGTCTGATATATGTGAAGTCCCATGTAACAGAATTCCATTTCATTAGTAAGGACTCAGTATTGTCTGTTGCTGCCCCATCAGCATTAGTGAGAATATTGTGTACATATAGACAAACTTCTTAAACTTAATGTCTTCTGTTTTTTTTTACCTGTCCCAAGGGTTCACTTCGCCTCCATCGTCCACACAATGTGTCGTCAAGTCCTTGGCCAGTACACCAGCTATTGTGAAACCTTTACCATCAACTACTGGAGAAAACAGTTCCTCAATTGAGAGCTCAAGCACCTTTGGATTTGGAGATAAGTTCAAACCAGCTGAAGGTTCCTGGCAATGTGGTTCCTGTTTTTTACAAAACAAAAGCACAGACAGTAAATGTGTTGCTTGTCAGACTGCTAAATCTGCACCCCCCATACAGATTAATAATGAGTCAACCAGCAGAGGCAAAGCTACATCTAAAGAGACTCCATTGAATTTTGGAGACAAATTCAAACCTGCAGTGGGTATGTGGGACTGTGACACCTGTTTGGTTCAAAACAAATCAGAAGCTGTAAAATGTGTGGCTTGTGAAAAGCCTAAACCTGGAACTGGAGTAAAGCCTGCGCTGACTTTTCCTGTGGTAACTGAAAGTACAAGCAACAGAGAGTCAAACACTTCCACCAGTACCTCTGCGTGCATGGGGTTGGCAGATCAGTTTAAGAAACCGGAAGGAGTTTGGGACTGTTCCGTGTGCCTTGTACAAAACAAGGCTGAAGACAGCAAGTGTGTGGCTTGTCAGTCTGCTAAGCCAGGTAGGTGATGTGTTTTTTTTTTCACCATGTGGCCCATGCTAGCAAGGTCTTATTTATTTGTTGCGCATCCGTAGTTACTTTGAGAAGGTAGTGGTGGGCCTTATCCTTGGATCGCTGCTGTCCATGGTGTTGGGTATGGATTTTCATGGTTTTGCGCATTGATCAAGGAATGGTAGTATGCATCCAGGTCAAGGAGATGTGTGATTTGCATCCATCCAGGTGAGTTGTGAATATTCCATCACACTCCTGACTTGAGCTTGTAGATAATGAAGAGGCTTTGATGGGTCAGGAGAAGTGCCACTCATTGTGGAGTACTCGGACTCTGTCCTGCTCTTGCAGCCATGTTGGTGATATGGCTGATCTGGTTATGATGACTCCCCTTCCCCCCTCTTTCCCCTCCCCCCCCCCGTCCCTCCTCTCTCTCCCTCCCCCCCCCCCCCCCCTGGATATTGATGTCGGGAGACTTGGCTGTGGTGACTGGGGGAAGTAGTTGATCCATTTCTTGTTGAGAGTTGGTCAATATCTGGCGTGAATTTGACCTACCACACTTCAGCCTAAGCCTGGATGTTGTCCACGTCCTGTTGTAGGTTGGCATGGGCTGTTTCTGTATTTGAAGAGTTGTGACCACTGTAAAATAGTCAATAAAAAACCTCATGCCTGACCTTGTGATGGAGGGATGGTTGGGGTCTGAGGAACTCATACAGGGAGGTCCTGGAGCTGCAACTCTGGGCCTCCAACAACCACAACCATTTTTCCTTTGCGTCAGGTATGACTGCAGTCACTAGAGGATTTCCCTGTTGACCTCCATTGATCTCCTTTGCCATAGTCTGTTGAATGCTGCCTTGATGTGGGAGTGGTTACTCTCAACTTTCTAGCATCCAGCTCTCGTGTCCATGCATGGATTGAAGCTGTGACAAGGTCCGGAGATGAGCAGTTCTAGCAGAAACTGAAGTGAATGTTGTCGAACAGGTTATTGGTGAGTAGGTGTCACTTGCTGACTCCTTCCAACACTTTGCTGATGATTGGGAATGAGTTCCTAGTGACAGATTGGTGATAGAATAGGTAATTGGATGAGTTATTAGTGTTATATTTATAGTTTAATTTTAGTTGTTACTAATCGCTCTCCTATGACATTGCACATGGGAAGTCAGGACCAAGCGTAGTCATTAGTTAAAGTGGAATTAAAGGCGAGAGGATAATTGGACTAGGTTGCGCAGATATAATTCAGTTCAGACAAAGGGTCTACACCTGAAACGTTAATGATCTGATCTCTCTTTAGATACTGATTGACTTACTGAGCATTTCCAGCATTGTCTGTTTTTGTTCCAACGTCACTGACTTCCTACCCCACTTGGTCTCATACAGTTTATTAGCCCTGCCTACCAAAATGTTATTGCTCACCCTCTTGAAATATATATCATCCACTTGCACTGCCTCCCTGGGTAGGCTATTCATACACACTGCTCTGTGTGAAGAAGTTTTATTTTAACTGCGTTTTCACTTTATCTTGTCTAAGCTTGAATCCAGGTCCCTTTGACTTGATGCTTTGCTTAAACTGGATCCAAGAACCGTGTTCTGTGTTTTCTATGCCCTTTTAGGATCTTAAATATCCTGATAAGATCATGTCTAAGCTGCATTTTCCCTTGTGTAAATGTCCCTAGTATCCATAGTGTTTCCTAAGAGCATGGATGTTCAATCTCATTTATCAAATTCCTTGTCCTTCTTTATACTCCCTCCAAGGCGGAATGTTCCCCCTGCAGTACATTGCTCAGAACGGCACACAATACTGAAGATGAGGGTTTCTACAAACTAATTATCACTGCCTGAAACTTGTACTTAATCCTTCCAGCTATGCATCCTAAGATCCTGTTTACCCTTTTCACCACTGCAAATTGTGCGGACAGTTTAACTGTATTTTCTGTTTAACCCCGCCTCCAATCCTTCTATCATTTTCTTGCACTTTTCCAATTGACTTTGTACTCCCACTATTTGTTTCACTTCCCCAGCTTCATAACGTTGTATTTCTCTGCATTATACACCATCTCATTATTTCACTCAATCTCCGAACCTAACTAGACAGCTGTGTAATTGGGTTTGCTTGTTCCCGATTATTTACTGCACCTTGCAATTTGGTATCTCCGCCAGCATTGTTGCCATTTTTTCTTCCAAATCATAACTTGACATTAAAAGCAACAGTGGCTCCAGAACCATTACCGGCTAGTAACATCTTGCTATGTTAATGCTGCTCTCTTAATGACTATCCCTATATCTGATTTGTTGCAAATATGTATCGAGTGAAAGTGTACATCATTTTTGACAACACTTAATTGTATTTTCTATTTGCTCAGTTTTTGTATTCAGGAAAAAAAAGGCAAGACTGACTGCTATTTTTCTGTATTTTTTTAGAAGCCCCTTAGTCTAAGTTTAAAGCATGATCATTTTCTGTTTCATAAGGTCGGCCTGTTGTGTACAATCTACTTGACCTCTGAAAAGAATTATATTTGCAGGGTTTTGTGCCGATGGGTTGAAAGTAAATGAACATTTATGTTCCTATTCATTTCTTGCTAACTGATTTGTATTTGGGTACTTTGGGTCCACTTGCTGCCGTTGAAAAGCTTGTGACTTTTTTGAGGAGAAATGTTCAACAGTTTCATTCAGTTGTTCCTGAGTTCACTCTATACTCCAAAATCAAAACCTTTTGCACCTTCAGAGGCAAACTCTGTCTCTACTATCATTAGTAGCTTCGGTAGCAATTCCTGAACCCAATGATAGTTTATCAATCACATTGTAAATTTTGATAACAATAGATTAGTCTAATAGGATAAAGTAAAAAAGTAATGACAAAAAGAGATGCATCAGTGACTGCTTCCCCTGTAAAAATAAATAAATAAATAAATAAATAAATAAAAGGAGCAGAATTTCTATATAGTGCCTTGTGCGAACGTCATAATCGTCACTTTTTTTTAACGATACAGGAAACTTTTTTTTATCTGGCACGGATGGGACTGACGTGGTGCCGGTTCATCAAATTCCGGATAACTGAACGCTATAGTAAAAGATAGGGAGAGCTGACAGCTCCGTATAAAGCAACAAACCCTGTAATGGCCAGAAGTTCCAAGCGTCTCTGTAGCTTAGCAACAGCTGCAGCCACACCCTTGCAGAGCAATAGATGGAGGAAGGCAAAAACAATATGAAGTAAAACCTACTCCTGAATTTTGCCGGTTAACCGAGATTTCCGGTTATTTCGGTGCCGGTAAATCGAAAGTTTCCTGTAGTTGCAATAGTTTTCAATATGTACAGTATTGCCCAGACAGTAATAGTGAAACAAAAGACTGTAAAATACAAAATCTGTGTCCATTCCTATTTTTTAAAAATTCATTCTCTGAATGAGTGACGCTGGCAATGCCGGCTTTTGGACCAATTGAGTGTCTTGCTGACTATTTCAGAGCAGAGTCAATCGCGTTAGGGTGGGACTGGGGTCACATAAAGGCCAGACAATATAAGGATGGCAAGTTTCCTTCCCTGAAAGACATTGGTGAACCAGTTGGGTTTTTACGACAATCTGACAGCTTCATGGTCACTTTTACTGATGCCAGCTTTTTGTTTACAGATTTTCCTTTAAACTGAACTCAAAATCGTCAACTGTACATAGTATATAAATGATAATTTAATGGTAAAAACCTTATCTTGTACACCACAAGTTAGTTAATTTTTGCTACTGATGTCTGAATTTTTTTGACTTTTCTCATTTTATGAATTTTGCTCTTAGGTGTTTTGTCTGTTGCATCCAACATTCCTTCTTCAGCACCAACAGGAGGAACTCTAGGACTTGGTGACAAATTCAAGAAGCTAACAGGGTTCTGGGATTGTGAAGTCTGCTTAGTTCAGAACTCATCAAACGTAACTAAATGTGTGGCTTGTCAGTCTGAAAAACCAGGCAGCAAGATTGAACCTAAAGGTATTAACAAGATTATTGATCACTGTATTGAAGCAAGGATGCTGTCTAACATGCATGTATATGGAAGATGCTTTCTAATATCTAGCATTTCTGCAAGTCGGGTCATTTAGGGCCGCTATTGTATTATGAAATGCACAGTACATTCCCTGAAGTGTCATGTAGAGTGAGGTACAGTTATTTGTAAGTTGTTGGTGGCTAATGGGGGCCTTGTTGTATGATTTTGAGTAGAATTGTGTGCGCGCGCTGGTGTTAATGAAAGTTGTACAGGAAACTTTGTGATATCCGGGACCGAGCTGTTGCCGTCCCATCAAAACTGCCGGACAAACCAGCGCTAATGTAAAAACATACGGAAGCTTTTGAGCTCCGTATCTAGCAACAAACCCTGTTGCTTAGCAACAGCTTCTAAACAGTCGGCTGTAGCTTGCAAGCGTCTCTGTAGCTAAGCAACAGCTTTAGCTAGACCTTGCAGAGCCTGACTAGTGGGGAAAAAAAAGCAACAAAAAGAAAAAAAACTTACTGAACCGACTCCTGAATTTTGCCGGTGGCTCGAGCATTCCGGACAGTTAACCTCCGGATAAACCAAAGTTTCCTGTACTCTGATTTGTTACATAATAGTGATTATCAATTGTAGAACTGAGCAGGTGCAGTCTATTTTGTTAAATACAATGATATATTCAGGATGCAAAATGAAAGTGAAAGCTAATTCCTTAAGGTTGAAAGAAGTTTTGTTGATCTAAATGTAGCTCCAGTCCAATTGTGGCACATTGGGCCCTTCAAGGATTTGACTTTTTTTTTAAGTATTTATTCATTCATGGATGTGAGCATTGTTGGCAAGGCCAGTATTTATTGCCCATCCCTAATTGCCCTTTTAAGCCCCAGTACACTAATTGGGAGTTCTTGTTGAGTTATGCGTTCCAATATAATGCCATGCAATGAAATGGATGTGTCCAGTGAGCACCAAATGGGTATTGTTGCAAACAAATATTTGAAGGTTAGAATCAAAGAACTGAAAGTTGGTGGATTACTTTCTTTGCATTTGAATGGGTGCCCTGCTCATTGTAACCAACCCTGCAATTCACTGTTCGTGTGAACTAAGAATAGGAGCATGAGTAGGAAGGAGAACCATGGTAAGTAAGCCAATGTTCCTCTACAGTGCACAGAGAAAAAATGTGTGGTAAAATTAAAAGAAAAAAATTATTATGCTTGTAATCTGAAATATGAAGAAGGGTTACACACCTCAAACATAAGTCTTTTCTCTTTACTGATGCTAATTGACCTCTATATTTCCAGCATTTTCTACTTTTGTTATTTGAATAAGATTGGCTAGTTTTTGATTTAATGGAGAAATCCTGCTGAAAAGCCCAAATGGCTAGTATTGTATTAGTGTAGTGTTCAAACTGGAGGGCCACAAATCTATTCCAAGTACTTTTTAACTCTTTCACGTATGTTCCTGAGGATAAATGTTTAGAAGTTGGTGACATTTCCATCGCTGTGATATTACATAAATTTAACTATTGCGTACTGGATGAAAATTAGATCCTTGTTTGACTTAAAGCATCAAGTGGTGGAAGGTCGGTTCAGTTACCTTTTTGTTTTCTCTTGCAGGGCCTGGCTCTTCTGTATTATCGACTGTTGCTTCACCATTCATGTTTGGCATCCAGCCCTCAGCAATGGACTCTTCGCAAAGTAAAGATGGCACTGCAGGATTTAAATTTGGAAATCGGGGTGGTTTTAAATTTGGCACATCTGATTCTAGTTCATCAACCAGTGCCTTTGGAGGACTTAAGTTTGAGGCTACGGGGGGCTTCAAATTTGGAGTTAATTCAGCAGAGAAAAACCCAGAGGGAAACGAAAAGGATAACTCTAAAACTCCTAGTGGTGGGTTTAAATTTGAAGTAACTGCCTTTGGTAGCAACCCGGCTTCAGCTTCAGCTACTACTAAATTTGGTGCCTCGGATACAAATCCACAAAATAAGAAAAGTGATGTGGTGTTCGGGGGTTTTAAGTTTGATGTCGGTGGAATGGTTGTTAAATCTGAGGAGAAAAAAGAAACCTCGGTAGTGCAGTTTGAGCTTGACAAAGCAGAAGAGAGAAAAGATGGGGCAACTGTGAGTGGGGTTACGTTTGGGAAAACAGTAGATAAGGAACCTGTAGCAGCTTCACCTTTTATGTTTGGAAAACCAGCTGAAAAACAGGACTCTTTAAGCTCTGCACCGTTTGCATTTGGTAAAAGGAATGATGTTGAGCCACAGTCTGAACTTTCTTTTAAAAAGCCAGAGCAAACCAAAGAATCAACATCTTTGTCTGACACTTCAAAACCAGAAGCTAAATCTGGATTTACTTTCAACTTGGTTAAATCTGCTGAGAAACCAGAGGCAACAGAGCCTGTGCAGCAAGGATTTGTGTTTGGGGCTGCAATAAACACTTCAGGTAAGAAATGACAAATTAAAGAAAAGACTTACATTTATATAGTGCTTTTCAGGATGCCCCAAAACAGTTTACAGCCAGTCAAGTACATTTGAAATGTTGTCACTGTTGTAAAGTGGGAAATGCATACAGCAAGGTCCCACCAACTGTGATAAAGACCACATAATCTGTTTTTAGGGATTAATTGAGGGATAAGTATTTGCCAGGACATCAAGGAGAGCTCTACTGCTCTTGGAAATAGTGCCATGGGATCTGTTATGTCCACCTGAGAGGACAGACGGAGCCTCGGTTAAACGTCTCATCCGAAAGACGACACTTCTAACAGTGACGCACTCCCTCAGTACTGCACTGGAGTGTCAGCCTAGATTATGTGCTCTTGAACCCACTACTTCCTGACTCGGAGGCGCGAGTGCGACCATTGAGCCGGCTCTCTGATTCTCTGTTAAACCTTCACTAGAGGTATTAATAGTCTTGATCACTTTTTCCAAGGTGTCCTGATCAGTCTTGTCACGAGCCTTATCACACTTGGTGATCACTTAGTACTGATACGTAGAATAAAAAATCACAAGCTTTAACGTTGCGTGAATACACTTGTGATGTTTTTAATTGATCACCTCAAATTGCACCCACTGCTACCACTACCTGTTTGCACCCCTTTTACTCTAGCGTTTACAGAAGATCACTCAGCCCATTGCACCGACACGACTCTCAGAGCCATATTCTCTCTCCCATTTGTTTGGCCTTTCCTTGTATTTATTAAAAATTATTTTTCAAAAATATATTACTTTTTAAAATGATTATCGCTTCTGTTTCTGATGGTGAGATCCCTCACCACCAGAAACATCCCTCTGAGTAAAGCAATTCTCTCCAACCCCTCCCGCTGTCTTGGTGCTTATCTTAAATTTATGTCCTCTAGTTACTGACTCACCAATTAGCGAAAACATTTCATAATTTTGAATATCTCTTAGATATTTTCCTTCTTTGTTTTAATGAAAAGGGTCCTACTTTTTGGTATCTCCTCATAACTAAAGCCTCTCCCTGATGGCATCTTGGTAAATCTCTGTTGTACCCTCTCCTTGGCCTTGACATCCATTCTCCTAAAGTAAGGCATCCAAATCTGAACACTATTTTAACTGAGGCCAAGCAAATGATTTATGAGTTTAGCATTACCTCTGCTTTTGCACTTAATGTCCCTCTTTATAAAACCTAGGACCCCATGTTTTTCTTACAGCTGTATCAACTTGACCATCCACTTTTACAGCTTTGTATATCTGAACCCCTAAGTTTTGCTGTTCCTCTACTCCTTTTAAAGTTTTACCTTCAATGTATATTTTCTCTCCTTATTCTCCCTCCCAAAATGTATCGCCTCACATTTCTCATTTAAGGTTCATCTGATATTTATCTGATCAATCTACTAATCTGTCTATTCCCCCATGAAGCCACTTGGAGTCCTCTTCACAGTTAGACACATTCCCTATTTATGTAGCTCAAGACACAACCCAAGTTCCTACTCTCCTGCCGCTGTCCCAGGCTTGACTGCCTCTTCGATATGCCTACAGCTTCCCTCTGTGGGCATCATCCGAAGGGCCCAGCGAGGCACTCGTCGCTGCCTCCTTATGAGCAGCTTCCCCATCTGACTCTCTCGCTGACCTTCCCGCCCAGCGCGCTCGCTGGGGGCTAATCTTGCCAATCTCCTCCCCCGTCCAACTCGCCCCTCCCAGTGCTGATCTGTGGACTCTGCCAGCACATTAGCTATCACCACCCCTCTCCGCATCTTCCTCCAGAATGTCCGTTCACTTGTGAACAAGGCCCTTGCCATCCATGAGCTTATTGTGGATGATTGCATCAACAACATGGCCTTAACGGAAACCTGGCTGAGGGGTGATGACAGCTTCTCCCTAAATGAAGCCTTCCTGCCTGGCTATGCTTTCCACCACTTGCCCCACTCAGACTGTCGTGGTGGCAGTGTGGCTCTTATCACCAAATCACACTTTGGTCAGATTCCCCCCTACTCCTCTAGCATTTCTCCTCCTTTGAGCACCTCGTCTTGTTCCACCCCATCACCTCTCATTTAAAATCCTCGTTCTCTACTGCCCGCCCAAGTACCATACACATTTTCCCACCAAGATATCTTCACTGCTTTCCTCTCTCGGCCTCTGCACTAAGCAACTTCTCATCTTCAGTGATTTCAATCTACATCTCAATTCTTCATGCTCTGTGTCCTGAGTTCACTGCCCTCCTATCCTCCCTTAATCTCTCCCTCCACGTATACTCCCCAACCCATATTCATGGCCACCCCCTCGACCTTGGCCATCTCACACGGCCTCGCTACTCCTATCATGTCGATCACAGATGAGACCATCTCTGACCACTTCCTTGTATCGCTCTCCACCCACATCCCCCTTCTCCCTTCCAACCCTACTTCCTTCCTTCTCCACCCCATGGGAAAAAAACCCTCCCAATTCACTTAGAACTGCACTTTCAAACTTCCAACTCTAGCCTTTGGCCCTACATTTACCACGACATTTCTACACAACCACACCCTCACCTCCACCTTTGATGCCCTAGTCCCCATTAAAACCATTACACACTCGTCCTGGCCGTTCCCCGGTACAGCCCTCATCTCCACTCCCTTAAGTCCAAGGGAAGCAGACTTGAACGGATACGGCAGACAACTGGTTAAGCCATTTACCGTCAGATCTGGCTGGGCCACATAAAGCAACATTGGGTCCTGCTCTCGTATGCCAAAATTGCTCACTATTCCAGGATCACCCTGAAATGCAAAGATAATCCCCAGCTTCTTTTCTCTATTGCTAACCGCCTTCTTAAACTCCTGTCTCCTCCACAGTCACCTCCAACAACAAGTGCGAGGAGCTCATGGACTTCTTTGTGTCTAAGATTGAGACCATCCATTCAGCTGCCTCTGCCACTTCCCTCCCTTGCCCTAACCCACAGGGCCCAACTTCCTTTAAAGTTACCCCCTGCCCTAACCCTGAACTCCCATCTTTCACTAGTTTCTCGCCCGTCTGAGCTCACCTTGTCTATGAGACCCACTTCCTGCTCCCTCGACCCTATTCCCACTAAACTGTTGACCACCCAACTTCCCGTCCTGGCTCCCATGTTACCCGATATTGTTAACTGTTCTCTCTCCTCAGGTAACTGTCTCCCTCTCCTTCAAACCTGCCGTCATCACCCCTCCTTTTTATATTAAAAAAAAAAAAAACCTTGACCTCTCCATCTTTGCAAACTACTGCTGCATCTCCAACCACCCTTTCCTCTCCAAAGCCCTTGAACGTGTTATCGCCTCCCAAATCCGTTCCCACCTTTTCCGGAACTCCCAAGTTTGAATCCCTCCAATTGGGTTTCCGCCCCTGCCACAGTGCCAAAACGGCTCTCATCAAAGTCACACTCCCATGTGACTGACAAAGGTAAACTATCCCTCCTCGTCCTTCTCGACCTGTCTGCAACCTTTGACACGGTTGACCACACCAGCCTCTTCCAATGTCTCCACCGTCGTCCAGTTGGGTGGGACTGCACTCACCTGGTTCTATTGTTATCAATCTAATCGTAGCCAGAGAATCACCTGCAATGGCTTCTCTTCCTGCTCCCACACCGTTGCCTCTGGTGTCTATCCTTGACCCCCTCCTATTTCTCATCTACATGCTGCCCCTCAGCGACATCATCCAAAAACAGTGTCAGTTTCTACATGTACGCTGACAGCACCCAGCCCTACCTCACCACCACCTCTCTCGTCCCCTCCATTGTATTTAAATTGTCAGACTGCTTTCCAACATCCAGTACTGGATGAGAAGAAATTTCCTCCAACTAAATATTGGGAAGACCGAAGCCATTGTCTTCGGTCCCCGCCACAAACTCCATTCCCTAGTCACTGACTCCATCCCTCTGTCTGGCAACTGTCTGAGGCTGAACTAGACTGTGTTCGCAATCTTGGTGTCTTATTTGACCCCGAGATGAGCGTCCGACCCCACATCCGCGTCGTCATTAAGGCCGCCTATTTCCACCTCCAGGACATCATCTGTCTCCACCCCTGCCTCAGCTCATCTGCTGAAACCCTCATCCATGCCTTTATCACCTCTAGACTTGACTATTTCAACGCATTCCTGGCCGGCCTCCCATGATCTACCCTCTAAACTTGAGGTCATCCAAAACTCTGCTGCCCGTGTCCTAACTCACACCAAGTCCCGTTCACCCATCACCCCTGTGCTTGCTGACTTACATTGACTCCCGGTTAAGCAACGCCTCAATTTTAAAATTCTCATCCTTGTTTTCAAATCCTTCCGTGGCCTCGCCCTTCCCTATCTTCCCCCAGCCCCACAACTCTCAGATATCTGTGCTCCTCTGATTCTGGCCTCTTGAGCATCCCCGATTTCAGTCGCTCCACCATTGGTGGCTGTGCCTTCAGCTGCCAAGGCCCTAAGCTTTGGAATTCCCTCCCTAAACCTCTCTGCCTCTCTACTTCTCTTCCTTTAGGATGCTCCTTAAAACCTACCTCTTCATCTGCCCTAATATCTCCTTATGTGGCTCGGTGTCAAATTTTGTTTTATAATGCTCCTGTGAAGCGCCTTGGGACATTTTACTATGTTAAAGCCGCTATATAAATATATAAGTTGTTATAAAGTTGGCCAATGTCACCCAATATAACGGTACAGTTGGGCACAGTCTCCTGAAACTTTGTAGGGCGGAGGAGTGAGGAGACTAAGAGGCCCGTGACCCCACTCCTAACAAGTATCTAGTGACCCTTGCTGAAGTTGGAATCACCCTGCTGTTATGACTACAACCCCCCTCCCCCTAACCTACTGAATAGTTCAATGTCTAGGCTCACAGAATATCCACGTGGACAAGATATTGATTGATTACCTGCTCCCTTGCGACTGTGTCACTGAATGAGTTGCCACCTTTGGAAGAGAAAAGTAGCAGAAAATAAATGACGGACTTTCTTGTACCTGACTAAGACTTTTTAAAATGGTGGCTATTGTATCCAGTACTTCAGGGTGGAAGTTCCAGTCAACAACTTTTATTATAAGCACCTTTAACGTAAGAAAAATGTCATCTTTGAACCGATTCCACCTGCTGATTATGATTTAATTAATGATCAGTCAACTGTCTCCGTGGCTCTTTGTGCACTATTGTTTTTACCTGCAACTGAACTTTACGGACCCAGAAAATATCTAGTTTGATTCCTATTCTGTACTGCGTTACCTGGGTTCAGAGCCTTTGGACAGTAAAGGGGGGTGGTTAGCCAGGGATCCTGCCAATGACAGCTATCTATTATGGAAAACATTTGGTGCAACAATGTGCCTCGGGGGTTTTTAACATGCTTTCTAAATGTAATTAAGTATTTACTAACCTGACCTAGTTGCAGGTAATTGATCCCACACCAACCTTGTATTTGCTAAACTGAGAATCTGTCCAATGTCCACTTGTTTATGTTAATGTAAACTATTAACGGGGATGATTTGCTGGCTGCCCAGATCAAATGCTTAGCTGCCTTGCACCAAGTGAAATGTAACTTTGTTTTCCGAGCTTTGTTTTGTCTGAAACCATTGTTGGGCAAATATTCTCTCAATCTCTGGTACGGGCCAGGACTGGCATGATCCAGCATCAATTGTTAATTTAGGATTTTTTTAAATGAAGAAAAAATTTAGATTAAAGATGAAATTATGTTTTGGGTCTTTAAACATAATATATTTCATTAGAGAGTTTGTTATTTTTTTCTTTAAATTGCATGTACCTAACGATCAGGTTTATGAGCGAAAGCACTGAAAACGCTTGGCCTGAATTTCAGTCAGTAAGTGTGATAGTTACAAGTGAAAAGCTGCATTTTCCCCTCCGCGTCACCCTCTCGCTACTTAATCTCTCTCGCCTCCTTTTTTATTTATTATCTTTCAGTTGTCCTTTTGTAGCATCTTGTTATTTCTCTTGCTCTTTTTAAACATTTTCCTTTTTTAGTGCACATGACATTTGGCAATAGTTATGAACATTGTTCCTTATTGAGGGTTTTCTTAAAAGAAAAATCATCTTTTGCGTAGGAGTAAGTACTTGACCTATCTCTGTGCTAAGTACTTTTTCGAGCCTAATTTTCAGAGTTCCCCAGTGGTCTTGTAGCATGAAGGATTTGTTTTGCTGACTGTTGACAGAACATCCTTAGGTCAAAATGTGTTGTCATTTCTTCATCCAGTTGTTGAGACAAATTCTGAACAGTACTTCACTATTTCATGTTTCTTTTCATTGGTTTCATTTTTTTTAACACATCCTTGTTTATAAGAACATAAGAATTAGGAGCAGGAGTAGGCCTTCCGGCCCCTCGAGCCTGCTCCGCCATTCAATAAGATTGTGGCTGATCTTCGACCTCAACTCCACTTTCCCGCCCGATCTCCATATCCCTTGATTTCCCCAAGAGTCCAAAAATCTCTCTATCTCGGCCTTGAATATACTCGACTAGCATTAACAGTAAAGGCTTGTGATTTTAGCTTGCTTGTATTTGTTCCTCGAGAACTTCAGCCTTCTACAGCCCAGCGGGACCGTGTATTTCTTTTTAAACATTCAGTATGTTTAGGTGCATGTATAATAACAAAACATTCTTTGTACGTGGATTTTTGTTAGAGGGTGTCTTTATTCTATTAACCTCCAGTATAACTACCTCATGTGTGCCATTGATGCATTCTAATGGTATGAGCAGCTTAGTAATGATTCTGCAGAAATAGTTGCAATGGTTTATGAATTGATAATGTTACTTCTCTCCCTCTCTATGCTGTAGAACAAGGAGTTGCAAAACCAGCTTTCAGCTTATTTGGCAACAGTTCTTCCACGTCTGCTGCAACAAATGCTGGGGGTTCCACACCCTCCACCATATTTGGCAGTTCTGCACCCGCAACAAACCCATCATTTTTGTTTGGACAGGCTAGTGCCACTGTGGGTAGTCCAAACCTTGGAAGCAGTTCTGAATCAACTGTTCCTGCAACCAAGCCATTTTTATTTGGCTCACAGGAGGTTAAATCAGCTGCCAGTACGTCAAGTACAGGGGCCTCGGCTGTACCATTCCCATTTGGCTCAGCACCCAGCAATAACACTGCTACATCACCTGTGTTTACATTTGGAGCTTCAATTACAACATCTAGTACAACAGGTAAATCTTTTCAAACGGTTTTCCCCATAACCTATTAGTCTCAAGACCTGTAAGAGTGCAAAAATGTAATGGGCAATCTGGAAATTGTTTTTTTGTCTTGTGTAAAGGTCCTTGCAGTTTCAGTATTTAATAATATTGAAGTAAGAATCTTTTGAATAAAATCTAAATAACCAACTTGACCCCCAATTCTGGCGCTCTCCCCATCCCCAAAAAAGAGTATCTATGTGATCATAGATAATTGTTGTCTATTGGAAGTTGCTAGCATTGTGACTTGTCATTGCTAAGCCAAAAAAAATTCTCAAAGGCATTATACTGGGTGTGCTTTTTAAAAAAAGGCAGCTTTACACAAAATATTTCACATACATACAAGGCTCCCATTTGGATTGCCCTTTATTTTCTGCATATTGTTTATTTTTTTAAATAGAGAGGTGGTGTCTCTGGATGATGTATCTCATCTCACCTCCCCCCCCCCCCCCCTTTTCATAAAGGTAGAATGGTGGAGTAGGTTTGAAGGACTACCACTTGAGAAGGAACATGGGAATAGATCATGGCAAATCTGAATTGCAGTTGGAGGTTGATTTTCTTTCTAAGAATGAGTAAGATTATAACTACAATAGATAATGTAGCATTGTGTTCTTTTGGCCACCTGCCATTGTAGAATTTGTTTTGCACCTAGAACTATTCTGATGGTAGAAGTAGATACTTCAAGCTAGTCTGTGTGGTTGTCCAGAAGCACCAGAGCTGGCAGAAGTTTCTAGAGGAGAAAAACATCTTGTGTTTATACACAGAAATCGGAAAGTTGAAATCCTTTTGTTTGTCTTCTGATAACTTAATATGGTCATAAAGTAAATTTATCTACAAGCATATTTTGGGTTAGTGCAGGAGAATGGCTGGAAAGAGTTGAGTAGTAGTCAAGTCAGTAGCTACAAGATCTTTTAATGGTGTTCCTTACCATTTGATGTGCTTTACAGGTGGCTCCTCAAACCCTGTCTTTGGGTTTGGATCAAGTTCTACAGCTGCAGCAAATCCCCCAGCTTTTGGTAGCACACAGACCTCTGTCCCTGTGTTTGGACAAAGCAGCAGTCAGCCACCTGCGCCCTTTGGATCGTCTGGTGCACCCACCTTTGCATTCTCGACTGCTTGTCCGCAGCCTGCCTTTGGTTCACAGTCTACCAATAGTCAACCATCTCTATTTGGAGGACAGTTACCCAACCAGCAACCCACGTTTGGTTCAACTTCATCGACCTCGAGTAAGTAAATTTACAATTCTGTAATGTGAACTGTGCTCTAAATTTGACCGTATCCAATTATTGTCCCAAACTCAGAACTATACAGGTAGACTATCCCGAATCCGCACTTCCGAAAACCAAAAACCTCTAAAAACTGAGTTTTTTCGTGGAGCGTAAGTCGTACGCACGACATGACTTGAGTGGCGCCAAACATGACAGGAGTGGTCCGGGAGCTCTGCCTTTCCCTGTGAGCAGGGCAGAGGGTCACAGAGTTCCCTCCTGGGTAGGAGATTGCAGGCCGAGCCAGGCAGTGTGAAGGAGGTACCGGGAGAGTGAACCCAACAATACAGCGGCCTGTCCGATAGCTGCAGTGGCCCGTCCGATACTCTTCTTCCCCGCCCCCCGACCTGATTTGCGGGCCAGCTTAGTGTCGGAGTCAGCCGATATCCAGCTTTCCCACAAGCGGCGGCAGTTGAGCCCCAGACCCCCGCTAAGTCAAGGAATTCAGATACGGAGCAGGGGGAGCTGGAAACCTCGATCTAACGGCAGAAATCAGCAGCCGTTTTAGGTTTTTTTTTCTTCCCCTAGCATTTTTTTAAACAGGCTGTGGAAAGAGTCTCTGTAGCTTAGCAACAGCTTCAGAGACGCTTCCAAGGCAGGGCCCGAGTGTTTACAAGCTGTTGCTAAGCAACAGTGTTTGTTGTCAGATACGGAGATGAAAACCTTCTGTAATCCGAAAAATTCCGAAAACCGAAACACAGCTGGTCCCAAGGTTTTCGGATAAAGGATAGTCTACCTGTATTTAAGTAATGCCGCAGTATGCAAGTAGCTTGTATATATAAAATCTGACTTAAAGTTTCTTTGATAATTGTATAGCTTTATTTGTATGTATCCAAAGAAATAGCTTTTAGGAGGTCTCCTGTATAGTGCAGAAGTTGGTCATAATAGGGTAGTTGCAGTAATAAGCGCCTCTGACATGGAGTGGGGAGGATCCTTGTGTAAGAAAATTTGAAGCAGATTGCAATTCTATTTTATTTTTTTAACCTGGTTATCTGAGCTTTACTATAAAACTACAACCATGCCATTCTTAAGATGGAAAGAAGGAAGGAAATAAAACCCACCCTCTTAGTAAACGACACGTTGACAGACACCTGCAGGTAGGTTAACTACCTAGTCTGTTAGGGGATAGTGTGTGATGCCAGGTGGGATCCTTAAAAAAAAATAAAAAAAAAATAAAAATATGAGTATTGGGTATGCAGTTCAAATTTGTCAGTGACTTTATAACCATTGCATGTTTCTCTCTGTCCACACCTGGTGGGACCGGATAATATAATTGACAAACATTCACTATAAGCCCACTGACTCCCACAGCTACCTGGACTACACTTCCTCCCACCCCGCTTTCCTGTAAGGACTCTATTCCATTCTCCATCTCCGCCGCGTCTGTTCTGACGATGCCAACTTCCATACCAGTGCTTCCGACGTGTCTTTTTCCTCAATCGAGGATTCCCCTCTATTGTGGTTGACACGGCCCTTGACCGTGTCCGTTCTATTTTCCGCACTTCTGCTCTCACCCCTTCCCCTCCCTCCCGGAACCACGATAGGGTTCCCCTTGTCCTCACTTTTCACCCCACCAGCCTCCACACTCAACTGATCATCCTCTGCCATTTCCGCCACCTCCAGCGTGATCCCACCACCAAACACATCTTCCCCTCACCTCCCCTTTCAGCATTCCGAAGGGACCGCTTCCTCCGCGACACCCTGGTCCACTCCTTTTATCACCCCTTCCCCTTTGCCCGGCACCTTCACTTGCAAGTGCAGGAGATGCAACACCTGCCCTTTTACCTCCTCCCTTCCCACTGTCCAGGGCCCCAAACACTCCTTCCAGGTGAAACAGCGATTCACTTGTACTTCTTGCAATCTAGTATACTGCATTTGCTGCTCACGATGCGGTCTCCTCTACATTGGGGAGACCAAATGCAGATTGGGTGACCGCTTTGCAGAACACCTCCGTTCAGTCCGTAAAGGTAACTCCGAGCTTCCGGTCGCCTGTCACTTTAATTCTCCGCTGCACTCCCACTCTGACCTCTCCATCCTCAGCCTCTTGCACTGTTCCAATGAAGCTCGAGGAACAGCACCTCATCTTTCGATTACGTACTTTACAGCCTTCTGGACTCAACATAGAGTTCAACAATTTCAGACCATAATCTCTGCCCCTATCTCTTTTTTTATTTTATTTTTTTCTCTCACACATGGCAGCTGTTGATGATTCTGCCAGTGCCATTTACACTTCATCTAGAGTCATCTTTTGTTTTTTAACTTGTGCCATTACCATCTCCTTTTGCCTTGCACCACCATCCCTTTTGTCTCTTAATCTCTCCTGCCTTCCATCCTATCACAGACCTTCCCTTTTGTTCTTTCCCCCCTTTCCCCGCCCCCACACTTGCTTAAAAACCTGTTCCATCTCCAACTGTTTCCAGTTCTTTAGAAGGGTCATTGACCTGAAACGTTAACTCTGTTTCTCTCTCCACAGATGCTGCCTGACCTGCTGAGTATTTCCAGCATGTTCTGTTTTTATTTCAGATTTCCAGCATCCGCAGTATTTTGCTTTTGGATAATATAGTGGTGGACTTGAGTATGGGGGTTTAAAAATAAGGGGAGCTGTCTGATCTATAGGATACTGCTCAAATAAATCAAATACACTGAAGCCTCACTAGACAAAAATGAATGCCAATCCAAAGAAGATAATGAGTTGGGATGACCAAAAGCTTTGTCAAAGAAATGGGTTTTAACGAAGATCATAAAGGAGAAGAGGGAAATGAGTACTTAGGGAGGGAATTCCGGGGCATAGGGCCAAGGTGGCTGAAGGCACAGCTGCTAATAGTGGGGCGACGCGTGGGGGGATGCACAAGAGTCCAAGGCCATTGGAATAGAGTTTTGGGGGGGAATTATAGGGCTGCTGGAAGATAGAAATATGGGAGGGGCAAGACTATGAGCGGATTTAAACAGGAGAATGGGAATTTTAAATTGATGCACTGGAGATCAGGAGCCAATGTACGTCAGCAAGGATAGGAATGATGGGTGAGCAGCAACATTCCCTTTAAGCTCTTGAGCTACCGCATAGCCGGTGAGTTGGCTTTTAAATTGGGAAAAAAACATGCATGCACGGAATTCTGAATGGGCCATGCAGCCGGTTAATGCGGCCCAAAAAAAATTACAGGGAACATTGGTGGGCAGGGCTTGACACAGGAAAGGATATGGATAGTGTTGTTTTGGATACGGTAAAGTTTACAGAGGATGAAGGATGGGAGGCCAGCCATCCCATCTGGGTGATGAGGAATACAAGGGAGTGGTCGGAGATGGCCTTGTCTGTGATTGGGACGATGCCAGTAAAGGCCACGTGAGATAGCATGGTCGTGGGGATGGCCATAACTATGGGTAGGAGTTTATAAGGAGGGAGAAGTTTAGGGAGGGCAATGAAATGAGAGGAGAAGGGGGCACGGTGAGTTGGGATGGAGATTGAAATCCCCGCGGATAAGTCATTGTTCAGTGAAGCAGCTGATGACACATATCCGGATTGGGCCTTATGGAAGGGTGATAGACAACAGGGGTTTTAATGGAGATGCAAGAGGGGGGCAACAAGGTTGGGTGCTCCCAGGAGAAGATACATGAGGTGTAGGGGCAAGAGACCAAGGTGTGATTTGATCAGGGCCACACCACCAGCGTTCTCATAATAGCGAGACACAATGCTTCATTGCTGTGGCTCAGTATTTGGCTTCTGCTCACTTTAATGCACTCATTCCACCTCTAATCTGTTCATCGCCCCTGTAATGCCTGTAAGTTGACAAACATGTTGAACTGAAGTGGCTTCTGTTACCAAGTCCAGGATAATGCATAAAAGTGGTGAGTTTTTATTGTGGACAAAAATATTCTTTCTAAAATGATTGCTGTGTTGAATTTTGAACTGTGACCAGATTAGAACAGTTAATTGCTATAACTCTTATAGCCAAGTGTTTGCCTTTCTCACAAGCAGAGAAACCGCACATCGCTCCCAAGGTCATTGCCGGTAATCTAGAAACTCCTTGTCAGTTCTATCATGTGCCCCTGTTTAAAGAGATTATTTCTAAATTAACTTGTAATCTGCAGGTAACAGTTTCCAGTTTGGAAACAGTGGTTCTGGTTTTAACTTCAACGCCACTAATTCATCAAATGAGGTATTTAAATTTGGATCTGCTTCAACGGGAGCAACACAGCAGCCTGGCCCCCCTGGAAGTTTCCCATTCAACCCAGCCCCTGGATTCTCTGTTGGGTAAGAGCCTTCATATGTGGTATGAAGATGTTTTCTAAAGTGACTAAATGCTTCTCGCTGGGATAATGGTTTTGGTAGAGAACAGGTGCTCAATGACTGGGAAACAAGATATTGTCAATGGGGAAGAAATCTGGCTTAGAAGGTGCCCATCAGGAAAGAGACTTACATTTCATCCAAGCTTAATTGAAAGTTCTATTTTGCACTCAAACCAGTTGTTTGGTATCTGTAAATAAAGCAGAATTTGGCCCTGGATTTACTTTTCCTTTGACATAAAATACTCCTTGGCAGTTACAAGCATTGTGTAATGTGTAGGCAATTTTAAAGTAGGTGCACTTATCTAGATAATCAAAAGTGCCTGTTTTTGAGCGACTCCATGGAGCTGCTTTAAGGGAAGGTGTTGCGTAGGCGTCGGCAATCGGGGCAAGTCACATTGACTGCTCACACATCTTTAAGCAGTGAGCTGACAGACTATATTGGCAGGTGACTGGGAATAATTTGACTGCCCATCCTACAGTTGGTGAATTGTAGTTAGCCTGGGATGTCAGTCACTGTGTAACAAAATGGCTGTCTTCAACAAAACAACATGGGATTGTGTGTTGGTCAGTAATTATTGGAGGGCAATCTTGACATTTTCAGGGACCTAACTGATTTAATCAAGTCCAATGCCAAAACACTAAATCTAAATTTGGTTCATTTTTGATCTTGGCAAGCTTGCAACTTGAATCGAATGTGCAACTAAAAAAAGTGTAAATATGCAGTCCTGTGGATGTCATAGCCCTGACATTTTTTAAATAGTTGATGGATTATTTTGTCAAGTCTGCTGTTTAAAGCAAAGGGTTGTAATAAATTTGCTTGAGTGCACCTATGTGTCGATTTTTTGAATATCCGCAGCAAGCATCAGTAAATACAAAGTAGTAGTGCCTGTGTGACTTAGAACTCCCAAATACAAGCAGAGAGCTTGTCTTTCTACAAGTTAAGCTTGTGTTTAAAAGTAGTTTGTTTATATGTAATTCAATCAGTAACCTGGTTTTCTTTCCTTTTCTCTTGGACAGGGTTGGTAGCACCAATCCTTTCTCTGCGACATCTGGTGGCCGTTCAACTGTTACTGGCCGGAAGATAAAGACTGCTGTTAGACGCAAGAAATAGTTGTTACAGCTGTTAAAAAGCAGAGCTAATTATTGAAAGTGTATTTTCTTTCAAGAGCTGGTGCCCTGCATTAATAATTGAATTGTACCTCCTTCTGGGCTTTATCAGATCTACCTAGGACCATTTGAACCTGCATATAATTGGTCGCTGCTTTTAGTTGCCTGGTGATGGGTGGACTGTAGATTTTTTTTGTGAGAACCCAGCAGTGTCATTAGTTAAGGACTTGGCATGGTCTGGCTACAAACAACCTGCAAAGTGAATGGCTTTGTACATTGATACCTCTTCATCCGCACCACTAGATATTGTTCATAACCCACCTAATTATACTGAAAGGTTTGTACAGACTGAAGAGCATCAGTGAGAATAGGGGCTGATAATTCTGCAAAGGTTTCATCACAGTATGTGTGAAGTATGTGAATGTGTAGATGTTAAATGGATGGCCTGTTGTGCACTGATGTTTTCTGACTGCGGAATGATTAAAGAATCATACTTGGAGGACTTCAAATGAATTGTCTTCATTTCATAGAACATGTGCTTTTTTAAATTCTGTTTATGCTTTTTTGACTTAGTTTATCTTATTACAAGCTCATGTACATATCCTGTGATTCTCGGTCAATCTGCCATCTTGGACAAAAACACAAATCTGTGAACTTGAATTACTTTTTGTTATAGCAGTATGTTTTTGTTCAGTATTGTCTATTAGAAGATTTTATTATGTAAATCTCATTATTCAAAGTTGCCTAAATCCATTTAACATCCTTTCTGATAGAAAAAATTGGGAACTCTTTAAAGTTTGCGTATTGGCTTTTGTGATCCACTTTTGTTTGGACCAAAACAGTGTTGTACAAAGTATTAACTATATATTTTTATATTTGTTTAAATGGACTGTGGTGACTTTGGATAATAAGGAGAACAATTTAATATTAAAGCCATGTTTATTACTGTATGATTAACAAAACCATGGGATAAACGCCATCAATAAAAATGAAGAAATAGTAAAATAATTTGATTTTGTTCGGAGTGTGAGTCCTTTGTTCTGTATCATAGTCATTTAATTCTTGCTAGTCCTTTAATATACTGAACAGATTTAAACTTATTGGCTTATTTCAGAAGAACACTATTGAAATGCATCGAATTTACAGTACAGAAACAGGCCATTTGGCCCAACTGGTCTATGCCGCTGTTTCTGCTCACATGAGCCTCATCCCACCCTACTTCACCTAACTCTGTCAGCATACCCTTCTATTCCTTTTCTCCCTCAAGTACTTATCTAGCTTCCTCTTAAAGGCATCTATGCTATTTGCCTCAACTACTCTGTTATAGCAAGTTCCACATTGCAACCACTCTGGGTAAAGAAGTTTCACCTGAATTTCCTACTGGATTTATTAGTGACTATCTATCTTCTATTTATGATCTCTAGTTTTGGACTCCCCACAAGTGGAAACTTCTCTACGTGTACCCCATCAAACCCCTTCATAATTTTAAAGACCTCTATCGGGTCATCCCTTAGCCTTCTCTCTTCTCGCAAAAAGAGCCCCAGCCTGTTCAATCTTTCCCAATAGTTGCAACCTCTCAGTTCTGGTTATGTCTTTTAAAATCTTTTTTGCACCTTCTCCAGTACATCTATATCCTTTCTGTAATAGAGACCAGAACTGTGCACAGTATGGTTGGGTCCTTGGTTTTTGGTGTATACTCAGGAAGAAATTATGAAGCAGCCGACAGCATAAGGAGCTTGAATAAGCACAACAACCTAGGTCAGTAAAGAAATGACCAAAACACAATTACAATGCAAACAGCAGTCAACGGCCCGGATAAGGACACCACTCTATCTGTATGTCGGACAGCTCCCAATCATCAAATTGCAAACTGTCCCATTTTCACATCAAGATCCCACTGGAGATCTTTCAGCGTTACACAAGATACTTAACTGGATAGAGAAAGAACGAACTTGCATTTATATAGCGCCTTTCATGACCTCTGGACGCCCCAAAGTGCTTTACAGCCAATGAAGTACTTTGTGAAGTTTAGTCACTGTTGTAATGTAAGAAACCATAGGGCTTTCTTCATTTGATCCAATCTTGAGACTTCATTAATTAAATGGCTCAGCTGGTAGCGCCCTTGCCTCTGAGTCAGAAGGGTCAAGTCCCACTCCAGAGACTTGAGCACAAAAATCTAGGCTACCACTCCAGTTCACTACTGAGGGAGTGCTGCACTGTCAGGTGCCATCTTTCGGATGAGAGGTTAAACCAAGGCCCCATCTGACCTCGCCGGTGGACGTAAAAGATCCTGTGGCACTATTTCGAAGAGCAAGGGAGTAATCCCTGGTATCGAAGCCAATATTTATCCCTCAATGAAAAACACAAACAGATTATCATCTAACATAGATAAACAGATTATTAAACAGTCACTATTGTAATGTAGGAAACACTGCAGCCAATTTGTACACAGCAAGGTCCTGCAAACAGCAATGAAATAAGTGACCAGATAATCTGTTTTAATGATGTTGATTGAGGGATAAAATTGGCCAGGACATTGGGAGGACACCCCTGTTCTTCAAATAGTGCCATTGGGTTCTTTTACATTCACCTGAGAGCGCAGACAGGGTCCCAGTTTAAACGACTCCTCCGAACGACAGATAGGTAGTTCAAAATTTCACTTTGGTAATGCAGCTATGTAATGCAAAAGAGGCAGTTGCTGTATTGGTTACCTCTGAAAAGAATAATGCAGGATCCAGTGGTCTTGTCCTTAACTAACTTGTGAAGCGTACAAGGAAGAACCAGTTTCCTTTATTCTATAAATTTTCTCCATGCTGTTCCCAAATGAGGATTTGAGCAGGCATTAAAATGAGCCGGAATGCCATTCCAGTTCTTGCCTCATTGGATACTTTATAGCCAGCTTATCCAAGCTTTCCCCCCCCCCCCCCACTTTATGAGCCGTATAGCTGGGGGAGGAGGCACATAGGAGGTTTACAGCGATGTTCCCATTTTCATGTTTTGCTAACATGTCTGTTCTGATTTAGCATTTAACCACTAACCAGGTGACACCACTAAGAACGGCCCAATCTAAATCACCAGGCTACAGAATTCGAACAGGTTAAATCGCGGTGCTGAAATATCTCATTCGAAGAAGCACACCCCGTCATTGGTCTGCATAGTCCATTTTACAGATGGACGTACTGATTTACTTCTGTTCTCTGAGGAGGAGCAAGGAATGTGGAAGAACTTTCATTTAAATTTTAGCAGGTTCCTCTAATGAGGCCTTATGGGTAGAACTTAAAAACAAAAAGGGGGCAAGCACTTTGCTGGGAGTGTACTATAGGCCCCCAAACAGTCAGGGGGAGATAGAGGAACAGATATGTAGGCAAATCTCAGAGAAGTATAGAAATAGTAGGGGCTTTCAATTTCCCCAATATTAACTGGGATAGTCAGAGGGGAAAAAATTCAGTATCGCCCCGTTTGGGGCGCGATTATCGGCCGTGCGCAAAGTTTAGCGTCTGGCACTAATTATCGCCTCCGACTGCAAACTTGGCTTTTATCGCCCCTGGAGGTGATTGGAGCGCAAAGTCAGGCGCTTCACACCTGTCTTAAGGCGTAAAGGCCGACACGTGAGGTGCTGGTGAAGCTCATGTGATGTCAGTCAGCAATGGAACACAGACACAATGGTGCCGGCCAGTTCTTAAAGGGGAGGGTTGATCTTTCTCTCCATCCACACCCTGCTCATTGCAGCCTTGAATCTCGGCCTGGAGAGACCATACATCAAATCTGCTGGAAAGAACAATGGAGAGAACCAGGGAAAGAGCTCAGCATGCAGCCCCCACAGTCTCTTCTAAATCGATACAAGGCAGGGCAAATCAAAATGAACCTGCAAAGTGCTGCTCAGTACCCAAAACTCCTTCACACAGCGTTGAATCTCTTCAGAAGTCTCCGAATGCGTGGTGTAAAAATGTCACCAACAAAAAAAGGTAGGAAACGTTTGCCTTTAAATAATGCTCCCCCAGTCCCTTCCTGACTGCAAAACGCTCCCCTCAACCTGTCATTGCTAGCGGCAGGCGGTAAGGCAGGGGGCGCCACTCAATATTCGGTCCGGGCCGTTGCACACTCGGCTGACGTCACGACCTGCCGGTACAGGAGATTGTGGCGGTAGTGTTTAGCGCCACCGCAAAATGTCTAGTTAATTTCGTGAGCGGTGCAAACATTGACGCGCACGGGTGCTAGTTGCTTTGCTCTCCATTAGCGCCCTCTTAAGGTGCTAATGGGAGGTGCACACCAACTGAATTTTTCCCCCAAAGTGTCAAAGGCTTAGAGGGTGCAGAATTCTTAAAGTGCATCAAGGAGAGCTTTTTGAGCCAGCATGTAGAAAGTCCTACAAGAGAGGGTGGTACTGGACCTAATTCTAGGGAATGTAGCCGGGCATATGGTAGAAGTGTCAGTAGGAGAGCATTTTGGTGACGGTGACCATAATTCGGTGAGATTTAAGGCAGTCATGGAAAAGGACAAAGATGGACCAGAAATAAAGGTTCTAAATTGGGGGAAGGCCGATTTTAATATAATGCAGGATCTGGCCAAAGTGGACTGGGATCAGCTACTTGTAGGAAAATCTGCATCAGAGCAGTGGGAGTCATTCAGAAAGGAAATAGAGAGAGTACAGCACCAACATGTTCCCGTAAAGGTCCAGGGTGGGACCAACAAGTCCAGGGAACCCTGGATGTCAAGGGATATGCAAGAATGGATTAGGAAAAAAGGGAGGCTTTTGGCAGATACAAAGGACTAAAAACAGTGGAAGCCCTAGAGGAGTATAGAAAGTGCAGGGGGGTACTTAAAAAAGAAATTAGGAGAGTGAAGAGGGGGCATGAAAAAACACTGGCGGGCAAAATAAAGGAAAATCCCAAGGTGTTCTATAAGTATATAATTAAGTGCAAGAGGATAACCAGGGAAAGAGTAGGGCCCATTAAGGACCAAAGTGGTAATCTGTGTGTAGAGCCGGAAGATGTAGGTGAGGTTTTAAATGAATATTTTGCATCTGTGTTCACTATGGAGAAGGATAATGTAGGCATAGAAATCAGGCAGGGGGATTGTGATATACTTGAACAAATTAGCATCGAGAGGAAGGAGGTACTAGCGGTTTTAACGGGCTTAAAAGTGGATAAATCCCCAGGCCCAAACAAGATGTATCCCAGGCTGCTGTGTGAGGCAAGGGAGGAACCTCCCGTGGTTTGCGACGTGACATCGCGTTTTCCCGCGCTCTTAAAGGGGCCACGCCCCATACCTGCAAACTTTATATACAAAACACAGTAATGCCTAACACAATGGTACAGGTTTAGGCTGGTGTTAGGACATCGTTAAAGAGAATTATATACAGTTAGCCAGAGTCATTCAGTGGTTCTGCCACATGCGCCCCCCCAGAATTCGCTTTAACGGACAATGTCAAACGGTGAGGGGGTCTGACAAGCCTGTCAGAACAACTCCTGTACTCTCGAGGTGGAGGCTGCTGGGCGGCTGGCAGTCTGGTGGGCGGTCGCACTTGGTCTGCCGTAATGACGACGGGTGGGGGACCCCGTCTCGGCGGTTGTGCTGTCTCGACGGGACGGTCAAGGTCCAAATGTGCTGACTTTAAGCGGTCGACCGAAATGTGGTCCGGTTTACCACCGACATCTACCGTGAAGGATTTGTCCCCTGCTTCCAACACGCGGAAGGGACCGGTATATGGGGCTTGAGCGGATCCCTATGTGCGCCATGGCGAATAAAAACGTATTCAGCCTTGTGAAGCTCCGTGGGAACATGTGACCTCTGCGGCCCGTGGTGCGAAGTGGGCACCGGTGCTAAACATCTGGCCACCTCTTGGTGACTAGCAAGCTGGGCAGATGCGGACCATTGCTCCGTCGATGTTGGTAGGAAATCCCCTGGGACCCGCAGCGGCTGACCATACACCAGCTCCGCTGATGAAGAGTGAAGGTCTTCTTTGGGGGCCGTGCAAAGGCCCAACAGGACCCACGGTAGCTTGTCTGCCCATCCAGCGTCCTGGAGGTTGGCTCTCAGGGCAGCCTTCCTTAACCGGTGGAAGCGTTCGCAGAGGCCATTCGCCTGTGGGTGGTAGGCTGTGGTGCGGTGTAATTTGACACTGAGTCCTTGGGCCACTGCATTCCAGAGTTCGGAGGAGAACTGCGGTCCCCTGTCTGACGAAATATCGGCGGGTACTCCGAAACGGGCGATCCAGGAGGAAATGAACGCCCTGGCCACGTCCGCCGAAGTAGTGGATGACAGGGGGATCGCCTCCGGCCATCTGGTGGTGCGGTCAACCATGGTCAGGATGTGTGAAAAACCATGGGAGGGTGGGAGTGGTCCTACCAGGTCCACGTTGATGTGGTCAAAATGTCGCTCCGGAACTGTGAAGGCGGCCAACAGAGCTTTGATGTGGTGCTGTACCTTGGCCTTTTGGCAGATCACGCAGGTGTTGGCCCAGTCGCGGACATCCTTATGCATGCCATGCCATACAAATTTCGCTGACATCAGTTTCTGAGAGGTCTTCATTCCAGGGTGTGACAACCCATGTATGGCGTCGAACACTTTGCGGCGCCAGACGACCGGCACGACAGGGCGAGGATCCTGTACAGAGCCGTCACACAACAGCGTGGTACCTGCCGAATGGAACTTGATGTCGGCCAACTGGAGGCCAGTGATGGCCGTTCGGTAAGCTTGGACTTCCAGGTCTGAGGCTTGGTCCACTGCCATGAGGGCGTAGTCGATGCCCAAATGAACCGTATTGACGATCGCGCGGGAGAGGCAGTCTGCCACCAGATTGTCCTTACCGGCCACGTGCCGTATATTCGTGGTGAATTTGAATATGTAGGTCAGTTGATGCTGCTGTCGGGCTGACCCCGGTTTGGCGGTCTTGGACATTGCAAAGGTCAGCGGCTTATGGTCCACAAAAGCGGTGAAAGGACGTCCTTCCAGAAGGAACCGAAAATGGCGGATGGCCAGAAAAAGGGCGAGCAACTCCCGGTCGAACGTGCTGTATGCTCTCTCGTTCTGCCGTAGTTGATGGCTGAAGAATGCCAATGGCTGCCACGTCCCGTTCACCCACTGCTGTTGCACGGCACCAACTGCGTAGTCCGACGCGTTGGTGGTGAGGGCGATGGTGGCTCCTGGCAGCGGGTGCGCCAGCATAGTCGCGTTGGCTAAGGCGCTTTTGGTGTCGGCGAACGCTCGGGCCATGTCATCCGTCCAGTCTACCGGGTTCTTGCCAGTCTTGCCCTTGAGGGCCTCGTACAGGGGCTGCATGAGTAGTGCCGCCTTAGGCACGAAACAGTGGTAAAAGTTTACCATGCCTAGGAATTCCTGCAGGGCCTTTATGTTCTGCAGGCGTGGAAAGGATGTCACCGCCTCTACCTTCGAAGGTAAAGGAACCACTCCCTCTGAGGTGATGCGATGCCCCAGGAAGTCAATTTGGTGCAGGCCAAACTGACACTTGGCCGGGTTGATAATCAGGCCGTGTTGGCTGAGGCGTCGAAAAAGGGTGCGTAGGTGACAGGTATGTTCTTCCTTAGTAGGACTGGCAATTAGAATATCATCCAGGTAGACGAAGAGGAACTTGAGGTCCCGCAGCACGGAGTCCATCAGGCATTGGTAAGCCTGGGCTGCGTTCTTTAACCCAAACGGCATCCGTAAAAACTCGAAGAGGCCGAATGGGGTGATGACTACAGTCTTCTGGACGTCTTGTGGATGAACTGGGACCTGGTGGTAGCCACGGACGAGGTCGACTTTTGAGAACACGGTGTTCCCTGCCAAATGGGCAGAGAAATCCTGGATATGGGGGATCGGGTACCGATCAGGAGTGGTGGCGTCGTTTACTCGTCGATAGTCGCCGCATGGCCGCCATCCGCTGCCAGGTTTTGGGACGATATGGAGGGGTGAAGACCAGGGACTATTCGACCGGCGAATAATCCCTAACCATTCCATGGTTGCGAACTCCGCCTTTGCAACCGCCAGCTTGCCAGGGTCTAGACGCCGAGCCCCCGCGTAGACCGGGGGGCCGTTGGTGGTGATGTGATGTTCCACACCATGTTTCGTGGCTGTGGAGCAGAACGTGGGTCTTGTCAGGTCGGGGAATTCGCTGAGCAGGCGAGCAAACTCATCAGGAGTCGGGAACGCACAGGAGACGGTGCGTGACGTAGTGTTACTGCGGTAACACGGAAGAGAATTAAAAGGTGCTGCATTGATCAGCCGCCGGTTCCTAACATCAACCAGGAGGCTGTTGGCGCACAGGAAATCCGCGCCGAGGAGGGGCTGGGAAACTTTGGCCATAACAAACTCCAAGGCACAACTCCACTCGCCGTCTGCCGAAGGTCCGAATTGTTCCGCCATTGGCCGCTTCAAGGGCGGGGCCGTGATTCCCCATCTGCACATCGAGGGCGGACGCGGGTAAAATGCTGCACTGCGCTCCGGTGTCGCACAGAAAACGACGACTAGAGAGAGTATCAGTGATGAAGAGCAATTTTCCCGCCTTGCCGATCGCCATCGCGGCCGCGGGGTGCCCGTTATTTCCGTTCCTCGGTGGTCGCAGTGTCAGTCATTGGTTTTTTTGGGGAAACCTGCTGGGAGGGCGGCAACGCTTCGCTTTCGCGCCGAACTGCACGTGGTAGAAACACAGCCCAGCAGGCGGAAGAGCTGGGGCGGTGTCTGCGGGGGATGGGTGCCTCGTGGCGGCGCAGTACTGCCAAGTTACAGCGAAAATTTTGTCAGCCTCCGCAGCGAGTGTTGCGCAGTCTTCAACTTCAGATCTGGCCAGGGCAGCTTGTACCTGTTCAGGCAGTTGGCTGAGGAAAATCTTGCGGAATAGGAAACATTCCCGTTCTGAGCCCAGGAGTGTGAGCATTTGGCTCATCAACTCTGAAGGCTTGGAGTCCCCGAGCCCGGGCATAGCGAGTAATCGACGGGCGCACTCTGATTTTGTGAGCCCGAAAACCTGCAGTAACCGCGCCTTGAGGGTTTCATACTTGCGCTCCGTTGGGGGGTTTTCAAGGGGGCTGACGATCCGAGAGGCGGTAGAGCTGTCGAGTGCGGAGACCACGTAAAGATACTTGGTCTGATCCGCATCGATGTTCCTCAGGACGAACTGGGCCTCGACCTGAATAAACCACGAGGGCGCTTGCTGCTCCCAGAACTGTGGTAGCTTTAGGGAAACGGCGTTCGTTTCCATGCTGTGCTCTTTTGTGAAAACGTTCACAAAAACGGGGTCACCAATGTAGGAATTAATGAATTCCTACGAATAACTGAGATCGACACCAGAGAATGATTAAACAGATCTTTACTCAACGGAGATGTCACGAGAACTGCCTGGGCAGTCCCGTGGTTTGCGACATGACATCATCGCGTTTGCCCGCGCTATCGCATTTGCCCGCGCTTTCCCGTGCTCTTAAAGGGGCCACGCCCCATACATGCAAACGCTATATACAAAACACAGTAATGCCTAACGCAATGGTACAGGTTTAGGCTGGTGTTAGAACATTGTTAAAGAGAATTATATACAGTTAGCCAGAGTCATTCAGTGGTTCTGCCACAGTACCATTATTCAAGAAGGGTAGTAGGGATAAACCAGGGAATTAGAGGCCAGTGAGCCTAACATGAGTGGTAGGGAAATTATTGGAAAAAATTCTGAGGGACAGAATTAATCTCCACTTGGAGAGGCATGGATTAATCAAGGATAGTCAGCATGGCTTTGTCAGGGAGATCATGTCTAACAAATTTGATTGAATTTTTCGAGGGGGTGACTAGGTGTGTGGATGAGGGTAGTGCAGTTGATGTGGTCTACATGGACTTCAGTAAGGCTTTTGACAAAGTCCTGCATGGGAGACTGGTCAAGAAGAGCCCATGGGATCCAGGGCAATTTGGCACATTGGATCCAAAATTGGCTTAGTGGCAGGAGGCAGAGGGTGATGGTCGAAGGTTGTTTTTGTGACTGGAAGCCTGTGTCCCGTGGTGTACCGCAGGGATCGGTGCTGGGTCCCTTGCTGTTTGTAGTGTACATTAATGATTTAGATATGAATGTAGGAGGTATGATCAGTAAGTTCGCAGATGACACGAAAATTGGTGGAGTGGTAAATAGCAAGGAGGGAAGTCTCAGGCTACAGGATGATATAGGCGGGTTGGTCAGATGGGCAGAACAGTGGCAAATGGAATTTAACCCTGAAAAGTGTAAGGTGATGCATTTTGGGAGGACCAACAAGGCAAGGGAATACACAATGAATGGTAGGACCAAGGAAGGACAGAGGGACCTTGGTGTGCATGTACATAGATCCCTGAAGGCAGCAGGACAGGTAGATAAGTTGGTTAAAAAGGCATATGGGATACTTGCCTTCATTAGCCGAGGCATAGAATATAAGAGCAGGGAGGTTATGATGGAGCTGTACAAAGCGCTGGTAAGGCCACAGCTGGAATACTGTGTGCAGTTCTGGTCGCCACACTATAGGAAGGATGTGATTGCTCTGGAGAGGATACAGAGGAGACTCACCAGGATGTTACCTGAGCTGGAGCGTTTCTGGACAGGCTGGGGTTGTTTTCCTTAGAGCAGAGAAGGCTGAGGGGGGGACCTGATTGAGGTGTACAAAATTATGAGGGGCATAGATAGGGTAGATAGAAAGGAATTTTTCCCCTTAGTAGAGGGGTCAATAACCAGGGGGCATAGTTTCAAGGTAAGGGGCAGGAGATTTAGAGGGGATTTGAGGAGAAACTTTTTCACCCAGAGGGTGATTGGAATCTGGAACTCACTGCCTGAAAGGGTGGTAGAGATAGGAACCCTCACAACATTCAAGAAGCATTTAGATGAGCACTTGAAACGCCATAGCATACAAGGCTATGGACCAAGTGCTGGAAAATGGGATTAGAATAGATAGGTATAGTAATCTGGGATGTTATGATTAAGGTTATCCACCAGGTGGTGCTGTAGCCAATGCTGCTGCTAAGGTCAGAGGTTTGCTTCCTGTTAAGGTCAGAGGTTTGCTGCCTGCCAAGTTCAGCAAAGGTGAAATGCCAGGATGCAGGCAGGATGTTTGTTACTCTGTTTAATAAAATACTTGTACTAGTTCCAAGATATCGCCTCTTCGAGTTTTTGTTCCACTACATGGATTTATCACATTTGGCGACGAGGTAAAAAGCACCCTGGATAAAGAAGAGAAGTCTGCCAGTGATAGAACGGATTCTTTTACCCTCAGTCTGGTTCAGCAATCACTGAGTCGAATACAACCGGAGAGTTCAAACGATTTATTATCCGCGGAGTCTTACTCTGATATATCGGCACCGACTCCTGCAAGAGTCTGATGAATCCAACAGAGTAAGCAATTTTTCATACAGCATGCTACATTATTATACCTGCATTGAGAAAGCATTAACACATCGTACATTCTGCACCAATCCTGAGCTGTGCACGTATACTTTTAATTTGATTTCCTGGCCTGGCAGTTCGAGCTGGGCAAGCCACATTTTACTGAATGGGTTACAGCTAAGTAAACATCACGGTAATGCGTTTGCGATCATGGTAATGCGTTTACGATCACCTATTGTCTGTATAACTTCTGCACGCCGCCCTACATTGTTCCTTATCAGCAAGGTGTACCATCGTGGGCGTCAGCCACATTAGCAGCTAAAGATCAGGTTAGCCTTTTTATTTTACTTCTTTGCTGCCTTTACAGTTTCTCGTTTCTTTTCCATTGACCTTGGTATTCTCATTCCCTCCTTTTATCATTCTATGATAACCAACCGTTATTCGGTTACGTTTATCCTATTTAGTCGATCAAATTCTTCATTATCATCGTACTTTACTTCCTTCATTTCACATTCATTGGTCTGTCTTACTATTAACATCTTCGGGCCACCTATTTTCTCCAAAGCTAGCTGCATTCTTCCTAACACACATTTCATGATTGCTAGTCCAACAAAAATACAGACGATTGCAACTACTAGGTACATAGCCATATTTATCAACCAGTCATACCATCCTCCAAATTCCCAGTTTCCCCAGTTACTTGCTCCCTTCATATTATCCATTTGTTCCCTTATCTTTGTGATAAAGCGGGTGATGTTCTCTGTCTGGTCTCGGACTCCCATAAGGCATTTACCTTTTACTATTGCACAGACACCACCTTCTCGGACCAGCAGGTAGTCTAGGGCATATCTGTTCTGCATAGTGAATAACCTGAGTTCCGACAATTCTTTAGTGACTGCGTCGAGGGCCCCCATGGTAGCATTACCCAGGATGGTGAGGCCACAGATAAGGTAGTTCCGGTTATTGGCGGCCAAATAGGCTCCAGTATAGCCTATAGAGAACAGGCCAGCGAATCCATATCCTACAGAGGTTCCGTGTCCTCCTAGGGATTCAGGATCTTTCCACTTGGAGCAAAACTCTTTCGAGGCTGCCCTGGCTACTATTCTTCGGTGGGATGCCCATTGGGAGGGGCAAGGTACTGTGGTAGGGGTTAAGGTAGCGATGGCTACAGTCCGGGGGGCGGTATCTATTACCATGAAATTAGTGGCTTTTCCTTGGCCCAAGAAAAAGTAGCCTGGTTTGGTATATATCACGGATATGTGTTTCTGCCTTGTGCTTAAATGGCTCGGGGGAAGGAAATAGTCAAAACCTCGGATCCCAAGAGTATCAGCAGGCTGGGTATTAGCTATTTTTACTAGCATAAAGGTTTCCCCCCCTACCTTCAGAGTTGTCCCATCCCCTTCTCCACATAAAACTTGTACTCCTTCGGTTATCGACACACATACGGATTGCTCACATGTGCAGCTACCGGTGTCAGGTCCTATCGTACACCGATGGTGGAGGCAGCGTGTCACCAAGCAGGTGTAGTTCTGTTTAACCCATACTGACCTACAACCATAGCCCGTCCCATTCCAACAATTCTCATAGCCACCAGGGTTCCTGCTTAGTTTCAGGCAATTGGCGGGCGGGGTTAAGGTATAGGGTAATGTTATATTGGTTGTGGGAGGGGGGAGGTGAGTATCTAAAAGAAAGTCCGGGGGAACAATAACCGGGGTTGGGGCAAACACCCCCTCAACAGATATCAGGGGTGGATAACAAACAATTGACTCTGGTGAGTATAGGGCTGCGTGAGTCTGGAGGAATAGGTTGCCCGTCGGGGTTTCTTCAGGGAAAGTGTGTTGGAGATCTCGTTTACGTCTCTTTGTGAGGGTACCTTCTACCCTAAAATAGTCGAAGCTGCTCATAGGGGGCAGCCCATTTCTCTTCCTTTCCTGATTGAACTTCAGATAACGACTTTGTCCTTTGGTATCGGTAGTTCTACTGCATGGCCCTGCAGTAACAGACTTGGTCACCTGGCGTCGACAAACGTAATCAAATTTACACTCGGTCCAATAGCATGGCAATGTTCCTCTGTGTTTGTTTCTCAGCACTAGCGAGCGGTGGGGCTGTCTAATAAGCCCAATGTAGGTGTCCAAGTTGATCACGTTCCATTTCCCGAACCCGCCTGGGTTATCATCATTGCACCGAAGCACGTCTCCTTGGCATAGATGGTGTACCCGCTTAGGTTGGTTCCGCCGGCATGTTCTCCTTCTGGGCTGTTGAGTTATTCCAGGAGTGAGCAGGACACTGATGGAGAGGATCCACAGTGGCGTCTGCATGGCCGGTCGGCGCGGCACGTCTGTTTAAGGAGAGATTTCTTGGAAGCAAGAGAGGTTAGCATTCTTTAAGTTTTAGGCATAGCATTACTGACAATTTTACAGTGGTGGAGGTGAACCCAAGCACTCTTTCCCTCTACTTTGGCAGCAGTTGGGGTGGTGAGTAGGACTTGATAGGGTCCTTCCCAACGAGGTTCCAATCCTTTTCGCGTCCAATTCTTGATCAATACATACGCTCCGGGCTCGATTTTGGACGGACTGACTATAGGAGGGAGGTCGACGTAAGCAGCGCGTACCCGGGAGTGCAGACTTCTCAATGCCCTGGTTAACGACAAAATATAGTTAGTCATTTCTGCCGTCATGTGGTGAAAGTGGACAGTCTTTGGGACTTCCTGGTTCCACGGGGTTTTGAGAGGTCTGCCATATATGATTTCAGCAGGGCTTAACCTTGCTGCACCAGCCGGGGTAGTACGTATTTGGAACAAGGCCACGGGGAGTAATTTGAGCCAGGTAGTTCCCGTCTCGGCCTGTAATTTGGCAAGTTTATTTTTCAAGGTCTGATTAGCCTGTTCGACCAGTCCGGCGGCCTGTGGCCTGTAGGCACAATGTAGCTGCTGTTGGATGCCCATTTAGGTGCAGAATTCCTTGGTTACCTGACCCACGAAGTGAGGGCCGTTGTCTGAACTTAATCGGTTTGGAATTCCGTACCTGGGAATAATTTCTCTCATTAAAACTTTTACAACAGTGGAGGCTTTGTTATCCGTAGTCGGGTAGGCCTCAATCCACTTACTAAATACATCAAGAATAACCAGTACATATTTATAACACTGACACCTTTCTAACTCAATGTAGTCCATCTGGAGGGTCTCAAAAGGACCCGTGGGTAACGGCGTCTTACCCATTTCACAAGGTATGCCTTTTCCCGGGTTATGCTGCTGACAAATGAGGCAGCGACTGCTAATACCTTGAGCCAGAGATTGTAATCTAGGATGCCACCATGTAGCTAATGACGTGTCACTAGTTGCTCTGGCACCACAATGAGTTGCAAAGTGTATACATTCAATAACCCATAATGCTAGCTCATCTGACATACAAGTTTGCTCGGCAGGGGTGACCCATAGTTTAGACACACAATCATATGTGTGATGAAATGTGCCATTCATCACTCATCTGTATTCTCTGTGTGATTGTGCCTGTGACTGTGGTTTAGTTTCAGTCTCATTTCCCTTACCTCAGTTCCATTTCCTCACCTTGTATTGTATTGTGTGTAGGGCTCCGCCCATACCTGGCCCCTATGTAAGCAGGCTCAGCGTGCCTCACATCCAGTACTGCAGACCTCTGGATGGAAGACACCTCTCCACTGTGTGTTACCTTCTAAGTTAATAAAAGCCTTGTTTTGTTCCGCTAACATTGAGTCTCGGATTTATTGAGGCACATCAATTTTATTAACTTACTTTTCAACACAATGGATCAACTCTTGAAACCCGAACGTTTGGATTTGGACCAGCATGCTTCGGACGCATCGGCACGCTTCGGACACTGGTTTATGTGTATGGAATTCTTCCTGGACAATTCCACAGCCGTCACAGGCGCTACGGACGCTGGAAGTATGAAACTCGGAATCCTGCGGAATTGGGTAAGCCACAGGGTTTACCCCCTCATCCAAGACGCCGACACGTACCCGGCCGCCTGCGACATCTTAAAGGCGCATTACCAGCAGCCTATGAATGAGGTGTATGCTAGGCATCTGCTCGCTACTCGCACACAGCGACCTGGGGAATCGCTGGATGAGTTCCTAGTCACCCTGAAAACGCTTGGCAAAGACTGCAAGTGCCAAGATGTAAAAGCCGCAGTGTACACTGACGAGCTTGTTCACGATGCCTTCATCACAGGCCTCAGCTCCACTTACATCCGGCAGAGACTGCTGGAAAAAACGGGATTGGACCTGAAACAGGCTGTGGACACAGCGCGATCCCTGGATGTGGCCCAGAGAAACTCGGATGCCTACTCTTCAGCCCGCGCCGCCCACGCCGCCACGTGTGCACCAAGGGTGCCGCCATCTTGGAAGGCATCTTCCCCGCCCGGCAGCCCGACACCGTCGGGGCCCCGCTCTCCCCCCAGAAGCCCTACGACAGCCGCGACACGTCGGGGACCCAACTGCTACTTCTGCGGGCAGTCGAAGCACACCAGAAACCTGTGCCCGGCGAAAGGTACCACCTGCTTTAAGTGCGGTAAGAAGGGGCACTTCGGGAAGGTGTGCAGAGGGAACCCCGCCGGAAAACCCGCCACCACCGCGTGTGCGCCGTGGGAGCGGCCATCTTGGACGCCATCTTGCCCGACCTCGTGGGGTCCGCCATCTTGTGAGCAGACAGCGTGGACGCCATCTTGTCTCGATCAGGGCCCTACAGTGGCATCGGTCACAGTGGACCAGACCAGGCCGCACCCGCTATCCAAATCAATGGTGGACATCGAGGTAAACGGGTGCGGGGTTAAATGTTTAATTGACAGTGGAAGCACGGAGAGTTTTATCCACCCTGAACTAGCACAACAACTCTCCCTAAAGGTGGTCCCTACTCGGGGTACCATCTCTATGGCTGATAAAACCCAGACATCAACCATTATGGGTTACTGCATGGTACAATTGTCCGTTAACGGAACTGTATACGATAATTTTAAAGTACTAATCATGAAGAATCTATGTGCGAGCGTGATCTTGGGCCTGGATTTCCAGTGCCACCACCAAAGCATCACGCTCAATTACGGTGGGTCCCAGCCGCCCCTCACAGTGTGCGGTCTGGCTACCCTGAAGGTAAAGCCGCCTTCGCTATTCGCGAACCTTACCCCTAACTGCCGGCCAATAGCAACTAAAAGCAGGAGGTACAGCTGGGAGGACAGGCGGTTTATCGCGACCAAGGTAGACAGGCTTCTGAAGGAGCGCATTATTGAACGCAGCAACAGCCCGTGGCGCGCCCAAGTGGTGGTGGTAAGGGGTAGCGAGAAGAAACGGATGGTGATCGACTATAGCCAAACGATCAACAGGTACACCCAACTAGACGCCTACCCGCTACCCCGCATATCAGAAATGGTGAACCAAATCGCCCAATACCGGGTGTTCTCCACCATCGACCTCAAGTCAGCGTACCACCAGCTCCCTATCAGACCAGAGGACCGCCCGTACACCGCCTTCGAGGCGAACGGACGCCTCTACCAATTCCTCAGAGTCCCCTTTGGGGTGACGAATGGGGTCTCGGTCTTCCAGAGGGAGATGGACCGCATGGTCGATGACCACCACTTGCAGGCAACCTTCCCCTACCTCGACAACGTCACCATCTGCGGCCACAACCAGCAGGATCACGACTCGAACCTCGAGAGGTTCCTGAAAACCGCACAAAAACTCAACCTCACTTACAACGAGGACAAGTGCGTTTACAACACCACGCGCCTCTGCATACTAGGCAGCGTGGTGGAGAATGGGGAAATCGGACCAGACCCCGACCGATTGCGCCCCCTACGGGAGCGGCCCCTGCCCAACCCTCCCAAATCCCTGAAAAGGTGCCTGGGGTTATTTTCTTATTATTCCCAATGGGTCCCCAACTACTCCGACAAAGCCCGCCCCCTCTTGAAAGCATCCTCTTTTCCGCTCTCTGCTGAGGCCCACGCCGCCTTCAAAAGCATTAAGCGGGATATTGAGCGGGCCACGCTACAGGCAGTGGACGAGAACACTCCCTTTCAAGTGGAAAGTGATGCGTCTGACTTTGCCTTGGCGGCCACCCTCAACCAGGCGGGGCGGCCCGTAGCTTTCTTCTCGAGGACCCTCCAAGGGCCCGAGATCAGACACTCCTCCGTGGAAAAGGAGGCCCAAGCCATCGTGGAGGCAGTGCGCCACTGGCGCCACTACCTAGCCGGCAAACGCTTCACCCTACTTACCGACCAGCGGTCGGTAGCGTTTATGTTCAATAATAAACAGAGGGGGAAGATTAAAAATGATAAGATTCTTAGGTGGCGGATCGAGCTCTCCACCTTCGATTATGACATTATTTACCGGCCAGGGGCCCTTAACGAATCCCCCGACGCCCTCTCACGAGGGATGTGTGCCAGCGCCACCGGGGATCGGCTACAGACTCTCCACAACGACCTCTGCCACCCAGGGGTCACGCGGCTGTTCCACTTCATAAAGTCCCGTAACTTACCCTACTTGATTGAGGAAGTTTGGTCTCTGACCAGGAACTGCCGCACTTGCGCTGAGTGCAAACCTCGGTTCTACCGCCCAGATAGAGCCCACTTAATCAAAGCTACACGGCCCTTTGAGCGGCTCAGCTTAGACTTCAAGGGCCCCCTCCCGTCCGTCGACCGCAATGTTTACTTCCTGAACATTGTGGACGAATACTCCCGTTTCTCATTCGCCTTCCCCTGCCCAGACATGACCAGCGCCACGGTCATTAAATGCCTCAACAGCCTGTTCTGCCTGTTCAGTATGCCGAGCTACATCCATACGGATAGGGGGGCGTCCTTCATGAGTGAAGAGCTACGCCAGTACATGCTGTCCAGGGGGATCGCCACGAGCCGTACCACCAGCTACAACCCCCGGGGTAACGGTCAAGTGGAGCGAGAGAATGGGACAGTATGGAAAGCAGTCACTCTAGCTCTAAGGACCAAGGGCCTCCCTATCTCCCGCTGGCAGGGAGTCCTCTCAGATGTGCTCCATTTGATACGGTCGCTATTGTGTACTGCCACTAATGCCACGCCTCATGAACGAATGTTTGTCTTTCCCCGGAAATCCACCTCAGGCGTATCCATGCCGTCATGGCTCTCCACCCCAGGTCCGGTATTCGTGCGAAGGCATGTGAGGGGCCACAAGACGGACCCTCTCGTGGAGTCAGTGCACCTACTCCACGCCAACCCCCAATACGCGTATGTCCGGCACGCCGACGGAAGGGAGGACACCGTGTCCATAAAAGACGTCGCCCCAGCCGGTAACGACAAAACCACGACAACAGCAGCAACAACGATCACAGCAACTCTTACCCACTCACTACTCTTTCATCACCCCCGGAAGAACATCGACCAACGGTACCCCCACCAACTACCCCTTCAGCAACCCTGGCGGCGCCCCCGGCAGAGACCCAGGAGGCCACCGGGGACACCCAGCCGACACCCGCGGCACCACAACAGCCACGTCGGTCACAGAGGACTATCAAACCCCCGAACAGACTAAATCTATGGAAGGGGTGAATGTGATGAAATATGCCATTCATCATTCATCTGTATTCTCTGTGTGATTGTGCCTGTGACTGTGGTTTAGTTTCAGTTTCATTTCCCTTACCTCAGTTCCGTTTCCTCACCTTGTATTGTATTGTGTGTAGGGCTCCGCCCATACCTGGCCCCTATGTAAGCAGGCTCAGCGTGCCTCACATCCAGTACTGCAGACCTCTGGATGGAAGACACCTCTCCACTGTGTGTTACCTTCTAAGTTAATAAAAGCCTTGTTTTGTTCCGCTAACATTGAGTCTCGGATTTATTGAGGCACATCAATATGTACAACCGAGCTGTTTCCACAGTCCCTTATCACAGTCAGGAGTGTCCTCCTGTAACTTAATGACGTCTTGGATGGTTGGCATTGGCTTTTCCGAGGGAGACTTGCTTTTATTTGAGCTTTTAGTCTGGCTCATCATTCTAGGCACAACCACTCGTTGTTCCTGGGACGCTTCCCTAGCTTCCTGGTCAGCGCATCTATTCCCTATATCTACTGGGGTTTGTCCTGCTGTGTGTGTGGAGCACTTTATCACGGAGATCTGTTTTGGTAGCATGAGGGCTTGTAGTAAGTCAGATACTAATTTCTGATGGGATATCTGTGTTCCTGCAGAGGTTAGGAACCCTCTGTTTTTCCATAATTGTCCGAAATCATGAACCACTCCGAAGGCATATCTCGAGTCTGTATAAACGTTAACCTTTAAGTCCTTCCCTAAGATACAAGCTCGTATTAATGCGAACAGTTCTGCTTGTTGGGCGGAATACGGAAACTCAAAGGCGGCAGACTCCAAAGTGTTACCGTCCTGATCTACGATTGCATATCCAGAAAGTCTTTTCCCAAGGGGACTGACGGACGCACTTCCATCTACATACATGGTTGTGTCAGGACTCTGCATTGGGGCATCAGATAGATCATCCCTGACGGAGGTATCCTCCTTGATTAAAAATAGACAATCATGTCCTGGGTCTGTTTGTTCGAGGGGTGGTTCTGTGAGAAAACATGCTGGGTTGATAGTGGTACAATGCTTAAATTGCAGTTTAGGATTATTCAACAGGTATATCTCGTACTTATTTTGTCGGGCCATAGTGAGGTGCTGAGTTTGTAATTGGCCTAATAGTGCAGTTACCGAGTGCGAACTGTATACTGTAATATCTTGTTGCAAAGTTAGATTGGCAGCCGATTGTAGGCTATTATAGATGGCGGTCAGAATCTGGGTGCATACGGGATGCCCTAGCGCTACTGGATCTAACTTCGAGGAGTAGTAAGCCACCGGCCTATGCTTGTCCCCATGTTTTTGAGTTAGGACAGCAGTCGAACAATCAGTGAGGATAGTGCAGTGTAGCTGGAAGGGCCTGTCATACAGGGGTCTCCCCAGCGCTGGTGCTTGTGACAATGCTTCCTTTAGGTTTTCAAACGCTCTCAAGGCGACAGGATCTCGCTGAAACTCGCCCTCCATACTGGTGTATGGTGTTAGTCGTTTGGTTTCTAGAGCGATGTTGGGTATCCATTGTCTACAGTAGTTTACCATCCCCATCCATTGTCTCACTTGTTTTGCACTACGGGGTACGGGGAACTGACAGATTGGCTCAATCCTGCTTCTCTCTAGACTCCGCTCGGTTGCTGAGAGCATGAAGCCGAGGAACTTAACTTTCTGTTGAGCCACTAGTACCTTTGATTGAGAGACTACGTACCCTAGTAAGAATAGGTGATTAAGCAACTGGGCGGTGTCTTCCCGGTTACTTTGTTCGTCAGGGCTAGCTATTAGCAAATCGTCCACGTATTGGACCAGAGCGGAACCATGTTTTAAGGTCAAAGTCTGCAACTGTCCTTGTAGGCACCTAGAGAATAATGTTGGAGAGTTTACAAAGCCTTGCGGCAGTCGGGTCCACGTATACTGTTGTCCATTATAAGTAAAGGCAAAGAGGTACTGGCTTGCCGGTTCCAGTGGCAAGGCGAGGAAGGCGTGTTGGAGATCGACTACTGCAAAGATTTTCGCTTGTGCAGGGACCTGGGCCAGAATGTGAGCTGGATTAGGTACCAGTGCATGAAGCGGTTGTACAATAGCATTGATAGATCGTAAGTCCTGTACTAATCTGTACTGGTTTGGCTTTCCTGATTTTGGAACTGCAAGTATGGGCGTGTTGCATGGGGACTGGCATTTAATCAGGATTCCTTGTTTCAGTAGTCCCGTGATCAGTTTATCAATGCTGGGTATCGCTTGTTGTTTCAGCGGATACTGTCGTATGGAGGGTAGTACAACATTTTCCTGTAGGGCGATTTGGATGGGAGTTATTTTAACGCATCCTACCTGTGTGGGGTCTTCTGCCCACACTTGCGGATTGACGTATTCCGGTATCTCATTCCCAACGTGGTGGTGCAACTGTGTCAAGGCTACCTTTGGTTCCTGGTAGAACAGGATAGTTCGACCGCCTGACAGGGCCTGCTCCTGCCGGTCACCTGGGTTAGCTTGTTCAACTGCCTGTTTTACCATGGGTCCCAGATCTTTCGCACGGTAGGGGGAGTTCACTTCCCGGGTGATGTGTGGGGCTACAGTTAGGGGTTGCTTCCACAATTCCGAGGGAGCCTCAACATATTCTGCTTTTCCCTCCGGTCCCGTAACTATGGCTCGGAGAACAACATCCCACTCAGTTCCTCCATAAGCTTGGTAAAAATTCTCCAATTCCTTATCCTTTCCACTTCGATCATAAGCTAGGGTTACATGAGATGGGGGTTCATCCTTTAAGTCCAGAGTCCACCATTGTGGGGTGATGGAGACGTAACATTGTCTTTTAGGGGCCCATAGTTTTACAGTTATTCCTTCGTTCCCACACTCAAGTCTTAATTGAAATGCACATAACAGGTCTCTGGCCATGAGATTGCAATCCAGCCCATTTGTGATCACGAATTGGTGTGTTACGGACTCATTTCGAAATGCTACTTCAACTGGTTCTGATATCGGGTACTGGCACACTTGTCCTTGGAATCCGGACAGGCTTTGTGTCTCCCCGGATTTAGGGAGATTGAGCTCCGATCGGACGGATGACATAGCTGCTCCGGTGTCTACCAGAAACGTATGCCAGTTCCCTCCAATCAGTAGTGATAGAACGGGCTCCTTGTCCGACTGGAACCCGTTCACCACGAGGTTGGCTAGTCAGTACTGGGGAAACGGATTATTCTGGGAGAAGCCTGTATATCTCCCTTGTCCCCGATTTCCCTGCCAACCTCCCCGTTGTCCTTGCATATGGCCCCCTCTTCCTTGTCTTCGGGAGGGACATTCCCTGCTCCAGTGGCCTTGCTGACCACAGTTAAAACAGGCATCTGACCCTGCTTGCCTCCCTCCTCTTCCTCTATCGCCGAAATTTTGTCTCGGGGGAGCGTAGGGTGGGCCATAATTAGGGACGGTCGGTCCGTTGGGATGGCTGATATCTCTGTACCCTTGTCTATCAACCCACCCTGGGACGCAGTACTGGGGTTCCGTCTGATATCCTATCACATCTTGGATGGGCTTTGGCTCTTCCTTTTTCATCACATACTCAGTCTTGACTTCGACCTGGGGCTGACTCTCCTGACTCTTACTCTCTTTCCAATAATATTTCACTGCCCTGGCCATCTGGCTGGGACTATTCTCTGACCAGTCCATATTGTTAGTCTTAATTACTTCAGACACCGAGGTTGGTAGATAATTTATCAGAATAGCACAGTATTGCGGCGAGTTTGCTCCGTTCTGGTAATTAGCATCTCCTGACTGACTCCGATATACCTCAGAGAATCTCTCTAGGAATTCCTCTGCTCCCTCGCCCTTTCGTGGTTTAGTATCCAACACCTTGGATATATCAATGGGTTTCTGCAGGGTGGTGGTTAAAGCAGTGAGTATGGCCTGTTCACGAGCAGCACCCTGTGCATTTTGAGCCTCTAATGCGGCATGGTCCGCAAAGCCTAGGTTAACCAAAAACCTTGCATGTTCGGCGGGAGTCAAGATCTGCTGTACTAACGCCCATAAGTCTCTTGATTCAGCATTATAGACGAGTATAGTAGTCCGGAGGAAATCTACAAACAAGGTGGGGGATTTCTTCCTATCTGGCATCCCGGTTAAGATAGCCATTATCTCGTTAGGTTTCCAGGGGTAGAAGATACCTATGGTCCGGGGGTTATCGGCGGCCACTGGAGTATTCGCGTTAAAGGCAGGGTTAGGCATTTGTCTCACCGGCAACTGCCAGGGTGTCGGTTTATGTCTGGCGGGTCTCTCGGTATTGGATTCTGATTCCAGGGATGACAAGTCGTCTCCTGAATCTCCACTGTCAATGTCACTATGGTCCCGGCACTCTAAAAAGGACCTTAAAGCCTTGAGGGTACTCTGGCTCTGACTCTCTAGTCTCTGACTTTGAATCATCTGCCTTTGATTTCTCCGTTTTCGTGACCTTGATGGACTGGGTTGGGGTGGGGAGGGTGGCGTCGGGGGCCGATTATTCTTAGTCCTGAGTCGGGTGCAAAAAGCAACAGGGTCAGTATACTGGGGACCCGGTTGTTGGTCTCCCATCTGGACCGGTGGGGGATTATTCACTTGAACCGTGACTGACGGCGGCGGGGAAACGGCACTGGCAGATACTTGAGGTGTCAGCGCGGGGGTTTGTACAGTTGGTACGGGTGCCACCGGGGGATAAATGTTAACGTACAGGGGGGGGGGGAGCACGGGGAACAACATGAGCCCTGTGATTCCATTCTTCCAAATCATCATCACCATCTCCCTCTGTTAAGGCAAGGCCAACCATTGGATTATGTAATCCACTCTTATCAGCCTTTCCAGACTCGCCCATGGTCTTTTCAGACTCCTGTTTCGAGCGTTTCTCATGAGCACATTCCTTTTTCAATACCTCTACTGGTTTGACTACCCCTCTTTCGGTAAGTCCTATTCCTAATTTTAAGGCATTATCCTGCCAACTTGCTAACAAAGAAGTTTCTTTTAGTTCCTGGCAGTACTGTCTCCATAGGGCAATTAGTTCTTTGGCTGTGGTACCCCTGTTACTTCTCCAAATTAGTTCTTGGGCCTTTTTAGCGGCATCTAGGTTCTTAGTTCCTCCTAGTGGCCATTGATCACTTCCTAATTTCTTATTTAATCCTCCCGACAACTGTCTAAGTTGCTTTGCTTTGTCAGGATGTTGTTCACAAAGGATCTGTAAGGCGCTACCCGATTCAGTCGTGGTATCTAAACAATTGCCCATCTTACTCCCCTTGTGAACTTTACACAGTCGCGTTTTAAACTTGTTCAGAGCCTAGGCGGGCCAAGTGATATACAAGGTCGACGCTTTACCTGACACAAGTGCTTATTTCTAAGTTTACACAGTTCCTAGTTATTCCCTCAGTACGTATACTGACCCTCAGTGATATCCGATCACTGACCTAATCACCTATCTCTTCCAGTATTCGCCAGACTGACCTGGATCTCGGCGGGACACCACACGGGAGTTAGCGATTGGCCGACTCGTCATCAGACTGGCGGAATCGGAGGAAAACCGAGGTAGTACAAGAAACTACTTACATCGGGGGCCCATTTCCTCCCTCCACGTCCGAGATGATTCAGCTCTTAATTCGCGAACTCTCGGTGACTGTCCGTTGAGATCCCACTTCTGACACCAAATGATAGAACGGATTCTTTTACCCTCAGTCTGGTTCAGCAATCACTGAGTCGAATACAACCGGAGAGTTCAAACGATTTATTATCCGCGGAGTCTTACTCTGATATATCGGCACCGACTCCTGCAAGAGTCTGACAAATCCAACAGAGTAAGCAATTTTTCATACAGCGTGCTACATTATTATACCTGCATTGAGAAAGCATTAACACATCGTACATTCTGCACCAATCCTGAGCTGTGCACGTATACTTTTAATTTGATTTCCTGGCCTGGCAGTTCGAGCTGGGCAAGCCACATTTTACTGAATGGGTTACAGCTAAGTAAACATCACGGTAATGCGTTTGCGATCATGGTAATGCGTTTACGATCACCTATTGTCTGTATAACTTCTGCACACCACCCTACATTGTTCCTTATCAGCAAGGTGTACCATCATGGGCGTCAGCCACATTAGCAGCTAAAGATCAGGTTAGCCTTTTTATTTTACTTCTTTGCTGCCTTTACAGTTTCTCGTTTCTTTTCCATTGACCTTGGTATTCTCACCAGGACTTATAAACAACAAAATCACGAGCTGAAGTTAGCTACCAGTTGGAAGAGAGCATGGCTGCTATGGTAGGAACGGTTTCCGCTTTTGATATTCAAGCACAAACCTAGGAGGAATACTTTGAAGTGTTGGGTTATTTTTTCGAAGCAAATGAAATAAATGATGCTGGAAAAAGGAAAGCCATTCTGCTTAGTTCAGTGGGAAGCCAGACCTACAGTTTGTTGAGGAATCTGCTCAGTCCTGAAAAGCCTGGAGACAAATCATTTGTTGAATTAGTGGCTTTGCTAAAAAAACATTTCAACCCTAAGCCTAGTGAGATTGTACAGCGGTTCAAGTTTAATTCAAGGAACAGGAAAGAGGAAGAGAGCGTAATGGACTATGTAGCGGTGTTGCGTAAATTAGCACAAGATTGCAATTATGGGAACAACCTGAAGGAAATGCTGCGAGTTAGGCTAGTTCACGGAATTATGGACGACCGAATGCAACGTAGATTATTATCCGAGACTGGGCTTACTTATGAAAAAGCATTGGAACTTGCTCAAGCCATAGAGACAGCGAACCGAGATGTAAAAGAAATACAGGATTCAGACAGAGCTAATGCTACGCAAGTTGCAGGTCAGGTTGTTGTGCACAAGTTGAACATGCATCAGAAACCACGACGTGAGCATGTGAAGGCATGTTATAGATGCAAGGGCGATCACCTGGTGAGTGAATGCCGGTTTCTGGAGGAAAAGTGCTACAAGTGTGGGAAACAAGGACACATAAAACGAGCTTGCAGGGCAAAATCACCTGTGGAGGAATCTAAACCAAAAGGGGGAGGACAGCAAAACCAAGGGAGATAAGTGAAAAAACATGGAGCACACCACATCAGCGGGGAAGCGGAGGAAGAAGAGGGCATGTTCATAATGTATAGCATGTTAGAGAACATTCCAAAAGTGGCTCCTATCACATTGCAACTGACAGTAAATGACTCTAAGGTGAACTTTAAAGTAGATACAGGGTGTGGCGTGACCATAATGAACAAGGCAGAGTACTCAAAATTGTGGAACTGTGCAAAAGTTCCAGAGTTAAAGCCTTGCTCCCTGCATCTTAAAACATATACAGGTGAACGAGTAGTGACATTAGGTACAGCTAAGGTAACTGCGCAACACAGGGACACAGTGGAACAGCTACCTGTAGTTATAGTGTCGGGTACCGGACCAAACCTGTTAGGTCGGGGCTGGATAAAATAACTTAAATTAGACTGGGGAGCAGTAAATCAAATAGATGCGGGCAAACAGTTGACTTTGCAAGAAGTGTTGAGTGAACATGAGAATGTGTTCAAGGAGGAACTTGGCACATTTAATGGCCCCCCAGCTAAGATTTATTTAGACAAGGAGGCACCGCCAAGGTTTTTTAAACAACGACCTGTGCCTTATGCCATGAAGCCAAAGGTAGAGGCTGAGCTTGACCGTCTATTGAGAGAGAACATACTGGAGCCAGTGAAATGTTTGGAATGGGCAGCTCCCATAGTACCTGTTTTAAAGTTGGACAATTAGGTAAGACTCTGTGGAGACTATAAATTGACAGTCAATCGGGTGTCCAAACTAGAGCATTATCCGATTCCCAAAACAGAGGATCTCTTTGCAAACCTGGCTGGAGGAAAGAAATTCACAAAGTTGGATATGAGTCATGCCTACTTGCAGATTACACTGGATGACGAATCAAAGAAGTATGTCACCATAAATACACACAAGGGCTTGTTTACATATAACCGCTTACCATTTGGTGTCTCATCCAGTCCAGCTATCTTCCAGAGGACAATCGAAGGTGTACTGCAAGGGATTCCACATGTTTCCATCTATCTGGATGACATTCTGGTGACTGGAAGAACCAACCAGGAGCATCTGAGCACTCTGAGAGAGGTACTACAGAGATTGGAGAGGGCAGGGTTCCGGCTCAAGAGGAGTAAGTGCACTTTCCTGGGGAATGAGGCAGTGTTCCTGGGACACAGAGTGGATGCCACCAGGCTCCATCCACTCAAGGAGAAGGTACAAGCACTGCAGGATGCCCCTGCTCCTACAAATGTGGCTGAGTTAAAAGCTTACCTGGGACTGCTGAACTATTATAACAGGTTTTTACCAAACTTGTCAACTGTGTTAGCACCTCTTCACAAACTACTGTGCAAGGAGACACAGTGGCAGTGGGGAGAGGAGCAGGGGGTTTCATTTGAACAGTCCAAGAAACTGATGCTGTCGTCGGATGTGCTGGTTCACTACAATGCAGAGAAAGACATCATTCTCTCTTGTGACGCTTCACCTTACAGGGTGGGGGCAGTTCTTTCACACTGCATGGAAGATGGAACTGAAAGACCAATAGGGTTTATGTCCTGAACTCTAACACCAGCGGAAAAAACTATTCCCAGTTAGACAAAGAGGGGTTAGCAGTAATGTTTGGGTTACAGAGGTTCCACAAGTACATATATGGCAAGAAGTTCACCATATGCACCGATCATAAACCTCTTCTCTCTCTTTTCAATGAAATGAAAGCAGTTCCACAGATGGTGTCACCCCTGATCCAGAGGTGGGCAGTAACGTTGAGGGCATATGAGTATGTCATCGTCTACAAGGTGGGCAAGTACCATGGGAACGCAAATGCCTTGAGCCGTCTTCCACTGCCAGGCACACCTATCTGTGCAGCTCCAGAGGACAGAGTTTTGATGTTGGAGGACACTGACACGGCACTTGTGACTGCAGAGCAAGTAAGAATATGGACAGGTAATCCAGTACTGTCTAGAGTTCGAGAATATGTGGTGAGGGGATGGCCACAGCATCCAGAAGGGGTTGACTTCACACCCTACAGTGTCAGGAAAACAGAGCTGAGTGTGCAGGATGGTTGCGGGTTGTGGGGAGCACGAGTGATTATTCCACAGCCAGCACGACAGTCTATCCTAGAGCAACTACATCAGTGTCATCCTGGGGTCTCGCGTATGAAAGCCTTGGCTAGGAGTTACTTGTGGTGGCCAAAGCTAGACGAGGAGATAGAAAATCTAGTCAACACGTGCAGCACTTGTCAGGAACATCGGAAGGCACCAGCAGCGGCTCCTCTCCACCCCTGGGAGTGGCCGGATAAACCATGGAGAAGATTGCACTTAGATTATGCGGGTCCATTCATGGGGAAGATGTTCCTCATAATCATTGATGCACATTCCAAATGGATGGATGTTTATCCTGTAAATTCTGTTTCTCCCACTACTACTATAGACTGCCTGCGTCGGAGCTTCAGTAATCAAGGGCTACCGGAGATCGTGGTGCGTGACAATGCCACTTGTTTTGTGAGTACAGAGACAAAAGAGTTCTTGAGAAAAAATGGCATAGTGCAGGTGACCTCGGCTCCATATCATTCGTCCTCGAATGCACTTGCGGAGAGAGCCGTACAAACATTTAAGGAGATGATGAAAAAAAGTGCAGAAGGGAGTTTAGCAGCCAAAGTGTCACGGGTTCTGTTCAGCTACAGAATAACACCTCAATCCACCACAGGACTCTCTCCTGCTGAGATGTTATTAGGTTGTAGACTACGCTCCACTCTTGACCTTGTCCACCCAGACCTAAAAAGGAAAATGGAAAACAGACAAAACAAACAAAAAGAGAACCATGACAAAAGAACAAAGAGCCGAAGTTTTGGAGAAGGAGATGCGGTCCTTACCAGGAATTTCAGTTATGGACCAAAGTGGATTCCTGGCTTCATAGACTCAATGACAGGTCCAGTATCATACAAGGTCATGTTGGGAGATGGTAGAGTAGTACGCAGACATGTAGATCAGATACTTCCCAGACAAGGGGAAATTGAAATGAAGGTTCCAGATGCAATGACTGAAGACAGGGTTGCCCCCAGTTATCCAAGTGCATCTGTGGTGCCACCACCAGGGACAGAGCCAATTCCACAGGAGCCTATTCGTCAAGAGGAAACCATCGCTGCAGAGTCAGATACTCTGAGCACTGCGCAGGAGCAGCTGGTGGCTTCACCACAAACAAGCAGGGACTTTACTGTTAGATGTTCACAAAGCCACCAGAGAGATTGATACTGAACTGTTAGATTTGTCAAGTATGGAACATGTTGAATGGAGACTCCTTATGTGACCCTCAGGAATGGTTGTTTGTTAAGAAATTCATACTGAAATCTTAAGGGGGGAGGGATATAGTAATCTGGGATGTTATGATAAAGGTTATCCACCAGGTGGTGCTGTAGGCAATGCTGCTGCTAAGGTCAGAGGTTTGCTTCCTGCCAAGGTCAGCAAAGGTGAAATGCTAGGATGCAGGCATGATGTTTGTTACTCTGTTTGTTTCATAAAATACTCGTACTAGTTCCAAGGTATCGCCTCTTCGAGTTCCTGTTCCACTACATGGATTTATCACAATAGGGTTTGATGGCCGGCGCAGACACGATGGGCCTCTTTCTGTGCCGTATAACTCTATAACTCATCAGGCCTGAACATAATCCTTCACTCAGTCCACCTCTCTCGAGTACAATGCCCAGATTTTCTTTCGACTCGGGTGGAAATGAACATACTGTTTAACTGTTTTAGCGTTTTTCTACTTAACAATTTCATTGTTTTACTGTCATGTTTCGATGGTCCTTTCGGTTCATTGAGTCTTACTGCTGATTCCTCAGCACAAAGAGCTGAGGCTCTCCCTTCAAATGGAGTGGAGGAAAATGCCTCATCTGGCCCAGGGTGCTTATAAACATCGTCCCAGGTGATTTATTTTCCTTTTTGGGAAATTCCAATTTTTATGTAGAGGTTGAACTTCCTTCTTAGAGTGAGGTTAAGGACTTCCTATTCTGACATCTAAGTATTTAATTTGCCCAGATTGGCTCAACTGGAGAAATTAGGGACCATCTTTATTCTGTGGATCTCTTCAGATGTTTTTTTTGCATCTAAAATTTGAAACCAAAAAGTATAGAAATTTTGTCAAGACTGTTTTTGTTACAGTATTTCTGGCCAGTAGCCAAGCAAAAGTTTAAATCCCAGGACTGTTTGTCACCCTTAACATGCCCCAAGTATTAACGGATCGCGATTGAGTATAATTGGAGGGAAGTATTGACCTATACTAGGCTGAGAACATTGTTTGGGAGTGGGGATGGAATTTATATATGTAAATAACAATTTCTTCACTTCAGAATGAATCTTGATCATATTTCAATATACATACGAGTTAGTTTTTCTGCCGGGACACCCAGAAATACGGTTTCCCCGGACGTCCTGCAGAAATTAATTGCAGGACACCTTTTAAATTTTTTCAACAGGTTTCCCGCCCAACACCAAGCCAGATTGACAGTCTGGCTGCCTATCAGAGGGGAAAGCAGCCGGGGAGTGGATGTTGGGTAAGTCTCCAACGTTGTGGGGATGAATCTGACATCTTGGGTGTTAGCCGATCATGTGCAGGTAAACCTGGAGGAAACACTCCTAACTCCTCCTGGCCCACAAGCAGTACAATGAAGACACTTCATAGAAATTTATGGTACAGAAGGAGGCCATTCAGCCCATCTGTCTATGCCACCCAAAAAAGGGCTATCCGGCCTAATCCCACTTTCCAGCTCTTGGTCCGTAGCTTTGCAGGTTACAGCACTTCAAGTGCAAATCCAAGTACCTTTTAAATGCAATGAGGGTTTCTGCCTCTACCACCTTTTTAGGCAGTGAGTTCCAGACCCCCATCACCCTCTGGGTGAAAAATGTCTCCTCAACTCCCCTCCAAACCTTCTACCAATTACTTTTAAGTCTACGTCTCCTGGTTATCGATCCCTCTGCTAAGGAAAATAGGTCCTTTTTCTAGGCCCCTTATAATTTTATACACCTCAATAAAATCTTCCCTCAGCCTCTTCTGTTCCAAAGAAAACAACCCCAGCCTATCCAATCTTCCCTCATAGCTAAAATGTTCCAGTCCTGGCAACACCCTTGTAAATCTCCTCTGAACTCTCTCTCTCTCGTGCAATCACATTTTATCTGTAATGTGGTGACCAGAACTGTACGCAGTACAGTGCAGCTGTGGCCTAACTAGTGTTTTATACAGTTCTAGCATAACCTCCCTGCTCTTGTATTCTATCATTAGGCCAATAAAGGAAACATAGAAGATAGGAGCAGGAGTAGGCCATTCAGCCCCTCGAGCCTGCTCCGCCATTTAATGAGATCATGGCTGATCATCCAAATTCAGTACCCTGTCCCTGCTTTCTCCCCAAATCCCTTGATCTCTTTAGCCTTAAGAAATATATCTAACTCCTTCTTGAATATATTTAATGAATTGGCCTCAACTGCCTTTTTTGTGCAGAGAATTCCACAGGTTCGCCACTCTCTGGGTGAAGAAATTCCTCCTCATCTCAGTCCTAAATTGCTTACCCCTTATCTTTAGACTGTGACCCCTGGTTCTGGACTCCCCGCCATCAGGAACATCCTTCCTGCATCTAGTCTGGCTAGTCCTGTTAGAATTTTATAAGTTTCAATGAGATCCCCTCTCATTCTTCTAAACTCCAGCAAATATAAGCCTAATTGACCCAATCTCTCCTCATACGTCATTCCTGCTATCCCAGGTATCAGTCTGGTGAATCTTCGCTGCACTCCCTCCATGGCAAGAACATCCTTCCTCAGATAAGGCGACCAAAACTGCACACAATACTCAAAGTGTGGTCTCACCAAGGCCCTGTACAACTGCAGCAAGACATCCTTGCTCCTGTACGCGAATCCTCTTGCTATGAAGGCCAACATACCAGTTGCCTTCTTAACCGCTTGCTGCACCTGCATGCCATCCAGGTCTCATTGCACTTCCCGTTCTCCCAATCTAATGCCGTTCAGATAAAAATCTGCCTTCCTGTTTTTGCCACCAAAGTGGATAACCTTGCATTAATCCACATTATACTGCATCTGCCATGCATCTGCCCAATCACCCAACCTGTCCAAATCATACTGGAGTTTCTCGGCATCCTCCTCACAGCACACACGCCCACCCAGCTTTGTGTCGTCTGCAAACTTGGAGATATTACATCTAGTTCCCTCGTCTAGATCATTAATATATATTGTGAATAGCTGGGGTCCTAGCACCGATCCCTGCGGTACCCTACTAGTCACTGCCTGTCACTCGGAAAAAGACTCGTTTATTCCAACTCTTTGCTTCCTGTCTGTCAACCAGTTCTCTATCCAAGTCAGTACCTTACCCCCAATCCCATGCACTTTAACTTTGCATGCTAATCTCTTATGTGGGACTTTATCAAAAGCCTTCTGAAAGTCCAAATACACCACATCCACTGGTTCTCATTTATCTATTCTACCAGTTACATCCTCAAGAAATTCCAGTAGATTAGTCAAGCACGATTTACCTTTTGTAAATCCATGTTGATTTTGTCCGACCCTGTCACTGTTTTCCAAGTGCTCTGCTATTACATCTTTTATAATGGACTCTAGCATTTTCCCCACTACCAATGTTAGGTTTACTGGTCTGTAATTCCCCGTTTTCTCTCTACCACCTTTTTTGAATAGTGGGGTAACATTAGCTACCCTCCAATCCATGGGAACTGTGCCAGAGTCTATAGAATTTTGGAAGATGACCAGCGATGCATCTACTATTTCTAGGGCCACTTCCTTAAGTACCCTATGATGTAGATTATCAGGCCCTGGGGATTTATTGGCCTTCAATCCCATCAATTTCCTGAACACCATTTCCCTACAAATACTGATTTCATTCAGTTCCTCCCTCTCATTAGACCCTATGTTCCCCGACATCTCTGGGAGATTATTTGTGTCCTCCTTTGTGAAGACAGAACCAAAGTATGTATTTAATTGGTCAGCCATTTCTTTGTTTCCCATTATAAATTCCCCTGATTCTGACTGCAAGGGACCTACGCTTGACTTCACCAATCTTTTTCTCTTCACATATCTATAGACATATAAAGTATCGTGTATGCCGCCTTAACCACCATATCTACTTATTCCTCTACACTTCTCAGTACCCTACCATTTATTGTGTTATCCCTTGCCTTGTTAGCCCTCCCCAAACACACTTGTGGAATCATACTTGTACAACACAGGAGGCCGCCATTCGGCCCATCGAATCTGCGCAGCTCTTTCATGGAGCAATCCAAATTGTCCCACTCCCCAGCTCTTTCCTCATATCCCTGCAATTTTTTCTTCAGGTATTTATCCAATTCCCCTTTGAAGGCTACTAATGAAGCTGTTTCCACCACCCTATCAGGCAATGCATTCCAAATCCTAACCACTCGTTGCGTAAAAAAGTTTTCCCTCATGTCGCCTCTGGATCTTTTGCCTCGTGGATCTGGCCCTTCTCACCTCATTTTACCTGCAGGGATTCCCGAGGTCTGGAAATCCTGGCCTCCGTGAGTTAAAAATAAAAATGCTGTTAAAATGGAGGCACAGTCTCCTTAAAGGATTTCAGTGGCCAACCTGCCATTGTTAAAACCGGAAGTGGGTGGGTTGGGGTTGAGTTTTTAAATTTTTTACCTGCTTCCAACCCACCCATCCTTGGGGGTTAAAATTTCCCCCCATTGTCTTTGGGGGTTCATTTAGTAAATCAATCAGATCAAATCTGTGGAATGCAGTTGTGAATGGTAGATAATGATGGGAAATCACTAAATAATAAATTAGTTTTTGCTGCTAGCCCTTATCCTTTCTAGGTTTACTGCCATTTGTATTATTTGTAAAATACATGTCAACTAAATCAGTATTAATGAAAAGGATCATTAAGATGGGAATGAAAGGATAAACCAGATTCAACCTTCAGGAGAAAATGGTGTTATTCAGGAAGAGTATATAGAGACAAAAGCAAAATACTGCGAATGCTGGAAATCTGAAGTAAAAACAGAAAATGCTGGAAATACGCAGGTCAGGCAGCATCTGTGGAGAGAGAAAGAGTTAACATATCAGGTCGATGACCCTTCGTCCAAGGATACAGAGATTTGTTTAAAGTGTGTTAAATGAACCTGGGATTTATATATTGCATTGTCATAGTTCTGAGGAATATCCCAAAGTACTTCACATAATGAACCAATGTGAATTTCATTCATTTCTGTTCCATAGGAAGCCTTTTTGCACTCATCAGGAAGGGATATTAAAGGTGCAAATAGTATGCAAGATGAGTATGGAAAAAGTGTTGAGCATGACACAAGATTTCTTCCAGTATCTTAACCATAAAAATGTAGTTTGAGAAGATCGAACTTCAAAGATTTAGGTATTCATGAAAAATAGTTGAAACTAGAGAAGATATTGCTAACCTATCCAATCTCTTTGATACTCACAATATTGTAGAGAAATTTGAAGTCCACAAGGTAAAGTGACTTAATGAATCGAGCAGACTTGGATAGGAAATTGAACAAAAATTGAGTTTTACTAGAAGAATGACGGTGCTGATTGTAAATGATTCTTAACCACCCTAAGTTAAAATGCGGCAAAATTGAGGATCCTTTAAAAGGAGACACAAACTTGTAGTTCTAATGCAGAACGGACTCCTGGTACAGAATATTAAATGGAGAATAAGCGAACAATGCCCTAGTTGATTCTGTATAGTGGAAAATTTGGAGGCTTGTGAGTCAGTGTCTTAATTGTCAAGAAGAAACCTTTATTACTATCACTAAGTTACTGATCCAAGATATGAAATAATTTGAAAACAAATCATAGATGTGTGAAAATTAGTTTTTGAAAGATGGCCCTTCCCAACTGTATGTAAAAAAATATTTAAATGTGACCCAGATTTGACCTTTGACATCACAGCTGAGACTTTTGAATCTGCTGGGTTATTATATTCTGGTTGATGGAAGCTTAGTGTAATTTTTCTACCACATTCCTCAGAGGAAGAGTTAACGTGATACAAATCTTATTACCATCCCGAACAATCAGTGATATAATAGATGTAGAATAGATATGCATCTTGGGATTTTCTCAGTTATAAAAATTATATACGAAATATTTTGTCAAGATTCTCTGTCGTATGGCTAGGGTTTAATATCTGATACCGTTAGTTTGCTTCAAACTGTCCTGCATAAACCAACTCAATTAACTAATTAAGATACTTATCTGTTAACAGCATGATTATAGTGTATCATTTGTGAAAAAACTATTTAACTCTTAGTTTACCAGAACGGAAAAGGGCAGATTTGTATACTAACAGCTATTTTATCTCAGGTTTACACGTACTAAGATAATATGGTCATCATAATTAGAAACAAAATTAGCCTGGGTTCCTCTTTAACTAGCATGAGTGTACTCATGGTAACATGCAACCACGCAGAGAGTTACTTGTCTTGCAGAATCAGCTGGGGTGAAAACATCTCGACACCATAAGTCGGTGCGATATTTTGTTTGCAGGATATTCAGGTTACATTTATGAAGTGAAGGGCAGTCCTAGGGTTGCAAAATTCTGGGAATTTTTAAAAGAGGAAACTTTCCATGGGAATTTTCGGGAATTTAGAGTTTTTTTGCACACTGATGGTTTTTGTCTCTGACCCTTATATTATCTTTGTCATCAAAATAGACATACTGTTCCATACAAATAAAAACAGGCTTTCAAAACTTTATTTAGGTTATAATTTTGAACTTTATTGAACCCCCACAAAAAAGACATCTAAAATTAAATAAAAAGAGCGTCAGCTTATTTAGCCTGTAATTTGTCCTTATTTTGTCCCTTTGAGTCTTCTACTCATGAGTCTTCTGAGTCTTCTACTCCTCATTGCTCCTGATTCTCTGACTCTGGCTCTGACGTGTCCATTTCCTCCTCTGTGTCAGTGTCTAGCTGTGTGGTGGACACTTCTGTATCTGGCTCAATAAGTTGTAGGTTCGCCCGGATAGCCACCAGTTTCTCCACTCTCTTGTTAGTCAGCCTGTTGCGCACCTTTGTATGCGTATTCCCAAAAAGTGACCAGTTTCGTTCAGAGGCCGCTGATGAAGGTGGGATTTGGAGTATCACCGATGCAATAGGTGACAGGGCCTCAGATGCACAAAGTCCCTTCCACCAGGTATGTGCACTGATATGCTTGCATGATTCCCATATCCCATCCCCATTCCAAAGACCTTGCTTGGTAGAGAACTTTGCCAGACTTCCCAGAACTTTGCCCACATCCAGATTGAGATGGTGTGAGAGGGTAGAAATCACACTGTAAGCGCTGTTGATCTGTTCTCCAGAAAGTATTGGTCTCCCAACATGCTTTGGGTCCAGCATGTATGCTGCAGCATGAATCGGCTTGACACAAAATTCTTGACGCATCTGTATGAATTGAACAATTGCCTTCTCCTCTGCTTTGAGCAGCAGGGATGTGGGTAGGGCAATGCTGATTTGTTCTTTTAAATCAGTAAAAAGCCTGAGAACATCTGACAAGACAGCGTCATCTCCTTCAATCTGAGCAATTGCAGATGCTACTGGTGAGAGTAGTTTAAGGCTGCTAACCACTCTCTCCCAAAACACATCATCCAGCAGTATTTTCTTGATGGTGGTTTCATTATCCCCAGACTGGGATATTGCCATTTCTTGCAGCGACTCCTTACCCTCCAGAAGGCTGTTGTACATTATGACACCACCACCCCATCTAGTGTTGTTGGGCAGCTTCAGTGTGGTGTTCTTGTTCTTTGTCATTTGCTTGGAGTTGTAGGTTGCTGCAACTACCTGTTTTCCCCTGACATACTTAACAACTTGCTTGGCTCTCTTGTACAGTGCTTCCATGGTTCTCAAACCCATGCTGTCCTTGAGGAGCAGGTTAAGCCCATGAGCTGCGCACCCAATAGACATAATATGAGGGTAGGCCTCCTCCACTTGAGCCCAAGCAGCCTTCATATTCGCAGCATTGTCAGTAACTACTGCAAAGACCTTTTGTGATCCAAGATCGTTGGATAAATGCTGCTGCATCTTTGTGGCATTCTTTACATATGGCTTTCTACAGTGTTTGCACATGTACACAGTCTTTCCATCTTTAATGCCTGGGGTAAAATGCTTCCACACAACAGACGGTAAACGTGGCATTGTTCTATGCAGAGAAATAAAGGGCATTCATCTCTGTGTCGAACTGCGGTTGATCAGCACGATTGCAACAGGGTGAGTACATTTTTGCTGATGCTCCATGTGATGGAAGCATGACCTGTACACACACGACGCTACATCATTAATAGTGTATTATTTTGTATATTTTAAATTGAAGGACAACAGAGTTCAACAAGTAACTGGTTTATTTGGTATAAAGTCTGATTTACTTACTGCATCATCACAACATCAACAGAAAACAAAATGACTTCCCTCAGGACCCCTAACCTGGATCTTAAAAAAACTATAGCAGTCTTACAGATGCCTGCAGGCCAATCACAATTTGATATGCAAATATTACAAATAGAGGGAGCTAATCGCTCATCCACTCATCCAACCAATCAGGACACATTTGTTCACAGTCACACACAAAACTTGTAATTATTAAAACAAGCCAAGTAAGAAGATAAACATATATTAAGAAATTCCTTAATAATTAAGATTCCATCTCTGTTAGTAATTTTAAGAGAGGACCTGTGGGAAAAAAAAGAAATACAAAAAAAACAATATTATGCTAGCATGTGCTTTTTTGGGCAAAATTCCCAAAATTCCCAAGCTAAACTTCCCATGGAAAATTTCCGGAAATTTACCGGAAACGTTCCACCCCTTTGCAACCCTAGGCAGTCCTGTACTTCCAATCGAAGTCCGTGGTTTGCAGGTTTTTGGGAAAAAATCAGCTCTCATCATATATCTTTTAAACCTCACTAATTAAACGGTGTTCTGGTTCAGTCTTTGTATGCAATGTGATGAGTTGATTCTGGCATCTATGCCATGTCTTCTGTGAATCATTGCAATCTTCTTTCCTGGTTCAGCGGATGTCGTGGTACTTAGTTAATGTTGTATTATTTTATTCTTTAATGACTGAAGAGTCCTGCTTTCACTCAGCTACCTACCTTTGGCTTTCAAACAGATGTGCTTATTTATTTTTTCTTCTCTATTTTTGCAGTCAGCTCTGATTTGATTTGCATTTTAACAGTCTGTACTCTTAAACATTCTAACTTTTGAAGCGTATTCTGGGGCAAGCGTCCTCTTCTGGCTGATCCCATTGTCTACATCAAAGTCTCGAATGAGTCTGTCGTTATGACGAGGCTGATCTCTCCAACTGGTCTTTGGCTCTTCAAGCAATATGAATAACTAAAACAAGACTGTCCTTATTATGCTTTAACATCAACAGAGTTGGGGCTTAGCTTGAAATCACTCAATGCATGCTGGTTAATTTTACATAACCTCGTGGAAAATGAACCTTTTGCTCACCAAGAAACTACCACGTGGTCTCTTTATTTCGCTTGCAGTGAGCCAATCAAAAGATCCCAATTGGAAATAGCAACCACTTCTAAATGTCAGCTGTTTGCCAAACTGTTACAAATTTTTAAATGAATAACATTGATCAAATATCCAGTTTCCTTTCCAAGGTACAATTTTACATAAGAACATAAAGTCCAAGAATCTTGGTCCTGTGCTTGATAACATTGTACAGCTGATTCAGGATGAAGAATCAGTAAGTTTTTTAAAGTTTGGATGTTTGACTTGATATTCAAGCGAGAATAAATTGAGATGACCTTCTGATTTTAACTGTTGGAAATGTTTAAATTGGGGGGAAAAAAACCATGTAGGCTAAAAACCATCCAGCATTTCTAAAATGGTTACAGATGGGTTCCCAAAAGTTATAAATGTTAATATTTTTGGTTCTTGTCTTGTTTTGCACACTTTGTACAAAAATAATAAATTGCAGGACAACAGAGTATTACAGTTTAAACTCTTTTATGAAGCATCAGGTCTGTGATCTTAAACATACAGCAGTGTGGACAAGATGGAGTCAGGACCCCCTGGGTCTTCTAAACAATAGCAGTCCTTACAGATGCCTGCAGGCCAATGACAACTCAGCATGTGATCACATGTGAATATAATAGATATTCCTTACAGATGTCTGTGGGCCAATGATAATTCAGTATGCAAATGTTACATCCCCTTTCTTTTAAAAGAAAAATGTTATGCATTACTTTTGAACCTTTCTTCTACATAATGTTCTCAGTAGCATCAACATATAAGTAAACTCAACATTTAACTAGCACTGAAAACATCTCAACGTTTCAATAACGATGTACAGTTTGTTTAGGGCAGCGATCCACCTGTTATGTTCATTAATAACTAGTTGTTTTCATTATGAAAAGCTAGCTTGAGCTAGTCACTTTATTCATGCCATGTGGACTTGTACAGCATCCATCTTGACTACTGCCTTGTGGGTAGCCTAGTGCATCGTGGGTAGTCCACTCTTATATACATAGCTAAACATACAGCTCTACAGCTCCACCTAGTGTACCATTCTAGAATGACAGGTTACTGATCATTACATCCCCCTTTCTTTGAGGTTAAACAAAATCAATATCAATCAACTTTCAAGAAAAACGATAAAGATGATATCAGTAACACTTTTGTTAGTGCTCTATAAACAAACATTTTCACAACAGTCAACACATTTTCAAAGCTTTACTTTATACTCAAAGATTAAGTCTATCAGGCTTTTTTACTTCACGTGTGGATCTTCTCAGCACAGGTAAGTCTGATGTGTTTTCATGAGAGCCTGTATGTGTGTTTGTGTTAGATTGTTCTGGTGGTGATTGACAAGATTCAGTTTCGGCATTGTCATCGATTTGCTCTTGGATAGTTTCTTGTGTTTTTAGGAGGGAATGGCAGTTCCTCCTGAGAATCTGTCCTTCCTCAGTTCTAACAGTGTATGACCTTGGTCCTACTTCCTCAAGAACTGTAGCTTTCCTGTTCCATGCATCTGAATCCTGAATCCTGACAACATCATCCCTTGTCAATGGTTTCAGGGTTTTGGATGACTTGTCATAGTATGATTTCTGTTTCAGCTTTAACAGTTGAAGTCTCTGTCTCAGTTCCTTACTCTGCTTTTCTTTTGCACAGCAGGGTAGCGTGGTGCGCAACTTGCGACCCATTAGGAGTTCAGCAGGTGACGAACCAGAGTCTAAAGGTGAGGCTCGGTAGCTCAGCAGGGCGAGATAAAGATCAGACTTGCTTTCTGTCGCTTTCTTCAGTAGCTGTTTGAGAACTTGAACGCCTTTGTCTGCCTTACCATTTGACTGAGCATACAAAGGACTGGATGTGATGTGCTGAAAGTCATACTGTGCTGCAAACTGTTGCCACTCCTTACAGTTGAAGCACGGACCATTGTCGCTAACGGCAATCCTGGGAATTCCATGTCTGGCGAAGATGGCTTTCACATGCATTATGACACTGCTTGCTGTGGTGCTTGAGAGCAGCACCATCTCAGGATAGTTAGAATAGTAGTCAATCACTATTAGATATTCTTTACCATTCAAATGAAAAAGGTCCATACCAACCTTTTGCCATGGTGCTGTTGGTATGTCAGCTACTATCATTGGTTCCTTTGTTTGTTTGTTTTGGTGTTTCTGACATGTCTCACATATGCCTATCATGTTTTCAATGTCCTTATTTATGCCAGGCCAATAAACAGTGTCTCTTGCTCTCCTTTTGCACTTTTCAATTCCGAGGTGTCCCTCATGAATCCTTTTGAGCATGTCTTGACGTAGAGCCTGTGGAATGAATATTCTGTTCTGTTTTAGTAATAGTCCACTTGTGACACTCAACTCTGACCTGATGTGATAGTACTTTGGACAGGAACCTTTTGGCCAACCATGATGAATGTTCTCTATTACTGTTTGTAACACTGTATCTTTTACTGTTTCTTCTGCTATTTGCTTTGATTTTGTGTCTGACACGGGCAGCGCAGCAGTGACCATACTCACATGAACAGCCACGTCTTCCTCAGTAGAGCTCACATGACTCATTGTGGGTGCTCGGGATAGTGCATCTGCTAACACTGTGTTTGCCTGGTGTGTAGATCAGTTCAAAGTCATATCTTTGCAGCTTCATCATGAGTCGTTGAATCCTTGGAGACATCTCATTCAGGTTCTTTTTTATGATGACAACCAGTGGGCAGTGGTCTGTCTCAACTGTGAAGGTGGGAAGTCCATATATGTAGCCATGGAACTTTTCTAGTCCAACTACCAAGCCTAGACATTCATTTTCAATTTGGGCGTATCGACACTCAGTCAGTCATAGACCTGGAGGCATAGGCAACAGGCTTCCAATCTTCACCCTCTGCTTGTAGCAAGACCACGCTTAGGCCATCTTTTGATGCATCCATTGACACTTTGATTCTTTTTGTTGGGTCAAAGAAGGTGAGTACAGGTGTGGTTGTCAGCACTGTTTTAAGGTTCATCCACTCTTGGTCAGGTCTTTCTGTCCATGCAAACTCATTTGTTTTATGTAGCAGGTCTCGCAGACAGGCTGTCTTGGCTGACAAGTTAGGAATGAACTTTCCAATTAAGTTTATCATCCCCATGATGCATAGCACTCCTTTTTTGTCAGTGGGTCGGGGCATGTTGAGTATGGCGTTTACTTTTTCCATATCTGGCTCTATTCCTTTACCAGATAGATTATCTCCTAGGAAAGTGACTTCCTGGACGCCAAACTGACACTTGGCTTTGTTGAGCTTCAGTCCATTCTGGCGTATGCTCTGTAGCACTTTAGTCAGTCTCTCATTGTGTTCTTTCAGTGTGGAGCCCCAGATGATGATGTCAGCAACATAGACCCGAACTCCTTCCAGACCTTCAATTATGTGTTCCATCGCTCTATGAAAGATTTCAGATGCAGATATTATCCCGAAAGGCATTCTGAGGAAACAATACCTGCCAAATGGTGTGTTCAAGGTACAGTATTTGGTACTCTCTTCATCCAGTTTTAGTTGCCAAAATCCTTGTGAGGCATCGAACTTTGTGAAGTATCTGGCACCTGACATTTCACTGGTAATTTCTTCTCGCTTGGGAATCTGGTAGTGTTCACGTTTTATGTTTGCATTTAAGTCCTTTGGATCCATGCATATTCTTAGATCATTGTTCTTTTTCTTTACACATACCATGGAGTTAACCCAGTCTGTTGGCTCTTCAACTTTCCTGATGACTCCTAGTGTGGTCATTCTGTCCAGTTCTTTCTTGAGCCGGTCACGCAGGGGTGCTGGAACTCTCTGTGGAGCATGTACCACTGGCTGAGCATCCTCCTTTAGCTGGATCTTGTAAGTGAATGGTAGAACTCCAAATCCTTTGAACACATCCTGGAAATTATTCACTACAGAATCCACCGATTCATCTGGTCTGCTTATAGCACAGTTTATACGGTAGACTCTCTTGACCAGTTCTAAGTCCTCACAAGCTTTGTCACCTAGTAGTGAATCAAGTCCTTCAGCCACAACAGAAAACATGAGATGATGCAATTTGTCTTTGACTGTCACTTTAAGTCTGCATACACCTAAGCTATCTATTTTCTGTCCATTATAGTTCTTCAGTAGTACTGGCTTTTTCTGTATTTTGGGCTTTTCTTTCATGTTTTTAATGTCACTCATACTGATTAAGTTTGCTTTTGCCCCAGTGTCTAGTTTCAATGTAACTAATGCTCCATTTACCTGCAGTGGCATCATCCATTTGTCCTCTTTTACTGCATTAATTTTATGTTCAGCATTGTCCATTCCTGAGGGCTGCACATTTTCTGTATCCTTTTTGATATTGTCACATGACACCATTCCTACAAAAAATGTCTCACTTAAATCAGTGTCCTCAATCACATTGACTTGGACTTGTTGCCCTTTCTTTGTTTTTACTTTTGAAAAGCATCGTTTGGCAAAGTGATTCTTTCCATGACATTTTGTGCATATTTTCCCAAATGCTGGGCATTGTCTTGACTGGTGTTTATAACCACAGCATTTACAATTAAAACTTCCTTCCTCCGATTGCTTTTCATTTCTGTTCTGCCCACGTTTCTTCCCCTTGTAGGACACAGCACCGACAGCAGCACTATCACTTACTACAATCGCATTATTATTAATTTCACTGAAAGTCTTCACGTGCTTTTGAGCTAGCTCACTGGCTTGGCGTATTTTCACAGCATTTTCCAATGTTAGTTCGGTTTCTCTCAACAGACGTTCCCTGACTTTTTTTATCATGAATACCAAACACAATCTGGTCACGAATCATGGATAATTTCAGATCAGAGAAATTACATATCTGTGCTTTCAGTTTTAGATCAGTCACAAAGCGATCAAAAATCTCATTTTGCTGCTGTGTCCGTGAACGGAACACGTATCCCTCATAGGTCTCATTCTTTTTAGGAGAACAATGTGTATCAAATTTCTTTAGCACATCGTCCAGTTTTTTTCTGTCCTCCTCTTGATCAAAATCAAATGTATTAAATACCTCTATCGCCTGTGGGCCTGCAACCATAAGCAGCAACGCTATTTTCCTTGCGTCTGGCATCGTACCGAACCCGATGGCAGCAATGTAGAGTTCGAATTGTTGTTTGAAAGTCCACCAATTGCAGTCGACATTCCCCGTGAGTTTCAAACCCTCCGGTGGTTTCAAAGTCTCCATGTCGCATTTCACAATATTCAGCAGATTTTACCAATCCTGGTACCATGTTATGTTCATTAATAACTAGTCGTTTTCATTATGAACAGCTAGCTTGAGCTAGTCACTTTATTCATGCCATGTGGACTTGTACAGCATCCATCTTGACTACTGCCTTGTGGGTAGCCTAGTGCACCGTGGGTAGTCCACTCTTATATACATAGCTAAACATACATCTCTACAGCTCCACCTAGTGTACCATTCTAGAATGACAGGTTACTGATCATTACACCGCCTACACCCTTTGACAGTTCACAAGTCAAGGATAATTCTAGGCTTGACCTCTCGTCCCGACCTTGTGGGGTATGGAACTGAGCATGCTCCTGAATCGGTCAATAATTCAGGTTCAGGTCCAGGTAAGTATGATGTGTTTTGTGTATTGCTCTGTTCATCACACTCTGTTGCACTGATCCTCTTGTCGGAATGACGGTATTGTTCCTTGGTGTTCAGGAGGTGCCTGCGATTGCGGCGGTACACCTGTCCTTCTGGGGTGCGGACGTGATACGATCGCTCAGTGTCAGCTGACTGGATGACGACTGCTGGCTTCCAGTAGTCATGCTCCTGGATTCTGACGGATTCTCCATTGTGGAGTGGTGGCAGTAGTCTAGCTGACCTGTCATAGTATCTCTTTTGGTGTTGCTGTCTCTGTACATGTTTTGCATGCACTTGCTTGCAGCCGACGACCCCTGGCTGCAGCTGCTGGTTGGTGCTTGGAAGGATTGAGCGAAGTCTGCGGCTCATCAACAGCTGTGCTGGTGACTTGAAGTTGTCAACCGGAGTGTTGCGGTACTCAAGGAGACTGATGTAGGGGTCTCTTTTGTCCGCTTTGGCTTTGTCCATGACTGTTTTTGCAATCTGGACAGTTTTTTCAGCAAGACCATTACTTTGAGGGTAATGTGGGCTTGATGTGACATGTGTGAAATCCCATGCCTTGGCAAATGACTCAAACGCTTTTGATTTGTATTGGGGCCCATTGTCTGAGACTAAGGTCTCTACAATGCCATGCCTGGCAAAGGCTGCCTTTAGCTTGTGGATCACAGCTGCAGATGTGGTGTGGTGAAGCTTGTCCAATTCAAAAAATCTGCTGTAGTAATCAACAGTCACTATGTAGTCCTCGTTGTTCCATGTGAACAGATCCGTTGCCGCGACCTGCCAGGGCCTGTCTGGGATATGGTGAGTTATCATGGGCTCTTTGACATTTGATTGGCGGCGTTCTAGACAAATGGAACATTTTCTGACAATGTCCTCAATGTGTTTGCACATTCCGGGCCAAAACATAATGGCCCAGTAATTCCTCTCCCAACGCGTGAGTACGGACGGGGTACTCACGCGTGTGCCCGGAGGAATTGCCGGTTTTCAGCATGCATAGCGCATGCGGAGAAAACCGGCATTTCCTCTCCTCTGACCCAAGGGGTTAAGAGGCTGAACGCGTGTGCGCAGGAGTCTGCGCGTGCGACTTGGATTTCCTCTAAAAAAAAAGAGTTGCGCATGTGTAAAGGCCTCCAGTTTTTACGCATTGAAAAACCACACACAAGTACTTAGTTTTACAGGTAAGTGGTCTATTAATACAATTTATAAAAAATGTTTCCACAGGTTTATTATTTTTAAAGAATTTACAGTAAGGTAAGTTTAGTTTTAGCCCCGATTTTTTATATAATAAATTTTTTCAAATTTTAAAATTGTTTAAAATAGTTTTTTACATTTATTTATGGTTCATTTAAGTAGTGCAATGTTTTTTAAAATTTTCTTTCAAGTTTAAGTAGTGTTTTGGGGCCAGGAGTTTTCATGAGTTTGACAGCTCTTACTGTCAAACTCATGAATGAACTTTTGCAACCTCCCATTGGTTGCCCTGTGCTCACGTGATCCCAGCTGGCTCATCGCACTAAGTACGCCACTGGGTCATGCACGCACAGCGCGGCAGGACCTCAAGCGGGCCAGTGAGAGGAAATGCAATGCGGGCCACGATTGAAATGTCAGCGCGTCGGGTAAGTGCACATCGGGGGCTTGCACGCGCGGCAAGCTCCCGATCCTAATTTCAGGGCCATTGTCACGTGCTCTTTGTTTGCATTTTTCCATGCCCATATGTCCAGCATGAATTTTTGTCAACATCTCTTCTCTGAGACTGGTAGGAATGATGATTTTCTCCCCTTTGAAGACGATTCCGTTGATTTGTGACAGTTCGTCTCTGTGGTTCCAGAATTCAGATATGCTCCGAGGGCATTTCCTCCTTTCCTCAGGCCATTCTTCATGTATGACTTTGCTCAGCAGTGCGAGTTGTGCATCTTTCTCTGTTCCTGCTCGGATCTCCTTCAGTTTTGAGTCACTCACAGGTAAGCTGTTGTACACCATGTGAACCTGCACATCCATGCCTTCACTGAGGCTGCTGTCCTGGTAGCTAAGAGACTTTCTGGAGAGCGTGTCTGCGACAGGAATGTCTGCCTGGACGGTGAATGATTGTGAAGTCGTACTTCTGTAGCTGAAGGATCATTCTCTGTAGCCTTGGTGGGGCTGCGGCTAGTGGTTTCCTCATGATTGACTCGAGGGGCTTGTGGTCGGATTCCACAATGACTCGTCGGCCATAGACGTATTGGTGGAAACGCTTACATCCAAACAGAATTGCATATACCTCTTTCTCGATTTGAGCATAGTTAATTTCACTGTCTGCGAGAGATCTGGAAGCGTAGCCGATGGGCTTTCCTTCTTGCAGTAATACTGCGCCTAGTCCGTACTTTGACGCGTCCACTTGTAGTCTGAGCTCTTTGTTGGGGTCGAAGCAGGCACGAACTGGTCCTGGTTCTCTGGTGATTAGGTCCTTTCATTTTCTGAAATGCTGTGTCATGTTGTTTGTCCCACAGGAACTCATTGGATTGTTTGAGCAATTGACGCATGGGTGCGTTGATTTCGGAAAGGCTCGGGGCAAACTTAGCTAAGTAGTTAACCATGCCTAGTACTGTCTCTAGCTCTGCGCGGTTCTTCGGCGGCTCCATCTTCTTGATGGCGGAGATTTTCTCTGGATCCAGCTTAATGCCATCAGTTGAGAGGTGATGCCCGAAATAACTGATCTCGGTGGATCCGATTATGCTTTTCTCGGGGTTGAGCCAGATACCTTTCTCCCGTGATCTTTGTAGCATCGCACGGAGGTTCCCGTCATGTTCCTCTCTATTCTTGCCATAGATGAGGATGTTGTCTACGATTGCGACTGCTCCATCGAGGCCTTCATAGGTTTCGTCGATCTTCCGCTGGAATTCATCCTGAGCTGAGATAAGACCAAATCGTAAACGCAGAAATCGGTAGCATCCAAATGGTGTGTTGAACGTTGTTAGCTTAGTTGACTCTTCCGTGAGCTTGATAGTCCAGTATCCTGATCGTGCATCCATTACACTGAAGTAACATGCTCCCACTAGCTTGGGTGTGATGTCATCTAGCATTGGTAGAAGGTAGTGAGGGCATTTGATAGCCTTGTTCAACTCTCTGGGGTCGAGACAGACTCTGAGCTTGCCTGTACGTGGTTTCTCAACCACTACTAATGCGTTGACCCAGTCTGTCGGTTCTGTTTCCTGGACGATGATTTCTGTATTCTCCATGCTCTGTAGCTCATCCTTCAGGCGACTACGTAGAGCAAGGGGTATCCTTCTCGGTGGGCAAACCACAGGGGTTGCTGCTGGGTCAAGGTGAATAGTGCATTCACCTGGGAATAGTCCGATTCCTTTGAAAACGTCAGCAAACTCCTCCATGACTGTCTGCTTCTCAACTGGTGCTGTCAATGATAGCACTAACTTGATGAGGTCCATATCTAAACATGCCTTTAGACCTAGCACTGGAGGTGCTCGAGTGTCAACAATGTAAAAGTTCAACATCATGTCGCTTTCTTTGTACTTGCATTTCATCACGCATGTGCCTTTTATAATGAGCTGCTCACCCCCATAGCCGGTCAGTCTGCATGAGGTGGGCTGTAGCTCACACTCATCCTTCAAGCTGTGATACTCACTCAGAGGAATTACGTTAACCTGAGATCCAGTGTCTAGTTTAAACTTAAGCTCTTTGCCCTGTTTTCCTATCTCAATATTGGCATAGGCTTGCTCAGTCTCTGAAATCTGTTTTTTCTGTGACACAGAATCAATAAACAGTTCCTCTGCATTTGGCTATCTATCTGGCATTTGGCTGTCACTCACTGTCTGTACTGCTTTTCCGAAAACAGTCTTGCAAACTTTTTGTTCCATTTACCACATTGCCTTCCTTTGGCAGGGCAGTACTCCTTTTCTCCATGCCAGTTGTTTCCACAATATCCACAGTTTTTGAAGCGTTTTATGTCTGTGTCGCCCATTTTTAGAACTCTCGCTGTTCTTTCGGTTCTGAAACATGCTGTCTGGGCAGTGTTCTTTGGTGTGTGTCTATTAACTGCGTGCACTCTCTGTTCACTCGAGCTGCTCGTGGAGCCGGTTATGGTTTTCAACTGTGCTTGGGCTATCTCGTGCGATCTAGCTATGTCTATAGCTTTGTCCAGTGTTAGCCCGGACCCAACATTCAAAAGTTTCTCTCACTTTAGCTGAATGTATTCCAAACACGATGTGGTCTCTGACCATCTCATCTTTATCCGCATATTCACAGTCTTTTACCAGCAGTTTTAACTCAGTCACGAACTGTTCAAACGACTCACTAGCTCCCTGTACTTTCTCCTGAAACTTGTACCTAGCGAATATCGTATTTGTCTTGGGCATCACATATGCTTCAAAATGGTCAAAATAACTTTTCAGTACCTTTGCTTCATCTGCGGTGAGAGACCATGTGTTAAAAATGTCTCTCCCTTTTTCTCCGATCCACAAGAGTAGGTAGCTGCATCTTTCTTCCTCCCCTTTACTTTTCAGTGGACCCGAGAACGTCAATTCCACGTGTTGCTTGAACTTGCACCATTCTCTATGTAAGTTCAAGGATTCCCAATTCATTCGAGGTAAGGGAGCGCCAACGATGTCCATTTCAAATCCCTGTTCTGACACCATGTCTTGTTTTGCACACTTTGTACAAAAATAATAAATTGCAGGACAACGGAGTATTACACTTTAAACTCTTTTATGAAGCATCGGGTCTGTGAGCTTAAACATACAGCAGTGTGGACAAGATGGAGTCAGGACCCCCTGGGTCTTCTAAACAACAGCAGTCCTTACAGATGCCTGCAGGCCAATGACAACTCAGCATGTGATCACGTGAATATAATAGGTATTCCTTACAGATGCCTGCGGGCCAATGATAATTCAGTATGCAAATGTTACAGTTCTTGATGGCCGTTTATTCCTTCATTTCTAAACTGCTTCTCAAAATAACTAGAATTGGAAGGAAAATTAGCCTCTAATATAGTGAAACTCAGTCTGTTTTTCTTTGTGGCGTACTCAGTTATCCATAGGTGCATGTATTGAAACACACATTACTGTGAGTCATTAAAGGTAGAATTTATTTTTTTCACTGTTGGGGCCATTTTAGCTATTGTTTTCGACTGATGAGGGAGTGTAACATTTTCACTTCAGATTTTATTCATGTTGGAGCCCATTTGGGATTCTGATTTTTGCAATGTTCCTGAGATTTGTGTGGAAGTGTCATGTTTCTTCACTTAATTGCTGCTTCCAACCCACACTGCTACATCACAGAGTAATGAACAGGAGAGTTGGGGGGAAGGAATTCCTGGAGCCAAGGCTGTGGAAAGAATGTCATCTTACAGTTCTGGACTCTGCGGAATGCTTCAGTTATGGCATCCCTAACTGTTTAATACTGGGGAGGTCTGGGTATGTTCAAGCCGGATGGGTTACACCTTAACAGAGCCGGAACCAATATTCTCATGGGAGGTTTGTTAGTGCTGTTGGGGAGGGTTTAAAGTAGCTTGGCAGTGGGATGGGTACCAGCATATAGGAGTAGAAAAGGGGAATAAGGTGCATAAAAGAGTGAGTGTGTTGGATAGCACTAGAGAAGATTAGTATTAGAGGCGGTAGTAGTACCATATTAGATAGGAGCAGGCTCTGAAAGACTACGAAAAATTCAAAAAGAGGGTTCAGAATGCATGTACGTAAACGCACAAAGTGTGGTGAATAAGGTTGGTGAGCTACAAGCACAATTAACCGTGTGGCAATATGATGATATTGTAGGAATTAACGAATTCCTACGAATAACTGAGATCGACGCAGGAGAGCAATTAAACAGGTCTTTACTCAAAGGAGATGCCATAGGGACTGCCTGGGCAGCCCCGTGGTTTGCGATGTGAAGTCATCGCATTTGCCCGCGTTTTTCCGCGCTCTTAAAGGGGCCACGCCCCGTACATACAAACCCTATATACAAAACACAGTAATGCCTAACACAATGGTACAGGTTTAGGCTGTTGTTAGAACATCGTTAGAGAATTATATACAGTTATCCAGAGTCACAGTGGTTCTGCCACATGCGCCCCCCCAGAATTTGCTTTAACAGACAAAGTCAAACGGTGAGGGGGTCTGACAAGCCTGTCAGAACAACTCCTGTACTCTCGAGGCGGAGGCTGCTGGTGGTTTGACGGGTGGTCGCACTTGATCTGCCGTAACGACGATGGGTGGCCGACCCCGTCTCGGCCGTTGTGCTGTCTCGACGGGGCGGTCGAAGTCTAAATGCGCTGGCTTTAAGGGTCGACCGAAATGTGGTCTGGTTTGCCACCAACATCTACAGTGAAGGTTTTGTCCCCTGCTTCCAACACACGGAAGGGACCGGTATATGGGGCCTTGAGCGGATCCCTATGTGCATCATGGCGAATAAAAACGTATTCCGCCTTGTGAAGCTCTGTGGGAATGTGTGACCTCTGCGGCCCGTGGTGCGAAGTGGGCACCGGTGCAAAACATCTGGCCGCCTCTTGGTGACTAGCAAGCTGGGCAGATGCGGACCATGGCTCTGTCGATGTTGGTAGGAAGTCCCCTGGGACTCGCAGCGGCTGACCATAGACAAGCTCCGCTGATGAAGAGTGAAGGTCTTCTTTGGGGGCCGTGTGAAGGCCCAACAGGACCCATGGTAACTTGTCTGCCCATCCAGCGTCCTGGAGGCTGGCCCTCAGGGCGGCTTTCATTGAACGGTGGAAGCGTTCCCGATGAAATATCTGCGGGCACTCCGAAACGGGCGATCCAGGAGGAAATGAACGCCTCTGGCCATCTGGTGGTGCGGTCAACCATGGTCAGGATGTGTGAAAAACCATGGGAGGGTGGGAGTGGTCCTACCAGGTCCACGTTGACATGGTCAAAACGTCGCTCCGGAACTGTGAAGGCGGCCAACGGAGCTTTGATGTGGCGCTGTACCTTAGCCTTTTGGCAGACCACGCAGGTGTTGGCCCAGTCGCAGACATCCTTATGCATGCCATGCGAATTTCGCTGACATCAGTTTCTTAGAGGCCTTCATTCCTGGGTGTGACAACCCATGTATGGTGTCGAACACTTTGCGGCGCCAGCCGACCGGCACGACAGGGCGAGGATCCTGTACGGAGACGTCACACAATAGCGTGGTACCTGCCGAATGGAACTTGACGTCGGCCAACTGGAGGCCAGTGATGGCCGTTCTGTAAGCCTGGAATTCCAGGTCTGAGGCTTGGCCCGCTGCCATGAGGGCGTAGTCGATGCCCAAATGAACCGTATTGACGATCGCGCGGGAGAGGCAGTCTGCCACCAGGTTGTCCTTACCAGCCACGTGCCGTATATCCATGGTGAATTCAGATATGTAGGTCAGTTGACGCTGCTGTCGGGCTGACCACGGTTCGGCGGTCTTGGACATTGCAAAGGTCAGCGGCTTATGGTCCACAAAGGCAGTGAAAGGACGTCCTTCCAGAAGGAACCGAAAATGGCGGATGCCAGAAAAAGGGCGAGCAACTCCCGGTCGAGCGTGCTGCATGCTATCTCGCTCTGCCGTAGTTGACGGCTGAAGAATGCCAACGGCTGCCACGTCCCGTTCACCCACTGCTGTTGCACGGCACCGACTGCATAGTCCGACACGTTGGTGGTGAGGGCGATGGTGGCTCCTGGCAGCGGGTGCGCCAGCATGGTGGCATTGGGTAAGGCGCTTTTGGTGTTGGCGAACGCTCGGGCCATGTCATAAGTCCAGTCTACTGGGTTCTTGCCAGTCTTGCCCTTGAGGGCCTCGTACAGGGGCTGCATGAGTAGTGCCGCCTTAGGCACGAAACGGTGGTAAAAGTTTACAGTGCCTAGGAATTCCTGCAGGGCCTTTATGTTCTGCGGGCATGGAAAAGATGTCACCACCTCGACCTTCGAAGGTAAAGGAACCGCTCCCTCTGAGGTGATGCGATGCCCCAGGAAATCAATTTGGTGCAGGCCAAACTGACACTTGGCCGGGTTGATAATCAGGCCGTGTTAGCTGAGGCGTCGAAAAAGGGTGCGTAGGTGACAGGTATGTTCTTCCTTGATAGTACTGGCAACTAGAATATCGTCCAGGTAGACAAAGAGGAACTTGAGGTCCCGCAGCACGGAGTCCATCAGGCATTCGAAAGCCCGGGCTGCGTTCTTTAACCCAAACGGCATCCGTAAAAACTCGAAGAGGCCGAATGGGGTGACGACTGCGGTCTTCTGGACGTCTTGTGGATGAACTGGGACCTGGTGGTAGCCCCGGACGAGGTCGACTTTTGAGAACACGGTGTTCCCTGCCAAATGGGCAGAGAAATCCTGGATATGGGGGATCGGGGACCTATCAGGAGTGGTGGCGTCATTTAGCAGTCGATTGTCGCCGCATGGCCGCCATCCGCAGCCAGGCTTCGGGACGATATGGAGGGGTGAAGACCAGGGACTATTCGACCGGCGAATAATCCCTAACCATTACATGGTTGCGAACTCCGCCTTTGCGACCGCCAGCTTGCCAGGTTCCAGGTGCCGGGCCCGTGCGTAGACCGGGGGGGCCGTTGGTGGTGATGTGGTGTTCCACACCATGTTTTGTGGCTGTGGAGGAGAACGTGGGTCTTGTCAGGTCGGGGAATTCACTGAGCAGGCGAGTGAACTCATCAGGAGTCGGGAACGCACAGGAGATGGTGCGTGATGTAGTGTTACTGCGGTAACATGGAAGAGAATTAAAAGTTGCTGCGTTGATCAGCTGCCGGTTCCTAACGTCAACCAGGAGGCTGTTGGCGCACAGGAAATCTGCGCCGAGGGGTTGGGAAACTTTGGCCGTAACAAACTCCCAGTGAAAACATTGCCCCCCAAGGCACAACTCCACTCGCCGTCTGCCGAAGGTCCGAATTGTTCCGCCATTGGCCGCTTCAAGGGTGGGGCCGTGATTCCCCATCTGCACATCGAGGGCGGACGCGGGTAAAATGCTGCACTGCGCTCCGGTGTCGCACAGAAAACGACGACCGGAGAGAGTATCAGTGATGAACAATTTTCCCGCATTGCCGACTGCCATCACGGCCGCCCGTTAGACCCGTTCCTCGGTGGTCGCAGTGTCAGTTGTTGGTTCTTTTGGGGAAAACTGCAGGGAGGGCGGCAACGCTTCGCCTTCGCGCCGAACTGCGCATGGTACAAACACAGCCCAGCAGGCTGACGAGCTGGTGCAGCGTCTGCGGGGGATGGGTGCCTCCCGGCGGCGCAGTAATGCAGAGTTACAGCGAAAATTTTGTTAGCCTCCGCAGCGAGTGTTGCGCAGTCTTCTATTTCAGATCTGGCCAGGGCAGCTTGTACCTGTTCAGGCAGTTGGCTGAGGAAAATCTCGCGGAATAGGAAACATTCCCGTTCTGAGCCCAGGAGTGTGAGCATTTGGCTCATCAACTCTGAAGGCTTGGTGTCCCCGAGCCCGGGCATAGCGAGTAATCGACAGGCGCGTTCCAATTTTGTGAGCCCGAAAACCTGCAGTAACTGCGCTTTGAGGGTTTCATACTTGCGCTCCGTTGGGGGGTTTTCGAGGAGGCTGACGATCCGAGAGGCGGTAGAGCTGTCAAATGCGGAGACCACAAAGATATTTGGTCTGATCCGCATCGATGTTCCTCAGGGCGAACTAGGCCTCGACCTGAATAAACCACGAGGGCGCTTGCTGCTCCCAGAACTGCGGTAGCTTTAGTGAAACGGCGTTTGCTTCCATGCTGTGCTCTTCTTTTGTGAAAACGTTCACAAAAACAGGGTCACCAATGTAGGAATTAACGAATTCCTACGAATAACTGAGATCGACACCAGAGAACAATTAAACAGGTCTTTACTCAAAGGAGATGCCACAGGGACTGCCTGGGCAGCCCCGTGGTTTGCGACGTGACGTCATCGCGTTTGCCCGCGCTCTTAAAAGGGCCACGCCCCATACATGCAAACCCTATATACAAAACACAGTAATGCCTAACACAATGGTACAGGTTTAGGCTGGTGTTAGAACATCGTTAAAGAGAACTATATACAGTTATCCAGAGTCATTCAGTGGTTCTGCCACAATATAATGGAAACAAGGCTTAAAAACGGTGAGGACTGGGCACTTAATATTCAAGGGTACACCGTGCTCAGAAAAGATAGGGAAGGAAAGAAGGGAGGTGGGATGGCAATGCTGATGAAGGAAGACATTGTAGTGTTGGAAAGGGAGGATGTTCTTGAGGGGACAAAGACAGAATTCATTTGGTTAGAGTCGAGGAGCAAAAAGGGTATGAACACGCCACTGGGGGTATTCTATAGGCCTCCCAATAGTGAGAGGGAGGTAGAGGAGCAAATCTGCAGGAAATCACAGAGATATGCAAGAGCTATAGAGTGGTGATATTGGGGGGACTTTCATTATCCAAATATCGATTGGAATAATGCTAGGGTAAAGGAAAGGAGGGGGAGAAATTTCTGAAATGTGTTCAGGAGAATTTCCTTGACCAGTATGTTCTTGGCCCAACTTGGAAGGAGGCATTGCTGGATGTGGTGCTGGGGAATGAGGTGGGCCAGGTCGACCAAGTGTCTGTGGGAGAACACTTGGGTGAGTGATCATCGTATCATAAGATTTAGATTAGCAATGGAGAGGAGCAAGGAACAATCTAGAGTGGAACGTCTAATCTGGAATAGGGCTAACTTCAATGGGATGTGAAAGGATCTAGCCAGGGTAAAATGGAACCAAAGACTGACAGGAAAAACTATAATGGAACAATGGATGATCTTTAAGGAGGAGATGTTCCAAGAGGGAAGGGTAAGGGAACCAAAACAAGGGCTCGTTGGATGACGAGGGAGATAGAGAAGATGATGAAACAAAAAAGAGGGTGTATGATGCATGTCAGGTGAATTCATCAAGGGAGAACCAGACCAAATACAATAAGTTGAGAGGGGAAATGAAGATGAAAATAAGATTGGCAGAGAGAATATGGTGGTTAACATAAAAGGGAACCCAAAAATCTTCTACCGGCATGTAAACAGTAAGAGGGTAGTAAGAGGCTGGGTGGGGCCTATTAGGGCCAAAGAAGGGGATATATGCTTAGAGGCGCAGGGCAATGCTAGAATACTCAATGAGTATTTTGTATCGGTGTTTACTAAGGAGGTGGATGCTGACAAAGTATCGGTAGAAGTGGAAAAGGTAGATGCAATGGAAGGGTGAAAATTGATGGACAGGATGTACTAGAAAGGCTGGGTATGCTTAGAGTGGACAAGTCGCCTGGTCCAGATGGCTTGCATCCTAGGTTGCTAAGGGAATTGGAGGAGGAGATGGCGGAAGGGCTTGCCATAATCTTCCCTAGATGCAGGGGAGGTGCCTGAGGATTGGAAAGTGGAAAATGTGATACCATTGTTCAAGAAAGGGTGTAAGGACAATCCTAGTAACTACAGGCCAGTCAGTTTAACATCAGTGGTGGGTAAAATTTTAGAAACAATAATCAAGGACAAAATTAATGGGCACTTGGAGAGGTTTAAGCTAATTGAGAGCCAACACGAATTTGTAAAAGGCAGATCGTGTTTGACTAATCTAATTGAATTTTTTGATGAAGTAACAGGGAGGATTGATGAAGGGAATGCAATGGATGTTGTCTACATGGATTTTAGGAAGGCATTTGACACAAAGTACCACATAGAAGGCTGGTTAACAAAATTGAGGCTCATGGGATAGGTGGGTCAGGGTCAGTGGTAGCTTGGATAAGGAATTGGCATAAGTTGAGAAAACAGCGAGTTGTGGTAAATGGCTGTTTTTCAGACTGGAGACGGTGGTGTTTCCGAAGGGTCAGTGCTGGGGCCACTGCTTTGTTTGATATATATGACCTGGATATTGGAATACAGAGTAGATTTTCTAAATTTGCTGATGACACCAAACTTGGGGGTATGGCAAACAGTGGGGATGATGCCAATCGACTGCAACAGGACATAGAAAGGCTAGCAGAATGGACAGACAAGTGGCAGATGGAATTTAATACAGAGAAGTGTGAGTTGATGCATTTTGGCAGAAGGAACAGGGAGAGGCAATATACACTTAATGGCACAGTTTTAAAGAGTGTGCAGGGACAGAGGGACCTGGAAGTTAATGTGCATAGGTCCCTGAAGGTGGCAAGACATATTGAGAGAGTGGTTAGCAAAGCATATGGGATCTTGGGCTTCATAAATAGAGGTATTGAGTACAAAAGTAGAGAAGTTATGCTGAACCTTTATAAAGCGCTGGTTAGGCCACAACTGGAGTATTGCGTCCAGTTCTGGTCACCACACTTTAGGAAGGATGTGAAGGCCCTCGAGAGGGTGCAGAGGAGATTTACCAGAATGGTTCTGGGGATGGGGGATCTTAGCTACAAGGACAGGTTGGAGAAGCTGGATTTGTTTTCATTAGAGCAAAGGAGGTTGCAGGGTGATTTGATAGGTGTATACAAGATTGACAGGTTTGGATAGGCTAGACAGGGAAAGGCTATTTCCACTAGTTGATGGTACAAGGACTAGGGGACACAGAGTTAAGGTTTTGGGCAAGAGATACAGGGGGGATGTGAAGAAAAACTTTTTTACGCAGTGAGTGGCGAGGACCTGGAACTCGCTGTCAACGGAAGTGGTGGAAACGGAGACACTCAATCTTTGAGGGAAGACTGGATAGGCACTTGAGGGAAATAAACATGCAGGTCTACGGGGATAGAGCAGGGGAATGGGACTGACTGGATTGCTCAACAGAGAGCCGGCATGGACTCGATGGGCCGAATGTCCTCCTTCTGTGCCGTTATGGCTCTATAGCATAAGAAATAGGAGCACCGGCTCCGCCATTCAATAAGATCATGGCTGATCTGATCTTGGCCTCAACTCCACTTTTCTGCCTGTTCCCATAACCCTCGACTCCCCTGTAATTCAAAAATCTGTCTCTCTCAGTCTTGAATATATTCAATGACCCAACCTCCACAGCTCTCTGGGATAGAGAATTCCAAAGATTCACAACCCTCAGAAGAAATTCCTCATCGCCATCTTAAATGGGCAGCCCCTTATTCTGAAACTATGCCCCCAATTCTAAATTCCCCCACGAGGGGAAACATCCTCTCAGCATCTACCCTGTCAAGCCCCCTCTGAATCTTATATGTTTCAATAAGATCACCTCTCATTCTTCTGAACTCCAACCTGCTCAACCTTTCCTCATAAGACAACCCCTTCATCCCAGGAATCAACCTAGTGAACCTTCTTTATTTTCATGAATCTACCTCAATACCTTTAATCAAACGTCAAGATCCAGCTTATTGCATAGGGAATTTTATGGAAAGATGGGTCTACTTGGTACATGCTATGTTATCTTTACAAACTATCCCAATTTTCAAAGTTGCTAACCTATGTTAGGGTTGCCAATTCTGCTGGATTCTCCAGGAATTAAAGATTAATATCCTGGATACTGATGCGAGCAATCCAGGAGAAAAGTCACAGGGGCAGTGTGGTTCTTTTCCCATTTTCTTTGAATTTTTTAATTTATTATTTATTTAGAGGCTGTTCGACTGGGTGAGGCGGTGTGGGAGGTCATGTGATGAAACCTCCAGAAATATGTCCAACCAGAGTTGGTAACCCTAATCCAAGTCACGTTCACTGGATTTCACTAAATCTGTTAGGAAGTATAATTTGTTTTGTGTGCAGAGATGCGCAGCAGATTTGAACTCTTCTCAATTTAGTCATTACTGAAAGAACAAAAGCAAATAATTTTGACAAATACATTACAAAATTAGAATGTATCTAGTTAAGTAAGATTACAGAAGTTTATGGTTTAGACATACTTTACCTACAAACTTTAAATAATAGCTAATTAAAATTATACAGAATCATTGTCTACCATTTAACATATGCATAAAACAAAATGATTAAAATCTGAAATAGTTTTGGGATACGAACCTTAACACAATTGCAAAAGTTGACAAATGTTATTTATCTGTACAAAAAAAGTAGACATTTAAAAAATCTATTGAAATGATTATGCAGAATATTTATTCCATACATAATTAATTCCACTATATAATAAACAGTTATTTAATATGGTCTTTATCATGGATGTAGATGTATAATTTTGATCCAAAATCACTTTCATTATTTAAGTAGCTAAAGTATCTCATGACATAAAACACGGAATGAGAATAGCCCATTTGTTCCAGCAAACTGTTCTTCCCACAAACCATGTTCAATCTTACCCATCATGGACAATATCCCACTGAATTAAAGTTCCTCATAAAGGCTCCTGGTTCTCAGCTTAGTTGGTGGTCCGGATGCTGCAGTTGGTCTCAGTGCCTCTGCGTTAGGGAGAGGTGGAAATCAGAGAGGGTTGCAGCTTCTGATTACTATCCAGTGGCAAGTAGTTGTGGATGTTATGGAAGGAGAGAGTCAAGCAGTATATCCCAATATTCCTTTCCAGTTTTGAAAGAGGGTTCACCCGAAACATCGACTCTTAATTTCTCTCCACGGATGTTGCCTGGCCTGCTGAGTTTTTCCAGCATTTTCTGTTGTTATTTCGGATTTCCAGCATCTGCAGTATTTTGCTATCGTATCCCAATATTTAGTTCGCTTCATTGAAATCAGCTGACTGGAAACTTTCAATTCATAATAAAATTACAACCAAATTATTTCCCCTTTGCTAATGGAAACCACTTTGGGTTTGTTTATCAGTTAGAAACCCCCAAAAACTCTTCGTTTACTGCAAAAATTAAAACGTGTCTGATTTAACTATCCTGCCATCTTTATTATAGGAATTTTTCCCTTGATATTTAGATTGTGGCTCATGTTTCCAGTGCAGAGACATTTAAATTAGAAGTTACTTAAATGATCACAAAGTCAATTTCCCAATGTTGCAGCGGATGGAATCACTGGTGATTCAAAAGAACAAAAGATAAAAGATAACAAAAGAAATTAAGGATAGTATTAGATCCAAAGAGGAGTCATATAAAGTTGCCAGAAAAAGTAGCAAGCCTGAGGATTGGGAGCAGTTTAGAGTTCAGCAAAAAAAGCACCAAGAGTTTGATTAAGAGGGGGAAAAATAGAGTATGAGAGTAAACTTGCAAGGAACATAAAAGCGGACTGTAAAAGCTTCTACAAGTGTGTAAAAAGAAAAAGATTAGTGAAGACAAATGTAGTTCCCTTACAGTCAGAAATGGGAGAATTTATAATGGTTAACAAGGAAATAGCAGAGCAATTAAAGAAATACTTTGGTTCCATCTTCACAGACGAGGACACAAATAACTTCCCAGAAATGCTAGGGAACCAAGGGTCTAGTGAGGAGGAGGAATTAAAGGAAATTAGTATTAGTAAAAAAATAGTGCTGGAGAAATTAATGGGACTGAAAGCCAATAAATCCCCAGGGCCTGATAATCTGCATCCCAGAGTACTAAAAGAGGTAGCCATGGAAATAGTGGATGCATTGGTTGTCATCTTCCAAAATTCTATAGATTATGGAACAGTTCCTGCAGATTGGAGGGTGGCAAATGTAACCCCACTATTTAAAAAAGGGAGAGAAAATGGAACTACAGACTATAGCCCAACATCAGAAGTAGGGAAATACTAGAGTCTATCATAAAGGATGTGATAACAGGACACTTAGAAAATATCAATGGGATTAGACAAAGTCAACATAGATTTATGAAAGGGAAATTGTGTTTGACAAACCTACTGGAGTTTTTTGAGGATATAACTGGTAGAATAGATTAGGGAGAACCCAGTAAATGTGGTGTATTTGGATTTTCAGAAGGCATTTGATAAAGTCCCAAATAAGAGGTTAGTGTGCAAAATTAAAGCACATGGGATTGGGGGTAATATACTGGCATGGATTGAAAATTGGTTAACAGACAGGAAACAGAGTAGGAATAAATGGGTCTTTTTCAGGGTGGCAGGCGGTGACTAATGGGGTACCGCAGGGATCAGTGCTTGGGCCCCAGCTATTCACAATATATATCAATGATTTGGATGAGGGAACCAAATGTAATATTTCTAAGTTTGCTGACAACAAAACACTAGGTGGGATTGTGAGTTGTGAGGAGGATGCAAAGAGGCTTCAAGGCGATTTAGCCAAGTTGAGTGAGTGGGCAAATACATGGCAGATGCAGTATAACGTGGATAAATGTGAAGTTATCCACTTCGGTAGGAAAAACAGAAAGGTAGAGTATTATATAAATGGTGATAGATTGGGAAATGTTGATGTACAGAGGGACCTGGGTGTCCTTGTACACCAGTCACTGAAAGCAAACCTGCAGGTGCAGCAAGCAGTTAGGAAGGCAAATGGTATGGCCTTCATTGCAAGGGGATTTGAGTACAGGAGCAAGGATGTCTTACTACAGTTGTACAGGGCTTTGGTGAGACCACACCTGGAGTAGTGTGCACAGTTTTGGTCTCCTTACCTAAGACAGGATATACTTGCCATAGCAAGAGTGCAGCGATGATTCACCAGACTGATTCCTGGGATGGCAGGACTGTCGTATGAGGAGAGATTGGGTCGACTAGGCCTGTATTCACTAGAGTTTAGAAGAATGAGAGGGGATCTCATTGAAACGTATAAAATTCTGACAGGACTAAACAGACTGGATGTAGGGAGGAAGTTTCCCCTGGCTGGGGCATCTAGAACGAGGGGTCACAGCCTCAGGATACGGGGTAGGACATTTAGGACTGAGATGAGGAGAAATTTCTTCACTCAGAGGGTGGTGAACCCGTGGAATTCTCTACCACAGAAGGCTGTGGAGGCCATGTCACTGAATATATTTAAGGAGATAGATAGATTTCTAGACACAAAAGGCATCAAAGGGGTATGGGGAGAGAGCAGGAATATGGTATTGAGACAGAGGATTAGTCATGATCACATTGAATGGCGGAGCAGGCTCGAAGGGCCAAATGGCCAACTCCTGCTCCTATTTTTCTATGTTTCTATGCTGACATTCATTTAAATGTGCTTTCTACAATGCCTGAAGAGCAAACACTGCAAGTCAATTCTACATTAATGGCCATCAATACACAACAATACGTTAAGATACTAATAAAACAAAAGCAAAATACTGCGAATGCTGGAAATCTGAAATAAAACAGAAAATGCTCGAAAGATATTCCAGAGATACTGTCTGACCTGCTGAGTATTTCCAGCAAGATACTAATAAAATTAGTATTGGTGCTGTAATTACATAATTACAATACACTTAGTACACAACTAGCATATTTTAACAAATATTTTTACTCCATTCACTATGTACCAACTGTTGTTTCTTATTCTTTACCTCCCCCACTTCAATAATCTAATTCCTCTGGTTCAATCTGACATGCTTGGATCATACCAGTAACTTCTTGCTTTGACGATCTGACACCCTTCATTATCTGACCAACGTTTTTCCTGTCTATGGCCAAAAAATGTTGGAAAAGTCCACGTTAGATACACAGGGGAGGTAGGAAGATGGTGATTTAAACATTTTTTTGCGTCTTATTAACAATGCATTTAAGCACAAGTGATGACATTTAGTGCTGTAGTAACTGTAACGAGGACAATTACATGTAACCGATATCTGGGGAATGGATTTTTACTGTCTTGAAGTTTTACAGAGAATTTCTCCTGTTCAGCTTTGAACTGGACAGTTTGATTTTTGAGTGAGCTGTTGAGAGAATGCTGGGTTTGGTAAACTATTTTATTAGTCAAAAGACACTAGATGAATCCTTAACCCCCTCATCTCCTCGTTGAGGAACCTTCTGGGGTTTACTCTGCAGTTGATGTTTAGAGAAGTACTAGATGGCTGAACAGCCTTGCATTAACTAGTCCAGATTATAGCCGTTTTACACTATCGCACAAAGTACGATCTACCCCCATGACTCAATTCAGACACACCCTGTTTAGTGCAGTCACATCCTCGGTCTCGTGCTACCTGACCCCCCAGTGCCTCCTCCTCCATTCAAATCAAACTCTACAACCTTCCCAGCTACTGCCAGGTTCCAGAAATCAGCCAGACCCCATCATTCAGCCCAAGTGCTACCAAGCCCCAGATATCCTCTTCACAGTACTGCTATACCCCAGAAACACCCCACTGCTACGAAAGTCCAGCACCTTCCACAAACCACAAGTACTGCTAAACCCCAATTACCCATGTCCAATCTGTTATATGATGCCTGCTATCTTTCTGTATATCCCAGGTTTTAAAATGCAAGATAAAGATTGAATGGGTAAAAGTACATGACTACTCATATACCAAATTCAATTCTAAAATACTGGTAAAAAAATCCCACAATACCAAGTAATAGAAATTTAACTTGACTTATTCAGTCACTGGTCATAAAAATACATTGCGCACTACATGGCATAAAACCCTGTTTATACAGCATTGCATCCTCCAACTCACCGTGAGCAATGCCTCGGAAGACCCACTAGTAATATCGTAAAAACAGTACATTAACTGCACACCAGACTTTGCACTTTATCACAGATACAAAACAATTTTAAAATCCTACAGCCTGAAAATAATTAGCACTTTACAATCTGCAAATGTTCCTGACCAAACAACAATTAATCTTATTGACTTCAGCTGCTGTTTGTTTAACAATCTGGCCTTAGAATAATACATTGTGCATGACATAGAGGTTGTGGTGACAGTAGACCTCCCTGGTCTGTGCATTGCGAGAAACCTGCATGAGACAATTAGTGTTACCTACTAAGCTTCCATGCACTTCTGGGAGAAGGGAAGAGATGGCTAACAATCAATTCAAATTGTTTTTCCTCTCATTGGCTTCTTGTGGAAGCATTTGCAGCTCCTTTCCAACTGTCCTTCCTCACTCAATAATTCCCAATTATACAGGCTAAGCAGATGGCTTTCCCTTCCAGTGCTATTTCAGGTGCTTAATATTCCCTCATTGCAGGTCACAGTTGATTGCACCGCCCATGCATGTCTGCTCCCCTCTGCAAGCAAGGTTGAGATGTTGAAAGTATCAGAAGCATATGCAGTGACACCAAAGTGGCTATCCTGAAGCCCATTGTGCCAGAGAGCACATATACATGCATCAGAGTCGGAAAATATACAAACTTAGCAAGGATAACATGCAGAATGTATACTGGGAATAGGGGAGGAAAATTACATCAGTTATAAGCAGGAAAAAGACAAAGAAATTAGGTGTTGGATTTTTTTGTCCAAACAAAGGGAAAAGGAATAGTATTAAATACAAACAAACAAAGATAAAGTGCACGTATTGCAATGCTCCGAGTGTGGGAAATAAACTGGGGCTATTAAAGCAAAATCTTGCATTTATATAGCGCCTTTCACCACCTCCAGATGTCCTAACGCACTTTACAGCCAATTAAGCACTTTTTAAACGCAGTCACTGTTGTAATGTAGGATACGTGGCAGGAAATTTGTGCACAGCAAGGTCCCGCAAACAACTTCTTAGGCAGTCCCTTGGAACCGAGAATGACTTGCTTCCACACTAAAAATTAGTTCTCAGGTGAGTCCAATGCAGGACCGGTCAGTCTCTGTCACAGGTGGGGCAGACGATAGTTGAAGGGGCAGGTGGGTGGGGTTCTTGGGTTGACGTGCGCTCCTTCCGCTGTTTTTGCTTGGCCTCCGCTTACTCCCGGCGAAGAGACTCGAGGTGTTCAGTGCCTTCCCGGATGCTTCTCCCCCACTTTGTGCGGTCTTGGGCCAGGGACTCCCAGGTGTCGGTGGGGATGTTGCACTTTTTCAAGGAGGCTTTGAGGGTGTCCTTGAAGCGTTTCCTCTGCCCATCTGGGGCTCTCTTGCCGTGTCAGAGCTCTGAGTAAAGCGCCTGTTTTGGGAGTCTCGTATCGGGCATGTGGACAATGTGGCCTGTCCATTGGAGCTGATCGAGCGTGGTCAAAACTTCGATGCTGGCCTGAGCGAGAACACGGACGTTGGTGTGCTATCCTGCCAATGGATTGGCAGGATCTTGCGGAGACAGCATTGGCGATACCTCGCCAGTGCTCGAGGTGCCTGCTGTACATGGTCCATGTCTCTGACGTATACAGGAGGGCGGGAATCACTACTGCTCTGTAGCCCATGAGCTTGGTGCAGGGTTTGAGGTCCTGGTCTTCAAACACTCTTCCTCAGGTGACCGAAGGCTGCACTGGCACACTGAAGGCGGTGTTGGACTTCGTCATCAACATCTGCCCTTGTTGACAGTAGGCTCCCAAGGTATGGAAAGTGGTCCACGTTGTCCAAGGCCTCGTCATGGATTTTGATAATCGGGGGGGGCAGTACTGTGTGGCGGGGGCAGGTTGGTAGAGGACCTTTGTCTTACAGATGTTTAGTGTAACAGCGATGAGACAAATGACCAAATCATCTGTTTTAGGTGTTGAATATTAGCCAGGAAGGGTGGGGTGGGGGGTAGAAAGAGGAAAGAATCCCTGCTCCTCTTCGAAATAGTGCCATGGGATTCTTTTACGTCCACCTAAGAGGGCAGATGGGGCCTCGGTTTAGTGTCTCCTCCAAAAGACAAAACCTCACAGTGCAGCGCTGGAGTGTCAGCCTAGATTTTGTGCTCAATCTCTGGAGTGGGTCTTGATCCCACAACCTTCTGACTCAGAGAAGAGTACACCACTGAGCTGGCACCTATGATGGACAAGAAATGCATGTTGAGGTGACATTGTCATTGAATAGATATGTGCTGAGTGTTGAGGCCATTTCTAATATAATCTGCAGTTAAGTTTCCAGTCCGGGAACAGTGGTTCTGGTTTTAACTTCAACACCACCAATTCTGAGGCATTGAAATTTGGATCTGCTTCAACAGGAGCAAAACAGCAGCCCTGTGGCAGAACCACTGAATGACTCTGGCTAACTGCATATAATTCTCTTTAACGATGTTCTAACGCCAGCCTAAACCTGTACCATTGTGTTAGGCATTACTGTGTTTTGTACATAGAGTTTGCATGTACAGGACGTGGCCCCTTTAAGAGCGTGGGAAAACGTGGGTGATATACCTATCAATTCAGTCCATGAAAAGCGACGAGTTAAGATAGTAACTATAGGTTTTTATTGGCTAAATAACAGAGCCCACCCTCGTGGGCGATCGGTTCCAACAAGGGAGAATACTAGCCAAGCGGTCACCTTTATACCTGGGCAAGCAGGCGGAGCCATGGGCGGAGTCAGCTGAGGTAAGCCCAGGTATAGCAGTGTGCATGGCAAGAGGTAACCTTGTGTATCGATAACAACAGTGTAAACAGTGATAACAACAGTGTAACAATAGTGAACGGTAACAGTGGTTTACCACATTCACCCCTTGTTTAAAATTGAGTCCGGCGGGGTGAAGTGTACTGCCAGTTCGTGTATGTCAGTCTCTCAGGAGGCCTCGTAAGCCTTTCTGATCGGCGCAGCAGCGGCGGCAGTGGTGCAGTATCCGATGGTAATGCTGGTGTCTGCGTGGTCGACGAAGGCTCCTGGGGTTCCAGCATGCCGTCTACAGGAGCTGGATTTGGGGGAGTGGTGGGGGGTAACGGTGGTATCTCGGGGGTGCCCGAGGGTGCGAGGTCTCGCAAGGAGACAGTGTCCTCCCGCCCATCTGGGTATGCCACATAGGCGTACTGGGGGTTGGCGTGCAGGAGGTCCACCCTCTCGACCAGGGGGTCCGTTTTATGGGCCCTCACGTGCTTCCGCTGCAAGACGGGCCCCGGAGAAGTCAGCCATGTTGGTAGCGAGGTTCCCGTAGTCGACTTCCTGGGGAAAACAAACATTCATTCATGGGGGGTGGCGTTAATGGCAGTGCAAAGCAGTGACCGGATGGAATGGAGTGCTGCCGGGAGGACTTCCTGCCAGCGAGAGATTGGAAGGCCCTTAGACTTTAGGGCTAAGAGGACGGCCTTCCAAACTGTCGCGTTTTCTCTTTCCACCTGGCCGTTCCCCCGGGGGTTGTAGCTGGTGGTCCTGCTCGCAGCAATACCTCTCGCGAGCAGGAACTGGCGAAGTTCCTCGCTCATGAAGGATGCGCCCCGGTCACTATGTATATAGTTCGGGAACCCGAACAAGGCGAACAGGTCGTTCAGGCATTTGATGACTGTGGTACTGGTCATGTCTGGGCAGGGGATGGCAAAGGGGAAACGGGAGTACTCGTCAATAATGTTGAGGAAGTACACATTACGGTTAGAGGACGGGAAGGGCCCCTTAAAATCGACGCTCAAGCGCTCGAAGGGGCGGGTGGCCTTGATCAGGCTTGCTCTGTCCGGCCTATAGAAATGCGGTTTGCATTCGGCACAGGTTTGGCAGTTCCTGGTCATGGTCCTGACCTCCTCGATGGAGTAGGGCAGGTTGCGGGCCTTAATGAAGTGGTAAAGTCTGGTGACCCCGGGGTGGCAGAGGTCGTTGTGGAGGGTCCGTAGTCTATCAACTTGCGCGTTTGCGCAAGTACTTCGTGATAGAGCATCCGGGGGGTCGTTGAGTTTACCAGGCCAGTACAAGATATCGTAATCGTAGGTGGAGAGCTCAATTCTCCACCTCAAAATCTTGTCGTTCTTGATTTTACCCTTCAGCTTGTTATTAAACATAAAAGCAACCGAACGCTGGTCGGTGAGGAGGGTAAATCGTTTGCCTGCCAGGTAATGCCTCCAGCGTCGTACCGCCTCCACAATCGCCTGGGCCTCCTTCTCGACAGACGAGTGTCGGATCTCAGGGCCCTGGAGGGTCCTTGAGAAGGCGGCCACAGGTCTCCCCGCCTGGTTAAGGGTTGCCGCTAGGGCGAAGTCGGAGGCATCGCTCTCCACTTGGAAAGGGATGGACTCATCCACAGCGTGCATTGTGGCCTTCGCAATGTCTCCTTTTATGAGGGAGAAGGCTGCGCCTGCTTCTGCTGTCAGGGGGAAGGAGGTGGACTTCATGAGGGGTCTGGCTTTGTCCGCATAATTCGGCACCCATTGGGCATAGTAAGCGAAGAGCCCCAGGGTTCTCTTCAGCGCCTTTGGACAGTGGGGGAGGGGAAGCTCCATGAGGGGGCGCATTCTTTCGGGGTCGGGGCCGATGACTCCGTTCTCTACTACGCAGCCGAGGATGGCCTGGCGCGAGGTATTAAACACAGATTTATCCTTATTGTAAGTGAGATTCAGCCGTTGGGCCGTACGGAGGAATTTCTCCAGATTAACATCATGGTCCTGCTGGTCGCGGCCGCAGATGGTGACGTTATCTAGATAAGGGAACGTGGCCTGAAGCGCGTTCTGGTCGACCATCCGGTCCATCTCCCTTTGGAAGACCGAGACTCCGTTGGTGACGCCGAAGGGAACCCTAAGGAAGTGGTAGAGGCGGCCGTTCGCCTCGAAGGCGGTATACTGGCGGTCCTCAGGGCGGATAGGGAGTTGGTGATAGGCTGACTTGAGGTCGATGGTGGAGAATACCCGGTACTGTGCAATCTGGTTGACCATATCAGATATGCGGGGAAGGGGGTATGCGTCCAGCTGGGTGTACCGGTTTATGGTTTGGCTGTAGTCGATAACCAGGCGGTTTTTATCGCCGGTCTTAACGACTACGACCTGGGCACGCCGGGGCTGGTGCTCCCCTCGATGATGCCCTCCTTCAGGAGTCGCTGCACCTCAGAGCTAATAAAAGCTCTGTCCCCGGCGCTGTACCGCCTGCTCTTGGTAGCGACGGGTTTACAGTCACGGGTGAGGTTAGCGAACGAGGGGGGCGGGACTTTGAGGGTGGAGAGGCCGCAGGTGGTACGCGGTGGGCGGTTTAAAATTTGCTGGTTGTAGACTGTGAGTGGGAGGAGGGGTCCACCGTAAGCCGAAGTGACACTTTGAAGGTAGCATTGGAAATCCAGCCCTAGTAGGACGGCAGCGCAGAGCTGGGGCAGGACGAGAAGTTTAAAATTTTTATATTCCGTGCCCCTAACCAACAGGGTCACTACACAGTAGCCGCTAATGTCTGTTGAATGGGACTTCGCCGCCATCGAGATCCGATGGCGCGCTGGCCGGACAGTGAGGGAGTAGCAGCTCACCGTGTCTGGATGAATAAAACTCTCAGTGCTTCCGCTGTCGAACAGGCAGGACGTGGCGTGGCCGTTTACTTCGATGTCCATCATGGACTTGGACAGATGATGCGGGAGAGCTTGGTCAAGCGTGACGGAGGCCAGTGTACGGCTGAGCGAGCTGCTGTAGTCTGCAGGCGAGGCGGTGGTCGGGTCTGGAGACAGAACGGCGGCCGAGTGCGGCGAACAAAATGGCGGCGCCCATGACGCGGGTCCCCACGAAGTTGGATAAAATGGCGGAGAAGATGGCCGCCCCCACAACTCACATGAGGCACTGCTGGCGTCTGTGGCCTTGATCAAAGATGGCTGCCCCCACAACTCACATGAGGCAATGCTGGCGTCTGGCTTTCCCCCTGCAGGCGTTTACAAAGTGGCCTTTCTTTTTACAGCCGGAGCAGGTCGCGTTCCTTGCAGGGCAGTGCGCCCTTTGGTGTCTCGCCTGGCCACAGAAGAAGCAGCTGGCGGCCCGATCGCGGAGGTCCGCTGCCACAGCGGGTCGCGGGGGTGGCGGTCCCGATCGATTCCGGGACACCGATGCCGTGGTGGGTCCCAGGGGTGGCGGTGCGAGGGGAATTGCGGCCGGAGTCGGGCCCGCGTCCCAGGGTCGCGCAGCACAGTACCTGGAGTACGCCTCGAGGTCCCGATGGGCCACTTCCAGAGAGCGAGCGAGGGCTGCAGTTGTATTCAAGTCAAGGTCCTTTGATTCGAGCAGTCTTTGCCGTGAGTAGTCAGACCAAAGGCCTTTCACGAAGGCATCGCGGATGTTCCCTTCAGTATTTTCTGCAGCCGTTACAGCTTTAAAGTCACAGTCCCTGCCGAGTGTTTGTAGCACCCGTAAAAATTCATCTACAGACTCTCCTGGCTGTTGCGAGCGGGATCTTAGGAGATGTCTGGCATACATAGAATTTACAGGGCTCCGGTACTGCTCTATCAGCAGGTTGAGGGCGTCCTCGTATGTAGCACGGTCCCGGATGAATGCAAACACTTTAGGGCTCACCTGGGCGGTCAGAACTCTTAGTTTGGATCCCGGAGGCACGCCGGATTCTCCCAGGTAGGATTCGAAACAGCTCAGCCAGTGTTCGAAGTCGAGGGCTGAGTTCGCTGCCTGTGGGTTTAGATCCAGGTACGGCGGTCGGAGGGCTCGCAGCCAGGCCGGCTGCTGTGGCTGTTGTAGCTGGCCGTTTGGCTGGTCGTTTGGCTGCTCCGATCCACTCATTTCAAAATTTAGCCAATAAAATTGATATACCTATCAATTCAGTCCATGAAAAGCGACGAGTTAAGATAGTAACTATAGGTTTTTATTGGCTAAATAACAGAGCCCACCCTCGTGGGCGATCGGTTCCAACAAGGGAGAATACTAGCCAAGCGGTCACCTTTATACCTGGGCAAGCAGGCGGAGCCATGGGCAGAGTCAGCTGAGGTAAGCCCAGGTATAGCAGTGTGCATGGCAAGAGGTAACCTTGTGTATCGATAACAACAGTGTAAACAGTGATAACAACAGTGTAACAATAGTGAACGGTTGTGAACGGTAACAGTGGTTTACCACAGTGGGCAAACACGATGACGTCACGTCGCAAACCACGGGACTGCCCATGGAGTCCTCGTGGCATCTCCGTTGAGTAAAGACCTGTTTAATTGTTCTCGTGTCGATCGCCGTTATTCGTAGGAATTCGTTAATTCCTACAGCCCGGCCTCACTGGAGGCTTCCCATTCAACCAAGCTCCTGGATTTTCGGTTGGGTAAGAACCTCCATATATAATGTTCATTAGTCACGTGCAATAGGTTGTGGTCCAAGCTACCTTCAGAAGCGGCCTCTGCACCTACTTAACTTACCATTGGCTGCCCACACTTGGATCTGCATCATCAAAGTAAACTCACTGGACAAAGTTCAAATAAAGTGAAACCAAATTTAATATCCTAGAACTGATGAGTATAGGAAATTGGTTGTTAAATTATATACATTCTCCTTACATACAGGCAACAATCAATGCATGTTTATTATAAACAATATTAGAATCCTGACTATCATATATATACACACACACAAACTTTAAACTGCATGACTCCATTAACATTACAACTTGTAAAGTTATTACATTTAAGAAGTGTTTCTCAGCAATTCTTCCCCAGAGAGCAGAGTTCTCCTGTCCAATATTTACCAACCAGTGTCACACACAAAGCATCAAGGCCTCTGACTAGAATCAGCCCAAGAATGTCCTCATCTGCACTGCTCGAATGGGACTGCTCTAAAACTTTTATATATTTTTAAATTGCTGTTGTCGAAATCTGCAAAGATTCAGATAATATTTAAATTCCAACTAGTTTAGCCCTCGTGACCCACAGCACAATGTTATCATTGCTGTATGCTGTGACACCGGGGGAGGGGGGGGGGAAGGGGAGAGGCGGAGGGTTGGAAAATTAAAAAGTGTATCTGGGGAAGTGGCAGAAAAACTGCAGTAACTTTTAAACCACATCAAATGCTTATGCAAGTTTTAGCAACATCTATCTGAAGGTTAGCCATTTTGATTTTTAGAGTTAAAAATTGGAAGGTCATGTAGCTTTAAAATGGTGTGGTGTGGTGTATGTGCCTTAAAGGCACATACACCATAATTGCTCTTAAAGAGCCCCAGGTGTGCGTAATGCCGGTAATTGCCACTTGGGCTATATAAGCCTGTGTATTGTGTATATCCTTTAGAAACCCCCCCCCAGACTTGCTTAGTAAATACCTATGAACCAACTCCTGTCTTCAGTGTCTTTATCTACACACGGACACTACAACATGGAATGAACATGTAGAACCAAACACTTGTTTTTGCTTAGATCAAATCACATACAGAATCGACCTTTAGAAAAAGTTAAATGCCCCAGCAGTGTGAAATTTTAAATTTTGTTCATACTGTTGGTTTTTAAGCACAAACTCACATCAAATGGTTGATGCTATTGCATTTTGATAATGTCAGTGGACCATTTATTAATAATGACAGGCTATGATACCAAAGTTATTTATTTTTTCTGATTAATTTTAAATGCATGGATCTAACTTACATTCACAAACAAGTTTAGTTTCAGTGCAAAACGGAGAATGTTTCACACAGCCGCCAAACTTGGGAATGTAAATCTGGTGTGAAGGTCTGAACTGACTCCAATACTGAGTGAGACTCCCTCCTCCAGGGAGTCCTATTCCATTTCATTTAGGTGCCAGGTAAGGCTCTTACTCTTGATTCATAGAATGATACAGCACAGGAGGCCATTCGTCCCATCATGTCTGTGCCGGCTCTTTGAAAGAGCTTTTCCAATTAGTACCACTCCCCCGCTCTACAACCTGGCTCGTTTGTCAATTGTCTTAAATCTGTGTCCTCTGGTTACCTTCCCTCCTGCCACTGGAAAAAGTTCCTCCCTATCTACTCTATGTTGAACACCTGGATTCAGTTCACATTTACACTGTAACTGCAACATTAGTGCGGTGAAATCATTTCACACTGACACATTTGTTATATAAATGCATTTTCTAAACACACATGTGCAGTGATTGTACATTTCATTTCCATTTGTTCCTGCAGGATATTATGGATCCTCACATTGCCCCCTCACATTTCTTCTCCTGATTAAATTTTTTTTTAATTTTTTTTTTTAAACCCAACTGAGGAAGGCCAGTGACAATCCGCCCATCGAACATGGATCTGTGATTTTCGGTTGGGAACCAGCTAAAACTTGTCTTTGCCGAGTCACGAATATTTAATTAACAGACTGTTATACTATTGGGCAATTTTTGCTTTAGTAAAGAAGCCAGCGCAGACACGATGGGCCAAATGACTGCCTGCACTGTAAACCTCTCTGGTTCTACGGGAATGATGCAAAAGCAACAATCCCACGCTCCGAGAGAGGGCGGCTCAGAGAATCGGTGCTGTAGCTCTATCTCTGACTTGCACCCTCCTCGAGCCTGGCTCTCCTATTATTTCCTGAAAATAAACTGCAAATTTCTCAATATGCTTGCTGTCTAAATGGAGACAGTGTAATTTATTAAACACTAGGCAGTGTGCAGCATTAAAATAAACCAAATGGTAGATACAGAGCGATTTCAAGGCTGGAGTATTATGGTTTAGGGTATCATTGGCAATCCTTAGTCTCATTAATCGCTGTGTCTATTGTTCTCCATATGAAGTTCCATCAAAATTTTTTAATTGAAATTACAAATCAAACATTGACATTTTAAAAGGTACAATTTCTCACTCATTTCCACATAAAATACTTAAGCATTTGACAATATTCTTTATTGTACCATTAAAAATGAGCCAGTATGCAAGACTATTGATGCAATCAAAATTAAACTGCAGAAATGGTTTTCTTTTTACTTGCTTCAATCAAAATAATTTGGCAGAATACAAAAGAATAGTTTAGAACGCATGGATCAGATGCTAAAACAAAATTTGATGGGCTAAGTGTAATACTTACCAATGCAGAATCAAATTATTGCTGTTATGTTTGATCCATCTAACTGCTGATTAACTGAATATATTAAAAGTCAAGTGGCATAAGTAGCTCTACAGTTTGTACTTATAGAAACAATTGCTGTGAAATTGCAGTATCAGCAAAAGAACCCTCCAGGGCAGTTGTATAAAATTCAGCCCTCTGCTGTTTTAACAGAGGGATTAACCAGCTCATTTTACATCGGCCAGGTGTTCCGTTGAAGGAGGTCAAAAAAATCTCATCAACATATCCCTCTGTCGCCCAGCGTAACTTCAATCGCATTCATATAGAATCATACAGCACAGAAGGCCGCCATTTGGCCCATTGTGCCTGTTGGAAAGGGCTATCCAGTTAGCACTGGGCCTTTATAAACCACCCAACCAGCAGTCCCAGCACATGGTTCCAATGTTAATAATTCAGTTAATCTGGTGAACTTTTAGCTGGTTGGTGCACCGGATGAAAGTTGAATTTGCTATCCTTTCCTTTCTAAAGAGGGTAACTCAAATCCGTAAAATGGTTCCCCTACTGTTGTTCACACTATACTACAGCTTCACTGAACCTGTAATCAAATCAGTGCATCTTTTTTTCCTCTTGCTCTATCTGGATGTCAAGATTCAAACTTTATACATACAAGCCACCATGGTATAGTGTTGGCAGCCATAGCTCATGTTATCTGGTTCAGCATATGGTTGCTGACCCACTGCTGGCAAAAGTAAGTAGCCCAGTAATTCAAACGTGTGCCCCCCAATAAAAAATTGTTATTTAGAAGTTTCGCTTTTTAAATCGATTGAAGAGATGAGATGGTTGAATCTACTGAAACTAACTCAAGGCTGAGTATATTTTCTTTATTCTGAATGATCCTCTAACTTGAACCACATGGACTCTTAAACTACAGAGCGAGGGTGCGGAAAGGTTTCTTTGTGTTCTGATGACAACAATTAATTACAAAAAAAGTCAACCCCAAATTAAACTTGAGGCACTATCTGCAATATTGACCATGTTGTGGCAAACCCACTGGTAATAGATCACCGGAAAAATTAACAATTGTACGGTTCCCTCCTGCAGAGTCAAGAACTGTATTTTTTTTGTGTGTTTACTGTTTAAGCTTCATTTTGAGAAAAGCATTTTGGATAAAAATTCACTTTCAACTCAAATTAATTTGGGCAAAAGTAATTTGTAACTTGCAGTGCATCAGAATATTATCTACAGTTATACTGACCTATTGAGAAAACAGCACTACGATGGACAGGCTGATTTTTGTTACTACTTCACTAAACAAGCTATAAAACCAGAGATCTGTAACCGTTGAGGGGGGAGGGGGCTTTCTGTACGTTGTTCTTTTCAGAAGTAGGGCGGGTTCAATATGATTACACTGGATGAAGCGACACCATAAGTCAGTATTATGGGAATGGTTCAACGCTGGTTATCGCTGGAGAGCAGTTCCAGCAGAAATATTCCACCAATTCATATGACTTTCTTGGCACAGAATTTCACTACTACACTTTATAAGACTATCTGCAGCATAGCAAAACCATATACTGTGCAATGTTAAATCACAACAGTAGTATGACACCAGGTTTAACATTTGACTGAAATGGCAGTTTAAAAAATACTTAGTCATTGCGCCAAACCAAGAAACCCAAATCACCAATTTCGATTCCTCCCCAAAATGATTTGGTTTCCTTGCAAAAGCCAATTTTAACACATTGTGTCAATGGAAATAATAAGCTTGCTACAAGGTCATGAAAATAATTCATAAGGGGGTATTTAAAATTAAAAATCCAGGGAGATAAGAGGAGGAAGTGTACTGGCCAAAATGAGGTTTGTATTTGTAATGTATGCAAATTATTTTTGCAGGCGGCTGACCACCATGTCTTCCTAGACAACAGTTTAACTCCCAGACAGACATAGTCTACACCAACTGTCAGTATTTGCAAACATCAGTCATCAGTCAGCCTTTTCAGTTTGGATAGGGTGGCGAATATGGGGGTAGATCAGGCCTCTGACTGGGCATTGGTCACTGATCCCACTTGATGCTGCATTCACCTTCATCCACATATACTGTGCCTGACACTGGCACGCTGCCAGAAGTGGAGCGAGATAATGCAGGATAAGGGGTAAATTTAAAGGGATGTGGCCACTTAATGGCAAATGGCTGCATACGAGTACAAAAATGCCAGTAGCCTTTAAAAAAGCAGTTTATATTTTTTTAATATATATATTTCAACCTTTGCAAAAACTGTTTTAGGTAAGAAATGTTTGGTAAAGCCAGTGGCAGGCACAATAATTGTGGAGGAAGGAAGTCAAGTCTATGGAGCAGTGCAACAATCAAACCTGCTGCTGGCAAAGTGGAGGTAGTGCTGAATGAGGTGCTTGTGAGCAGTGTGGTCCTGCTTAGCTCAGCTTGGTAAAAGGTAGAGCAAGAGAACTGGAGGACACAGCTGACCGTTCCCACCACTGGCAAGGCCAGCTTTACAGTACACGTTGGCTGCAGGTGTACTCGCAGCAGATGCACAGCTCTGACTCTGGCTACAGGGAGCATCATTCCACAATGGTCACTGCCACTTAGGGGCACCTCCATCTGTAATCGGAGGTACGAGGATATGAGCAGATGGTCACACTCTGTCTTTGTAGTCAAGTGAAGCGCCTGAACTCAGTGTTTGATGGCGCCATTGCTCCTTCTCTTCTGCCAAAAAGCATAAGTGAAGTAGGATTCCCATTGTCCCAAGATGGTGTATTACCAAAAAAAAGGTGGCTGCACTGGATCACTTGGCACAAAGCATCGCAACTAAGTGGAATCGGGAAAAAATACACAAGACAAAAAGTTCAGAAATCATCTCAAAACACTCTTTAAATGCATACCCACAAACGGCACACTCCAGACACACTTTTACATGAGTGAGTAGATAAGCGAGTGTTATAAATGCTGGGAAAATACATGGATGTCTAAATGACAGCATTTGGGCTTGAGAGAATTGAATGGAACCTGGTGAGTGCGACTGACAACTTGGGCGGAGCGCTAAATGAGCAAATATCTGACTTAACGGACTTCCACACATTTTCTCTGATTGCAGATTTCTACTTTACACCGATCAGAAATCTAACCTTGCATGTTCCGGCTGGCCAGTTCCAGTATCACGGGTGTGCGAGAATGCTAAGTGTGCATTTGTGAACAAGTGATTGAGAGCTTCCATCTGATAAAAGCAAAACAAAAGCCAACATCTGCGGAAAGCGGCAGAAAATGTAAACACATACAGTTCTCTGAGCAAGTTATGTTACATTGAGGTGGTGTGTCATTACTCAAGTTACAAAAGCAATTGATTGATTAAATCACTTTTTAAAAAAAAAAAAGCAAATTATTCAAGTATGCACGAAATATCCATTTTAAAAAGTAACAAATTATTTGCATGAAATAGCCATAATATATAACCAAAAGCTTGTGTTTTGCATAATCCTAGGAAGCCAAACTGAATAGAATTAATTTCAATACTGAGCACATGGATTTACTATTGCAGAACAGGCATCAGCTTTAAAAGCAATTGATACCTTGAATATACAGAAACAAGCCATCAGTGTTAAAGCTTAAGTCTCTTTTTTCCCCCAATTTTCTTTCCCCTGGATATTTAGCTGAAGCTTTTCAAGATACAACATCTCTTCATTAAGCAAATCTATCCAGTTATGTTTCCGGAGGGAAGTTGATAACTATTATCAACCCACTGGTGCACGTTATAGTTTCAAAGGTAGATTGACTGCAAACCCTTTTCTTCAGACGGTCCAACGGCAGAACTTTCTAAAGCAGCCACACACACAAAAAATAGAAGTGTCACGAGGAAGAGACTAAAATAAAATGGCGACTGCCAATGGCAAAGTCAATTCTTTACTGCTTTTATCAATTTCAAGCTGCTAATAAAATGAAGATTTTGAGACATTAATTTCAAAGTTGTGCAAAGTTCTGATGTGGAACTTGTGAGTCAATCAAGACACACATTTTAAAGACCGCAGTGTCAACTGTCAGAGAAGATTAATTCCCAAGACCTAGTCATTTCCTGTATTTCATTACACTGGCAGGTACAGTACTGTAAATGTGCTCATTCTCAACTCAGCTCCTAATAAGATCAGTGACTTCAGAGTGCAGACAGCAACAGGTGTTTTCTTCTCCCCTCCTTCTGAATGATGCAGAACCCCAACAAATTGGAGTAGCAGATTGAAAAAATTAGAGAAGTCTTCCGCGGTGTCCTCATCTCGCTCCATTTCTCTTTACCACAATAGTCCCAGCTACGATATCGTAGGCCGTGCGATTGTGTTGAAAGAAAAGCAATGTAACAAAGGCAGGGAAAAAGAAGGCAATGGAAAAATTCTTGATCAACGCTCGTATTGCAGACCTGTTGCAAATGACAACAAAAAAATTGACAATAAATAAGGGACAATTTATTCCTGGATTCCTTTTGAAATCAGATTTGTCACTTTCCACACAACTTCTTTAAAAAATAGTTTCAGTTTATTGTTTCAATTACTCCTGCATTTCTTCAAGATCAGTGCATGAATTCATTACAGATTACATAGAATTTACAGCATAGAAACACTCGGCCCCAACTGGTCTGTGCTGGTGTTTATGCTCCACACGAGCCTCCTCTCACCTACTTCATCTCGCCCTATCAACATATCCTTCTATCCCTTTCTTTCCTCAACCACTCCCTGTGGTAGCGAGTTCCACATTCTAACCATTCTGTGGTGAATTCCTTATTTGATTTATTAGTGACTATCTTATATTTATGACCCCTAGTTTTGGATTCATCTAAAAGATAGCAGTCTCTTTCATATATCAGAATATATAAAAATAATAGAAGTCTCTTCTTAACAATGGGCAATACAGAACATAGTCCTACTCTTTAAATGTAAAGATAGATTTTACAAATCTGCACTACCAACACCACATATCGGGAATTTGGCTGCAGATGTGCCCGGTGGGATTTTCCCTCATTAATTTTAATGGATAATATAGCTCCTGCAAGTCGCGCTGACCGCCACGGCTGAATTTCCGCTATGCAGCCCTATCATGTGAAGTTTGGAGCATGAATTTCTAAAACAATTTCTTCAATAAATATACTGACTAACTTAATCCAACTGAAGAAGTTTAATACAAATTTTAATGCATTATTAAAAAGATGCTTCCTGTCTTTTTGGGCCACACAGGCGTGAAACACCGAGCTTGGAGGGCATGTAACATAAAACTTAAATCCCTGTTCCTTTTAATTTGCATATATCTCATTGTTAATTCTAGCAAATCTTGGTGTTTCAATTTAAGATTTATTCACTAATGAGGCAACAGCACTAAGCATAGCCCTTTTCCTCCAGGCCGATGAAACGCACAGACTTAGTGCAAATAGGTCAAGAGTTACCTGGACTTCAGGGCTTGCATGTGACCAGTGGTTTGTATGCCCTTGTATTAAATTGTAGCACATCAAAATTCAGACTACCAATTGGTAAAAATCACAAAAATGGATCCTGCACAATACAACAGGTATGTAGCCCACATGGGTCAAAACCTAAAAAGTTAAGCATCCCTCAAAAATTAACTTTCATAATTTGCTTTAAAAAAAAAAAAACTTGGCCTATATTCAAGCTAATCAGGTACTGTAACAAGCCATAATGAAATGCATAAAATCAATAACTTCAGGCACAGCAGGATAGGGAAACAGTGGACAGACTTTGGTCAGCATTCCTTGTTGGACTTACCTAGAATTTTACAGTACAGAAACAGGCCATTCGGCCCAACACGTCTATACTCCACATGAACCCCCTCCCACCTTACTTCATCTCACCCGATCAGCATATCCTTCGATTCCTTTCTCCCTCATGTCCTTGTTTTAACTAACTGACTCGCCGAACTCAATGAAGGAAACAGACTGCTTTCTCTAACCTTTGACCTGCACAATGGCTTTACCGATCCGGGGCCGGGGGGGGGGGGGGGGGGTGGTACTTTTTATTCCACCAACTACAAGAGGTTAAACATCCAATTTCACGTTGCCTTGAGCACTGCAACGCACAATATTGGGTGGCATGGACCTTGTAATGCATGTACCTTTAAGGGGGAGAACTACTTTTTACAGCTCATGTATACTGTAGTACCGGCAGTGACCACACCTGTATAACGTTGAGTAGTAATCTGTACAGTTCAGTTGCAGTCTGAGCCACGTTGAGTAAACACCGTTTGTACCGTTCTCCGCAGTCTGTGTCTGATTATACACGGACATAACAGTGGCGACGAGGCAGATTCGAACCTACCTGCAACTCTGCATCACCTCCCAGGGATTCGCTCCTGGAAAACAGTGGAAGAAGGTCGAGTCCAGAAGCCTAGTCATCCAGCGGAGATTTGAGCATCGCAGGGGAGGCTGTCAAGAGCCAGGCTTGGCTTTCCAGTCACGGTGGTCCAGCGAAACGGGCTGGCAACAGGTACTGCGCAGACCCTTCCCGGACAGCGGCGGGCTAGAGCCCGACCGAGCGGCACAGAAAAAGGCCGAGCAGCGTCGACGGGGGAGACAGACGAGAGAGAGCAGAGCGCAGCCGGTGTTCAAGGGCTGAGCAGCGTCAACGGGGGAGAGAGGCGCGCAAGAAAATGCGAGGCGCTGCCATTGCCACGAGGACCGCAGAGAGTGGCGTTGGCAGCAGTGCAGGAGCAGCGCGCGAAACCCACAGGGCGTCGCCATTTGCCACGAGGACCGCCGAGAGCGGCGTCGGCAGCAGCGCGGGAGACGCCATTTTAAGCCGCAGCGGGGAAGAAAGGAAAGCGCGGGAGACGCCATTTTAAGCCAGTCTAACCACACCCAAAAATGCCGAAGAGTGGCAGTATCACAGCGTTCGACAATGAAGTCGAAGATTGGACGACATATGTCGAACGCATAGAAGTATACTGCAAGGTGAATGAAGTGCCAGATGACAAGAAAGCGCTGGTATTGTTGTATTCAATGGGTGCAAAAACGTATGGCTTACTACGAAACCTAGTAACCCCAGAGAAGCCAGTAGAAAAGGATTTTGAAAACATAGTGTCAATCCTACAGGACCACTTAAACCCCACACCGCTGCTGATAGCAGAAAGATTTAAGTTTCACAAAAGGAACCAGCATAAAGATGAAAGTAATGCTGAGTATTTAACGGAACTGCGCAAGCTATTGAAACACTGCCAGTTTGGAACGGGACTAGCAGATACTTTAAGGGACAAGTTTGTGTGTGGGCTTCAAAGTGAAGGAACCCAGGAACGACTTTTATCTGAAAAGGACCTTACGCTGGAAAAGGCTTTCAGCATTGCGGTATCATATGAAGCAGCAGCACAGGGCGCTGCAGAGATACAACAGAGACCGCAAGAATATGGCACAAATGAAATGTCATATGGAACAGAGAAGTGCTATCGCTGCGGCAGAACAACACACGACCAGAATGATTGCTGGTTCAAAGACAAAGTGTGCAGACAGTGTGGAAATGTAGGACACATAGCACGAGTCTGCAGGTCGGGAAAGAAAACCAGCAATAAGAAACCGACCAAATGAAAGTACAAGAAGGTACATAAGATAACGGAGAATAGTTCAGACGAACAAAAGAGTGATAACGACTCCGAAAGCAGGGAACCGAGTTGTCTGAAACTACATAATGTGATCACAATAGAGGATCACCGAACCATTTGGGTCACTCTCAAGATAGCAGGAGTCCAGGTAAAGATGGAATTGGACACAGGATCAGCCCTAACAGTCATAAACCGACGGGACTACGAGCGGCTATTCTCACACATACCCTTGAGAGACACAAAAATTATTTTGAAGACGTACACGGGGCAAAAAGTCTACCCCAAAGGAAAAATAAGGGTGACCGTTATATATAACGGTAAGGAAACACCAAAACTAGACCTGTATGTATTGCAAGATGGAGGACCACCATTACTGGGCCGTGAATGGATCCGGAAAATACAACTGGGTTGGCATTCCATACAGGCACTGACTGTGGCTGACAAAAAGGATGACGACGTCACACCTGGGCGACTGTCAAAGATCCTAACTGACGCGAAAGAAGTGTTCCAGCAAGGACTCGGAACACTAGAAGGCATGACAGCGACGATTAAAATTGAAGAAAACGCAAGTCCAAAATTTTTTTAAGGCCAGACCGGTACCTTATGCGATCCGCCCAGCCGTCAAAGCAGAGCTGGAGTCTGGAACGTTCAGGTGTACTGTCCAAGGTAGACTGGAGCGAGTGGGCTACACCCATCGTCCCTGTGATGAAAAGGTCGTTGAGCAGCATGCCTGGGGAACCAAGGAAGGTTCGCATCTGTGGGGACTTTAAAGTAACAGTGAACCTGGTCCTTCACACCGTACAATATCCACTTCCGCGGATTGAAGATATTTTCGCCTCGCTATCTGGAGGGAAACGCTTCACTAAGATTGATCTGGCCCAGGCGTATCTGCAAATGGAGGTAGCAGAAGCATCAAAAAAATACCTCACAATCAACACCCATAACGGTCTCTACCAATACAACCGGCTGGTATTCGGGGTAGCATCAGCTCCAGCTATTTGGCAGAGGGCAATGGAACAAGTCCTGCAAGGGATCCCAGGGACCCAGTGTTATTTGGACGACATCCTGGTCACAGGCGAAAATGACAGTGATCACCTTGCCAACCTGGAGCAGGTGCTCACTAGATTGCAGGAATGTGGGCTCCGAGCTAACCGCCCCAAATGCGAGTTTTTGAGGAAACAGATCTCGTATTGTGGCCACGTTACCGATAAAGAGGGGTTACATACGTCCCTAGAGAAGATTGAGACTGTAGTCAAGGCTCCAGCACCGGAAAATGTGTCACAACTGCGGTCGTTCCTCGGGCTGGTAAACTACTACCATAAGTTCTTGCCAAATGTGTCTATAATACTACACCCACTGAACACCCTACTGCAAACTGGGGTGCCATGGAAGTGGAGTGACGAATGTAGACGAACTTTCCAGAAGAGCAAGACACTAATCACATCGAAAGAGGTATTGGCCCATTACAACCCAGCATTACCAATTCGGTTGGCATGTGATGCGTCACCCTACGGCATTGGAGCGGTGCTGTCGCACAAATTCTCGGACGGCTCAGAGAGGCCAATAGCCTTTGCGTCACGATCACTAACCTCAGCCGAGCGTAACTATGCCCAGATTGACAGGGAGGCCCTCAGCCTAGTGTGGGGAGTGAAAAAGTTCAATCACTATCTGCACGGGCAGAAATTCACCTTGCTGACTGATCACCAGCCTCTTGTCTCCATTTTTAATCCAAAGAAGGGCGTTCCGGTGATGACTGCGCAACGACTACAAAGATGGTCACTTTTTCTAGGGGCGCACCACTATGAGATTGAATATAAGGGCACGAAACAGCATGGAAATGCTGATGGGCTATCACGCCTGCCACTGCCTACTGCGGAGGAAGCACCAGCAGTGGATCCTGTCAAAATATTCCATTCGACTATAGTTGAATACCTACCGGTAACTAACGCTTGTATCGAAAAGGAAACCCGAAATGACCCGACACTGTCTCGGGTATATGATGTGACGGTGAAGGGATGGCCAGCACATGGTGACTCACTGTTGCCAGCATTCTCGACAAGGAGAGAACAGCTGTCAGTGTGCCAGGGGACCTTGATATGTGGATCCCGAGTGGTAATTCCACCCAAGTTAAGGGATAGAGTGCTCAATGAGCTTCATGAGGGTCATCTGGGAGGGGTAAAAATGAAAAGCCTAGCCAGGGCTTATGTGTGGTGGCCGGGAATCGATAAACAAATCGAGGACCTGACCAAGAGCTGCTCAGGATGCCAGAAAGTCCAAACTGCACCACCACAGGCCCCTCTACACCCATGGGAGTGGCCCTCATCTCCATGGCAACGGATTTTGCTGGTCCATTCATGGACTCAATGTTTTTAATAGCCGTGGATGCGCATTCGAAATGGCCTGAGGTCATCAAAATGTCCTCCACCACCACGGAGAAAACTATTGCAGTCCTACCGACCATTTTTGCCAGGAATGGCTTGCCAGAACAGATTTGCTCCGACAATGGACCACAGTTTGTGTCCGAAGAGTTCCGGAGGTTCTTGAAAAAGAATGGGGTAAGGCATTACACATCCGCCCCGTATCATCCAGCCACAAATGGGGATTGGCTGAGAGGTTCATACAAACCTTTAAGGCGGCAATAAAGGCTATGTACAATGACAACATTCCGCTGCAGCACAAGGTGGACAATTTCCTGTTCGCCTACCAGAATGCGACACATGCAGTCTGATGCGCTATTAATTACTCATAAAAGACGGAGAGTTAGGAGAGTAACTAAAAGGCTTTTATTAACAAAGAACAGAGCATGCCTCTCGTGGTTGACTGGTTTCCAAGAAGGCAGGGGGCTGCAGAGCAGTCACCTTTATACCTGGGCATGTGGGTGGAGCCAGAGGCGGAGCCAGCTGAGGCATGCAGATACAACAGTGTGCAACAACAGTGAACAACAATAACAGTGGTTTACCACATTCACCCCTTGTTTAAAATTGAGTCCGACGGGGTGAAGTGTACTAAAGGTTCGTGTAAGTGAGTCTATCAGGTGGCCTTGTATGCCGTCCTGATCGTCGTGGTGGCGGCGGTGATGGTGCAGCATCCAACGTTGAATCTGGCGTCTCATTGAGTGGTTGGGTGGTCAATGACGGGTCCTGGGGCTGCGGCATGCCGTCTACAGGGGTTGGGTTGTGGGTAGTGGTGGATGGCAATGGTAGTGTTTCAGGGGCACCCGAAGGTGCGAGGTCTCGTATGGAGACCGTGTCCTCCCACCCGTCCGGGTACGCCACGTAAGCATACTGGGGGTTGGCGTGGAGGAGGCTCACCCTCTCGACTAGGGGGTCTGTTTTATGGGACCTCACGTGCTTCTGCAGTAGGACGGGTCCCGGAGACGTCAGCCATGTCGGTAGCGAGGTCCCCGATGTGGACTTCCTGGGGAAAGTGAACATTTTTTCAATGGGGGGTGGCATTGGTGGCCGTACAAAGCAGTGACCGAATGGAGTGGAGCGCCGCAGGGAGGACCTCCTGCCAGCGAGAGGTCGGAAGGCCCTTAGATTTTAAGTTTAAGAGGACGGCCTTCCAAACCGTCGCATTCTCTCTTTCCACCTGGCCGTTCCCCCGGGGGTTGTAGCTGGTGGTTCTGCTTGTAGCAATACCTCTCGTGAGCAGGTACTGACGGAGTTCGTCGCTCATAAAGGATGAGCCCCGGTCGCTATGGATATAGCTAGGGAAGCCGAACAAGGCGAAAAGGTCATTCAGACATTTAATGACCGTGGTACTGGTCATGTCTGGGCAAGGGATGGCAAACGGGAAACGGGAGTACTCATCAATTATGTTGAGGAAGTACACGTTGCGGTCAGAGGAGGGGAGGGGCCCTTTAAAATCGACGCTCAGGCGCTCGAAGGGGCGAGTGGCCTTGATCAGGCTTGCTCTGTCTGGCCTATAAAAATGCGGTTTGCACTCAGCACAGATTTGGCAGTTCCTGGTCATGGTCCTGACCTCCTCGATGGCGTAGGACAGGTTACAGGATTTGATGAAATGGAAGAACCTGGTGACCCCCCGGGTGGCAGAGGTCATTGTGGAGGGTCTGCAGTCTATCAACCTGCACGTTGGCGCATGTACCACGTGATAGGGCATCTGGGGGCTCATTGAGTTTCCCGGGCCGGTACAAGATATCGTAATTGTAGGTGGAGAATTCAATTCTCCACCTCAAGGTCTTGTCGTTCTTGATTTTGCCCCTCTGCTTATTGTTAAACATAAAAGCTACTGAACGCTGGTCAGTGAGCAGGGTAAATCGTTCTCCGGCCAGGTAATGCCTCCAATGTCGCACAGCTTCCACAATGGCCTGGGCCTCCTTTTCGACAGAGGAGTGTCGAATCTCGGGGCCCTGGAGGGTCCTTGAGAAAAAGGCCACGGGTCTCCCCGCCTGGTTAAGGGTTGCAGCTAGGGCGAAGTCGGATGCGTCGCTCTCCACTTGGAAAGGGATGGACTCATCCACTGCGTGCATTGTGGCCTTCGCAATATCTCTTTTTATGAGAGTGAAGGCTGCACATGCCTCTGCTGTCAGGGGGAAGGAGGTGGACTTGATGAGGGGTCTGGCTTTGTCCGCATAGTTGGGCACCCACTGAGCATAGTAAGAGAAAAACCCTAGGCATCTCTTCAGTGCTTTTTGGCAGTGGGGGAGGGGGAGCTCCATAAGGGGGCGCATTCTGTCGGGGTTGGGGCCGATGACTCCGTTCTCCACTACGCAGCCAAGAATGGCGAGGCGCGTGGTGCGAAACATACATTTGTCCTTGTTGTATGTTAGATTCAGCCGCTGGGCCGTACGGAGGAATTTCTCTAGGTTAACGTCATGGTCCTGCTGGTCGTGGCCGCAGATGGTGACGTTGTCTAGATAGGGGAAGGTGGCCTGCAGCGCGTTCTGGTCAACCATTCGGTCCATCTCCCTTTGGAAGACCGAAACCCCGTTGGTGACGCCGAAGGGGACTCGGAGGAAGTGGTAGAGACGACCGTCAGCTTCAAAAGCTGTGTACTGGCGGTCCACAGCCCTGATGGGGAGCTGGTGGTATGCCGACTTCAGATCAATCGTCGAGAACACCCGGTATTGTGCTATCTGATTGACCATGTCAGATATGCGGGGGGAGTGGGTATGCATCTAACTGGGTGTAGCGATTGATCGTCTGGCTGTAGTCAATAACTAGGCGCTGTTTTTCGCCAGTCTTCACTACCACCACTTGTGCTCGCCATGGGCTAGTGCTACCCTCAATAATCCCTTCCTTCAGGAGTCTTGCTACTTCGGATTTAATGAAGCTCCTATCCCCGGCACTGTACCGCCTGCTTTTGGTAGCGATGGGCTTACAGTCGCGGGTGAGGTTAGCGAACAAGGGGGCGGGGGGGACTTTGAGCGTGGAGAGGCTGCAAATGGTGCGTGGTGGGCGATTTAAAAGCTGCTGGCTGCAGACTGTGAGTGGGGGGAGGGGTCCGCCGTACGCTAATGTGACACTTTTAAGGTGGCACTGAAAATCCAACCCCAGTAGAACGGCAGCGCAGAGATGGGGCAGGACAAGAAGTTTAAAATTTTTGTATTCTGTGCCCCTTACTGAAAGGGTCACTACACAGTAGCCACCGACGTCTGCTGAATGGGATTTGGAAGCCATAGAGATCCGATGGCGCGTTGGCAGGACCGGGAGAGAGTAACTGCGCACCGTGTCGGGGTGGATAAAGCTCTCCGTGCTCCCGCTGTCGAAAAGGCAGGTAGTGGCGCGGCCGTTTACCGTAATGTCCATCATGGACCTGGACAGTTGGTAAGGGAGAGATTGGTCCAGCGTCACGGAGGCCAGCGTATGGTCGAGCGAGTTGCTGTGGTCGTCAGACGAGGCGGTGGTTGAGTCCGGGTCACCCGCTATTGGAGTTGGGGGCGTCCAAGATGGCGGACAAAATGGCTGCGCCCATGATCCCGATCCCCACGCGGCTGGAGGTGTCCAAGATGGCGGACAAGATGGCTGCCCCCACGGTTCACACGCGGCGCTGCTGGCGTTAGCAGTTTTACCTTTGCAGGCGCTGACGTAGTGTCCTTTCTTCCCGCAGCCAGAGCAGGTAGCGTTTTTCGCCGGGCAGCGTGCTCTGGGGTGTTTTGCCTGGCCACAAAAGTAACATTTCGGGCCCTTGGACATCGCTGCAGCAGTTGGTGGCGGTCCCGTGACCTAAGGTTGCAGCGTCCACGGTGCGGAGCGGTTAGGGGAGAATGCGTCCATATTCCGGTGGGCCGCGTCTAGCGAGAGCGCGAGGGACACTGCCTTCTTCAGGTCGATTTCGCCCTTCTCCAGCAGTCTCTGCCGGGAGTAGTCGGACTTGAGGCCCGCAACAAAAGCATCTCGGATAAGTCCCTCCGTGTGTGTCGCGGCCGATACCTCTTTACAATCGCAGGCTCGGCCGAGTATCTGTAGTGCCCGTAGGAATGCCTCCACCGATTCCCCGGACTGCTGTTTGCGGGATCTCAGGAGGTGTCTGGCATAAACCGTATTTACCGGGCGTGTGTATTGTCCTTTTAGCAGATCGATAGCCGCCGCGTAGGTAGTCGTGTCCTGGATGAGCGTGTAGACTTGGTGGCCCACCTTGGATGCCAGGATTTTTAGTTTGTTTCCATCTAGTGTCACGGCTGAGGCTTCCAGGTAAGCTTCGAAGCAACGCAGCCATTGTGCGAACTTGGTAGACGAACCCGCCTCTTGAGGGTCTAGGTCCAGGCATGTTGGTCTGAGGGCATGCAGCAGCGCCTGCTGCTCAGCGTTTGGTGCCGTCATTTGCTGCAGCGCCTGCTGCTCAGCGTTTGGTGCCGACATTTTGTTTTTGTTAATAAAATTGATGCGCTATTAATTACTCATAAAAGACGGAGAGTTAGGAGAGTAACTAAAAGGCTTTTATTAACAAAGAACAGAGCATGCCTCTCGTGGTTGACTGGTTTCCAAGAAGGCAGGGGGCTGCAGAGCAGTCACCTTTATACCTGGGCATGTGGGTGGAGCCAGGGGCGGAGCCAGCTGAGGCATGCATAGATACAACAGTGTGCAACAACAACGGTGAACAACAATAACAGTGGTTTACCACACAGTCACCAACCAGGCCCCAGCCATGATGTTCTTTAACCGAAGGTTAAGATCTCGCTTGGATTTGCTCAGACCAAACGTACGAAGAGATGTTGAGAGTAAGCAATTCCAGCACATCCATGAGAAGCCAACAAGGAGCTTCAATGTAGGGCAACCAGTCTTGGCCCACGACTACCGAACAGAAAAATGGCAGCCAGGAACGATATGCACACGGCAGGGCCCACTAATGTACAGTGGACGTTGGGGAGAGCATCGTGAGATGCCATGCTGACCAGATCCTAGAGTCACAGGAACAAGTCAACCCCATGCCTCGCCCATACGGACCTGGTGATGAACCCGACGTACAGGTAGCATCTACCCCAGAAACAGTAGCATCGGAAGCTGATGAACCAACCGACGACAGGGGGCCAGAATCGCCTCCGCACCAAGAGCAAGACACTCGGGAAAGGCGCTATCCAGAAAGGATCAGGAAGCCTCCCCAAAGACTGAATTTATAAATAGACTATTTTCAGCTAATGTTGCATGTTAAAAGTGTTAATTGTAATTAGTTTGATATTTAATTGTTAAATGAGTGTTATGGTACTGTTAATCTAAAAGGGGAGGAATTGTAATGTATGTACCTTTAAGGGGGAGAACTACTTTTTATAGCTCATGTATACTATAGTACCGGCAGTGACCACACCTGTATATAACGTTGAGTAGTAATCTGTACAGTTCAGTTGCAATCTGAGCCACGTTGAGTAAACACCGTTTGTACCGTTCTCCGCAGTCGGTGTCTGATTATACACGGACATAACAGACCTTGCAATTGAAATATTGGTACAAAAATAAAGTACAGATAACTGCTGTCAAACTGAATCACAGACCGTTTCTTCTGAACTACTAATGTTACTTACGATGAGATGCTGACATTCTGTGCCGGGATCACCAGTACCCGGTTAGGAGCAACTAGCACCGAGCTGTCACAAGAAACGACTCGTAACCCAAGCAGAAACTTGCCAGGTGTAGCCCCTCCGACGCCCCACAGGCAGACGATCTGAAGATAGAGACAAAGACAAAATTGTCTTTAAAAGATTTTGGGTGATGTCAATTACTGAGTGAACACCATGGACAATTTCATTACTTGTCTTTCCCTTTTTAACAAATTATAAGACAAAAAAAGGAACCTGCATTTTTAAAAAGTGCCTTTCACATCATCGGGATGCCCCAAAGTGCTTAAATTAGTTTTGAATGGAAGTCACTATGGTTTTGTAGGTAAACATGGCATCCAATTTGCCCACAGCAAGGCTCCACAACCAGAGACGAGAGAAATGAGCAGTCAATCTGCATTTGGTGGTGTTAGCCGAGTGATAAACTTTGGTCAGAACACAGGACGAAATCTCCTATTCATCTTTCAATTGTGTCATGGGATCTTTTCCATCTTCCTGAGAAGGCAGGTGGGGTCTCATTTTAAAGTTTCATCCGAAAGATGGCACCTCTGACAATGCAGCACAACCTAAGCACTGCACTTAACTGTCTGCCTAAATTACGTGCTCAGAGGCAAAGGGGAGAAAACACGTCAGGTCCCACATGTACGCTGACGACACCCAGCTATACCTCACCACCACCACCCCTCAACCGCCTCTAATTTGTCATGCTGCTTGTCCAAATTTCAGTATTGGAGTAGAAATCTCTTCCAATTAAACATTAGGAAGACTGATGCCACCGTCGTATGTCCCCACCACGAACTGTGTTCCCTAGCCACCGATTTTATTCCCCTCCCTGGCCACTGTGAGGCTGAACCAGATTGTTCACCACCTCGGTGTCTTATTTGACCCTGAGCTGAGCTTCCAACCCAAAGACCGCCTACTTTCACCTCCGTAATATCCATCTCCACCCGTGCCTTAGCCCATCTACTACTGAAACCCTCATCCATGCTTCTGTCACCTCCAGACACAACTATTCTAATGTTACTTCTGGACTCGACTATTCCAATGCTCTCCTGGCCCGCCACCCATCTTCCACCCTCCGTAAACTTTGAGCTCATCAAAAACTCTGCTGCCCGTATCCTAACTCACACCAATTTTCGTTCACCCATCACCCCTGTGCTCGCTCACTTACATTGGCTCCCAGTCCAGCAACGCTTCAAATTTAAAATTCTCATCCCTCCATATCTCTGTAACCTCCTCCAGCCCTACAATCCACGGAGAACTCTGCGTTCCTCCAATTACGACCTCTTGTGCATCCTCAATTTCCTTTGCCCAGCCTTTGGTGGCTGTGCCTTCACCTGTGCAAGTCCTAAGCTCTGGTAGTCTCTCCCTAAACCGCTCAGTCTCTCGTCCTCTCTTTCCTCCTTTAAGATGCTCCTTAAAACCTACCTCTTTTACCAAGCTTTCCTAATATCTCATGTGGCTGGGTGTCAAATTTTGTCTGATTACGCTCCTGTGAAGCACCTTGGGTCGTTATACTACGTTAAAAGGGGCTATATAAATACAAGTTGTGTTCAAGCCACTCCAAGACTTTCTCACTGCCGCTGTATACTTGGAGATGAGCACTTAAATGTCTTAATGGACAGAGAAGGGATAGAGTGATACAGTAAGAAAGCTGGTAGATGGTGCTGATCTATTTGAAAGGAATGGGCTTTTAGGCCTAATGGCCTTTACCTCTAAAAAGTTTTTATGCTCTTATGTTCAAGGCAACCCAATATGTGATAGGTATGACAAGTTGCATGTTCCTAAAAATGTATCCCTCACACAGTGCATCTAATAATCGTACTGGAACTCTCCAGGATCACAACAGAGCAAATTCAGCAAGGCTGATCTTCTGGAGTGCAAGTCAGTGATAGGGTTATACTTTATTTTTAAACCAGTACTACATATACAACCAGACAAACCCAACCCACTGTTACTTCCAATAGCACATTAATACCATCTCATTACTCCAAAGACCCAGTCCCACATGATTCTAATGAACATCTTACCTCATAGAAACAGACTAAGAGTCTGTACATCAGTGCTACGGCCATCATTTTCTGAAGGTCTTCTAGAGAGGTGTCTTCATCTATTTCTTCAATTATGTAATTCAGGGCAAATTTAGAAAGATCCCTGTGTATCACAACACAGACAAGATGCACATGCATAAACAGATTATCACTCACCATTTGTGAAAATAGAAGTGCTGGAGAAAAATCTCGGAAGTACTGTACATGACTTTTTCTAGCGTTTGGAAAAACTAACATTAATTCCCCGCGCACTTCCATTTCCAATAATCAGTGTGTGCAAACAAAACTTTGAATCGCCACAAAGCATTCTCCATATTGTATAAATAATGTGAAATGATGGAAGAAATTAAAAATGAGTAAAATAAGTACTAATTCCCCCTACAATTATTGCTGTATACAAAAGCAAGGTGCTATAGAATTGTAGAAGTTTATGAAACAGAAGGAGGCCATTCAGCCCATCATGTCTGTGCCAGTCGAAAAAAGAGCCATCCAGCCTAATCCCACTTTCCAGCTCTTGGTCCGTAGCCTTGCAGGTTACAGCACATCAAGTGCATATCCAAGTACTTTTTAAATGTTATGAGGGTTTCTGCCTCTACCACCCTTTCAGGCCGTGAGTTTCAGACCCCCACCACCCTCTGGGTGAAAAAATTTCTTCTCAACACCCCTATCCTTCTACCAATTACTTTAAATTGATGCCCCCTGTTAATGACCTCACTAATAAAGGGAAATATGTCCTTCCTATCCACTCTATCTAGGCCCCTCATAATCTTTTACATCTCAATTAAATCTCCCCTCAGCTTCCTTTGTTCCAAAGAAAACAGCCTCAGCTAAAATTCTCCAGTCCTGAACATCCTTGTAAATCTCCTCTGTACCCTCTCTAGTGCAATCAAAGCTTTCCTGTAATGTGGTGACCAGAACTATATGCAGTACTCTAGCTGCGGCCTAATTAGTGTTTTATATAGTTCTAGCACTACCTCTCTGCTCTTATATTCTTTAGCTTGTGGTAATCTATAAGAATTTACAATTCAGCTGTTAGTCACTGCTTTGTAATAGTTTCACACGTGAAAGGGAAACAATGTCATGGGTGTGAACAACTAAATAGCACTTACCCACAGGACACTTCAATGTTTATTTGTAAACTCACTTTTAACAATAAGAACATAAGAATTAGGAGCAGGAGTAGGCCATAAGGCCCCTCAAGCCTGCTCCGCTATTCAATAAGATCATGGCTGATCTTTGACCTCAACTTCACTTTCCCGCCCGATCCCCAAATCCCTAGATTCCCCTAGAGTTCAATAATCTATTTATCTCAGCCTTGAATATACTCACTGATTCAGTAGCCACAGCCCCTTTGGAATAGAGAATTCCAAAGGTTCACAGCCCTCCGAGTGGCCAATCCCTTATCCGGAGACTATACCCCTTAGTTCTAGACTCTCCAGCCAGGGGAAACAACCTCTCAGCCTCTACCCCATCAATCCCCCTCAGAATCTTGTATGTTTCAATGAGATCACCTCTCATTCTTCTAAACGCCAGAGAGTATAGGCCCATTCTACACAATCTCTCCTCATAGGACAGCCCTCTCATCCCAGGAATCAATCTAATGAACCTTCGTTGCACCGCCTCAAAGGCAAGTATATCCTTCCTCAGATAAGGAGAACAAAACTGTGCACAGTACTCTAGGTGTGGTCTCAACAAAGCCCTGTACAATTGTAGCAAGATTCCTTACTCCTGTACTCCAACCCCCTTACAATAAAGCCCAACATGCCATTTGCCTGCCTAATTGCTTGCTGTACCTGCAGGCTAACTGTTTCCTGTATGAGAGCACCTAAATCTTGTGAACACCAACATTACAAGTTTCTCACCATTTAAAAAATATTCTGTTTTTCTATTCTTACCAAAGTGAATAACTTCACATTTCCCCACATTATACTCCATCTACCACCTTATTGCCTACCCACTTAATCTGTCTATATCCCTTTGCAGGTTCTTTGTGTCCTCCTGACAGCTTACTTTCCCACCTAGCCTTGTATCATCAGCTAACTTGGAAGCATTACACTCGGTCCCTTCATCTAAGTCATTAATACAGATTGTAAATAGCTCAGGCCCAAGCACTAATTCTTGCAGCACCCACTAGTTACAACCTACCTACTGGAAAATGACCCGTTTATCCCTACTCTCTGTTTTTTGTCTGTTAACCAATCCTCTATGCATGCTAATATATTACCCCCAACCCCATGAGCCCCTATCTTGCTTAACAATCTTTTATGTGGCACCTAATCGAATGCCTTTTGGAAATCCACATATACACTGGTTCCCCTTTATCTACCTTGCTAATTACATCCTCAAAAAACAAATACATTTGTTAAACATGATTTCCCTTTCATAAAACCATGTTGACTCTGCCTAATCATATGATTTTCTAAATGCCCTGCTGCCACTTCCTTAATAATGGATTCCAGCATTTTCCCAACAACTGATGTCAGGCCAACTGGCCTGTAGTTCCCGGTTTTCTCTCCCCCTTTTCTTGGGTTACCTTTGCTATTTCCCAATCTGCTGGGACCATTCTAGAATCTAGGGAATTTTGGTCACAACCAATGCATCCACTATTTCTGCAGCCTCGTCTTTTAGAACCCTAGGATGTTGGCAATCCGGTCCAGGGGATTTGTCGGATTTTAGGCCCAATAGTTTCTCAAGTACTTTTTCTCTACTGATCTTAATTACTTTAAGTTCCTCACTCATTAGACCCTTGGTGCCCCATTATTTTTGGTATGCTTTTTGTGTCTTCTACTGTGACAGATATAAAATATTTGTTCAAAGTCTCTGCCATTTCCTTATTCCCCATTATAATTTCACTGTGATTATCTACATGAACATTTTTGCGGCCTTCTGCGCATAGGCATGGTATCCCAGAGAGGATCAGAGGGGAGGAGGAGGAGGTCAGGAACTCATGTGGCTGGTGGGGGGAAAGAGAGTCAAGATCAGGAACTTGGGCGGAGGGAAGTAGGTCAGGAACTTTGGGGGAAGAGGAGGACAGGAACTTGTTGGGGAGGGAACAGGTCAGAAACTCGGGGATGTGAGGGAGGTTAGGAACTTATTTGGGGGGTGGGAGATAGTCTTAACCAGTGAGGGTGAACCCTGTCTGTTCTACGTGAGCTGTTCTGTCTGGAGCAAGGCAGTCAAAATGGTTCGAATTACACTTTGCAAACTAACTGATTACTTAGGTAGGCAGGATCTAATTGCACATTCCAGATAAACTGCTGGGTGTGTCTTGTCCTCCAAGGGGAAGAGAGAAAGAAATCAGGCGTTGCCTTCAAGGTGACTAGAGATCCAGTGTTGGAAATAAACATGACCTTATAATTTCTTCTGTCTAAGCCTCTAAGGGACCAACGCTTACTTTTGCTACTCTCTTCCTTTTTACATACTTGTAGAAGCTCTTACAATCTGTTTTTATATTTCTTGCTACTTTACACTCACTGTTTTCTCCCTTTTTATCAAAATATACATTAATGACCCTGTGGTGCCCAATGCCATTGGCTCCTTTTAATAGCAAATTGCTTAATTCAAATGATCAGTTTTGAGCAGAAAATGGCTCGAGCTTTATTTATAATGCGTAATTCAAATGAATAGATAATTCCATTATTTTGAGCAATAAACGACTTTCAATTAATAGTAGACTGTAGACATGCTACAGCACTGAATGGTTCTATAGATTACCAAATACTACAGAACCAAGTGGAGCTCTATGGATCACCACGTGGTACAACACCTGGCAGAGCCCTACAGATTACCACGTGGTACAGCATCTGGCAGAGCCCTTTGGTTCACCACGTGCTACAGCACCCGGCAGAGCCCTATAGATTACCGCGTGGTACAGCACTGCATAGAGTCCTATAGATTACCACATGCTACAGCACCAGGTGTAGTCCTATAGATTTCCACATGCTACAGCACCAGGTGCAGTCCTACAGATTTCCACATGCTACAGCACCAGTTGCAGTCCCATAGATTACCACATGCTACAGCACCAGGTGCAGTCCCATAGATTACCACATGCTACAGCACCAGGTGCAGTCCTACAGATTTCCACATGCTACAGCACCAGGTGCAGTCCCATAGATTACCAGGTGCAGTCCTATAGATTAACACATGCTACAGCACCAGGTGCAGTCCTATAGATTGCCACATGCTACAGCACCAGGTGCAGTCCTACAGATTTCCACATGCTACAGCACCAGTTGCAGTCCCATAGATTACCACATGTTACAGCACCAGGTGCAGTCCCATAGATTACCACATGCTACAGCACCACGTGCAGTCCTATAGATTACCACATGCTACTGCACCACGTGATGCAACACCTGGCAGAGTCCTATAGATTACCACATGCTACAGAACTGAGTGGCGTCCTATAGATTACTACATGCTACAGAACTGAGTGGCGTCCTATAGATTACCACATGCTACACCAGGCAGAGTCCTATAGATTACCACAAATTACAGCAACAAATAGAGCCCCATAGATTACAAGCTACAGTAGCTCGTCGAATCCTATAAAATTTTTTCGTACGGCTTTTAAGATACACTTGTCTTTGTCACAAAAACCCAGATTATTATTGCAGGTCTGTTGAGTGACATTAATCTGTTGAGAATATTTCTGTTTACATTTTCCTCTGGAACACTAGTTTAAGCAAAAAGTGCAATACTGTTAGTGTTTCAATGGTGGTGCAACCTACTCCAATTTCATTTCCACATTTTGTTAACTTAGGATCCCCTCAATCAGGCTGCACTTTTGCAACACACTCCAAATCAGCAATTAATCTACCTATATAGTTTCCCCCCCCCCAAATTCAAACCACAATATGCACAAAAACAAATGTATTTAAGATAGGCGCAGTTTCCCACACTATTTTCTTTGGGAATGTGTTACACCAAAAAGAAAAACTCGCATTTATATAGCGCCTTTCACGACCACCGGACGTCCCAAAGCACTTTACAGCCAATGAAGTACTTTTGAAGTGTAGTTACTGTTGCTATGTAGGAAATGCAGCAGCCAATTTGTGCACAGCAAGCTCCAAGAAACAGCAATGTGATAATGACCAGATAATCTGTTTCAGTGATGTTGATTGAGGGATTAAATATTGGCCAGGACACCAGCTACTAGTACTCCAGCTGACTGCGCTAGCGAAGAGTGCCAAAATTGTTAGCAATGCAATACGCGACACTCAGACAGATTAGTACTGAACAGGTACACACAACAGCTGGAGAAGCAATTTGTTTCCGTGTGGAATCAGAACTTTGACACCAAAACATCATCTTATGGTGCCCACTGTACCAGAAGTTTGAGGCAACTCCAATACAAGTCGCATTATTAACCACTGCCAATTGTATGTTGCTTGATTGATTGTCAGTTTACATTTATTAGCGGCAACTCAATCGCTGGATAGCCTTCCCATTATGACTTGCTGTGTTTTAACAAACTATGTACATACAAAAACTGCACAATGAAACTGTGCCTTAATTTATGTAAAAGTCCCATTACTTACTTGATTCCACAGATGTGCATTACAGTCAGCACCACTACAGCTTTTAGCAGGAATAGGATCAGGAAATCCACCATCTCTGCAAGGAATCGTTGCATCAGGGAGGGGATTGTATACTCACGCCCTTTAGAAATAAGACATTTCATTTTGTAATAGTTTTGATTTGAAGAAACAAAGTCTACACATCATTTAAAAATATGCAAGAAAAAATTACTCCCACTGGACCACGAATGCTGCCCCTTGAATGAGTGACAGTCTCCCCCCATCCACCACCCCACAACAATGAGTCACCTACATAGACAGGGAGGAGATATACTGCTAACTTTATAAAAAGGGGAGAACCTCACTCTCACAAATAAATACACGTGCCCTACCAATGCTCACAAGTAGTCTGGACTATCGATGTTTAGCTGCTAATGTGGAGGTGTGTTTAACACAGACTTTCCCTATACAGCCGTTGCTCAAGTACTCCCCATGGGGAAGTGGTCTATCTCGGTGAATCCAGGTCACTGTAACTGCTTGTTAACTCCAGAGCTCAATTACAGCTGCATGTAAATTTCTGGCTCCAGGTCAGAAGAACCCAACATGAAATGAACACATTTTCTCTTTTTTTGAAGAAATACTTTTGCATCTGTAATAAAATACAACACTCTGAACCATGACATTTAGAGTGTGATGAGCCTATGCTAGAGGCAAGACAAAAAGGATATTCAATGATGAGCTCTATGAAGACTTCTAAATAAAAAGGAGCACTTTTAAACAGAAAAAAGCAACAAAACTGATCCCAAGTGTAAATGGGCTGATCTATAAGGAAACATTAATGAAACTTGAGTTTTATGTTCTCAAAAAGGTGGTTAAAGGACCTTATCGAAATATATTAAGTAATAGATAAGGTGCATCCAGATTATTACTTCAAAATAAGCTATGAAACTAGGACCAGAGGAAATAAGGGAAAATGTAATTTACAACAGACATCAGAGAAAACTTCTTCACTCAAAGGAGTGATGAATGTTTGGAATAATAAAATACAGTTGGATACGGTAATAAAAAAATTAGGGGGTACTAGATGGATGGGCCAAATGGTCTCTACCTTCCTGACTTTTTTAATGTTTTTATGGCCTGCTGAAAACAAACTGTAGAGGACTGGAACAGGTGTACGTGGACATGGACTCTACTAGCCTCTGGGGACACAGAAGGCCTTGGAGGAATAGTGCCGGGCACCAGGTTCCACATAGTCCATTAAATGTTCCAGCAACCCTGGTTCAGCGAGTGATGATTAGCTCCCCACATGAGCTTCTGATTACAATGGGAAAGAGTTCGTGTGACAGCACTGTCTGGGTGAGATCAGCAGGTAATAATTATACAACAGCAGAAAATGCTGGAAATACTCAGCAGGCCAGGCAGCATCCGTGGAGAGAAAAACAGAGTTAACATTTCAGGTCTGGGACCCTTCGTCAGAACTGGAAAAATGATTCTATAACATTTACTGCGGAGTCTGGACGTTTAGGGTTCATTAGGTGTAATTGCATCAACTCTCATGTTCCTGCCACAAACAGAGGTCTGCGTTTGGGACCGACAGCTCTTATGGCACTGCTGCGGTCACAGATATTTTGGCTGTGTTTCTCTGATAGTGTACAGCATGGACTCTCTGTGTAGCAGACTAGCTTGTCAAGTCCACTATTCTGTATGAATACAGACTTGCATTGATTATAAATGTTAAAGATCGGTTTTCTCACAGCATCCAACTGTAATCGATTACTCCAAACAATTATCGCTCCTTTGAGTAAAGACGTTTAAAAAAAAAAAAAATTCATTCATGGGATGTGGCCGCGCTGGCAAGGCCAGCATTTATTGCCCACCCCTAGTTGCCCTCGAGAAGGTGGTGGTGAGCCGCCTTCTTGAACCGCTGCAGTCAGTGTGGTGAAGGTGTTCCCAGAATGCTTAGGTAGGAAGTTCCAGAATTTTGACCCAGCGACGCTGAAGGAACGTCAACATGTCCAAGTTGGGATGGTTTTTGACTTGGAGGGGAACTTGGAGGTGATGGTGTTACCATGCATGTGCTGATGCTCCTGCTGATGTCTATTCTAAATATAATATTCCCTTTATCTCCTCTGGTCCTACTTTGGGGACTACAATATTCAGACAAAGACCAGTTAAAGGCTTTGCAGAACCCAATAATCCAACAACAGAGGTGGCAAGAAGTCTCTCATGCCCGTCACATAATCTGTAGAATGGGTTCAGGCTGCGTGTCAATAGGAATGTGATGAAGGTTGAGCTTCCATATAGGACACCCACTCTACTATGAACTTTTTAAATCAACAATTATCACTTGTTTGGCATTTACACTACAATTATTTCAGTGCAATGTGGTTTTGTTTTACATCCCTGCTACAATTATAGTATCAATGCAGCCTAAATTAAAAAACCTGACCCGAGAGTGAGAGGAAGAGGGAGTCCGGAGGGAGGTCAGGCCCCCACTCCAGATTTACGCTACACAGGTTTAGAGGAAAGCCCTTCACACCGACCATGAAGTTATAGTATGGATATACACCCAGTGGAGAGAAGAGGACATTATTAAGCAATGAAGTGCTGCAACCCTAAGATTGGAGATAAACAATATCACATGACCTTTCTCAACAAGAGTTACAGACTGGAGTCATTGCAGAGCTGCAAATAACACACCATTTGTCTGTCCACGGTCCAATTCCACAGTGACACACTCATTGTTAATCTTTCAGAAATGGAGATAACCACTCTACAGAGGGTGGCACAATCAGCAAGGAGGGCCACTGACATCCAAGAATTTGTTGATAAAGGAGAGAAACAGTGAGGTCAAGCACATGCAGACAACTGTCTCTGTTGTGATCCAAATTTAAATGGTGTGTCTTTTCTCGTCAGGCGTCGCAGTGGCTCTGATAGCGTTGCAAACTGCGGGATGAATCTGCTACTGTACCCAACGAGTCCCAAGAAACTCCTCACCTCTGTAGCATTCTCTGGTTCCCGAGCTTCTGCCACCGCTCGCACTCTCTCTGCTGTTGGTCCGATGCCCTTTTCAGACAACAGGATTCCCATGAAAATCAATCGGTCCATGTTGAATTGGCACTTCTCGGAGTTTAGTGTCAGTCCACTTTCCATTAGTCTGGTCATGACAGTGTGCAGGCGTCTGTCGTGCGTTTCCTGGTCGTGTGCATGCACGATAATGTCGTCCGAGATGTTTTCAACACCCTCTATTCCAGCTAAGGCATTAGCTATCTCGTGCTGATATTGCTCACTAGCTGAAGATACACCGAATATCAGCCTCTTGTACCTGTATACGACGTTATGTACTGCAAACGTTGTGATTTCTCGTGACTCAGGGGTCAGTTCTAGCTGGTGATAACCCCATTTCAGGTCTAGCTTACTAAACACCGTCGAGCCGTTCATACCTTGGAGTATCTCATCAACGGTGGGGATTGGATATCATTCCCTCACTATTGCCAGGTTTGCTCGTCTCATGTCTAGGCATAACCTTACATCCTTATCCGCTTTTGGTACAATAACCACAGGATTTACCCATGGGGTGGGACCAGTTACAGGTTCAATAATGTCCATGTCCCTCAATTGTTTTATTTTGGCCTCTACTGCCCCCTTTAAGTTGAATGGTGTACGCCTGAGTGGCTGGGCCACAGGCTTCACTTGTGGGTCGATATACAAACTGATCTGTTTTGTGTTCAGCCTTCCTACTCCCTGGAACACCTTTGGATACCGCTGTTCTAGTAGCTGTCTTACATCTACCACAGCTGAGACATCTGCGCCTATTTTTAAAACTCCTAGTTTCATGGCTGTCTCCCTTCCTAGCAACGGCTCTCCATGGCCTTTAACCACAATGAACTCTGCCTGCTCAGTTCTCTTACCCATTGTAATCTCACATGTGAATACACCTTTAACTGACAGTGGTCGGCTACATAAGAGAATAACTTTCTCGCTGTCTTAGGGACATGTGACTGACACTTAATGTGTTCTGACTTTAATCCTTCCCATGTATTCTCATCTATCACATTATTAGTTGCACCCGAATCAATTAACATTCTCAGGTTTACTCCCCCCACACAAAAGGTAAGTCTCTGTCACGTTATTTCCAGTAACAGCAAATGCACAGTTATTTTGTTCCTCTACATTGTTCGCACTGTGTTTCTTTGTACCCTTTGTGCGGCATACTTTGGAGAAATGATCCTTTCCCTTGCACTTATGACACGTTTGTCCGCGTGCTGGGCATTTCAGATCTCTGCCCATGTGGTCTGTGTGTCCACATCTGTAACATTTCCTTTCATTCCTATCGGCATTTCCTTTTGGTTTCTCTGTCGAGCTTTTCGTATAATACCCTCTTTTCTGTGTAACACGACGAACAGTATCTGTCTCCACCTTCTCTGTACATGACATGGCTGACATCTGCTCCTCGACATTTTCACATTGTGAGGCCAATTGTAACGTGCAGGCGAGCGTTAGATCATACCCTTCCTCTAGCAATTTCCTCCGCACATAAGCTGACGTGCACCTACTCAGGATAGTGTCTCTTATTTGATTATCCGCATCCCCCCCAAAAGCACAGTCTTTAGCAGCCTGCTGCAAGCGAGTAGCAAATTGTTGCACAGTCTCACCTGTCTTCTGGGACAACTTATGAAAAGTCTGTCTAGCAAATGCTGCGTTGACCTGGGGCATGAAGTAGTGATTCAAAGCACTAACCGCCGCTGTGTAGTCTGCTGGCTCTCCTGTGTCCGGTAGTCGAAAAGATATCCTGGACATCTGGTCCTGCTAGGTGTAGAAGTAGAGCTCTTCTCCTCTGCTTTGTGGCAGCTGTAGAAGTACCGTCGATAATGAGTCCTTTGCTGTCGGCATAAAGCTCAAAAGACATTAACCACCTCGTCCACCTTGGACCCAACGTGGCTGGCTCGGCGAAACATGCAAAATTTTGAATGCCGGTCTTCTCCATCCTAGCTAACTAAAACTTGGGCAACTACTTATCTAAAATGATTCCTGTTCGTTATCCTCGTCGCCAATGCTGTATCTATGCTTTAATGCGTTCAATCAAGCATGTAGATATGTCGAATTAAATCAGAGTCAGGCAGACAGGCTTCTAACTGTGATCTTTACTTTATTGGTAAAATGGCTGACTGCAGCTTTTCTGGGTAATTCCCATAATGCAATGCACATTACATTACCGTATTAACTGGTGTTAAACTCGCACATTACATTACCGTATTAACTGGTGTTAAACTCGCAATCAATACACGACACGCAGGAAACCAGCACTTCCGCTCCCCTGAAAGCAGGGGTTCAGAGGTCGAACGCGTGCGCGGGAGAGGCTGCGCGTGCGCATCGAACTTAGGTTTTTTTTGCAGGTTTCTCCGGGAGGGTAAGTCTCCAGAAGTTAGACATTTAAAAAGCAGGCGTAAGGCCTGCTTTTTACAAGGTAAGTGGTGAATTAATTAAAATTAAAACATTTTTTCCACAGGTTTATTATTTTTAAATACTTTAAAGGAAAGTTTATTTTTAGCCCCGTAAGAAATTAAAATTATTTTTTTCAAAAATTTAAATTATTGTTTAAAATAGTTATTTCATGTAATTTATATTTATTTTTAAAATGTGATGGTTTTTTAAAAATTTATTTGAAGATTTAGTGATGTTATGGGGCCGTAGTGTTTCTAACTTTTGACAGGTCTTCCTGTCAGACTTATGAATGGAGCATTCCCTGCTCTGATTGGCTCCCCATGACCCACGTGATTCCAGGGGACGCATCGAACTAACTGCGCCCCCGAGATACGCAATCACTGCGCGCCGGCAGCTGGAGCAGGCCCAGGATCGCAATTCCACGCGGGCCCACAGCTCAACAGCCGGTGTGCAAGGTAAGTGCAGGTCGGGGGCTTACACCCGTGGGAAGCCCCCGACCTGAATTTCTGGGCCATGATATTTTAGAATGACAGGTACTTTAGTCCATGTGACACACAACGTAGTATTGTATAATCATGGACAGTGTTTATGTCTCAATAGTCTTTTCCTAATAGATGCAAATGGCCTGCCTTGAGGAAAGCTGCCTGCGGTTATGGTGGAGCGGTGTTTGAGCCAGCCTGTCCTTGATGCCCGCAATGTCTAACCACAGTAAATAGGCACATCCTGAGGCCAGGTAGAGACTCATTTCTGTTGTTCCAGTAAATTTGTAGATTGCCAGCTGCTAAGTCCAGGTTATGAAGGTCAGAAGAAACCAGCCGAGAAATGAATGCCTTTCTTTCAATTGTTTAAAAAAAATGTTTAAGTAGCTACTCTTTCTTTGGTAGGTGCCCTATCCTGTTCAGTTCTGATTTGCTGCTGTTTTATGAATGCAATGCTCAAGCTAATCAGGTGCAACTGTGGCACACACTTTTCATATGTGACACTTTCAAGTGTACAGACGCCTTGTATTTACACAGATGGGCTGCAGCACGGTCAAAGTGACTGTACAACTAGACCTGAAAAATCAAAATGGCAGCTCTGACAAGATTCAGTACTGCTCAAAACTATGCGGACTTAGAATTCCTTAATACTAGGTAGCTCTTTCGGTTTTACAGAACGCTCCACTAATATAACGCTGCATTTTGGTAGGAAGAATGAGAGGCAATGTAAACTAAATGGTACAAATTTAAAGGGCTGCAGAGACCAGAGAGACCTGGGGGTTCACATACACAAATCTTTGCAGGTGGCAGGAGAAGTTGGTAAGACTGTTAAAAAAGCATATAGGATCCTTGGCATTATAAATAGAGGCATAGAGTACAAAAGCAAGGAAGTTATGGCAAACCTTTATAAATTTCTGGTTAGGCCTCAGCTGGAGTATTGTGTCCAATTCTGGGCACCACACTTTAGGGAGGATGTCAAGGCCGTGAAGAGAGTGCAGAGGAGATTTACCAGGATGATACCAGGGATGAGGGACTTGGTACGTGGAGAGACTAGAGAAGCTGAGATTGTTCGCCTTGGAGCAGAGAAGGTTAAGGGCGATTTAATAGAGGTGTTCAAAATAATGCGGGGTTTTAATAGAGTAAACAGGGAGAAACCAGAGGACACAGATTTAAGATAATTGGCTAGAGGGGAGATGGAGATTTTTATTTTTACGCAGCGAGTTGCTATGATCTGGAATGCCTTGCCTGGAAGGGTGGTGGAAGCAGATTCAACAGTAACTTTCAAAATGGAATTGGATAAATTCTTGAAAAGGAGACATTTGCAGGGCAATGGGCAAGAGCAGGGGAGTGGGACTAGTTGGATAGCTCTTTCAAAGATCCACCACAGGCACGAATGGCCTCCTTCTGTGCTGTAAGATTCTATGATATTTGCAGAAAATCAGGACAGGAAGTGGATATGATGGCACGGCTCACAATATGGGCAGCAAACAGTGGAAAAAACAGAAAAGCTACTTGAACAAGTAAGTGGAAACAATTTTTGGCAAAAAATAAACAGAGGCCCAAATATTTCTTCCTGTGTTCCCTGCAGCATTCCTTTAAATAAATTCTTACCAAAATATCACAAAAGACATTGGTGATATTAAGGACAACAATTCCTTGCATACTGTCTGGAGCAATGAGCCTAGATTTTTCGATTGCCGTTATTTTAACACCAGCAGTAACCCTTGTGCGCCAAGCCTAAAATAAATGGATTAAAACACTGATCAGAAATTCAAAAGCCCAGATGTCTAGCAAAGCTACAATGCTCACTGCTCTTTCACCACCCCTGACAAGACAGCTACAGGATCTGGGAACTGGAATCTTCAGCCCAAAGACAGTCTCCAAGTCCACACTTTTGAACACCAGTCCCTGAAACGTCCCGGGCATTTAAATAAAAAAGGTACACAATTTTCAAGAACCAGAAGTATCAGCATCAACAAATTTTAAAAAGGAGCCTCACCATTTTTAAATGCACTGCACACATTACTACTTTTAATTCATGTTTTTCCCCCAAAACGTATCTGTTTTAGACACCCCAAGTAAGGCAGTCCCCACCCCCCGACCTCCACATTAACTGAAGCAACAGATGTGACAGGAAACCTTTGGCATCGGCTACAGTAGTAACCTGGGGAATGGAGTCAAGCTGCTCATAAATGGGGTCGTGGAGCTGCTGTATGGCCAGCTGCAAAATGGTGGTTCTGGATGAAATTCTATTCTGTTGTGGCAGAAGGGAATACAGTAGTGTAAGGAACAGCTGACCAGTACATTTTAACACCTCTGCATAACCTCTGCAGACTTGTACTTTGCTGTTCTGGCTATATAGTGCAGTATTCTTATTTAACAAGTGCTTTGCCACATTGTCTAGACATTGAAATCGACCAGGTCGTTAAAGCACATGGGATTGGGGGTAAGGTACTGACTTGGATAGAGAACTGGTTGGCAGACAGGAAGCAAAGAGTTGGAATAAACAGGTCTTTTTCTGAGTGGCAGGCAGTGACTAGTGGGGTACTGCAGGGATCAGTGCTAGGACCCCAGTTATTCACAATATATATTAATGATCTAGACGAGGGAACTAGATGTAATATCTCCAAGTTTGCAGACGACACAAAGCTGGGTGGGCGTGTGTGCTGTGAGGAGGATGCCGAGAAACTCCAGCATGATTTGGACAGGTTGGGTGATTGGGCAGATGCATGGCAGATGCAGTATAATGTGGATAAATGCGAGGTTATCCACTTTGGTGGCAAAAACAGGAAGGCAGATTATCTGAATGGCAATAGATTGGGAAAAGGGGAAGTGCAACGAGACCTGGGTGTCCTTGTGCACCAGTCGCTGAAGGTAAGCATGCAGGTGCAGCAGGCGGTTAAGGCGGCAAATGGTGTTGGCCTTCATAGCGAGAGGATTCGAGTACAGGAGCAAGGATGTCTTGCTGCAGTTGTACAGGGTCTTGGTGAGACCACACCTTGAGTATTGTGTGCAGTTTTGGTCGCCTTATCTGAGGAAGGGTGTTCTTGCCATGGAGGGAGTGCAGCGAAGATTCACCAGACTGATACCTGGGATGGCAGGAATGACGTATGAAGAGATATTGGGTCGATTGGGCTTATATTCGCTAGAGTTTAGAAGAATGAGAGGGGATCTCATTGAAATTTATAAAATTCTAACAGGACTAGACAGACTAGATGCAGGAAGGATGTTCCCGATGGTGGGGGAGTCCAGAACGAGTGGTCACAGTCTAAGGGTAAGGGGTAAGCCATTTAGGACTGAGATGAGGAGGAATTTCTTCACCCAGAAAGTGGTGAACCTGTGGAATTCTCTACCACAGAAGGCAGTGGAGGCCAATTCATTAAATATATTCAAGAAGGAGTTAGATATATTTCTTAAGACTAAAGGGATCAAAGGGTATGGGGAGAAAGCAGGGACAGGGTACTGAATTTGGATGATCAGCCATGATCTCATTAAATGGCGGAACAAGCTCGAGGGGCCGAATGGCCTACTCCTGCTCCTATCTTCTGTTTCTATGTCCCTTTCTAAGCTAATTAAATTTCATTCGTTGTATACTTATAAGTCATACTTTTTTGACTAATGTTAGATTTAGTTTGCCATTTGCCAGCCCAATTGAATAGCCAAACAACAGCAACTTGTATTTATATAGCGCCTTTAATGTAGTAAGACGTCCCAAGGCGCTTCACAGGACTGTTATAAAACAAAATTTGACACCAAGCCACATAAGGAGATTTTAAGGCAGATGACCAAAAGCTTGGTCAGAGGGGTAGGGTTTTAAGGAGCGTCTTAAAAGGAGAGAGGCGGAGAGGTTTAGGGAGGGAATTCCAGAGCTTAGGGCTTTGGCGGCTGAAGGCACAGCCACCAATGGTTCAGCGATTATAGTCAGAGATGTTCAAGAGGCTAGAATTAGAGGAGCGCAGATATCTTGGGGGGGTTATGAGGCTGGAGGAGTTTACAGAGATAGGAAGAGGCGAGGCCATGGAGGAATTTGAAAACAAGGATGGGAATTTTAAAATCGAGGCATTGCTTAACCGGGAGCCAATATAGGTCAGCGAGCACAGGGAGGACAGGTGAACAGAAGTTGGTGCGAGTTAGGACATGACCAGCCACGTTTTGGATGACCTCAAGTTTATGTAGGGTAGAACATGGGAGGCCAACCAGGAGTGCATTGGAATAGTCAAGTCTAGGAGCTAACAAAGGCATGGATGAGGTTTTCAACAGCTGAGCTGAGGCAGGGGCAGACCAGGCCATATCCTTCTGTAACTTCTGTCCATTGTCTTTAGTGCTCTCCTTATTTTAGCTGCAAGGATATACTGTCGAAGAAGTGTCAAAGAGCTCCACATTATACTACCAATAAATTATGTTAATAACTCCTAAAAGGCACAGTGTAAGCCATTAACAGCAAAACTATAATTTCCAATGGTGAAGTCAAAATTGCTGCATTGTCAGCTACCTGATTGTTGGTACAGTACTTATGTATATGCATGGCCATTTTCATCCAGTTGAGGTGAGATAGTTGCAGCAGATATTGGACTGCTGTCAGTCAAATGCAAGTGAAAAATCTAATCAGGGAGTTCAGAGGTCACCATATATTTCAAGAACCATATATCAAGCAATTTATGTTCATTAGCTGAAGCCCTTGATTGGATAAGTGTGCTCTAATTCACTGACAACCAACCATTCAGTGGCACTTATAAATTCACTATTCTCCATTGTGTGCTTATTTGATTTCCTGGATGGATTCAGTATTGCATGACAGCATCGCAAGGATTTTGTTTGAATTACTAGCATTCAGTGCTCTTTCCACCAATATGTTGTCCATAAATAAGGAGGTTGTTACTGTATATAGGCACTATTGGTTAAAACTTGAGATGCATTTTAAGTGAGAGGATAGCTTAGGAGCAGGCTCGAAGGGCCGACTGGCCTACTCCTCCTATTTCTTATGCGCTTACCGTTGCAATGCCTGATAGTTCTAAATCTCTGTAAAACTTTAGCGTTTACCAAAAGCTGCATTTAAAGTAATCATATAAATTATTATACTCCACCGATAAACGAAACTGCTGCAAGTGTTTTGATGGAAAAAGAAATGCGTGTAAATAGTACTGCGTGTCATTTAACAGCTGATTCAATGTTACGGTTTGCAGTCACTCTCCAAATCTTATTTGGATGTTGTTTGTGAAGCTTGTACTGGTAAATGCAGAGCCAAGATGTTTCTAATTAGAACTTTGCGCCCCTCTTTTACTTTAAATAAACTACATACAGACACCTCGCCAGTCGTGTCTTACCTCCCGGGTGCACGTTCCCTGCCTGTTGCTGTGCATTAGTGGCTGGCAGCCTGATGCCGTTCGCCGAGGCAGTTGCAACCTGTTGCTGCTGAGGGTGTTCATCTTGAGTCTGCGCCGCAGCAGGAACCCCGAAGTAGGGAGCGTAAAGCGAGAAGGGATTGTAGAGATTGTTGGCCCCGGGCACCGCAGCCTCCCCTCCGGCGGCGGAGGCGGCTCCTTCGCTCTGCCTGGCTGAGCTCGCCCCGCCGGCGTTTGCGGTAGAAACGGTGGGCAAGGGGTAATAGGGAGGGAGCGGGGCCATCATCATCATCATCCAGCTCTGCCATTGCGCGTAGCTATAATACTGCCAGAGCCACTCCTGCACTTTCCTACAATATTCCCCAGCGCCGGCGGTCCCGGGGGCTCCCCGGCTTTTCCCAGCCAGGCTGTGGGTAGGGGAGCAGGATCCGCCCCTGTGCCTGGCTTCCCTGCCGCTCTCCGCCATTGTTGGAGTGCGGAGTTTGGAACGTTGCCCGGGTGTGGAGAATCTTTCGCTGCAACGGTATGATAGGGGGGGCGGGGAGGGGACACAAATAAATCAAACGAGCAAATGCATTTCAAAAACCTAGCTGTTTTACTGCAGTTTTCATTTTTTTTAAAAATGTTGTTTAGAAAGGACAGGGTCTTCAAAGTTGAAGATAAATAAACCAAAAATCGGCATAGATGAGAATGTCACCCCTACGGGCCCAGAATAGACGCGCCCGTCTCTGGGTGACGTGTTTCACTCGGGCTGGGTTGTCAAAGTGTCAGAGTGGCGAGCGCACGGGCCAGCCTCGCAGTCCAAAGGACTTTTGCTGGTGATAGGCTGCTCTGCTGAATCCAGCCCAGGCTGCTAATGGGAGGGGAATCCTAGATGTTGAAAACGTGTTTGTTTCCCCTCTTAATTTCTCCCCAACTAAATCAACATATTTCAGAACATAACCCCCCCCCACAGCATATTTATATATATTATAATAATAGAAACAGAGTTAACGTTTCAGGTCGATGACCTTTCGTCAGAACACAAAAGGTCATCGACCTGAACCATTAACTCTGTCTCTCTCTCCACGGATGCTGCCTGACCTGTTGAGTTTTTCCAGCATTTTCTGTTTTTGTTTCAGATTTCCAACATCCGCAGTATCTTACATGTTGTATTAGAGATTTTTCACTCTTGATAGAAACATAGAAGATAGGAGCAAGAGTCGGCCATTCGGCCCCTCGAGCCTGCTCCGCCATTCAATGAGATCATGGCTGATCATCCAAACTCAGTACCCTGTCCCTGCCTTCTCCCCATATCCCTTGATCCCTTTAGCCTTAAGAAATATATCTAACTCCTTCTTGAATATATTTAATGAATTGGCCTCAACTGCCTTCTGTGGTAGATAATTCCATAGGTTCACCACTCTCGGTGAAGAAATTCCTCCTCATCTCTGTCCTGAATGGCTTACCCCTTATCCTTAGACTGTGACCCCTCGTTCTGGACTCCCCCGCCATCGGGAACATCCTTCCTGCATCTAGTCTGTCTAGTCCTGTTATAATTTTATAAGTTTCAAGGAGATCCCCTCTCATTTTTCTAAACTCCAGCGCGTATAAGCCCAATCGACCCAATCTCTCCTCATACGTCATTCCTGCCATCCCAGATATCAGCCTGGTGAATCTTCGCTGCACTCCTTCCATGGCAAGAACATCCTTCCTCAGATAAGGCGACCAAAACTGCACACAATACTCAAGGTGTGGTCTCACCAAGACCCTGTACAACTGCAGCAAGACATCCTTGTTCCAATACTCGAACCCTCTCGCTACGAAGGCCAACATACCATTTGCCTTCTTAACCGCCTGTTGTACCGGCATGCTTACCTTCAGCGACTGGTGCACAAGGACACCCAGGTCTCGTTGCACTTCCCCTTTTCCCAATCTATTGCCGTTCAGATAATAATCTGCCTTCCTGTTTTTGCCACCAAGGTGGATAACCTCGCATTTATTCACATTATACAGCATCTGCCATGCATCTGCCCAATCACCCAACCTGTCCAAACCATACTGGAGTTTCTCAGCATCCTCCTCACAGCACACACGCCCACCCAGCTTTGTGTCATCTGCAAACTTGGAGATATTACATCTAGTTCCCTCGTCTAGATCATTAATATATATTGTGAATAACTGGGGTCCTAGGACCGATCCCTGCGGTACCCCACTAGTCACTGCTTGCCACTCGGAAAAAGACCCGTTTATTCCAACTCTTTGCTTCCTGTCTGCCAACCAGTTCTCTATCCAAGTCAGTACCTTGCCCCCAATCCCATGTGCCTTAATTTTACACGCTAATCTCTTATGCGGGACCTTATCGAAAGCCTTCTGAAAGTCCAAATACAGCACATCCACTGGTTCTCCCTTATCTATTCTACCAGTTACATCCTCAAAAAATTCCAGTAGATTAGTCAAGCACGATTTACCTTTTGTAAATCCATGTTGACTTTGTCCAATCTTGTCACTGTTTTCCAAGTGCTCTGCCATTACATCTTTTATAATTCCCCCCTACCGATGTCAGGCTTACCGGCCTATAATTCCCTGTTTTCTCTCTACCACCTTTTTTGAATAGTGGGGTAACATTAGCTACCCTCCAATCCATGGGAACTGTTCCAGAATCTATAGAATTTTGGAAGATGACCAGCAATGCATCTACTATTTCTAGGGCCACTTCCTTAAGTACCCTAGGATGTAGACTATTAAGCCCATGGGATTTATCAGCCTTCAATCCTATCAATTTCCCTAACACCATTTTCCTACAAATACTGATTTCATTCAGTTCCTCCCTCTCATTAGACCCTATGTTCCCCGACATCTCTGGGAGGTTATTTGTGTCCTCCTTTGTGAAGGCAGAACCAAAATATGTATTTAATTGGTCTGCCATTTCTTTGTTGCCCATTATAAATTCCCCTGATTCTGACTGCAAGGGACCTACGCTTGACTTCACCAATCTTTTTCTCTTCACATATCTATAGAAGCTTTTACAGTCAGTTTTTATGTTCCCTGAAAGCTTACTCTCATATTCTATTTTCCCCCTCTTAATTAATCCCTTTGTCCTCCTTTGCTGAATCCTAAACTGCTCCCAATCCTCAGGTTTACTGTTTTTTCTGGCCAATTTTTATGTCCTCTCCTTGGATCTTATGCTATCCCTAATCCCTAAATGATTGACATTTGACAGATCTGACCTTTGCTGTATCAGATGGAAATGAGGAAATATGCCTATTGTTGCAGACAACCATTATTTTCTGCGGTTTTAATTCATTCAACATTAATTTCTGGGCTTTGGTCTCAATAAACCATTGATGATTCTAATAGTCTAAAAGTAGCATTTCATAACAGTAACTGCCCCAAAGCCTTGCAGTTTTAGTCACAGGATGGCTGCTTGCACAACCTTGGCTTGGTGTGAGTTGTCATCTTCTGCTTTTGGAAACAGGATCTGATGTACATCTTTGAATCCCTCAGGGGAAGACATGGTCCATTCAGGCCCCGTCTTTCAGAGCAGATGTTAAACCAAGGCCCGGTCTGCTTTCTCAGGTGGATGTAAAAGATCCCATGGCACTATTTCGAAGAACAGCAGGGGAGTTATCCCTGATGTCCTGGCCAATACTTCTCCCTCAATCAACAGAACAAAAACAGGTTACCTGGTCATTATCACATTGCTGTTTGTGGGAGTTTACTGAGCGCTAATTGGCTGCCACATTTCCTACATTACAACAGTGACTACACTCCAAAAGTACTTCATTGGCTGTAAAGCACTTTGGGACGTCCGGTGGTCGTGAAAGGCGCTATATAAATACAAATCCTTCTTTCTTCTTTCTTATAACTTGATACTGGCTGAGTCTGAGACGAGGGCAGTTGTTCTGTAGCCATTTCTCTTTATCGTTCATCATATCAGAATTCTGTTGCACTTCCAGGTTTCACTTACCCCTTTACTGGCTGCTCCCCTCTCAGTGCCACTCCCACTCACCACGTTGCTGCAGTTGTTGATTCTACCTCTGCAGCACATCCTAATCCTCATTGAGTGTAAGCAGAGTTTGGGAAGTGGGAGAGTTCGGGCAAGTGGGAGGTGAGGGGGTGTTTTTGCTCTGTTTTGTTCCCTACTCCCAGGCTTAGACAGCACTGCAGAAGCGGAGCAGCGAGACGAGTCAACCAAACAGGCCCCACAGACAGTATTCAAAGAGGAGGTTGGTGATCAGCTGGTTGGTAGGTTTTCTTCCTTCTCTTTTATACCTTTAAGTTGGTAAGTCCTATTGAATAGTGGTGTGATATTATCATATATATCCGGGCAGGGTCTTCATAACTAATAATAAGAAATTTAATTAATTATATAGAATGGAGCAGGTGATGTGTTACTGTTGCGAGATGTGGGAGCCGGTGGACCCCATTGAGGCTCACGGTGATTACATCTGCGACAAGTGGTTGCTGCTAGAGGAACTCCGGCTCCGTATTGAGGTGCTTGAGACTGAGCTTCAGACACTGCGGCACATCAGGGAGGGGGAGAAGTTCCTGGACTCTATGTTTCAGGAGGTAGTCACACCTATGAAATTAATTAATTCAGATGTAGTCCGTGGTCAGGGACAGGACGGTGTGACTATGAGTGAGGCAGGTACAGGGATCCAGGAGGTAGTGTTGAAGGAGCCGCAGCCCTTGCTCTTGTCAAACAGTTTTGAGATTCTTTCTCCCTGTGAGGGCGGGAGCGGGGACTGCAGGGAGGATGAGCAAACTGGCCACAGCACCGTGGAACAGGGGGCCATTCAAGTGGGGGGAGTAGAAAGAAATGTTGTAGTGGTAGGGGATAGTATCATTAGGGGGATAGATAGGGTTCTCTGCAGTCGAGAGCGGGAGTCCCGAAGGCTGTGTTGTCTTCCCGGTGCCAGGGTTAAGGACATCTCTTCTGGGCTGGAAAGAAACTTGGAGCGGGAGGGGGAGGATCCAGTTGTCGTGGTCCATGTTGGTAGAAACGATGTAGATAGGACAAGGAAGAAGGTTCTGTTAAAGGAGTATGAACAGCTAGGGGTCAAATTAAAAAACAGAACCTCAAGGGTAATAATCTCTGGATTATTACCTGAGCCACGAGCGAATTTGGCTAGGATAAATAAAATTAGAGAGTTAAATGCGTGGCTCCAAGACTGGTGTGGGAAAAACGGGTTTTGCTTTTTGGGACACTGGCACCAGTACTGGGACAAGAGGGAGCTGTTCCGCTGGGACGGACTTCACTTGGCCAGTGCTGGGACTAGAATCCTGGCGAATCATATAACTAGGGCTGCAGAGAGGGCTTTAAACTAATTAGTAGGGGGGAGGTTTCTAGAGAGCAAATAATAAAAATGACTACGGAGAAGGTCATAGACTTAGGTAGCAGTGGGGGAATTAAAAAACAGAGCGTGTGAGGAAGGGACAGAAGGTATGGAGTAAAAGGTAAAGTAGTAAAAGGGGAAAAAGCAGGAACTAAGTGTCACAAAACATATTTGAAAGTTCTTTATCTGAATGCACGTAGCATTCGTAACAAAATGGACGCGTTAACGGCACAAATAACTACATATGGGTATGATCTTGTGGCCATTACAGAAACATGGCTGCAGGGTGACCATGACTGGGAATTAAATATACCAGGTTATTTAACAATCAGGAAGGACAGGCAGGAAGGAAGTGGAGGTGGGGTGGCTATGTTAATAAAGGAAGGAATCACTGTAATACAGAGAAATGATATTGGGTCAAAGGATCATGATAGTGAAACAGTTTGGGTGGAGATACGGAATAATAAGGGGAAAAAAACACTAGTGGGCGTAGTCTATAGGCCTCCGAACAGTTGCAACTCTGTTGGACGGAGTATTAATCAGGAAATAGTTGAGGCTTGTAATAAGGGAACAGCTATAATTATGGGGGATTTTAACTATCATATTAACTGGACAAATCAAATTGGGCAGGGCAGCCTTGAGGATGAGTTCATTGAGTGTATTAGGGATGGGTTTCTTGAGCAGTATATAACTGAACCGACCAGGGGGCAAGCAACCTTAGATTTGGTCCTGTGTAATGAGACAGAATTAATTAAAAATGTCCTAGTAAAGGATCCCCTTGGAATGAGTGACCATAACATGGTTGAATTCCATATTCAATTAGAGGGTGAGAAGGTTGGATCTCAAACAAGCGTGCTGAGCTTGAATAAAGGAGACTATGAAGGTATGAGAGCGGAATTGATTAGAGTGGACTAGGAAAATAGATTAAAGGGTAAGACGGTACATGATCAGTGGTGTACATTTAAGGAGTTATTTTACAACTTCCAAAAAATATATATTCCACTGAGGAAAAAAGGGTGTAAAAGAAAAGATAGCCATCCGTGGCTAAGTAAAGTAATTAAGGATAGTATCCGACTAAAAACAAGGGCATATAAGGTAGCCACATCTAGTGGGAGGATAGAAGATTGGGAAGTCTTTAAAAGACAGCAAAAAATAACTAAAAGATTGATTAAGAAAGGGAAGATAGATTATGAAAGTAAATTAGCAAAAAATATAAAAACAGATAGCAAAAGTTTCTATAGTTATATAAAAAAAGTGGCTAAAGTAAATGTTGGTCCCTTAGAGGATGAGACCGGGAAATTAATGGTGGGAAACATGGAGATGGCAAAAAAGCTGAACAATTATTTTGTATCAGTCTTTACGGTAGAGGACACTAAGAATATCCCAACACTGGACAAACAGGGAGCTCTAGGCGGGGAGGAGCTAAATACGATTAAAATCACTAAGGAAGTGGTACTTGTAAAATAATGGGACACAAGGCGGATAAATCCCCTGGACCTGATGGCTTACATCCTAGGGTCTTGAGGGAAGTGGCGGTAGGGATTGTGGATGCATTGGTAATAATTTTCCAAAACTCTCTGGAGTTAGCAAAGGTCCCAGCAGATTGGAAAACTGCTAATGTAACACCCTTATTTAAAAAGGATAGTAGGCAGAAGGCTGGAAACGATAGACCTGTTAGCCTAACATCTGTGGTTGGTAAAATTTTAGAGTCCATTATTAAGGAGACAGTAACGGGACATTTGGATAAACATAATTTAATAGGACAAAGTCAGCATGGTTCTATGAAGGGGAAGTCATGTTTGACAAATTTGCTTAAGTTCTTTGAGGAAGTACCATACAGGGTGGATAAAGGGGAACCAGTGGACGTAGTGTATTTAGACTTTCAAAAGGCATTTGACAAGGTGCCACACAAAAGATTATTGCTCAAGATAAAAAAACCATGGGATTGGGGGTAATATTCTGGCATGGGTGGAGGATTGGCTATCTAACAGAAAGCAGAGAGTTGGGATAAATGGTTCGTTCTCAGACTGGCAATCAGTAACTAGTGGTGTTCCGCAGGGGTCAGTGCTGGGTCCCCAACTCTTTACAATCTATATTAATGATTTGGAGGAGGGGACCAAGTGTAACATATCAACATTTGTAGATAATACAAAGATGGGAAGGAAAGTAGTGAGTGAGGAAAGTAGTGAGTGAGGAGGACATAAAAAACCTGCAAAGGGACATAGACAGGCTAAGTAAGTGGGCAGAGATTTGGCAGATGGAATACAATACTGGAAAGTGTGAGGTTATGCACTTTGGCAGGAAAAATCATAGAGCAAGTTATTATCTTAATGGCAAGAAACTGGAAAGTACTGTAGTACAAAGGGATCTGGGGGTCCTGGTGCACGAAACTCAAAAAGCTAGTATGCAGGTGCAGCAAGTGATCAAGAAGGCCAATGGAATGTTGGCTTTTATTGCTAGGGGGATAGAATATAAAAACAGGGAGGTATTGTTGCAGTTGTACAAGGTATTGGTGAGACCGCACCTGGAATACTCCATACAGTTTTGGTGTCCATACTTAAGAAAAGACATACTTGCTCTCGAGTCAGTACAAAGAAGGTTCACTCGGTTAATCCCGGGGATGAGGGGGTGGACATATGAGGAGAGGTTGAGTAGATTGGGACTCTACTCATTGGAGTTCAGAAGAATGAGAGGCGATCTTATTGAAACATATAAGATTGTGAAGGGGCTTGATCGGGTGGATGTGGTGAGGATGTTCCCAATGACGGGTGAAACTAGAACTAGGGGGCATAATCTTAGAATAAGGGGCTGCTTTTTCAAAACTGAGATGAGGAGAAACTTCTTCACTCAGAGGGTAGTAGGTCTGTGGAATTTGCTGCCCCAGAAAGCTGTGGAAGCTACATATTTAAATAAATTTAAAATAGAAATAGACAGTTTCTTAGAAGTAAAGGGAATTAGGGGTTACGGGGAGCGGGCAGGAAATTGGACATGAGTCTATGTTCGGAATGGTCATGGCCCTGTGGGTAACGGAGCAGGCCCAGGGGCCATGTAGCCTGGTTCTGCTCCTACTTCTTGTGTTCTAATTATGTGTTAGATTTCAGGAGATGGTTCTATTCCTGTTCCTGGCTGGGGTGGAGATCACCTTTTACAGAAGGTAAGTACTGTAGAAAATATAGGGACAGTGATCTCCTGGACGAGTTTCGATCGCCTAGATGGGTCGGAGAGGAATTTCCCAGATTTTTTTCTCCCAAATTGGCCATTGGGATTTTTATCTGGTTTTTCGCCTCTCCCAGGAGATCACATGGGTTCGGGAGGGATGTAGAGTGATAGTAGATTTGAGGTTAGGATCAGATCAGCCATGATCTTATTGAATGGTGGAGCAGGCTCGAGGGCCGATTGGCCTACTCCTGCTCCTATTTCTTATGTTCTTATGTTATATCCATTCGAATCCTATTCTTACCTCTCCCTTTTTCTCCCCATTCCCCATCTCTCCCCTGACCTCCGTTTCCGCTGATCTACATCTCCCTCACTTCCCAAGCCCCCATTCCCCAGTCTCCATCACCCGAGTCCCCAATCCCAGTTACCATCTCCCAACCGAGCGCCCATTCCCCAGTCTCCATCTCTCCCCCCAGCCCCCATTCCCCAGCCCCCATTCCCCATTCTCCATCTCCACCGACCCGCCATTCTCCATTCTCCATCTCATTGGAACCCCCATTCCCCAGTCTCCATCTCCCGAGACCCATTCCCCAACCACCATCTCTCCCGGAGCTCCCATTCCCCAGTCTCCATCTCCCCCCCCCGAGCCCCTATTCCCCAGTCTCCATCTCGTGAGCCCCATTCCCCAGTTCCCATCTCTCCCCTGAACCCCCAATCCCCAGTCTCCATCTACCCCGAGTCTCCATCTCCCAAGTCTCATTCCCCAATCTCCATCTCCAGATTCCCATTCCTCAGCCTCCATCTCCCGAGTCCCCACTCCCCAATCTCCATCTCTCCTGAGCCCCCATCTCTCGCCGAGCCCCCATTCCCCAGTCTCCATCTCCCCCAATCCCCCATTCCCCATTCTCCATCACCCCCCATCGAGCTCCCATTCCCCAGTCCGCATCTGCTGAGTCCCCATTCCCAAGCCACCATCTCCCGTCAAGCTCCATTCCCCATTCTCCATCTCACCCGAGCTCCAATTCCCCATTCTCCATCTCCTCTGTGCCCCCATTCCCCAGTCTCCCTCTACACCTGAATCTCCATTTCCCAGTCTCCATCTCCTGACTCACCATTCCCCAGCCACCATTTCCCCCGAACCCCCATTCCCTAGTCTCCCTCTACCCCCGAACTGCCGTTCCCCAGTCTCCATCTCCCCCAAAGCCCCCATTCCCCATTCTCCATCTCCCCCCATCGAGCTCCCATTCCCCAGTCCAAATCTGCCGAGTCCCCATTCCCAAGCCACCATTTCCCGTCAAGCTCCATTCCCCATTCTCCATCTCTCTATGCTCCCATTCCCCATTCTCCACCTCCCCTGTGCCCCCATTCCCCAGTCTCCATCTACACCTGAGTCTCCATTTCCCTGTCTCCATCTCCTGACTCACCATTCCCCGCCACCATTTCCCCTGAACCCCCATTCCTCAGCCTCTATCTCTCTCCGAGCGCCCATTCCACAATCTCCATCTTCCACAAGCCCCCATTCCCCAATCTCCATCTCCCGAGACCCATTCCTCAGTCTCCAGCTCTCCCTGAGCCCCCATTCCCCATTCTCCATCTCCCCCCCACGAGCTCCCATTCCCCATTCTCCATCTCCCCCCCACGAGCTCCCATTCCCCATTCTCCATCTCCCCCCCACGAGCTCCCATTCCACAGTCTGCATCTGCCGTATCCCCATTCCCAAGCCACCCTCTCCCGCCGAGCCCCATTCCCCATTCTCCATGGCCCGAGACCCCATTCCACAGTCTCCAACTCCCGAGCCCCCATTCCGCAGACACCATCTCTCCCGAGCTCCCATTCCCCAGTCTCCATAGCCCCAGCCACCATTCTCCAGTTTCTAACTCTCCCAGAGCCTCATTCCCCAGTCTCAATCTCCTGAGCCCCCATTCCCCAGTCTCCATCTCCCGAGTTCACATTCCCCAGTCTCCATCTCCCGAGTTCACATTCCCCAGTCTCAATCTCCCGAGTCCCCGTTCCCCAGTCCCCATCTCCCGAGTTCACATTCCCCAGTCTCCGTCTCCCGGATTCACATTCCCCAGTCTCAATCTCCCGAGTCCCCGTTCCCCAGTCTCCATCTCCCGAGTTCACATTCCCCAGTCTCCGTCTCCCGGGTTCACATTCCCCAGTATCCATCTCCCGAGTTCACATTCCCCAGTCTCCATCTCCCGAGTCCCCATTCCCCATCTCCCGAGTTCACATTCCCCAGTCTCCATCTCCCAAGTCCCCGTTCCCCAGTCTCCATCTCCCGAGTTCACATTCCCCAGTTTCAACCTCCCGAGTCCCCGTTCCCCAGTCTCCATCTCCCGAGTTCACATTCCCCAGTCTCCATCTCCCGAGTCCCCATTCCCCAACTCCCGAGTTCACATTCCCCAGTCTCCATCTCCTGAGTTCACATTCCCTATTCTACATCTCTCCCAAGTCCCCATTCCCCAGTCTCTATCTCCCAAGCCACCATTCCCCAGTCTCCATCTCCTGAGTTCCCTTTCCCCATTTTCCATCTCCCAAGTTCTCATTCCAGTCTCCATCTCCCGAACCCCCATTCCCCAGTCTCCATCTCCCGAGCCCCCATTCCCCATTCTTCACCTCCCGAGACCCATTACCCAGTCTCCATCTTCCAAGTCCCCATTCCCCAGTCTCTATCTCCCGAGCCACCATTCCCCAGTCTCTATCTCCCGAGTCCCCATTCCCCAGTCTCCATCTCCCGTCACCATTACCCAGTCTCCATCTCCTGAGCCACATTCTCCAGTCTCCATTTACCCCAAGCCCCCATACCCCGTCTCCATCTCTCGCTGAACCCCATTCCCCATCTCTCCCTGAGCCTCCATTCACCAGTCTCCATCTCCCGAGCCCCCATTCCCCAGTCTCAATCTCCCGCGTCCCCGTTCCCCAGTCTCCATCTCCCGAGTCCCCGTTCCCCAGTCTCCATCTCCCGAGTTCACATTCCCCAGTCTCCATCTCTCGAGTTCACATTCCCCAGTCTCCATCTCCCGAGTTCACATTCCCCAGTCTCCATCTCCCGAGTTCACATTCCCCATATCCATCTCCCGAGTTCACATTCCCCAGTCTCCATCTCCCGAGTTCACATTCCCCATATCCATCTCCCGAGTTCACATTCCCCAGTCTCCATCTCCCGAGTTCACATTCCCCAGTATCCATCTCCCGAGTCCCCGTTCCCCAGTCTCCATCTACCGAGTGCACATTCCCCAGTCTCTAACTCCCGAGCCACCATTCCCCAGTCTCCATCTCCTGAGTCCCCGTTCCCCAGTCATAATTTCCCAAATCTGCAATCTCCATTCCCTGAGCCCTCATTCCCCATTCTAAATCTTTCCGCGAGCCCCCATTCCCCAGTCTCCATCTTTCAAGTCCTCATTCCCCAGTCTCTATCTCCCAAGCCACCATTCCCCAGTCTCTATCTCCCAAGTCCCCATTCCCCAGTCTCTATCTCCCAAGCCACCATTCCCCAGTCTCCATCTCCTGAGTTCCCAATCCCCATTTTCCATCTCCCAAGTCCTCATTCCAGTCTCCATCTCCCGAGCCCCCATTCCCCATTCTTCATCTCCCGAGACCCATTCCCCAGTCTCCATCTTCCAAGTCCCCATTCCCCAGTCTTCATCTCCCAAGCCACCATTCCCCAGTCTCCATCTCCCAAGTCCCCATCCTAGTCTCTATCTCCCCCCGAGCCCCCATTCCCCAGACTCCATCTCCCGAGTTCACATTCCCCAGTCTCCATCTCTCCCCGAGTCCCCGTTCCCCAGTCTCAATCTCCTGAGTCCCCGTTCCCCAGTCTCCATCTCCCGAGTTCACATTCCCCAGTCTCCATCTCCCGAGTTCACATTCCCCAGTCTCCATCTCCCGAGTTCACATTCCCCAGTCTCCATCTCCCGAGTTCACATTCCCCAGTCTCCATCTCTCCCCGAGCCCCCATTCCCCAGTCTCCATCTCTCCCCAAGCCCCCATTCCCATCTCCATCTCTCCCCGAGCCCCCATTCCCTATTCTCCATCTCCCCCCCACTGAGCTCCCATTCCCCAGTCTGCATCTGCTGAGTCCCCATTCCCAAACCACCATCTCCCGCCGAGCCCCATTCCCCATTCCCCAGTCTCCATCTCTCCCCAAACTCCCATTCCCCAGTCTCTATCTCCCGAGTCCCCATTCCACAGTCTCTATCTCCCCCAAGCCTCCTTTCCCCAGTTTCAATCTCCCGAGCCACATTCTCCAGTCTCCATTTACCCCAAGCCCTCATACCCCAGTCTCCATATCTCACCAAGCCCCATTCCCCATTTTCCATCTCCCCCAATTCCCCAGTTTCCATCTCCCGAGCCCCATTCCGCAGCCACCATCTCTCCTGAGCTCCGATTCCCTAGTCTCCATCACCCCAGCCACCATTCCCCAGTTTCTAACTCACTGAGCCCCCGTTCCCCAGTCTCAACCTCCCGAGCCCCCATTCCCCAGTCGCCATCGCGCCAGCCACCATTCCCCAGTCTTTATCACCTGAGTCCCCATTCCCCAGTCTCCATCTCCCTGAGTCCCCATTCCCCAGTCTCCATCTCCCTGAGTCCCCATTCCCCAGTCTCCATCTCTCCCGAGCTCCCATTCCACAGTCTCCATCGCCCCAGCCACCATTCCCCAGTTTCTAACTCTCCCCGAGCCTCATTCCCCAGTCTCCATCTCCCGAGCCTCATTCCCCAGTCTCCAGCTACCCCCAAGCCCCCATTCCCATCTCCATCTCCCCACGTGAGCCCCATTCCCCAGTTTCCATCTCCCCCAATCCCTCATTCCCCATCTCTCACCAAGTTCCCATTCCCCAGTCTCCATCTCCCGAGCCCCCATTTCCCAGTCTCCATCTCCCGAGCCCCCATTTCCCAGTCTCCACCTCCCTTTTTAAAAATTCATTGATGGGATGTGGGCGTCGCTGGCTAGGCCTGCATTTAGTGCCCATCCCTAATTGCCCTTGAGAAGATGGTGGTGAGCCGCCGCCTTGAACCGCTGCAGTCCATATGGTGTAGGTACACCCACAATGCTGTTAGGAAGGGAGTTCCAGGATTTTGGCCCAGCGACAGTGAAGGAACGGTGATACAGGTCCAAGTCAGGATGGTGTGTGGCTTGGAGGGGAACTTGTAGGTGGTGATGTTCCCATGCATCTGCTGCCCTTGTCCTTCTAAGTGGTAGAGGTCACGGGTTTGGAAGGTGCTGTTGAAGGAGCTTTGGCGAGTTGCTGCAGTGCATCTTGTAGATGGTACACACTGCAGCCACAGTGCGCCGGTGGTGGAGGGAGTGAATGTTGAAGGTGGTGGATGGAGTGCCAATCAAGCGGGCTGCTTTATCCTGAATGGTGTCAAGCTTCTTGAGTGTTGTTGGAGCTGCACTCATCCAGGCAAGTGGAGAGTATTCCATCACACTCCTGACTTGTGCCTTGTAAATGGTGGAAAGGCTTTGCGGAGTCAGGAGGTGAGACACTCGCCGCAGAATTCCCAGCCTCTGGCCTGCTCTTGTAGCCACTGTATTTATATGGCTGGTCCAGTTCAGTTTCTGATCAATGGTAACCCCCAGGATGTTGATAGTGGGGGATTCAGTGATGGTAATGCCATTGAATGTCAAGGGGAGATGATTAGAGTCTCGCTTGTTGGAGATGGTCATTGCCTGGCACTTGTGTGGTGCGAATGTTACTTGCCACTTGTCAGCCCAAGTCTGAACGTTGTCCAGGTCTTGCTGCATATAGACACGGACTACGTCAGTATCAGATGAGTCTCGAATGGTGCTGAACAGTGTGCAATCATCAGCGAACATCCCCACTTCTGACCTTATGATGGAGGGAAGGTCATTGATGAAACAGCTGAAGATGGTTGGGCCTAGGACACTGCCCTGAGCAACTCCTGCAGTGATGTCATGTGATTGAGATGAATGACCCCCAACAACCACAGCCAACTTCCTTTGTGCTAGGTATGATTCCTGAGTCCCCATTCCAGTTTCCATCTCTCCTCAAGCCCCCATTCCCCAATCTCCATCTCCACAAGCCCCCATTCCCCAGTCTTAATCACCCAAATCTGCAATCTCAGTTCCCTGAGCCCCCATTCCCCATTCTACATCTCCCGAGACCCCATTCCCCAACCACGATCTCCCCCCAATCCCCATTCTCCATCTCGTCTCCATCTCCCAAGCCCCCATTCATCAGTCTCCATCTCCTCCGAACCCCCATTCCCCAGTCTCCATCTCCCGAGACCCATTCCCCAACCAACATCTCTCCCGGAGCTCCTATTCCCCTGTCTCTATCTCCCCCATGAGCTCCCATTCCACAGTCCCCATCTCCCGAGACCCATTTCCCAGTCTCCATCTCCCAAGTCCCCATTCCAGTCTCTATCTCCCCCCGAGTCCCCATTCCCCAGTTTCCATCTCCCAAGTCCCCATTCCCGAGTTTCAATCTCCTGAGCCACATTCTCCAGTCTCCATTTACCCTGGAGAACCGCTAATGTAGTACCATTATTCAAGAAGGGTAGTAGGGAAAAACCGGGGAACTACAGGCCAGTGAGCCTAACATCAGTGGTAGGAAAATTATTGGAAAAAATCCTGAGGGACAAAATTTGTCTCCACTTGGAGAGGCAAGGATTAATCAGGGATAGTCAACATGGCTTTGTCAAGGGAAGATCATGTCTGACTAATTTGATTGAATTTTTTGAGGGGGTGACTAGGTGTGTGGATGAGGGTAACGCAGTGGATGTGGTATACATGGATTTCAGTAAGGCCTTCGATAAAGTCCCGCACAGGAGACTGGTCAAGAAGGTAAGAGCCCATGGAATCCAGGGTGCCTTGGTACATTGGATACAAAACTGGCTTAGTGGCAGAAGGCAGAGGGTGATGGTCGAAGGTTGTTTTTGTGACTGGAAGCCTGTGGCCAGTGGGGTACCACAGGGATCGGTGCTGGGTCCCTTGCTGTTTGTGGTCTACATTAATGACTTGGATATGAATGTAAAGGGTATGATCAGTAAGTTCGCGGATGATACAAAAATTGGTAGGGTGGTAAATAGCGAGGAGGGTAGCCTCAGTCTGCAGGACGATATAGATGGGTTGGTCAGATGGGCGGAACAGTGGCAAATGGAATTTAACCCGGAAAAGTGCGAGGTGATGCACTTTGGGGGGACTAACAAGGCAAGGGAATACACAATGAATGGAAAGACCCTAGGCAAGATGGAGGGTCAGAGGGATCTGGGTGTGCAAGTACACAGATCCCTGAAGGCGGCGGAACAGGTGGATAAGGTGGTAAAAAAGGCATATGGGATACTTGCCTTCATTAGCCGAGGCATTGAATATAAGAGCAAGGAGGTTATGATGGAGCTGTATAAAACACTGGTTAGGCCACAGCTGGAATATTGTGTGCAGTTCTGGTCGCCACACTACAGGAAGGATGTGATCGCGTTAGAGAGGGTGCAGAGGAGGTTCACCAGGATGTTACCAGGGCTGGAGCGCTTCAGCTATGAAGAGAGACTGGGCAGATTGGGTTTGTTTTCCTTGGAGCAGAGGAGGCTGAGGGGGGACATGATTGAGGTGTACAAAATTATGAGGGGCATAGATAGGATGGATGCTGAGGAGCTTTTTCCCTTAGTAGAGGGGTCAATAACTAGGGGGCATAGATTCAAGGTAAAGGGCGGGAGGTTTAGAGGGGATTTGAGAAAGAACTTTTTCACCCAGAGGGTGGTTGGAGTCTGGAACTCACTGCCTGAAAGGGTTGTGGAGGCAGAAACCCTCACAACATTTAAGAAGCATTTGGATGAGCACTTGAAATGCCATAGCATACAAGGCTACGGGCCAAATGCTGGAATATGGGATTAGATTAGACAGGGCTTGATGGCCGGCGCGGACACGATGGGCCGAAGGGCCTCTATCCGTGCTGTATTACTCTATGACTCTATGGCCCCAAGCCCCATACCCCAGTTTCCATCTCTCGCTGAACCCCATTCCCCATTTCTCCCTGAGCCCCATTCCCCAGTCTCCATCTCCCGAGCCCCCATTTCAGTCTCCATCTCCCGAGCCCCCATTCCAGTCTGCATCTCCCGAGCCCCCATTCCCCAGTCTCCATCTCCGAGCCCCCATTCCCCATTCTTCATCTCCCGAGACCCATTACCCAGTCTCCATCTTCCAAGTCCCCATTCCACAGTCTCTATCTCCCAAGCCACCATTCCCCAGTCTCCATCTCCTGAGTTCCCATTCCCCATTTTCCATCTACCAAGTTCTCATTCCAGTCTCCATCTCCCGAGCCCCCATTCCCCAGTCACTATCTCCTGAGCCACCATTCCCCAGTCTCCATCTCCCAAGTTCCCATTCCCCAGTCTCTAACTCCCAGGTCCCCATTCCCCAGTCTCTATCTCCCAAGCCACCATTCCCCAGTCTCTATCTCCCAAGTCCCCATTCCCCAGTCTCTATCTCCCAAGCCACCATTCCCCAGTCTCCATCTCCTGAGTTCCCAATCCCCATTTTCCATCTCCCAAGTCCTCATTCCAGTCTCCATCTCCCGAGCCCCCATTCCCCATTCTTCATCTACCGAGACCCATTCCCCAGTCTCCATCTTCCAAGTCCCCATTCCCCAGTCTCTATCTCCCGAGCCACCATTCCCCAGTCTCCATCTCCCAAGCCACCATTCCCCAGTCTCCATCTCCCAAGTCCCCATTCCAGTCTCTATCTCCCCCCGAGCCCCCATTCCCCAGACTCCATCTCCTGAGTTCACATTCCCCAGTCTCCATCTCTCCCTGAGTCCCCGTTCCCCAGTCTCCATCTCCCGAGTTCACATTCCCCAGTCTCCATCTCCCGAGTTCACATTCCCCAGTTTCCATCTCCCAAGCCCCCTTTCCCCAGTCTCAATCTCCTGAGTCCCCGTTCCCCAGTCTCCATCTACGGAGTTCACATTCCCCAGTCTCCATCTCCCGAGTTCACATTCCCCAGTCTCCATCTCTCCCCGAGCCCCCATTCCCCAGTCTCCATCTCTCCCCAAGCCCCCATTCCCGTCTCCATCTCTCCCCGAGCCCCCATTCCCCATTCTCCATCTCCCCCCCACTGAGCTCCCATTCTCCAGTCTGCATCTGCCGAGTCCCCATTCCCAAACCACCATCCCCCGCCGAGCCCCATTCCCCATTCCCCAGTCTCCATCTCTCCCCAAACTCCCATTCCCCAGTCTCTATCTCCCGACACCCCATTCCACAGTCTCTATCTCCTCCAAGTCTCCATTCCCCAGTTTCAATCTCCCGAGCCACATTCTCCAGTCGCCATTTACCCCAAGCCCTCATACCCCAGTCTCCATATCTCACCAAGCCCCATTCCCCATTTTCCATCTCCCCCAATTCCCCGGTTTGCATCTCCCAAGCCCCATTCCGCAGCCACCATCTCTCCTGAGCTCCCATTCCCCAGTTTCCATCACCCCAGCCACCATTCCCCAGTTTCCATCACCCCAGCCACCATTCCCCAGTTTCTAACTCACCGAGCCCCCGTTCCCCAGTTTCTAACTCACCGAGCCCCCGTTCCCCAGCCTCAACCTCCCGAGCCCCCATTCCCCAGTCACCATCACGCCAGCCACCATTCCCCAGTCTTGCCTGTGTCCCCATTCCCCAGTCTCCATCTCCCTGAGTCCCCATTCCCCAGTCTCCATCTCCCCGAGTCCCCATTCCCCAGTCTCCATCTCTCCTGAGCTCCCATTCCACAGTCTCCATCGCCCCAGCCACCATTCCCCAGTTTCTAACTCTCCCCGAGCCTCATTCCCCAGTCTCCAGCTACCCCCAAGCCCCCATTCCCATCTCCATCTCCCCACGTGAGCCCCATTCCCCAGTTTCCATCTCCCCCAATCCCTCAGTCCCCATCTCTCACCGAGTTCCCATTCCCCAGTCTCCATCTCCCGAGCCCCCATTTCCCAGTCTCCACCTCCCTTTTTAAAAATTCATTGATGGGATGTGGGCGTCGCTGTCTAGGCCTGCATTTAGTGCCCATCCCTAATTGCCCTTGAGAAGATGGTGGTGAGCCGCCGCCTTGAACCGCTGCAGTCCATATGGTGTAGGTACACCCACAATGCTGTTAGGAAGGGAGTTCCAGGATTTTGGCCCAGCGACAGTGAAGGAACGGCGATACAGGTCCAAGTCAGGATGGTGTGTGGCTTGGAGGGGAACTTGTAGGTGGTGATGTTCCCATGCGTCTGCTGCCCTTGTCCTTCTAAGTGGTAGAGGTCGCGGGTTTGGAAGGTGCTGTTGAAGGAGCTTTGGCGAGTTGCTGCAGTGCATCTTGTAGATGGTACACACTGCAGCCACAGTGCGCCGGTGGTGGAGGGAGTGAATGTTGAAGGTGGTGGATGGAGTGCCAATCAAGCGGGCTGCTTTATCCTGAATGGTGTTGAGCTTCTTGAGTGTTGTTGGAGCTGCACTCATCCAGGCAAGTGGAGAGTATTCCATCAAACTCCTGACTTGTGTCTTGTAGATGGTGGAAAGGCTTTGCGGAGTCAGGAGGTGAGACACTCGCCGCAGAATTCCCAGCCTCTGGCCTGCTCTTGTAGCCACAGTATTTATATGGCTGGTCCAGTTAAGTTTCTGATCAATGGTAACCCCCAGGATGTTGATAGTGGGGGATTCAGTGATGGTAATGCCATTGAATGTCAAGGGGAGATGATTAGAGTCTCGCTTGTTGGAGATGGTCATTGCCTGGCACTTGTGTGGTGCGAATGTTACTTGCCACTTGTCAGCCCAAGTCTGAACGTTGTCCAGGTCTTGCTGCATATAGACACGGACTACGTCAGTATCAGATGAGTCTCGAATGGTGCTGAACAGTGTGCAATCATCAGCGAACATCCCCACTTCTGACCTTATGATGGAGGGAAGGTCATTGATGAAACAGCTGAAGATGGTTGGGCCTAGGACACTGCCCTGAGCAACTCCTGCAGTGATGTCATGTGATTGAGATGAATGACCCCCAACAACCACAGCCAACTTCCTTTGTGCTAGGTATGATTCCTGAGTCCCCATTCCAGTTTCCATCTCTCCTCAAGCCCCCATTCCCCAATCTCCATCTCCACAAGCCCCCATTCCCCAGTCTTAATCACCCAAATCTGCAATCTCAGTTCCCTGAGCCCCCATTCCCCATTCTACATCTCCCGAGACCCCATTCCCCAACCACGATCTCCCCCCAATCCCCATTCTCCATCTCGTCTCCATCTCCCAAGCCCCCATTCATCAGTCTCCATCTCCTCCGAACCCCCATTCCCCAGTCTCCATCTCCCGAGACCCATTCCCCAACCAACATCTCTCCCGGAGCTCCTATTCCCCTGTCTCTATCTCCCCCATGAGCTCCCATTCCACAGTCCCCATCTCCCGAGACCCATTTCCCAGTCTCCATCTCCCAAGTCCCCATTCCAGTCTCTATCTCCCCCCGAGTCCCCATTCCCCAGTTTCCATCTCCCAAGTCCCCATTCCCGAGTTTCAATCTCCTGAGCCACATTCTCCAGTCTCCATTTACCCTGGAGAACCGCTAATGTAGTACCATTATTCAAGAAGGGTAGTAGGGAAAAACCGGGGAACTACAGGCCAGTGAGCCTAACATCAGTGGTAGGAAAATTATTGGAAAAAATCCTGAGGGACAAAATTTGTCTCCACTTGGAGAGGCAAGGATTAATCAGGGATAGTCAACATGGCTTTGTCAAGGGAAGATCATGTCTGACTAATTTGATTGAATTTTTTGAGGGGGTGACTAGGTGTGTGGATGAGGGTAACGCAGTGGATGTGGTATACATGGATTTCAGTAAGGCCTTCGATAAAGTCCCGCACAGGAGACTGGTCAAGAAGGTAAGAGCCCATGGAATCCAGGGTGCCTTGGTACATTGGATACAAAACTGGCTTAGTGGCAGAAGGCAGAGGGTGATGGTCGAAGGTTGTTTTTGTGACTGGAAGCCTGTGGCCAGTGGGGTACCACAGGGATCGGTGCTGGGTCCCTTGCTGTTTGTGGTCTACATTAATGACTTGGATATGAATGTAAAGGGTATGATCAGTAAGTTCGCGGATGATACAAAAATTGGTAGGGTGGTAAATAGCGAGGAGGGTAGCCTCAGTCTGCAGGACGATATAGATGGGTTGGTCAGATGGGCGGAACAGTGGCAAATGGAATTTAACCCGGAAAAGTGCGAGGTGATGCACTTTGGGGGGACTAACAAGGCAAGGGAATACACAATGAATGGAAAGACCCTAGGCAAGATGGAGGGTCAGAGGGATCTGGGTGTGCAAGTACACAGATCCCTGAAGGCGGCAGAACAGGTGGATAAGGTGGTAAAAAAGGCATATGGGATACTTGCCTTCATTAGCCGAGGCATTGAATATAAGAGCAAGGAGGTTATGATGGAGCTGTATAAAACACTGGTTAGGCCACAGCTGGAATATTGTGTGCAGTTCTGGTCGCCACACTACAGGAAGGATGTGATCGCGTTAGAGAGGGTGCAGAGGAGGTTCACCAGGATGTTACCAGGGCTGGAGCGCTTCAGCTATGAAGAGAGACTGGGCAGATTGGGTTTGTTTTCCTTGGAGCAGAGGAGGCTGAGGGGGGACATGATTGAGGTGTACAAAATTATGAGGGGCATAGATAGGATGGATGCTGAGGAGCTTTTTCCCTTAGTAGAGGGGTCAATAACTAGGGGGCATAGATTCAAGGTAAAGGGCGGGAGGTTTAGAGGGGATTTGAGAAAGAACTTTTTCACCCAGAGGGTGGTTGGAGTCTGGAACTCACTGCCTGAAAGGGTTGTGGAGGCAGAAACCCTCACAACATTTAAGAAGCATTTGGATGAGCACTTGAAATGCCATAGCATACAAGGCTACGGGCCAAATGCTGGAATATGGGATTAGATTAGACAGGGCTTGATGGCCGGCGCGGACACGATGGGCCGAAGGGCCTCTATCCGTGCTGTATTACTCTATGACTCTATGGCCCCAAGCCCCATACCCCAGTTTCCATCTCTCGCTGAACCCCATTCCCCATTTCTCCCTGAGCCCCATTCCCCAGTCTCCATCTCCCGAGCCCCCATTTCAGTCTCCATCTCCCGAGCCCCCATTCCAGTCTGCATCTCCCGAGCCCCCATTCCCCAGTCTCCATCTCCGAGCCCCCATTCCCCATTCTTCATCTCCCGAGACCCATTACCCAGTCTCCATCTTCCAAGTCCCCATTCCACAGTCTCTATCTCCCAAGCCACCATTCCCCAGTCTCCATCTCCTGAGTTCCCATTCCCCATTTTCCATCTACCAAGTTCTCATTCCAGTCTCCATCTCCCGAGCCCCCATTCCCCAGTCACTATCTCCTGAGCCACCATTCCCCAGTCTCCATCTCCCAAGTTCCCATTCCCCAGTCTCTAACTCCCAGGTCCCCATTCCCCAGTCTCTATCTCCCAAGCCACCATTCCCCAGTCTCTATCTCCCAAGTCCCCATTCCCCAGTCTCTATCTCCCAAGCCACCATTCCCCAGTCTCCATCTCCTGAGTTCCCAATCCCCATTTTCCATCTCCCAAGTCCTCATTCCAGTCTCCATCTCCCGAGCCCCCATTCCCCATTCTTCATCTACCGAGACCCATTCCCCAGTCTCCATCTTCCAAGTCCCCATTCCCCAGTCTCTATCTCCGGAGCCACCATTCCCCAGTCTCCATCTCCCAAGCCACCATTCCCCAGTCTCCATCTCCCAAGTCCCCATTCCAGTCTCTATCTCCCCCCGAGCCCCCATTCCCCAGACTCCATCTCCTGAGTTCACATTCCCCAGTCTCCATCTCTCCCTGAGTCCCCGTTCCCCAGTCTCCATCTCCCGAGTTCACATTCCCCAGTCTCCATCTCCCGAGTTCACATTCCCCAGTTTCCATCTCCCAAGCCCCCTTTCCCCAGTCTCAATCTCCTGAGTCCCCGTTCCCCAGTCTCCATCTACGGAGTTCACATTCCCCAGTCTCCATCTCCCGAGTTCACATTCCCCAGTCTCCATCTCTCCCCGAGCCCCCATTCCCCAGTCTCCATCTCTCCCCAAGCCCCCATTCCCGTCTCCATCTCTCCCCGAGCCCCCATTCCCCATTCTCCATCTCCCCCCCACTGAGCTCCCATTCTCCAGTCTGCATCTGCCGAGTCCCCATTCCCAAACCACCATCCCCCGCCGAGCCCCATTCCCCATTCCCCAGTCTCCATCTCTCCCCAAACTCCCATTCCCCAGTCTCTATCTCCCGACACCCCATTCCACAGTCTCTATCTCCTCCAAGTCTCCATTCCCCAGTTTCAATCTCCCGAGCCACATTCTCCAGTCGCCATTTACCCCAAGCCCTCATACCCCAGTCTCCATATCTCACCAAGCCCCATTCCCCATTTTCCATCTCCCCCAATTCCCCGGTTTGCATCTCCCAAGCCCCATTCCGCAGCCACCATCTCTCCTGAGCTCCCATTCCCCAGTTTCCATCACCCCAGCCACCATTCCCCAGTTTCCATCACCCCAGCCACCATTCCCCAGTTTCTAACTCACCGAGCCCCCGTTCCCCAGTTTCTAACTCACCGAGCCCCCGTTCCCCAGCCTCAACCTCCCGAGCCCCCATTCCCCAGTCACCATCACGCCAGCCACCATTCCCCAGTCTTGCCTGTGTCCCCATTCCCCAGTCTCCATCTCCCTGAGTCCCCATTCCCCAGTCTCCATCTCCCCGAGTCCCCATTCCCCAGTCTCCATCTCTCCTGAGCTCCCATTCCACAGTCTCCATCGCCCCAGCCACCATTCCCCAGTTTCTAACTCTCCCCGAGCCTCATTCCCCAGTCTCCAGCTACCCCCAAGCCCCCATTCCCATCTCCATCTCCCCACGTGAGCCCCATTCCCCAGTTTCCATCTCCCCCAATCCCTCAGTCCCCATCTCTCACCGAGTTCCCATTCCCCAGTCTCCATCTCCCGAGCCCCCATTTCCCAGTCTCCACCTCCCTTTTTAAAAATTCATTGATGGGATGTGGGCGTCGCTGTCTAGGCCTGCATTTAGTGCCCATCCCTAATTGCCCTTGAGAAGATGGTGGTGAGCCGCCGCCTTGAACCGCTGCAGTCCATATGGTGTAGGTACACCCACAATGCTGTTAGGAAGGGAGTTCCAGGATTTTGGCCCAGCGACAGTGAAGGAACGGCGATACAGGTCCAAGTCAGGATGGTGTGTGGCTTGGAGGGGAACTTGTAGGTGGTGATGTTCCCATGCGTCTGCTGCCCTTGTCCTTCTAAGTGGTAGAGGTCGCGGGTTTGGAAGGTGCTGTTGAAGGAGCTTTGGCGAGTTGCTGCAGTGCATCTTGTAGATGGTACACACTGCAGCCACAGTGCGCCGGTGGTGGAGGGAGTGAATGTTGAAGGTGGTGGATGGAGTGCCAATCAAGCGGGCTGCTTTATCCTGAATGGTGTCGAGCTTCTTGAGTGTTGTTGGAGCTGCACTCATCCAGGCAAGTGGAGAGTATTCCATCACACTCCTGACTTGTGTCTTGTAGATGGTGGAAAGGCTTTGCGGAGTCAGGAGGTGAGACACTCGCCGCAGAATTCCCAGCCTCTGGCCTGCTCTTGTAGCCACAGTATTTATATGGCTGGTCCAGTTAAGTTTCTGATCAATGGTAACCCCCAGGATGTTGATAGTGGGGGATTCAGTGATGGTAATGCCATTGAATGTCAAGGGGAGATGATTAGAGTCTCGCTTGTTGGAGATGGTCATTGCCTGGCACTTGTGTGGTGCGAATGTTACTTGCCACTTGTCAGCCCAAGTCTGAACGTTGTCCAGGTCTTGCTGCATATAGACACGGACTACGTCAGTATCTGACGAGTCTCGAATGGTGCTGAACAGTGTGCAATCATCAGTGAACATCCCCACTTCTGACCTTATGATGGAGGGAAGGTCATTGATGAAACAGCTGAAGATGGTTGGGCCGAGGACACTGCCCTGAGGAACTCCTGCAGTGATGTCATGTGATTGAGATGAATGACCCCCAACAACCACAGCCAACTTCCTTTGTGCTAGGTATGATTCCTGAGTCCCCATTCCAGTTTCCATCTCTCCTCAAGCCCCCATTCCCCAATCTCCATCTCCACAAGCCCCCATTCCCCAGTCTTAATCACCCAAATCTGCAATCTCAGTTCCCTGAGCCCACATTCCCCATTCTACATCTCCCGAGACCCCATTCCCCAACCACCATCTCCCCCCAATCCCCATTCTCCATCTCGTCTCCATCTCCCAAGCCCCCATTCATCAGTCTCCATCTCCTCCGAACCCCCATTCCCCAGACTCCATCTCCCGAGACCAATTCCCCAACCACCATCTCTCCCGGAGCTCCTATTCCCCTGTCTCTATCTCTCCCATGAGCTCCCATTCCACAGTCCCCATCTCCCGAGACCCATTTCCCAGTCTCCATCTCCCAAGTCCCCATTCCAGTCTCTATCTCCCCCCGAGTCCCCATTCCCCAGTTTCCATCTCCCAAGTCCCCATTCCCGAGTTTCAATCTCCTGAGCCACATTCTCCAGTCTCCATTTACCCCAAGCCCCCATACCCCAGTCTCCATCTCTCGCTGAACCCCATTCCCCATTTCTCCCTGAGCCCCATTCCCCAGTCTCCATCTCCCGAGCCCCCATTTCAGTCTCCATCTCCCGAGCCCCCATTCCAGTCTGCATCTCCCGAGCCCCCATTCCCCAGTCTCCATCTCCCCCCTGAGTCACTATTCCCCAGTCTCCATCTCCTGAGTTCCCATTCCCCAGTCTCCATCTCCCAAGTCCCTGTTCCAGTCTCCATCTCCCTCCCGAGGCCCCATTCCCCAGTCTCCATCTCCCGAGACTCATTCCCCAGTTTCCATCTCCCAAGTCCCCATTCCCCAGTCTCCATCTCTCCCGTCCCCATTTCCCAGCCTCCATCTCCCAAGTCCCCATTCCAGTCTCCATCTCCCTCCCGAGGCCTCATCCCCCAATCTCTAGCGCCCAAGTCCCCATTCCCCAGTCTTAATCTCCCAAATCCACTATCTCCGTTCCCTGAGCCCTCATTCCCCATTCTACATCTCCCCTCCCCACCGAGTATCCATTCCTCGGTCTCCATCTCCCCCGAACCCCCATTCCCCAGTCTTCATCTCCCGAGCCGCAATTCCCCAGTCTCCATCTCCCGAGCCCCCATTCCCCATTCTTAAATCTCCCCCGAGCCCCCATTCCCCAGTATCCATCACCCTAGCCCCTATTCCCCATTCTCCATCTCTCCACGAGCCCCAATTCCCCATCTCCCCCGAGCCCCCATTCCCGTCTTCATCTCCCGAGCCCCCATTCCCCAGTATCCATCACCCTAGCCCCTATTCCCCATTCTCCATCTCTCCACGAGCCCCAATTCCCCATCTCCCCCGAGCCCCCATTCCCGTCTTCATCTCCCGAGCCCCCATTCCCCAGTATCCATCACCCTAGCCCCTATTCCCCATTCTCCATCTCCCCCGAGCCCCCATTCCCCAGGCTCCATCTCCCAAGAGCCATTCCCCAGTCTGCATGTCCCGAGCCCCCAATCCCCATTCTCCATCTCCCCCGAGCCCCCATTCCCCAGTCTCCATCTCTCCCTGAGCCTCCATTCCCCAGTCTCCATCTCCCGAGCCCCCATTCCAGTCTCCATCTCCCCCCCCCCGAGTCCCCATTCCCCAGTCTCCATCTCCCAGGTCCCCATTTCCCAGTCTTCATCTCCCGAGCCCCCATTCCGCAGTCTCTAACTCCCAGGCCCCCATTCCCCAGTCTCTATCTCCCGAGCCACCATTCCCCAGCCTCCATCTCCTGAGTCCCCATTCCCCAGTCTTCATCTCCCCGCTGAGTCCCCATTCCCCAGTCTACATCTCCCCCCTGAGTCCCCATTCCCCAGTCTCTATCTGCCAAGTCCCCATTCCCCAGTCTCTATCTCCCAAGTCCCCATTCCCCAGTATCCATCTCCCAAGTCCCCATTCCCCAGCCTCCATCTCCCCCCTGAGTCACCATTCCCCAGTCTCCATCTCCTGAGTTCCCATTCCCCAGTCTCCATCTCCCAAGTCTCCATTCCGGTCTCCATCTCCCGAGCTCCCATTCCCCAGTCTCCATCTCCCGAGATCCATTCCCCAGTCTTCATCTCCCGAGCCCCCATTCCCCAGTCTCCATCTCCCGAGATCCATTCCCCAGTCTCCATCTCCCAAGCCCCCATTCCCCAGTCTCCATCTCTCCCCAAGCCCCCATTCCCCAGTCTCCATCTCCCGAGCCCCCATTCCCCAGTTTCCATCTCTCCCCGAGCCCCCATTCCCCAGTCTCCATCTCCCGAGCCCCCGTTCCCCAGTCTCCATCTCTCCCCGAGCCCCCATTCCCCAGTCTGCATCTCCCGAGCCCCCTATCCCCAGTCTCCATCTCCCGAGCCCCCATTCCCCAGTCTCCATATCCCCCCACACCAAGCTCCCACGCCCCAGTCACCATCTCTCACCGAGCCCCTGTTCCCCAGTCCGCATCTCCCCTGAGACCCCATTCCCCAGTCTCCATTTGCCCCCAAGTCCCCATTCCCCAGTCCGCATTTGCCGAATCCCCAGTCCCAAGCCACCAACTCCCGTCGAACCCCATTCCCCATTTTCCATCTCCCCCAAGCTCCCATTCCCCAGTCTCCATCGCCCTAGACCCCATTCTGCAGCCATCATCTCTCCCGAGCTCCCATTCCCCAGCCTCCATTCCCCAGCCACCATTCCCCAGTTTTTAACTCCCCCCGAGCCCCATTCCCCAGCTTTTAACTCCCCCGAGCCCCATTCCCCAGTTTTTAACTCCCCCCGAGCCCCATTCCCCAGTCTCCCTCTATCCCCGAGCTGCCAATCCCCAGTCTCCCTCTACCCCGGAGCTGCCAATCCCCATTCTCCCTCTATCCCCGAATCTCCATTCCCCAGTCTCCATCTTTCCTGAGTCCCCATTTCCCAGTCCCCATCTCCCGAGTTCACATTCCCCAGTCTCCATCTCTCTCCGAGTCCTCATTCCCCAGTTTCCATCGCCCCAGCCACCATTCCCCAGTTTCTAACTCCCCCCTAGTCCTATTCCCCAGTCTTCGTCTCTCCCTGAGCCCCCATTCACCAGTCTCCATCTTTCCCGAGTCCCCATTCCCCAGCCTCCATCTCTCCCCGAGCCCCCATTCACCAGTCTCCATCTTTCCCGAGTCCCCATTCCCCAGTCTCCATCTCCCTAGTTCACATTCCCCAGTCTCCATCTCACCCGAGTCCTCATTCCTCAGTTTCCATCGCCCCAGCCACCATTCTCCAGTTTCTAACTCCCCCTGAGCCCCATTCCCCAGTCTCAATCTCTCCCCGAGCCCCCATTCCCCAGACTCCATCTCCCGAGTCCACATTCCCCAGTCTCCATCTCTCCTCGAGTCCCCATTCCCCAGTCTCCATCTTTCCCGAGTTCACATTCCCCAGTCTCCATCTCTCCCCGAGCCCCCATTCCCCAGTCTCCATCTCTCCCCGAGCCCCCATTCCCCAGTCTCCATCTCTCCCCAAGCCCCCATTCCCCAGTCTCCATCTCCCGAGCCACCATTCCCCATTCTCCATCTCTCCCCGAGCCCCCAGCTTCCATCTCTCCCCGAGCCCCGATTCCCCAGCCTCCATCTCTCCCCGAGCCCCCATTCCCCAGTCTCCATCTCCCGAGCCCCCATTCCCCATTCTCCATCTGTCCCCGAGCCCCCAGCCTCCATCTCTCCCCGAGCCCCCATTCCCCAGCCTCCTTCTCTCCCCGAGCCCCCATTCCCCAGTCTCCATCTCTCCCCGAGCCCCCATTCCCCAGTCTGCATCTCCCGAGCCCCCATTCCCCATCTCCCCCCACACCAAGCTCCCACGCCCCAGTCTCCATCTCTCACCAAGCCTCCGTTCCCCAGTCCGCATCTCCCTGAGACCCCATTCCCCAGTCTCCATTTGCCCCCAAGTCCCCATTCCCCAGTCCGCATTTGCCGAATCACCAGTCCCAAGCCACCAACTCCCGCTGAACCCATTCCCCATTTTCCATCTCCCTAAAGCTCCCATTCCCCAGTCTCCATCGCCCAAGACCCCATTCTGCAGCCATCATCTCTCCCGAGCTCCCATTCCCCAGCCTCCATTCCCCAGCCACCATTCCCCAGTTTTTAACTCCCCCCGAGCCCCATTCCCCAGTCTCCATCTCTCCCGAGTTCACATTCCCCAGTCTCCATCTCTCCCCGAGCCCCCATTCCCCAGTCTCCATCTCTCCCCGAGCCCCCATTCCCCAGTCTCCATCTCTCCCCAAGCCCCCATTCCCCAGTCTCCATCTCCCGAGCCACCATTCCCCATTCTCCATCTCTCCCCGAGCCCCCAGCTTCCATCTCTCCCCGAGCCCCGATTCCCCAGCCTCCATCTCTCCCCGAGCCCCCATTCCCCAGTCTCCATCTCCCGAGCCCCCATTCCCCATTCTCCATCTGTCCCCGAGCCCCCAGCCTCCATCTCTCCCCGAGCCCCCATTCCCCAGCCTCCTTCTCTCCCCGAGCCCCCATTCCCCAGTCTCCATCTCTCCCCGAGCCCCCATTCCCCAGTCTACATCTCCCGAGCCCCCATTCCTCATCTCCCCCCACACCAAGCTCCCACGCCCCAGTCTCCATCTCTCACCAAGCCTCCGTTCCCCAGTCCGCATCTCCCTGAGACCCCATTCCCCAGTCTCCATTTGCCCCCAAGTCCCCATTCCCCAGTCCGCATTTGCCGAATCACCAGTCCCAAGCCACCAACTCCCGCTGAACCCATTCCCCATTTTCCATCTCCCCCAAGCTCCCATTCCCCAGTCTCCATCGCCCAAGACCCCATTCTGCAGCCATCATCTCTCCCGAGCTCCCATTCCCCAGCCTCCATTCCCCAGCCACCATTCCCCAGTTTTTAACTCCCCCCGAGCCCCATTCCCCAGTCTCCCTCTATCATCGAGCTGCCAATCCCCAGTCTCCCTCTACCCCAGAGCTGCCAATCCCCAGTCTCCCTCTATCCCCGAGACTCCATTCCCCGAGTCTCCATCTTTCCTGAGTCACCATTCCCCAGTCCCCATCTCCCGAGTTCACATTCCCCAGTCTCCATCTCTCCCCGAGTCCTCATTCCCCAGTTTCCATCGCCCCAGCCACCACTCCCCAGTTTCTAACTCCCCCCTAGTCCTATTCCCCAGTCTCCATCTCTCCCCGAGCCCCCATTCCCCAGTCTCCATCTCTCCCCGAGTCCTCATTCCCCAGTTTCCATTGCCCCAGCCACCATTCCTCAGTTTCTAACTCCCCCCGAGCCCCATTCCCCAGTCTCCATCTCTCCCCGAGCCCCCATTCACCAGTCTCCATCTTTCCCGAGTCCCCATTCCCCAGTCTCCATCTCCCTAGTTCACATTCCCCAGTCTCCATCTCACCCGAGTCCTCATTCCTCAGTTTCCATCGCCCCAGCCATCATTCTCCAGTTTTTAACTCCCCGAGCCCCATTCCCCAGTCTCAATCTCTCCCCGAGCCCCCATTCCCCAGACTCCATCTCCCGAGTTCACATTCCCCAGTCTCCATCTCTCCCCGAGTCCCCGTTCCCCAGTCTCCATCTCCCGAGTTCACATTCCCCAGTCTCCATCTCCCGAGCTCACATTCCCCAGTCTCCATCTCTCCCCGAGTTCACATTCCCCAGTCTCCATCTCTCCCCGAGCCCCCATTCCCCAGTCTCCATCTCTCCCCAAGCCCCCATTCCCGTCTCCATCTCTCCCCGAGCCCCCATTCCCCATTCTCCATCTCCCCCTACTGAGCTCCCATTCCCCAGTCTGCATCTGCCTAGTCCCCATTCCCAAGCCACCATCTCCCGCCGAGCCCCATTCCCCATTCCCCAGTCTCCATCTCTCCCCAAACTCCCATTCCCCAGTCTCTATCTCCCGAGTCCCCATTCCACAGTCTCTATCTCCCCCAAGCCTCCATTCCCCAGTTTCAATCTCCCGAGCCACATTCTCCAGTCTCCATTTACCCCAAGCCCTCATACCCCAGTCTCCATATCTCACCAAGCCCCATTCCCCATTTTCCATCTCCCCCAATTCCCCAGTCTCCATCTCCTGAGCCCCATTCCGCAGCCACCATCTCTCCTGAGCTCCCATTCCCCAGTCTCCATCATCCCAGCCACCATTCCCCAGTTTCTAACTCTCACTGAGCCCCCGTTCCCCAGTCTCAACCTCCCGAGCCTCCATTCCCCAGTCGCCATTGCGCCAACCACCATTCCCCAGTTTTTATCACCTGAGTCCCCATTCCCCAGTCTCCATCTCCCTGAGTTCCCATTCCCCAGTCTCCATCTCCCCAAGTCCCCATTCCCCAGTCTCCATCTCTCCCGAGCTCCCATTCCACAGTCTTCATCGCCCCAGCCACCATTCCCCAGTTTCTAACTCTCCCCGATCCTCATTCCCCAGTCTCCATCTCCCCGAGTCCCCATTCCCCAGTCTCCATCTCCCTGAGTCCCCATTCCCCAGTCTCCATCTCTCCCGAGCTCCCATTCCACAGTCTCCATCGCCCCAGCCACCATTCCCCAGTTTCTAACTCTCCCCGAGCCTCATTCCCCAGTCTCCATCTCCCGAGCCTCATTCCTCAGTCTCCAGCTACCCCCAAGCCCCCATTCCCATCTCCATCTCCCCACGTGAGCCCCATTCCCCAGTTTCCATCTCCCCCAATCCCTCATTCCCCATCTCTCACCGAGTTCCCATTCCCCAGTCTCCATCTCCCGAACCCCCATTTCCCAGTCTCCATCTCCCGAGCCCCCATTTCCCAGTCTCTACCTCCCTTTTTTAAAATTCATTGATGGGATGTGGGCGTCACTGGCTAGGCCTGCATTTAGTGCCCATCCCTAATTGCCCTTGAGAAGATGGTGGTGAGCCGCCGCCTTGAACCGCTGCAGTCCATATGGTGTAGGTACACCCACAATGCTGTTAGGAAGGGAGTTCCAGGATTTTGGCCCAGCGACAGTGAAGGAACGGGGATACAGGTCCAAGTCAGGATGGTGTGTGGCTTGGAGGGGAACTTGTAGGTGGTGATGTTCCCATGCGTCTGCTGCCCTTGTCCTTCTAAGTGGTAGAGGTTGCGGGTTTGGAAGGTGCTGTTGAAGGAGCTTTGGCGAGTTGCTGCAGTGCATCTTGCAGATGGTACACACTGCAGCCACAGTGCGCCGGTGGTGGAGGGAGTGAATGTTGAAGGTGGTGGATGGAGTGCCAATCAAGCGGGCTGCTTTATCCTGAATGGTGTCAAGCTTCTTGAGTGTTGTTGGAGCTGCACTCATCCAGGCAAGTGGAGAGTATTCCATCACACTCCTGACTTGTGCCTTGTAGATGGTGGAAAGGCTTTGCGGAGTCAGGAGGTGAGACACTCGCCGCAGAATTCCCAGCCTCTGGCCTGCTCTTGTAGCCACAGTATTTATATGGCTGGTCCAGTTCAGTTTCTGATCAATGGTAACCCCCAGGATGTTGGTAGTGCGGGATTCAGTGATGGTAATGCCATTGAATGTCAAGGGGAGATGATTAGAGTCTCGCTTGTTGGAGATGGTCATTGCCTGGCACTTGTGTGGTGCGAATGTCACTTGCCAGCCCAAGTCTGAACGTTGTCCAGGTCTTGCTGCATATAGACACGGACTACGTCAGTATCTGACGAGTCTCGAATGGTGCTGAACAGTGTGCAATCATCAGCGAACATCCCCACTTCTGACCTTATGATGGAGGGAAGGTCATTGATGAAACAGCTGAAGATGGTTGGGCCTAGGACACTGCCCTGAGGAACTCCTGCAGTGATGTCATGTGATTGAGATGAATGACCCCCAACAACCACAGCCAACTTCCTTTGTGCTAGGTATGATTCCTGAGTCCCCATTCCAGTTTCCATCTCTCAAGCCCCCATTCCCCAATCTCCATCTCCACAAGCCCCCATTCCCCAGTCTTAATCACCCAAATCTGCATCTCAGTTCCCTGAGCCCCCATTCTACATCTCCCGAGACCCCATTCCCCAACCACCATCACCCCCCAATCCCCTTTCTCCATCTCGTCTCCATCTCCCAAGTCCCCATTCATCAGTCTCCATCTCCTCCGAACCCCCAGTCCCCAGCCTCCATCTCCCGAGGCCCATTCCCCAACTATCATCTCTCCCGGAGCTCCTATTCCCCTGTCTCTATCTCTCCCATGAGCTCCCATTCCACAGTCCCCATCTCCCGAGACCCATTTCCCAGTCTCCATTTACCCCCGAGTCCCCATTCCCCATCTCTCCCTGGGCTCCCATTCCCCAGTCTCTATCTCTCCCACAAGCCCCCAATCCCCATCTACCCCGAGCCCCACTCCCCAGTCTCCACCTCCCGAGCCCCATTCCCCATTCTCCATCTCCTCCGAACACCCATTCACCATCTCCCCCGAGCCCCATTCCCCAGTCTCCATCTACCCCCCGAGCCCCACTCTCCATCTACCCCGAAGTTCCCATTCCCCAGTCTCCATCTCCTCCGAACCCCCATTCCCCAGTATCCATCTCCCGAGACCCATTCCCCAGTCTCAATCTACCCCCCGATCCCCCATTCCCATCTCCATCTCCCCTGCACCTCATTCCCCAGTCTCCATCTCCCAAGCCCCCATTCTCCAGTCTCCATCTCCCCCGCTCCCCAATTCCCCAGTCTCCATCTCCCAAGCCCCCATTCCCCAGTCTCCATCTCTCCCCTAGCCCCCATTCTCCAGTCTCCATCTCCCCTGCTCCCTCATTCCCCAGTGTCCATCTCCCAAGCCCCCATTCCCCAGTCTCCATCTCTCCTGATCCCCCATTCCCCAGTCTCCATCTCTCCTGATCCCCCATTCCCCAGTCTCCATCTCTCCTGCTCTCCCATTCCCCAGTCTCTATGTCTCCCCGAGCCCCCATTCCCCATCTCTCCTGATCCCCCATTCCCCAGTCTCCATCTCTCCTGATCCCCCATTCCCCAGTCTCCATCTCTCCTGATCTCCCATTCCCCAGTGTAAGGGGTCGTTTTAACGTGCTTGTGGTGTGCGAGATCGGTTTTTGATTTCACACTGCTCGTGAGCGGTTCCAAAGCGCTCCCCCCTCACCGGTTCTAGACACTGGGCTTATTGCCAGACCACCTTGATGTGTTGGCCCAACTTGTGACTCGGAAGACAAATGGATCAGGTGAGACAAGGTAAGTTTTAAATCAAAGGTCTCTTTATTTTTAAGGAGAATAAAACATAGAGAATGAAGAAACAATGCAGACAAAAATCATGAACACGCCTCTCAATGGGAACTAAAATTTAACACACAAGAGTTACTTTGACTATCATAATACATCAATTCTAGATCAGCGATATAATAAAACGGGGGTGGAGAAAGCGCACGGCACAACGAAGGATGAATAACACTCCCGAATTACAAAGCCCTTAATATTAAAAACCCTCCCATCTCTAAAATATACCTCAACTAGATCAGCTAGGTGGAGTTGGGCCTCTATGCTCACCAGGGTTTTTAAAACTGTCCTTGACCTTGGTGCTCCTGTATCATCCGGGATCTCCAATCTTCTTTATGGGACCGGCTCCTGAACCTGCTCTCCTGCTCGAACTTGTAGGCCCTCCGTGCTCCTCGAACCATAATCGAACCTCTCCACTCGCTCTGCCTTTGACCTCGTGTCTGTGTGAAACTGTGTTTTTTTTAATGTCTCTTTTCCCCCAACAGTTATACTGTTTTCTTGCCCTTATCTTGGCGCCAAATCAGGGGTTTTCTTTTGTTAAAGTAATGGGCAGGCTGCTTTGACAAAAGCGGGTACTTTATTTTAATGTCTTGTAAATGAAACTAATGGGATCTGTCCTGTGTCCCTCTGAGTTTGGTACAGATAATAGGTTTTGTCTGTGCTCTGCGATTTCAGAGATGGGTTTGCGTTTTGCTAGCAATTAACACACCTTGAGGTGTAAATACTTTTGTTTTGACTTCGTTACTCCTGTAACCATTTTACCATATCAATTGCAGTCAGTTCTGGAATCTTCTAATCGGTGCTGACTCAGGTTTCTTTAAGATACTGCAGTGGTATGTCCTTCTGAAATAAGTCATGTGATCTGCCAACTCCATCTTGTGTTCATAAAATGTGGCCATTTCAGGGGTTTTACAATGTAGACTGTATTTTCCTGGATTTTTGCGAATCCTACAGTCCCCCCTGTGATACAATGGACATCTCAAATCGTCTTTTGTATCATGAATGTTTTAGGGTGAGCATAAATCCGTTCCCCCCCCCAACTGACCTTCCCCGTAGTTTACCTTACTATGGAGTGTACCTCGCACACGCACTTTCCTCATCCCAAAAACGGAGCTGCGTAGATATCCCCTACCGGAGAAACATTTATGCTATGTACAGACTCACCTTAGAGTCATAACCCGACGCAACACAATCTTTGTTATAATACACCAAAAACAGATGGAATAAAAACATTTAGCTACACGGGCGAGTCCCCGTTTATGCTGACATAGTGGCCCCGCCAATTCCACTGACTAGGGAACTCCCTGTCGTGTCCCTTCCTCCTACACTGGACACAGACCAGGTACAGAACGATCCCTACCTGGCACACCACTAAGACGTGGGAAGCCAGTCTGACCCATGATGGGATCTCTATATTATCAAAAAGGTCCCACCATGGTGGAACCACTATGTCTTGGATTTTTGCCCCTATGTCGGTGGTTTTCTGCTCTAAAGTAAAGAAGTGCTTCTGAGAGACAGTAACTGCTTTCAGCAGTTCAGTTAAATGTTGTGGGAGAGGGGGAATTGTGAAACCAAAGTGGGCCACGTACTTCTGGAGATCGATGAAGTTCTCCTTGACAGTGAGGTGAACAGTGGATGGTTCAGGGATCGGGATAATCCGCAGCTGTGCCACTTGAACTACTGCCTCGGGTTTGAAACAGAAGCTGCTTTCAGTGACCGCGCACCAGCCGTGCTGTCCGTGCCGGTAGTGAGACGCTGCGGTGGTGACACAATATGTCCCACCTCCTATGTATGCCACCTGTGGGGGAACATGGTCCTGTGCCATGGCTTCCATGGTGCAATTGATAGGCTTAGCGTCAGCAGAACTGAACCCGCACTGTGGTGTTGAATAGGCATTCAAGTGCTGGGGACACAGGATTATGTGTGCTCCCCGGCTATGGCACCCCGAGAGGTCAGTCCCCGTCATAGCATGCTCCCACTTAATGACGTAGGGTGGGACCTCTGCGAAACGGACGTGTGCTCCCCCCCAAATGACTCCAATGTTCACCACCCTATATACACTGACACAGGTCGGGCCGCCCTTCTCATTACTGGGGTCCGCACGACGACCCCCATGATGGTGTGGTTGGAGCGACCACAGTCCACTGGGACTGGGTAGGCCTCAGAAGTGAGCCGGAGCTGGCACGGACTCAACGCGTTCTCAAAGGGGTGGAGGGCTGCGAGGTGTTTGTTACTGATCCAGGAGGGGACCAAACCCTGTTTTAAGTCCTCCAGATTGCTGCGGCCCTCGCCCAGCAACCATGCTCCGTATAGTACGCACACCTCATTCTGGGCAGCCTGATCTGAGGCGTTCCTGTCCTCCCTAATGAGAGCGTTGACTGTCCGAGCCTGCTTCTCCAGCTCTGCTATGATTTCTTTTAAATGGAGAGTCATAGCCTGGTCCTCATGGAGCTCCGAACCCACCACCCGATTTTCGTCCGTGAGGATCCCCCTCAACTGGGTCTTTAACCCGTTAACCTGCCGTTGCAATTCGATGTCATCCATACTATTTATGATGGACGACCCAGTGTTAAACCCTGTGAACCAGTCGTTCACGGCGCCCCTTCTTTGTCTCCCCAATTGCTCCCATTCCTTGTGGCCCTCGGTGTAGAGTTCGGTTCTATTGACCCCCGCGAAGTCAAACTCGTGAAACTTCTGCAGGGTCTCTTTCAGCAGGGCCTGATACAGCCTTGCCGTCTCTACGGGGCACCATTCCGGCAGGTGCACCTCGGTCAGGTTGAGGATGACCGAGGCCACCGTGTAATGGACCCCCTGATAGGCCATTTGGTCAGTGGGAACTAATACTAACCCATTCCCTGGTCCCTTGATGGTGGTGGGGCATCCCTCTGCTACCGTCCGTGGTGTCTGGGTCGTGGGCAAGGGCTGTCGGGGGTGGGTCACTAGCTCAGTGGCATTAACTGCGATTGGGGAGTAGGGGATCACGCATGCGTCCAAGCGCGATTCCCAGTCTATCCCCCTCCCGTTATCTTGCCACTGGCTGTGGAAAATGATGGAAACACCTGTGGGGCAGACTTTCTCTGAACCCCACATACACACATAAATCCCCTGATCGGGTTCCCACCATTTATCCCAGCACACTGTCAACCCTCCCTGGGTCCCTGTGATAGTCCGGTGAGTGTTGTTCCCTAACCTTTCCCACTTTCCTCTGGGGTTCCCCATGTCCCTGCTCAGTTTCCTGAGCCACCACCACCTATCCAGGGGGACGTACCCCCTGCAGGTTAGGCAAATACGTTTCCCCACAGTCACACTGATCCGCGTGGCCTGGATCTTGATCCGAGGACACGACAAAGAGACCTCCCCGTATGTGAAGCCAGTTTCGCTTGAATATTTCGTGGCGTTCGAGCCCAGCCATCCGGGCCAGTTGCCCTCGTGGGTGTACCCAGCGACTTCCTCTGCTTCGCGCAGGCCCTGCCCGTCGTGGGCCAGAGGCGCAGTTTCCCCGGAGCATCCAAAGATACGGTGATCCTCCGTTTCTCCTCTCCAGGCGACGTTGAGGCCCACCAGGGCCGCGAGGATGATGCCTCCGACTGGCATCATTTTGTTATGATCTGGCGGAGAGATAAAAAAAGGTTTCGAGCCGGGCTCCCTGGGCTCCTCGGCTTGGGTGCGGGGTGAGTGGGTCCCGCGACCCTAGCTCACTTAAAACTTGCCACATTCTACCGCTCCAAAGTGCTACCATACTTCCAGAAGACCACATTACTTATTTTCTAAAATTACAAACTAAACCTTATTACCCAAAACTATATAAATATATACATCTGCCGCCCGTCTCCGGGCGGCCAGCTTATAATCTGCGGGGACCGTCGCAGGCCTCCCCCTGCTGCGTTCCCACATCGGTCTCAGCTGCTGGTCCCTGGCAGCGCGTGGCTGCTGGCTGTGGACCGTTTAAACTTCTCGCAGCTTTCTTCCGGGGGGTCCCTCTTGTGAAAACCGGCGACCAAACCTTCTTCGGTTGCGGTTTTCTATTTGACTGTCTAAGGGTCACCACATATGAGGCTTCCTCGTAGGTCGGACCCTTGGCTGGAGTTTTGGCCCTGGCTGCAGTCCGTGGCTTCCCCACGACTGCCGGCTGTGGGCTTCCTCCCGCAGGCTCCGCCTCCCTAGGCTCTGGGTCAGCGGCAGGCACCTCCCCGCTACCTGGGACTCCAGGTTGAGAGTCTCCGCCCCCAGACGCCACCTCTCTAATGCTGCACTCAGGGGCAAGACCTAAGACCTCCGGCTCCTCCCCTTCACCGCAGTCGGGGGCGGGACCTTCGTCCTCCGACTTGGCTTCCTTTTGACCAGGGACAGGACCTAGGACCTCCGGCTCCTCCCCTTCTGGGTGACCAGGGACAGGACCTAGGACCTCCGGCTCCTCCCCTTCTGGGTCCCAGAACAACGGGGGAGTCTCCCGTGTGGACGGGCCAACTCCTCCCCTCACGCAGGCTGCTCGTCCAGCCTGTGTGACCTGCGGCTGCAGCCCCCCTGCAGTTTTTAATTCTTTGCTGCCTTTTTCAGCCCCCGCTGCCTGCTTCCCTGCCTCCGGCTTAAACAACTTACATTGATTGATGTGAAACCATTTTGTGCGCCGGGGCAGTTTCACAGCATACACCATGGGGCTGGCCTGATCTACGATGCTGTAGGGACCCATGTAAAGTGGCTCAAAACTCCCCACACGGGCGAAGTTCCTTACCATCACTAGATCCCCTACCTCCCAGCGATGGGTTTTACTGGGCTCGAGCAGCATCCTATTTCCCTGGTGCTGCCTCCCCATGTTACCTGCGGCCCCCTCATAGATCCTTTGGAGGCGTTCAAGGAGCGTGCGGGCGAATTTGTCCCGATTCACCTCCCTTAGCAGCCCCTCCGTTAGGACTGGGGCCAGGACATGGGTGGGGGTTCTCATGACCCTCCCGGTCATGAGCTCATGCGGAGGGTACCCCGTACTCTTCGACTGGCTGGAGCGGATCCCCATGAGGACAAGAGGCAGGACTTCTGCCCACTTTTGGGGCGAACCCATTATCTCTTTCCTCATTTTTTCTTTTAAGGTGCGGTTCATCCGCTCCACAATCCCCGATGACTGTGGATTGTAGGCTACGTGCCATTTCCCCTGAATGCCCAGCAGCATCAGGGTGTTCTGCATTACTTGGCCGGTAAACTGGCTTCCCTGATCGCATTCCACGAACTGGGGCTGTCCCCATCTCGAGAACACCTCCCGCACCAAGATTCTCGCAGTCCCTAATGCTGTGGCTGTTCGGCAGGGGAAGGCTTCAACCCATTTAGAGAACACGTCCACCAGAACGAGGCAGTACTTATAGCCTCCCTGGGTGGCGGGTAAGGGTCCGATATAATCAATTTGGATTGACTGCCATGGTCCCTCTACCCTCCTAACGTGTCCCATCAGCACCTTCCTCCTGTGAGGATCGGGGTTATTTGCCGCACACACAAGACAGTTCGCGCAAAACTCCCGGATGTCCTCCCGGAGTCCTGGCCACCATCCTGCTTGTTCCACCCGCTGCCAGGTGACCTCAGGCCCGGGGTGCCCTGCTCCTGGTCCCTCATGGGCCAGTTGAAGGAATTCCCTCCGGTGCTGCTGAGGCACCACCCACTGCTCTTCTTTAAACAGCATTCCCTCTCTTATGGACAGGGATGCTGCACCATACGGGCCTTCCATTTTCTTCCCCTCGCTAACCGCGTTAAATACCCCTCTCAGGGCAGGGTCCTGAGATTGGACCGATTTGAGGTCCGGGGCTAGCGCTACCCCTACACTCTTCTGGATCCCATCCCTGCCTTTTACAGCTGCCACTGGTCCGGACCCGTAGGGGTCCCAGAAAATGCCGGTCTGGGCACCCTCTCTCGCCAGTGCGTCAGCTCGCTGGTTCCCCTGACTGCGAGGTTCTGTGGAGGAGCGAGCCTTCACCTTGTGGATGAAGACCTCACCCTTCTCCCCCACGGCTGCCAGGATCTTCTCCAGCAGGGGCTTTACCACCAAGGGTCTCCCATCCGCGGAAGTGAATCCGCGACGGGACCAGATGGCCAGGTATTCGGTACACGAATTGCATGTAAACATGCTGTCTGAGCAAATCGTGTACGGGGTAGGGAAAACTTCGGGATGGGTAACCACATACGCCACAGCAGACAGTTCTGCCTGCTGGGCGCTCATGGTACTGGGGAGTTTAATCGCCAACGCAATGTCAGCCGTTGGGTCATACACTCCGAACCCCGTGAGCCACTTTCCAGCGGATACTGTGCTGGAACCATCCACGTAAATCTCACGGCCGGTGGGATGTATCCCAGCCCGGAGACCAACGTCGACCTCCCATACCCCTTCAACGGAACATTGATGGGCTGTCCCAGGGTAAGCCAGTTTGGCGGCTAATCTGGGCTCGCACAGGCCTTGTTCCCGCAGATCCATTTGTGAGAGGAGTAGGGTCCAGTGCGCAATGTGGGCACTGCTTACTGTCCCATCCTTAATCCTCCCATCCAAAAGCATCTTGGTGGGCGTGTGGTGTGTGAGGAGGGTGATGGGGGAGGTGCCTGTGAAGATGGCGGATCTTTTCACAGCCCAGTGTGTGGCCAAGAGGTGCCGCTCACAGACCGAGTAGCTCCTCTCCACGTCGGTGAGCACCCTGGAGGAATAAACCACGGGTCTCAGCTTGCCATGTCGCTCCTGGAGCAACACAGCACTCAGACTGTCCCCGCTGGCTGCCACCTCCAGGAAGAACTCCCTTCCCCCATCTATTGCTCCCAGGGCCGGTGCGGTCTGCAGCTTCCTTTTTAGGAGCTCGAACGCGGCCTGGCATCCTTCATCCCATGACCACTCCACTCCCTTGTGCAGGAGTCGGAGTAGTGGGGCTGCCATGGCTGCATAGTCCTCCATGAAGTCTCGGCAGTACCCGGTTAGCCCTAGAAACGACCTCACACCCTTTATGGTGACGGGGACCGGTAACTCCTGTACCGCCTCCCTCCTAGCCCTATCGATGGCCCTTTCTCCGGCGCGGATGGTCAGCCCCAGGAACTTGACTTCCTTTTGACCGATCTGCGCTTTCTTTGGGTTGACTTTGAACCCCCTTCTGGTCAGTAGTTCCAACAGTTCAGCCAGCAGTGGGCCGTGCTCCCCGACTGTGTCGGTAAAGAGGAGCAGGTCGTCCACGTACTGTACTAACTGAAGGGGCTGACTGAACTCCTTCAGGCTGTCCGCCATGCATTGGTGGAAAATGCTGGGACTATTGTGGAAGCCTTGTGGCAAGCAATTCCAGGTATACTGTTGTCCTCTGAAAGTAAAGGCAAATTTATACTGGTCCTCCCTCCGCACAGGGATCGACCAGAACCCATTGGAAACATCCAGCACCGTGAACGTGGTCGCGGATGCGGGGATACTCCCAATGAGGTCGGCCACTGCTGCCACTGTGGGGGCACATGCGGGGATGTTGCTGTTCAACACCCGATAGTCCACCGTGGCTCTCCAGGAATTGTCCGGTTTTTTAACCGGCCAAAGCGGAGAGTTCACATGGGTGGCTATAGGCCTCAGCACCCTCTGCTGTACCAGTGCTGATATGGCCACCTCCATATCAGTCTCTGCTTCCTTTGGGAAGTTGTACTGCTTTTGGGGCTGGGCCATGGGATCCCCATCTACCCTAACCTCAAAGCCAGCAACCCTCCCACAGTCGTGTTTGTGCGTGGCGAACGCACCTAACTGAGCCTGCACCTCGGCTCTAAATACTTCTGGGATACCCTCCATCATTTCACCGAGGTCGTAACTCCCTTTCGGCTTCATGGTACACAGGGTTCCCTTCCCATCCTTTCCCGGGATTACTACCACTCCACTTTCCTTTCCGGTGTTGGCCCCCCAAGGGCAATGGTTCCTGAGGTCCACGAGGATCCCATGGCCCACGATGAAGTCGGCCCCTAGGATCCCCTTCCCTCCCTCCGCATCCCATCTCGCCAGGACACATGTCCACTTTGTCTGGAGTGTGCCCAGGCGGATCGAGAGTGGCCTGGAGAACGCACCCGTCTGCTCCGCCCCTGTGAACCCCGATAGGACGTATGGAACCCCGTTAGACAGAGGTGAGGTGGTGGGATTCTCCGTATGGATCACGGTGCATGAAGCTCCCGTATCCAACAGATAAGTCCCCGTTTCCTTCTCTACCTCCATCTGCACGAGCGGTCTCTTCCATCCGTCGTACCGGAGCGCACATAGATAGACGGGCTGCGCAGGCTCCAGTCATTGCGGGCCACTTTGGGAAGGGGTTGGGGGAACCGCTGGACCGGTGGTGGCTGCTATCTTTCCCTTAGTGAGGACCAATGACCTCACTGAAGCCAGCAGCACGTCCAGCAGCTCTGGAGGGACAGTTGGCTCCGTCTCTCTCTCTGGGGCAGAGGTCGGGGGTGCGGCCGGGGCTTGGGCTGGGGCTGTGGGGACCTTTTCCCTTGTGTCCTTCCAGGGATTCTTACAGTCCCTGCGCCAATGCCCCTCCTTCCCACAGCCGTAGCACGTTTGTCGGCTTTGGTTGGGACGGCTCCCTTCCTGGCGCCACTCTTTATGGGGCTGGTCACCAGGCCTGACCTCACAAACCTTCCCGTTTTGCTGGGGTGTCTCACTATCCCTCCCGTTTCTAAAGGTGACGGTGAGTTGGCGGATCACCGTCGCCTCCGTGGTCAGAGGGTTTCGGGGGTCGAACCAGGCTATTGCCTGCGTTCGAACGTGGGGCAGGGAGTTATTCATCAGGCACCTGAGCCAGTGGACTAACTGGTCCCCATCCAGGTTCGCTCACGCCGGCATTCCCGGGCACGCACCCTGGTAGACTGGCCACAGCCTGTCCGCGAACGCCTGCGGGAATTCCCCGGGGAGCTGGACTGTTTTCTCCACCCGGGTGAACGGATTCCTCTCGTTCATCCCCATGGCCTCCAGGATCTCGTCCTTCAGCCTGCCATAATTTTCCTGACCCCTCTTACACCCATCGGGTAGCATCTGGAGGAGATCGCTACCCAGGGAGAACAACATCATCTTGGCCTTCTCTGCCTCGTCGCAGTCGTTAACACAGGCCGCCTGCTCTATCTCCCTAAAGTGAAGAGAAGGGTCCCCCTTCATGGTGAGCTTGGGGATGTAGCTCACCATGGAGCGCAATTGTTGCGCACCGTGTGGCACCAAGAATTGGTTCTGGAGGTCCCCAGGTTCCCCGTCGTCACCGGGTGGTCCGTACCTCCATTGTGTCACGGGGTACACCGGTCCCGGTCCCTGATTCTCTCTCGGGCTACCCTGGTCTACCTTGGATTCTTCATCCTCCACCCCCTCCTGATCCCAGACCTCTGGAAAACTAGGGGCTGGGGTGGTGGCTGTGAAATCTCGGGTTCCCTAACCCGTTTTGTTCTGGGGGCTGCCTGAGGGACTTCCCTGCTTGGGTTACCGTTGAACTCAGCCTGGCCGACCTTGGGGCTAATGAGGCATATCATCCCCTTTGCCCTGGCCAATGCCAGATTCAGGCTTTCTATTTACTGCCTACAGGGGCCGTGGTCTGCCTCCTCAAACCCTTGAGCGCAGGCCAGCTTATAGGCTGCTTTTACTTCGCCTACCTTTTCCTCCTGTGCCTTCAGTTCCCCTGTAAGGCGGCTAATCTCTGTTTTTAATCTCCTCTCTTTCTCCCTGGATTCTCTTGCCTGATACTCTACGTGTTCTACCCTGAACCTAGCGCTCCCCTCCAGCTCAGCTATCTTGCCCTCCAGCCTTTCTACCTTCCCCCGATGGTCCCGGACCATCGCTGCCCTCTCTTGGCTTATGGCCTCCAGAGCCACAAGCACCTTCCCTTCCGCTGCAACCTTTTCCTGCAGCTCCCGGGACAAATGCTTAATTTTGGTTTCCTAACTGGCCACCGCGTGGTCCAGTACCAGAACCTGCTTTTGATAGCACATAAGCCACACCGCTTTTTCAATGCCCTTGCGGTGCTCTTTACTAGCCGTCCACTGGGCGGCTGCCTTTAGGGGACGCTCGGCTCCTAACAGGTCATATACCCATTTTTTTGCTACATTTACTTTGCCACACACGTAGGAGGATAACCTGTCCTCCATAACATCTGTCTCACCCGAGTCTTTGTCCACCACACAAGGGTTCTGTAGCCAGTGTCCCATCTGGGTCGCCATTCTGTAAGGGGTCGTTTTAACGAGCTTGTGGTGTGCGAGATCGGTTTTTGATTTCACACTGCTCGTGAGCGGTTCCAAAGCGCTCCCCCCTCACCGGTTCTAGACACTGGGCTTATTGCCAGACCACCTTGATGTGTTGGCCCAACTTGTGACTTGGAAGACAAATGGATCAGGTGAGACAAGGTAAGTTTTAAATCAAAGGTCTCTTTATTTTTAAGGAGAATAAAACATAGAGAATGAAGAAACAATGCAGACAAAAATCATGAACACGCCTCTCAATGGGAACTAAAATTTAACACACAAGAGTTACTTTGACTATCATAATACATCAATTCTAGATCAGCGATATAATAAAACGGGGGTGGAGAAAGCGCACGGCACAACGAAGGATGAATAACACTCCTGAATTACAAAGCCCTTAATATTAAAAACCCTCCCATCTCTAAAATATACCTCAACTAGATCAGCTAGGTGGAGTTGGGCCTCTATGCTCACCAGGGTTTTTAAAACTGTCCTTGACCTTGGTGCTCCTGTATCGTCCGGGATCTCCAATCTTCCTTATGGGACCGGCTCCTGAACCTGCTCTCCTGCTCGAACTTGTAGGCCCTCTGTGCTCCTCGAACCGTAATCGAACCTCTCCACTCGCTCTGCCTTTGACCTCGTGTCTGTGTGAAACTGTGGTTTTTTTTTAATGTCTCTTTTCCCCCAACAGTTATACTGTTTTCTTGCCCTTATCTTGGTGCCAAATCAGGGGTTTTCTTTTGTTAAAGTAATGGGCAGGTTGCTTTGACAAAAGCGGGTACTTTATTTTAATGTCTTGTAAATGAAACTAATGGGATCTGTCCTGTGTCCCTCTGAGTTTGGTACAGATAATAGGTTTTGTCTGTGCTCTGCGATTTCAGAGATGGGTTTGCGTTTTGCTAGCAATTAACACACCTTGAGGTGTAAATACTTCTGTTTTGACTTCGTTACTACTGTAACCATTTTACCATATCAATTGCAGTCAGTTCTGGAATCTTCTAATCGGTGGTGTCTCAGGTTTCTTTAAGATACTGCAGTGGTATGTCCTTCTGAAATGAGTCATGTGATCTGCCAACTCCATCTTGTGTTCATAAAATGTGGCCATTTCAGGGGTTTTACAATGTAGACTGTATTTTCCTAGATTTTTCAAATCCTACACCAGACTCTATGTCTCCCCGAGCCCCCATTCCCCATCTCTCCTGATCCCCCATTCCCCAGTCTCCATCTCTCCCCTAGCCCCCATTCTCCAGTCTCCATCTCCCCCGCTCCCTCATTCCCCAGTCTCCATCTCCCAAGCCCCCATTCCCCAGTCTCCATCTCCCCCGCTCCCTCATTCCCGTCTCCATCTCCCAAGCCCCCATTCTCCAGTCTCCATCTCCCCCGCTCCCCCAGTCTCCATCTCTCCCCTAGCCCCCATTCTCCAGTCTCCATCTCCCCCGCTCCCTCATTCCCCAGTCTCCATCTCCCAAGCCCCCATTCTCCAGTCTCCATCTCCCCTGCTCCCTCATTCCCCAGTCTCCATCTCCCAAGCCCCCATTCCCCAGTCTCCATCTCTCCTGATCCCCCATTCCCCAGTCTCCATCTCTCCCCTAGCCCCCATTCTCCAGTCTCCATCTCCCCTGCTCCCTCATTCCCCAGTCTCCATCTCCCAAGCCCCCATTCCCCAGTCTCCATCTCTCCTGATCCCCCATTCCCCAGTCTCCATCTCTCCTGATCCCCCATTCCCCAGTCTCCATCTCTCCCCTAGCCCCCATTCTCCAGTCTCCATCTCCCCCGCTCCCTCATTCCCCAGTCTCCATCTCCCAAGCCCCCATTCCCCAGTCTCCATCTCCCCCGCTCCCTCATTCCCCAGTCTCCATCTCCCAAGCCCCCATTCTCCATCTCCCCCGCTCCCCCAGTCTCCATCCCTCCCCTAGCCCCCATTCTCCAGTCTCCATCTCCCCCGCTCCCTCATTCCCCAGTCTCCATCTCCCAAGCCCCCATTCTCCAGTCTCCATCTCCCCTGCTCCCTCATTCCCCAGTCTCCATCTCCCAAGCCCCCATTCCCCAGTCTCCATCTCTCCCCTAGCCCCCATTCTCCAGTCTCCATCTCCCCTGCTCCCTCATTCCCCAGTCTCCATCTCCCAAGCCCCCATTCCCCATCTCTCCTGATCCCCCATTCCCCAGTCTCCATCTCTCCTGATCCCCCATTCCCCAGTCTCCATCTCTCCTGATCCCCCATTCCCCAGTCTCCATCTCTCCTGAGCTCCCATTCCCCAGTCTCTATGTCTCCCCAAGCCCCCATTCCCCATCTCCCCTGATCCCCCATTCCCCAGTCTCCCCATGCCCCCATTCCCCAATCTCCCCCCTCTTCCAAACTCTCGAGCCTGCCCCTAATTAAAGTCCCCCTCCCCGAATCCCCCCGAAATATTGGGGCTCTCTGTGGGTGAGCAGCAGTCGATGTTGAGCTCAGTGGAAAAGGCTGGGAAATTATTCTGTTTAAAATTAATGCAGTTCAACCTCGTTCTAACTTCCGACGCCAAGCTAATGGTTAGGAACTATTGACATAAGAGCATAAGAATTAGGAACAGGAGTAGGTCATACAGCCCCTCAAGCCTATCCACCATTTAATGTCATGGCTGATCTTCGACCTCATCTCCACCTTCCCACTCGATCCCCATATCCCTTGATTCCCCTACAGTCCAAAACTCTATCTATCTCAGCCTTGCATAGACGCAACGATTCAGCATCCACAGCCCTTTGGGGTAGAGATTTCCAAAGATTCACAACCCTCTGAGTGAAGAAATTCCTGCTCATCTCAGTTTTAAATGGCCGACGCCTTATCCTGAAACTATGCCCCCTAGTCCTAGATTCTCCAGCTGGGGGAAACAAGCTCTCAGCATCCACCCTGTCGATCCCTCTCAGAATCCTATGGCCTAGAAATTGAGTTTGCGCTGCGCCAGGGCTTTAGCGCCGGAAGTTAGCGCCGGCGCTAAGTCCCTTTGCGCGCGCCAAAAATTCAGTAGCGCCGCGCCCAAACGGCTGCCGGCGCTACTGAAGGGTTTTAGCGCCTGAAAACTGGCGCAACGCGCCGCCCGCTGCGGTGCGGCAGGCTCGGGAAGTGCAGGCCTCCTCCTTCCGTTAAGGAGGAGCTGCCTGCACCCGGCCGCGGCCCGCGCAAATCTCTTCAAAAATGAGCCCGGCACCTCGGACAAGTGCCGGGCTTGCATCTGTTCCGGGGGGGGGGGGGGGGGGGGAGAAGTCCGGGGAGGGAGCTGCGGGCAGGCGGCCGGCGGGAAAGCGGCCGGCTGCCGCGCCTCCTTAAAGCGCCGGCGCAGACTCCGGCAACACTCGTTTGCCGGAGTCTTAGTTGCGGCTGCCACTGGCGAGGCGGCCGCAACTGAATTTCGGCTTGGGGCCGGGTTACCACGGCAACCGGGACGCTGCGCACACCGATGACGTCATCGGTGCCGGCGCAGCGCTACCGGTCTACCGCCGCGGAAGGGCCCCAGGCAATTTAGGAACCGGCGCCAATTGCAGCGCTAGGCCCTCTAGCGCCGCAAAATCGGTGCTAAGGGCACTGAATTTCTAGGCCTATATGTTTCAAAGAGATTGTAGTGTATGTACCTTTAAGAGGAACTATGTTTTTGAAGCCCCTGTGTACTGTAGTACCAGTAGTGACCACTCGGGTATATAAGCCTGTATCGCGTCTTGTGTAGTTTAGTTCACCTCCAGACTTTGTTCAGTGAACACTTGTTAAATCAACTCCTGCATTCCGTGTCTCCATTACCACATGGATCTAACAGTGGCGACGAGTTAGAAACGAACTTACCTGCAATTCGGCAGCACCTCAAGGAGATCGATTCCTCAGACGAAGGTCGAAGCCAGAAGCAAGAAAAAAAAACTGTGGTTTCACCAGCTAAATGGGCTGGTGGCAGGTAGTGCACTGATCCTTCCTGGGCTGCGGCGGGCTGGGGCTCGATCGGGTGGCTCTGCAGCGGGGCCGGGCAGCAAGTCGGAAAGCAGAAGCAAAGAGAGGCAGAGGGTGGAACACTCAGGAGGCGGCCGGTGCTGCAAAGCATGTTGGCGTTCGGACCGAGCAGAGGGAGGGGAAAGTCCCAGAGGGTCCGCTCCACGACGGGAACGGTTCTCCAAGTAACGGAGAAACTATTTAAAAGATATATATAAAAAAAAATAGAAATACCGCGAAAAGCTGCAGGTCGCAACGGGAACCGCGGAGAACAGCGTTGGCAGCAGCGGCAGCGGCGGGAGGCGCCATCTTGACTCGGCGGGGAAGAAGGAAAAGCGCGGGAGGCGCCATTTTTGATTTTCAGGATGCCGAAGACTGGCAATATTACTGCTTTCGATAGTGATATAGAGGATTGGACCACATATGTGGAAAGAGTGGAGGTATATTGCAAGGCGAATGAAGTAGCGGATGATAAAAAGGCAGCGGTACTTCTAAATCTGATGGGCGCAAGGACATACGGGCTGTTACGAAACTTGATCACTCCAGCCAAACCGATGGACAAGAATTTTAAGGAGATTGTTGATACCTTAAAGGAGCACTTCAACCCAACACCGCTGCTGATAACGGAACGATTCAAATTCTTCAGGAGGAATCAGCACAAGAATGAAAGTAACGCTGATTACCTCACTGAATTACGAAAGCTGTCAAAGCACTGCCAATTCGGGGCAGGACTGGCAGATTCTCTACGAGACAAATTCGTCTGCGGTCTCCTAAGCGAAGGAACACAGAAAAGACTACTTTCTGAGAAAGATTTGACACTGGACAAGGCTTTCAGTGTGGCTGTATCATACGAAGCAGCAGCAAGAGGAGCTGCAGAGATACAGCAAAAGCCACAGGATTTCAGCACCCATGAAATGACACGGGGTTTCGAGAGATGTTATCGCTGCGGCAGATCTACCCATGACCAGAAGGACTGCTGGTTCAAGGACAAAGCATGCAGGCAATGCGGAAAGATGGGACACATTGCACGTGTATGCAGATCTGGAAAAAAATCCGCTGACAGTAAAAAGGTCAATAAGGAAAAGTACAGAAAGGTACAAATGATGACGGACAGTAGCCTCCGAAGACCAGAAGAGCGATAGCGACTCTGGAAATAAGAGACTAAGCTGTCTCAAATTACATAATGTAATTGCCAAAGAAGATTACCAGACCATTTGGGTTACCCTCACGATAGCGGGGTCCCCAGTCAAAATGGAGCTAGATACAGGATCAGCTCTGACCGTCATGAGTCGACGGGATTACGAGCGGCTATTTCCGCATATACCTTTGAAAGACACATCCATTATCTTGAAGACATATACGGGGCAGAAAGTATACCCCAGAGGGAAAATAAGGGTGCCTGTTGTATACAACGGCAAGGAAATACAGAAGTTGTATTTATACGTTCTGCAAGATGGTGGTCCACCGTTGTTGGGACGTGAATGGATCAGAAAGATACGTTTAGACTGGCACTCCATTCAGGCACTGACGGTGACCAGTAAGAAAAAAAATGATGATGACGTCATACCTGGACGATTAAAAGAAATCTTGGCTAACGCCAAAGAAGTGTTTCAACAGGAACTAGGAACCCTGAAAGGCGCCACCGCCTCAATAAAAGTGGAAGATGCGGCAATTCCCAAGTTTTTTAAGGCAAGGCCGGTGCCATACGCAATTCGTCCAGCCGTCGAGGCAGAGCTGGAGAATTTGGAAAAAGCAGGCGTGTTATCCAAGGTAGATTGGAGCGAGTGGGTAACACTCATCATCCCGGTCATGAAGAAAACGTTGAATAATGATAAATCTGAAGAACAGAGAAAAATTCGCATCTGTGGGGACTTCAAGGTGACTGTAAACCCGGTTCTTCACACGGTACACAGTATCCTCTTCCGAGGATAGAAGATATTTTCACCTCACTATCCGGAGGGAAACGTTTCACCAAAATTGACTTAGCACAGCCATATCTACAGATGGAGGTTGAGGAGGCCTCTAAAAAGTATCTCACGATAAACACACACAAAGGCCTGTACCAGTACAATCAACTGGTTTTCGGAGTGGCATCAGCTCCGGCTATCTGGCAAAGAGCTATGGTGCAAGTCCTGCAAGGGATTCCGGGGACTCAATGCTACTTAGACGACATCCTTGTAACAGGAGAAAACGACAACGAGCACCTTGCCAACTTGGTGCAGGTGCTCACGAGGCTGAGAGAACGGGGCCTACGAGCAAATCGCCCCAAGTGCGAATTTTTCCAAAAACAAATATCATATTGTGGCCATATCATTAACGAAGAAGGGTTGCATAAGTCACCTGAAAAAATTGAAGCGGTCGTAAAAGCCCCCGCGCCTGAAAATGTCTCACAATTAAGGTCGTTCCTGGGATTAATAAATTACTATCATAAATTTTTACCGAACTTGTCAACGGTTCTGCACCCTCTTAACACACTGCTACAAACGGGAGTAGTTTGGAAATGGAGCGAAGACTGTAAACGTGCCTTCCATAAATGCAAAGGCTTGATCACGTCCAGGGAAGTGTTGGCTCATTACAACCCATTACTGCCCATCAGACTGGTGTGCGATGCATCCCCTTACGGCGTGGGAGCGGTATTATCGCATAGATTCCCTGATGGCTCGGAGCGGCCGATAGCTTTTGCGTCACGCTCATTGAACTCAGCTGAGCGTAACTATGCCCAGATTGACAGGGAGGCACTCAGCCTGGTGTGTGGGGTGAAGAAATTCAACCATTACCTACACGGACAAAAATTTACCTTGTTGACTGACCATCAACCCCTCGTCTCCATATTCAACCCTAAAAAGGGCGTTCCCATTATGACAGCGCAAAGGCTACAGAGGTGGTCCCTTTTCCTAGGGGCACACCAATATGACGTAGAATACAAAAGAACAAAACAGCATGGGAATGCTGACGGGTTATCGCGCCTATAGTGGAATGTCTACCGGTGACAAATTCTACCATTGAAAAGGAAACAAGAAATGACCCGACTCTCTTACGAGTCTACGATTTAACGGTGAAGGGATGGCCAGCACATGGCGAACCATTGTTGCCAGCATTCTCGCAAAGAAGAGAACAGCTGTCAGGGTGCCGCGCAACCTTGATGTGTGGATCCAGAGTGGTGATTCCACCCAAACTCAAGGATAAGGAGCTTCACGAGGGGCATCTGGGTGGAGTGAAAATGAAGAACTTAGCCAGAGCGTTTGTGTGGTGGCCAGGTATCGATGGAGACATCGAAGAAATGACCAAGAGCTGTCTAGGATGCCAGAAGGTCCAAAACGCCCCACCACAAGCCCCTCTACATCCATGGGAGTGGCCCTCATCTCCATGGCAAAGGGTACATACCGACTTTGCTGGTCCATTTATGGACTCAATGTTCTTAATCGCGGTGGATGCACACTCCAAGTGGCCGGAGGTAATAAAGATGTCCTCCACCACCACGGAAAAAACCATCACAGTATTAAGGACCATATTCGCCAGGAATGGGCTGCCTGAACAGATCTGTTCTGATAATGGACCGCAATTTGTATCCGAAGAATTCAGGAAGTTCTTAAAAAACAATGGGGTTAAGCACTACCCGTCCGCCCCATACCATCCCGCCACCAATGGATTGGCTGAAAGGTTTGTCCAGACCTTCAAGAAGGCCATAAAGGCCATGGGTAATGAAGACATAAATCTACAACATAAGGTAGATAACTTCTTATTTGCATACAGGAATGCAACACATGTGGTTACAAACCAAACCCCCACCATGATGTTTTTCAATAGAAGACTAAGATGCCGGCTGGATTTGGTCAAGCCAAACGTCAGAAGGGACGTAGAGAACCGGCAATTTCAAAGCATGAATGAAAGGCCAACTAGAACCTTCCAGATAGGTCAACCAGTTTTGGCCCGGGACTACCGTACCGAGAAATGGCAGCCTGGAACTATTTGCACACGACTAGGACTGCTGATGTATACCGTGGACATTGGAGAAAGCATAATAAGGCGCCATGCTGACCAGATCATAGAGTCATCCGAAAAAGGACAACCTACACCACAACTCTATACGCCTAGTGATGAAGCAGAGATACCCATAGTATCTACCTCCGATCCGGTGATACTGGAACCAGATGAACCCAACACTGGCATTGAAGCCGAATCGACCTTGCCAGAAGAACCTACTACACCACCGAAACCTACTACACCACCGAGGCGTTATCCGGACCGAGTCAGGAAGCCTCCAGAGAGACTGAATTTGTAATTGATTAACTTCAGCAAATGTGTAGATTATTGTTCTTGTAAAAATGTTATTTAATGATTACTTAAAATGTTATGTACTATTTATCTAAAAGGGGAGGAATTGTAGTGTATGTACCTTTAAGAGGAACTATGTTTTTGAAGCCCCTGTGTACTGTAGTACCAGTAGTGACCACTCGGGTATATAAGCCTGTATAGCGTCTTGTGTAGTTTAGTTCACCTCCAGACTTTGTTCAGTAAACACTTGTTAAATCAACTCCTGCATTCCGTGTCTCCATTAACACACGGATCTAACAGAGATCACCTCTCATTCTTCTAAACTCCAGAGTATAGGCCCAATCTACTCAATCTCTCATCATAGGACAACTCTCTCATCCCAGCATTCAATCTAGTGAACCTTTGTTACACTGTCTCTAAGGCAAGTATATCTTTCCTTAGATAAGGAGACCAAAACTGTGCACAGTACTCCAGGTGTGGTCTCACCAAGGCCCTGTACAACTGTAGCAAGACTTCCTTACTCTTGTACTCCAACCCCCTTGCAATAAAGGTCAACATGCCATTTGCCTTCCTTATTGCTTGCTGTACCTCCATCCTGTACGAGGACACCTAAATCTCTCTTAATACCATCATTTAATCGTTTCTCACCATTTAAAAAATATTGTTTTTCTATTCTTCCTACCAAAGTGAATTACCTCACATTTCCCCACATTATACTCCATCTGCCACCTTATTGCCCACTCACTTATCCTGTCTATATCCCTTTGCAGGCTCTTTGTGTCCTCCTCACAGTTTACTATCCCACCTAGCTTTGTATCATCAGCAAACTTGGATACATTGCACTCGGTCCCTTCATCTAAGTCATTAATATAGATTGTAAATAGCTGAAGCCCAAGCACTGATTCTTGCGTCACCCCACTAGTTACAACCTAGAACTTGAAAATGACCCATTTATTCCTACTCTGTTTTCTGTCCATTAACCAATCCTCTATCCATACTAATATATGACCCCCAACCCAATGAGCCCTTACCTTGTGCAGCAACCTTTTATATGACACCTTATCGAATGCCTTTATGAAATCCAAATATACGACATCCACTGGTTCCCCTTTATCTACACTGCTAATTACAACCTCAAAAAACTCAAATAAATTTGTTAAATATGATTTCCCTTTCATAACACCATGCTGACTCTGCTTAAACATATTGGCCCAGAAATTAGGTTCGGGGGCTTGCCGCGCGTGCAAGCCCCCGATGTGCACTTACCCGGCGCGCCTGCCGTTCTGCTCCCGGGACGCTTGCAATTCCTGTTTTCAGTTGATTACTCCCGGGCAGCGTCTGACGTCACGCCGCCCAGGAGTGCAGCCAGCGCGAAGCCTCGAGCGCGGAGTCTAAGTTAGACACGCCCCTTGAGGTCTCCTTAACATAAGCCACGCCCCCAATTTTTAACACAAGCTGCAAAGCAATTTTACATGCAGAGCAGCATTTTAAATACATTTTTTGTATTTTTATTAATCTTTAGGTAACTTTTATAAAGTTTTAAATGCTTTTACATTATTTTGAAGAATATAAAGTAGTTTTAAACAGAATTAAAGCGTTGTTATTTTGATGAGCTGGCTGGGATCACGTGGGCACTGGGCAACCAATGGGAGGTTGCAAAAGTTCATTCATGAGTTTGATAGTAAGAACTGTCAAACTCATGAAAACTCAGGGCGCCCAAAACAGCACTTAAACTACAAATAAAAGTTAAAAAAACATCCCACTAAATAAATGAACTATGAATAACTGTAAAAAAAACTATTTTAAACAATTAATCAAATTAAAAAATTTTTTTTTTTTAACAAATCGGGTCTAAAAATACACTTACCTTACTGTAAATTCTTTAAAAATAATAAAGCTGCGGAAAAAAAATTCTAAATTGTATTAATAGACCACTTACCTGTAAAACTAAGTACTTACGTCTGGTTTTTTCAAGCGTTAAAAACCGGAGGCCTTTACGCACGGGCAACTTTTTACAAAAAAACAAATTTCAGCGCGCACGTGCTGCCTGATACGTCGCACGCATTCCGCCTCTTAACCCCTTGGTTCAGAGGACAGGAAATGCCGGTTTTCAGTGCATGCGCTGTGCATCCTGAAAACTGGCACTTCCATCGGGCCCACGCGTGAGTACCCCGTCCGTACTCACGCGTTGGGACCGGAATTACTGGCCCATTATGATTTTCTAAGTGCCCTGTTACCACTTCCTTAATAATGGATTCCAGTATTTTCCCGATGGCTGATGTCAGGCTAACTGGCCTGTAGTTCCGTTTTCTCTCTCCCTCCTTTCTTGAATACTTGACAGTACCTCACAGAAGTGTCTGTTGTTCATGTGGGCGTACTGCAGCAGGAGATTTAAAATCGTTTATCTCCCGGGCTGCTGGAGGCAGCTCTCGGAATAGGATCCCTCCGATTCCAGTAGACTCCAGATCATTCCGGGAGGGTTGGGAACATTAAGCAGAGCTGATACAGGATGAAGGATGAGCTGTACCCAAAGCATTAATTGGATGCCAGGTTTGAGTAATAGGTGATGATACATTCATTTATGAGTTTATAAACCATTCATAATCATTCATTTAATAGCGGGATGGGGATTTCTTATTGGCCTGCATTAATAATCATTGCATTTACAAGAGAGAAAAAATTTAGGTCACCAAAATATGAAAAAATATCTATGAATGCGGATTCATCTCAGTATTTAATGGTAATGGGAGTGTATATTAATTCAGACTATACATAGAATATAATGATAATAGGGATCATTTAGGAAAGGATTAAACATTGTGGCCTGGAGATTCTTCCTTTAGCACAACCCGAAAGTTGCACCGAAATTGCGGCCATTTTGCCAAAGTTGAATCTTTTAATTTTAAGACTCAAAGAAGAAATATGCTGTTGTGGTTTTGGCGTTTCCTTGGGCCTCGATTGTTTACGCTGATTTATGCCCATTGTAAATTCAGATGTATTCTACTGAGATTGGGAGGCTACTTGGGTGTAATTTGGCTTTGGCAAACGTGGCCAGTTCGCCGTCATCCTGACCACAAATCCCGGGCTTATATATTTTCCCATTTCAGTTCACTTTTTTCATTAAAAGTACATCTGGTTAAACAGATTCTATTCTTTTATGCAACCGAATACTCAAAAATGAAATGAATTTGCCATGTTTTGCATCCAAGTGCTGGAATGATGCTTGTTTTTCAGGGAAGCGATGGAAACACAAGGTGCAGCAAGAAACAAAGAAACCAGCTCTCCCTGGTCAAAAGGCAGTCACAATGTTATTTTATGACTAAACAGCACAAATGGGGATTGCTACAACTGAAGGGTAATTGCGTCACCCTGGAAACAAGGCTAGTTTCTACATACAACCAAGACAAGGCATGAGACTGGTGTAATTTATTGTCCAATCCTTCCCATGTCTTGAAGATCACTCCCTTGTTGCTACATCTTTAAATTGATTTCGATCGGAAAAAGTGTTCTTGTGTAAGGTTCTGTGGATTTGGAGATTTCCTGTGGTACTACTTGTTGTGAACAGGATACATTGTTTTATAATGACAGAGGGTTTGCCATATAGAGCATATACAGAGTGCTAGAAAAAGTATTATAGAGTCGGCTTGCTGTGTCATTGCTACTGGAGAAATATAAAAACAAAATGTTCTTTCTCTTCCTGCAACAGTCACATTCTTTTTTTACTATGTAATTACTTCTGTGTCTTCCAGTTTATCTTTGGGTAACTTTAACTCCCAAAAACTGGTGGGTTTGGGTTGGGTGGGATGTTAACATTTAAAAAATCTCAAACCCGAACCCAACTCGAACGTGCCCACTTCTGGTTTTAACGGAGGCGGGCGACCAACCCATTCCCAGGAGGCGGGTTGCTCATTTAAATATTTTAATGAGGCTGCGTGCCTCAGATTTTATCTCTCTTCCAGGTTCAACCCTGGCTGGCCGGGTTTCCCAGGTGTCGGGAAACCTGGTAGCTAAGGGGAGGCGAGGACTGCTGCAAGTCCTTTTCCTGCACTGCTTGTGGTCCAAGAGGAGCAGGCGTACGTTCCTTCGGCCTACCAAGCTAACCTACTTCCCTCCCCGCGATCGGAACCACCCCCCCCACCCCGCGATCGGACCCCCTCTGCAATCAGATTCCCCCCTGATGGGTGTTTTCTGTATTTGTTCAAAGTTTCAGTAGTCTACAAACCAGTGATCACAAGCCAACCCCCGCAATCACCGAACCCACCCACCCCCCCGACTCCCCATCTCTGCCCTTGATCTCTCTCTGACCCGGTGCAATCAACCCCCGACCCTCCAAACCACACTGCACCCCTCGCCCCCACCGCAATCTCTATCCCGAGGAGCAAGACTTCCGAGTTTCCCGACCGGAACTCCTCCCTTCTGCTTGGAAATCCCGCCCCAGTAAATATCAGGGCCTTTATTTCTTCCAATTAGACTCTTGGGACACTGGAGCCTGCTCTGCTTTTACCATTCTACTTGCCTATCCTGCTTTAACTGTTCACACACTGGGGGTAATTTTGACTTTGGGCGATAGTGTAAAACGGGTGATATCGATTCAGCCAGGCAAAGTTATATAATGGGCGGGTGAAGTGATATCTCCCATTTTACACTATTACCCAAAGTCAAAATTACCCCCACTGTCTTGTATATGGGGGTGAAATTGGGCTCGGTAGCGGCCAGCACTACAAGGCCCCTTAAGCATCTGGAATGGTGTCCGCAAAACGCGCACACACTTCTGACGCTATGTGCGCCGGATGCCATAATTGGTAAAGAGGTTAGCGCGTGCGCACTTAACGTCTGCTGGCAGCACGCAGAGCAGGCAGATTATAACATCAGTGTGCAACGCTGATTTGATGTCAACACTGCCATTTTGTAGTTCCACACTCCAGTCTACGCCCGGTCTTAACTTCGCACAGCTGAACATGCGTTAAGCAGCATGAAGGAACCCCCACCAGCGCTATTTAAAGGGATCCTCAACTTCTTGCAGGTTCGTTGCTGGTTTATTTCTTCTGGCTGTTGCTGCAATTCTACACGTTTTGGGTGTTTTCTGTATTTGTTCAAAGTTTCAGTAGTCTACATGGAGTGATCTGGCAGGTGCTGAAGTACTTTCTTGCTGACTTCGAGGCTTCTGCACAAACCAGTTGCTTCCACATATGGATGGACATGTGGGCCTCCACTTGGTATTGAGCATGACTGGGAGAATGAGCAGAAACCACACAGAGCAGGACAAGTTGCTCGAAGAGGGAGGAGGAGGAGGAGGAAGGGAGGCTGCAACATAGACAGCCCCTTTCTGCTCGGGCTCTACATGAACAAATAATTCATGAGCGATACCAGTAACCTCAACCACAATTCCCCATTCATCAACCGTCCCACACTCATTGCCTTCGCTCTGTCACTGACCATCACATCGTCCTCTTAACACACTGCAAAAATAAAAGCCAACACAAAATATGCATTCCAATGCAAATTTATAATTTAAATCAGATCATAGTGCTTACAAAAAGACTAATCATCCTTGTGCATCTCCTTAGTGCCTGTTCCGTGTGCCTTTGCCTGTCCTAGTGCTCCTACGAGGTGCTACTGCAGGGGCTACAGCATGGCTGGAAGGCTGCTTATTTTCAGTGGAGAGGACTGCAGATGGCCTTGTAGGGCAACCTTGAGCAGCTCTGGGCCTAGAAGGCCCAGCTGCAGACTGCACCATCTTGGCCTGGGTTGCAGCAGTCTGGGCTGGCTGGTTGACAGGCAACAACAAGGGCACTGGCAGATTGGCGGTGATGGGAGCACGAATGCTGTCATCCTGAGAGAGGACAGCAGGTTAGTACTCCATGGAGCCACTGCCACTAGCCTGGGGTGGTGCCTCAGCAATCGTAGTACTCTGTTGGAGAGCAGATTGCTGTGACACCCTGGAGGCCCCTTTGCACACTGGTATCCAGAGCAGTGATGACAGCAGTCTGAGCTGGCATTGCAGCAAGCTGAGATTGCATGACACCAGTCTGACCTTCCACTGCAGCACTCAGATGTTGGGTAGATGCTGCTTGTGCTGCAATGGAAGCTGAGACATCGGCCATCAGATGCTGCATCATGGTTGGTTCCACAGGTGTGTTGATGGAGGTGGCGACCTGTTCCATATAGGAAAGGATGGGCTCCAAGCTCTGCACAAAGCCCTGTGCCAAGTTGGTGCTGGACTCCTCCATGTTCCTTGACATTGAATGCAGGCTTTCCAGTGCACCAAGTATTTGGGTGTGTGGACCCTTCAGCCTTCTTCTGTAGCCTGGCCCATCGAAGTCATCTTCCGAGTCCTCTGCAGCAGAACTAGTGTGCGACCTCACCCTCTAGCGAGCTAGCACCTACACTAGCCTAGCTCCTGCACACTTATGCCCGGTGTCTCACCACATGCAGATCACGCCTTTATCCTATCCTCTAAATTACGTGCAGTGTCAGTATCTGAGCTGGTGGCTGCGAGTGTGAAATCAAGTGACGGTGTGTCTTCATCTTCACTGTCTTCCTGCTATTCCACCACTGCCTGGGCAGGTTGCAGTTCTTGAGTATCTGAAATGAAAAAGGGACAAGGGTTGGGTTGTGGTGAGGAGAAAGTAAGAAGTGCATGCTTACACCATCTGCAGCTTGTAAGTCAGAAGAGATTGAGGGATGAGGGAAGATTAGGAATGAGGGTACCGTCATATTCAATGGCATCAGCCCCACCGGTGGCCACGGCCTCAGCGATGCCCCTCCCCATAATGGCCAGCACCGTCTCCTCCATGGGAGTCAGAACATGCAGGCGCACCCCTCTCCCTCTGCAAGAGAGAGGGAAGTGTGTCAGTGAGTGCCGGCAATCTGCTTGGGTGATGCGGCTGTCATGGTTGATTAGCTGCCAGTGTGTGCAAGCTGTGAGATGTGGATTTGAGGTTTGCAACAGTGCTAAGTGTGAGATGGTGAGGTGAAGCATATGATTGTTGGTAGGTGAGTGATGGGGGTGTGGTGCATTGAGCAGTGGCTGAGGCTAGTGGTGCAGTTGGTAGGATATGACATTTGAAGATGCATTCACTGACCTTGACCACTCGTGTGAGGTTGTTAAACTTCTTCCAGCACTGCATCCAGACTTGGGGCTACACTCCTGGTATTGACCTCCGCCGCTATCTGTTCCCACTGCCTTCTCATCATGTGTCTGGAGGGCCTCCTGAGGATGCAGGACATCTTTCCTTCTTTCCATTTCCTCCACCAAGACCCCAAGGCAGTATCCGAAAACCTGGGGGCATGCTCTCTCCCATGTCAGCCACTGTTGAATCTTCTGCTGCACACTATTCAGAATGATGTTAGCACCTGCTCCAGCCACAATGCACCTCCCCTTTAAGAGGTGCAGGCTAGCTTTAATTAGTGCAAGTTAGTAACGATATTGGGCTCCCTGCTGATGCGTGCAGCCAATGAACAGAGCGGGGAGTGCTGGCTGCAGGCAGAAATCATTATAATTAGTAGGCAGCAGCAAGTTGGCATGTTGCCTGCATTCCACTCAATGGGCGCAGGTTAATCGCACATCGCAATCCTCGCGCCCGTTTTCAGGGGCTAACCAATTTAATCCCCTATATCTTTTATTTCTTTGATTTCTCTCATTATGTCTCAAGCACATAGCACTTTCGCCATTTAACCATCTCCTGTTCTCCATTAAGCATTTTACAGGTTATTCTATTTCTTTGTCTGTGCGTGTGCGGTCATTGTGTGTTTTTTTTAACCCTCTTCTTCCTGTTCTGTTCCTTTTTAAATGCAGTTTATTTGTATTATCTTCCAGTTCTGAGGAAGTGTTCAATGCCCAACTTGTATTTTCTTCACAGCCAATGTTCCCCGTAATTTTTTTTCGGGTGCTTGGCCACTTTAAGGGGCTGCGTGGCCCATTCACAGTTGCACGCATGCGCGAACGTGAACATTGCAAAAGCTGGTCCTGGGCTGTGAGGGACTGGCAGAGAGCTACATAAAGCTCAATCTGTCTTCCAAATGCAGTAAGCAACAGCTTCTAACCTTGGAAAGTGAAGACCTATGAAATGGGAGCTTTTATAGACCATTTGCAGCTGTCAACTTAGTAAATCATCCCATGCTGACATAACACTCGACCTTCTTACCTGACGTGATCCCCAAAGTCATTGGCGAACTCTAAAAATCTGAAGGTAAGCTTAAAATAATACTTAGTTGGCTGTTAACAATGCATTTAATTATGTTAATTGCATCTCCAGACAACATCAGAGGGTCTGAGCAGCATGGGGTGGGTGGGAGGCCCCGTGGGAATTGGAGGCCTGGGAGGTTGGGGGATAGGAGCATCATCGGAGGGTCAGGAGGAGCACGGGGGGCCAGGAGTGTGGGCGGGGGAGGCAGGCGACATTGGAGGGCCGGAGGAGCACGGGGGGCCAGGAGAGTGGGCGGGGGAGGCAGGCTACATTGGAGCATTGGAGGGCCGGAGGAGCATGGGGGGCCAGGAGAGTGGGCGGGGGAGGCAGGTGACATTGGAGCATTGGAGGGCCGGAGGAGCACGGGGGGCCAGGAGAGTGGGCGGGGGAGGCAGGCGACATTGGAGCATCGGAGGGCAAGGAGGAGCACGGGGGGCCAAGAGAGTGGGCGGGGGAGGCAGGTGACATTGGAGCATTGGAGGGCCGGAGGAGCATGGGGTGTTGGCGGGAGGTTTCATGGGGCGGGGGCATCGGTCTCCGATGGTGGGGGGTGGTTTAGGTAGGGACGCTGGATCTGGGAGGCAAGTGTAAAGGCACTTAGCTCCTGGATCCAGCAGTCCTCGCCTTACTTTAGCTAGCGGGTTTCACGAGGCCTGCAAAACCAGACCAGGTAAAGTTAAATTGAAAATGGAGGTTAAATCTGAGGCATGCCAGCCTAATGCTAATATTTAAATGGGTGACCCGCCCCCTGGGAACGGGTTGGTTGCCTGCCCCCGTTAAAACCGGAAGTGGGCGGGTTGTGGTCGGGATTCAGATTTTTAACACTTTAACTTCCTTCACAAGCCCCCCCGCCCACCCCTTCTTTTCAGGTTAAAATTCCCTCCCATTAACTCTGTTTCTCTCTCCACAGACCTGCTGAGTGTTTTTCAGCATTTTCATAATTTCATTAGCCAGTCTTGCTGAGCCCTACAAGCAATAAATCTATCGCCGTCAAAAAAAAACTAGCCTGGCGAAACAAACGAACAAACCATTTTGTGTAAAACATAAAAAGCACATAGTAAGGCACAGACCTTAGTTAGATTCATTAGTGATGTGCACCATAATGCCCAAGCCTGGAATGGTAATGCACCACGCTGATCGTCACACAGTTTGCAACAATTTGGTTTTTATTTGCAGAACGTTTTCCTTGTGACAAATGACAAAAGTCTTCAAACCATCTAGGGATATTACAAATTACAGTAACTAATCCCTCAAAAATAATTTCAATAACAGGAACAACTGCAATACTACGTTGCAACAGACTGTATCCATTTTCTACACTAAGATATTGTTGAGGACAAACTTTGCAACTGAGAGCAGTAAAAGTCTACGTTAATCTTGCTGATGTGGTGTGTGAGGACACGGTGGTACCTGCATAACATTAAGTTTATGCAAGCCATTACATTGTAATATCACTGCCAGGACCCAACTGCTGCATATACAAGACACTGAACAATACAGATCTGCAGATGTGAGCCTCTGATCTATGCTCTAGATTACTTTGAAATGGCCTAGCCATTTTAATAAAAGCTTGGAGAAGGGCAAGGGAAAGAATTAAAAGCTCCTTTTACAGAAGTGGCTCCCATATCTGCTTGTACCTACATCACATCATGCCAACACCTTAAGAAAAGGCAGGTATTAGCTTCACCTCGTAAATGAAAAGTCCTCCTCCCCAGTTACAAATTTAGACTCCATATTTATGGGCAAAAATTCAACATTAGTGGATGAAGCGAAATCGAGAAAAACAAAAGTATATAAAAAGGCATTGAAACTAAAAAAAAAAAAATGTGGTTGTTAAAACTACGATTTGTTGTCCAGTTCCTCTCTGAAAGGACAACATCCACCCCTGATCAAGAAAATGTGGCAAACTACAGTATTATGCAATAATGGCACAATTTACCTGCAACACAAGTGGGACGCATGGAACGTTAATTGAAACCGGTACACAGCAACTATGTATTAGAGATATTGCTGTCCTTGGAATAAACTTCAATGGGGACTTAAAAAAGAGGCAAGGCCGACTTTTTTCCCCCCTTTAAGAGGAACACTGCGGGAAGGTGAAATGCAGAATGATAAAATTGACTATAACCAGGAGGTGCAATGATTAATTCTGAATTAACTGAAATACTGGGTTATCTAAATTGATGAAAGAACAGGGCAAGATTTTGTCATACAAAGCGCAAAAAGTACAAAGTTGTCAATTACACTCAAAATATGTACAAGTGTCGTAACTCTTAGTTACTAAAAACATAGAGCGCCTGTAAGACCGTCAATCATTGCACCCCTACTTGTAATGCAGTTACCGCAAGGTGTCTGACTACTGTAGTATTGTATGCTATGGCTGCACAAAGTGTAAAATTGCATTATGGTGAACTCTAACTCTAGAATACAATGCATGAATTGTGGAACAGCTCGTAACTTCCGACAGTTAGCCAACATTCTCTGCCGCTTCAGTAAACAGCTTTGTCCCATCCCAAGTAGTCTTGAACTGTTCAGGGACTGGATACTCTTTCTGTAAAGGAAACAAAACATGCGCATCTGTGAGTAAATATGACTTCATACTTGAAACAATTCTGCCCAGCGAGCATTTAAAACAACCACAGATTACTAATAATTCTCAACAGTATAGGGCGGGCATAGAATCATACAGCACAGGAGGCCATTCGGTCCACTGTTTCCATGCCGGCTCTTTGCAAGAGCTATCCAATTAGTCCCACTCCCCTGTTCTTTCTAAATAGCCCTGCAAATATCTCCTTTTTAAGTATATATCCAATTTGTTCAAACTTTTTTATCTTGGTGGGCCTCACAGGTGGAGCACATTCAAAGTTTAAAGCTGCGTTCCCATATACTGCAACTCCAGAGGCTGATCTTGGTGCTCTGATTTGGGATTTTGCGCCAATGAGGTAACAGTGTTAAGAACAGCCCTTTCCAAACCTCCAGGCCCACAAATACCAAACAGGACTGACCCTGACCCCTAAAGTGTGTGCTTCCTAGCTTACTCTCAACTGCACCAACGACCTTCGTCTCATTTTCTTCTCCTGAATGTACCATGTAACTGTACGGTACAGCAACTTCACAAAATGAATTTCACGTGTCAGATTAGCAAGGCCAGTGTTTGGACACTTGTGGCATAGGGTAAAGATTTCATAGGGTAAAGATTACTGTATGATGTTATCTTATCAATGCTTAAAGCATTCGTACCAAACTCCTTTCCCTACTATTTTAGTTGCAGTGCTATCCATTTATTTTAAACAGGATGACATCCCTGTTAAAAGAGGAAAGAGGGCAACCTCGCATGAGCTCATGAGCACAGCCGACAGTAATTTCTACCTTTATAATCCTTATCCAGACCAAAAGGAAAAAACCGAGACCTGAACAAATAAAGGCCCGGTAGTCAGTTCTCATCATCCACACTGAATGTGGCGATCATCGAAGGTGCGCACATTGCTATGTTTAGTAGGCTTGACTGATTGAACCACTGACCCTTCCCGTTTTAGTTTTGAGGTTCATTACTCTTTAGTGCCAGCGCTCGGAACCATGGCAACAGCAGAACACTGACTCCACTGTATTTCAGGACAACACTGTTAAAAATGAGAAGCTTTCATTGAAAATCACTTGAAGGCTGAAGTCCTCAGCTGTTTTCATTTCACGGCAAGCAAGTGAGCTCTAGAAAGAAAGGTCACTGAAAAATTCAGTGTAGTTTTGAAGATCTATGTAAGTACTAAAAAAAAAGGACAAACTGATTGGCAAATTCAAGCCTGCAACTTTGAATTCTGGCCAAGAGTTACTGAGATTAGATGTTACATCATGTTAGATGGCCTAAAGCTATTTTGGCACAAAAATATAAAGGAACGTTGGTCTCTAAAGAAAAGCAGGTTGTGTTTTGTACAACGCAGGGGTAGATTTTACCAACTCAAGCTCCTGGCATAGAGTTTCGTGCTCCAGGAATGCACGGCAAGAATTTGAGCGCGCAGGTCAGTATGGATTTTCTATCCATTCATTTTTAATGGGCGGGAAGTCCGATGGGGTGAAACCAAGCTCTGCGCTTGAATTCCCAATATACATCCCTGTCATGAACATCTGGCACTGGAAGTGCTGATTCGTAAAATCTACCCCCACATGTCCAATATTTGTCAAGAATGGTGTTAAAATAATTTTTTTGAGATTTGAAGTAATTTATTCCTCACCAATTAGGTTACTTCCTCACAATTATTATCCCCCTCCTCATAAATTTAAATACTGGCAAGGTCTGGGGCGTGAATAATCCACTGATCAACACTTTTTTTTGTTAAACTACATGGGATGGGACAAAGCGGTCGGGCCGTGCCGTTAAAAAGCTCGGGATGGGGTGGGGGATCAGACCAGGAGAAGGATCGGGGGTGGGTGTTGGCCAGCGATCGGGCCGGGCCGTGTCGTTAAAAAGATTGGGGGGGGGGGGTGTGTCGGAGAGAGGATCGGCCCGGGGGAAGGATTGAGGTGGGGGAGGGGAAGAGGATCAGGGCCGGATAATTGGGGTGGGTGAAGAGGAGATCAGGGCCAGCCACCAGAGGCTAGTGGCCGGCCTCAGCATCATTGTTGGGGGCGCGGGGATCGGAGACCCCGTGGGGCTTCCGATTGCGGGGGGCGGGCGAGGCAGGGACCCTGGATCCAGGAGGTAGGTATAAAGGCACTTACCTCCTAGATGCAGCAGTCCCCGCCTTGCTTTAACTGCCAGGTTTCACGAATTGTGAGAAACCCGTCCACATGCAGTTAAAAACAAAATGGAGGTTAAAAAAGAGGCTTCCAGCCTCATTATAATATTTTAATTGACGTTCCGCCCTGTGAGTGGGTTGGTCTCCCTGCCCCCCCGTCCCGCCTCCGTTAAAACCGGAAGTGGGCAGGTTGGAGGCGGGATCAGGTAGGGAATCCCATTTTTTATAATTTAACTACCCCCCACGCTCCAAACCCACCCGTTTTTGTAGGTTAAAATTCCCCCCCTCTGTCTCTACCCTATCGAATCCTTTTATCATTTTAAACACCTCGATCAGATCACCCCTCAATCTTCAATACTCAAGGGAATACAAGCCAAGTTTAAGCAACCTGTCCTCATAATTTAACCCTCCATGCCCTGGTATCATTCTGGTGAATCTGCGCTGCACCCTATCCAAGGCCAATATAGCCTTCCTAAGGTGCGGTGCCCAGAACTGTACGCAGTATTCCAGATGAGGTCTGACCAAGGCTGTGTACAACTGAAGTATCACTTCCTCCCCTTTGTGTTCCAGCCCCCTTACGATAAAGGCCAACATTCCATTAGCCTTTTTGATTGCACAAGTACTGCAGCTTTTTGGGGAAAAGGGAGGGGCAAATGGTCGTCTCCAGCGCTCCCCGCTCAGAGCTTTGCCTATCGGGAACTCGGCTGCATGCTTCCAGCGGAACTCTGCACCGGGAGGGCAGAAGATGAAAATTTACCCCCAGGGAGTCAAGTACGAAACCTTTCGTAATCACATCGGAGCCTGAAAGCAAGGATGCCAAGAAATGCAAAGCAATAAGTGTTCACGACTGTGTAAAACTTACATAATCATTGTCCTGAGGAATTAGGATGTTCATTTCAGAAGACTTGGCACTGATAATCTCACATCCTAAAGAGTCTTCACTGAGGTATATGTGGCAGCCTTCTGTCTTATTTATAGATATAGTCGGTACTTTGCCCATCACCTGCAAAGGCAATACACAAGCTTGGTTATAATCCAGCTAAATAGTGACAGCTTTTATAAGATGCTGTGACTGTTGAAGAGGGATACCAGACGATGCTACAGAAAGTTGAACATTTTTTTCAAAAGGAGCAAACTGTAAATACTAGAGTTTACAGGTGTAAAACTTTGGGATATATGTGAGTAAGAGATTGTGGCAAGGAGAAGGATGTTAATTGCGGGGACTGGAAAGCTCCCTTCAGAAGAATAGCCCCTACTGCAGTGAGACAGTCATCCTTTACCCTCTAGTGTTAATTTTCGTTCCTATCACATGGATTCGGCCTGGGTCTGGACGGTAACTGAGGAAGGATGTTCTTGCCATGGAGGGAGTGCAGCGAAGATTCACCAGACTGATACCTGGGATGGCAGGAATGACGTATGAGGAGAGATTGGCTCGATTGGGCTTATACTCGCTGGAGTTTAGAAGAATGAGAGGGGATCTCATTGAAACTTATAAAATTCTAACAGGACTAGACAGACTAGATGCAGGAAGGATGTTCCCGATGGCGGGAGAGTCCAGAACCAGGGGTCACAGTCTAAAGATAAGGGGTAAGCCATTTAGGACAGAGATGAGGAGAAATTTCTTCACCCAGAGAGTGGTGAACCTGTGGAATTCTCTACCACAAAAGGTAGTTGAGGCCAATTCATTAAATATATTCAAGAAGGAGTTAGATATATTTCTTGAGGCTAAAGCGATCAAGGGATATGGGGAGAAAGCAGGGACAGGGTACTGAATTTGGATGATCAGCCATGATCTCATTAAATGGCAGAGCAGGCTCGAGGGGCCGAATGGCCTACTCCTGCTCCTATCTTCTATGTTTCTATGTTACATGCCTGATTTGCAACCTGAACGATTTTCCTGTCCACTGAATGGATGGAAAATCGGACCATGATCAGGCACGCTACCTTCTGTGCTTAAGTTCCTGATAGGCACTCCTGTTGGGCAAAGCTCTGTGACAGGAGCACAAACACGTAATGTTATCCCTTTAGAGCTTGTTCAGTCCTGACTTATAGTGAGTTGTACGCTGTAGATTGGCAGCATGAGGACAAAGCTAATTTCATACAGAACATTACAAAATGAACAACTGCTTTTTATTTATATATCAATCTATTATATATTAAATTCGATGTGTGGGATATATGTTACATCGAAAGCTCTCATATCAACCTTGCAGCACAAATTGTACCCGTTATGCCTGTAGGTGGTGTATACGAGTTTCCACAGATTGACTCCTGCCCGGTATTACACAAAGTGGGTGCTATTGCACGGGTAAATGACCTGTTTTATCTTCAAGTTTTACTTTTAAGATATTCATTTAACCTTTTGGACCTTCACTTTAATTAAAATTTTTTTTTTTTTTAGTAAATTCAACTTTTAATATCTGATTCCTCGGTTATTTAACGATCAGGAAGGACAGGCAGGAAGGAAGGGGAGGTGGGGTGGCTATGTTAATAAAGGAAGGAATCACTGTAATACAGAGAAATGATATTGGGTCAAAAGATCAGGATAATGAAACAGTTTGGGTGGAGGTAAGGAATAATAAGGGGAAAAAAACACTAGTGGGCATAGTCTATAGGCCTCCGAACAGTTGCAACTCTGTTGGACGGAGTATCAATCAGGAAATAGTTGAGGCTTGTAATAAGGGAGCATCTATAATTATGGGGGATTTTAACTATCATATTAATTGGATTCAGGAGATGGTTCTGTAATACTAAGATGGGAGGGAAAGTAGTGAGTGAGGAGGACATAAAAAACCTGCAAGGGGACATAGACAGGCTAAGTAAGTGGGCAGAGATTTGGCAGATGGAATACAATACTGGAAAGTGTGAGGTTATGCACTTTGGCAGGAAAAATCGTAGAGCAAGTTATTATCTTAATGGCAAGAAACTGGAAAGTACTGAAGTACAAAGGGATCTGGGGGTCCTGGTGCACGAAACCAAAAGGTTAGTATGCAGGTGCAGCAAGTGATTAAGAAGGCCAATGGAATGTTGGCTTTCATTGCTAGGGGGATAGAATATAAAAATAGGGAGGTATTGCTTCAGTTGTACAAGGTATTGGTGAGACCGCACCTGGAATACTGCATACAGTTTTGGTGTCCATACTTAAGAAAAGACATACTTGCTCTCGAGTCAGTACAAAGAAGGTTCACTCGGTTAATCCCGGGGATGAGGGGATGGACATATGAGGAGAGGTTGAGTAGATTGGGACTCTACTCATTGGAGTTCAGAAGAATGAGAGGCGATCTTATTGAAACATATAAGATTGTGAAGGGGTTGGATCGGGTGGATGCGGGGAGGATGTTCCCGATGATGGGTGAAACTAGAACTGGGGGCATAGTCTTAGAATAAGGGGCTGCTCTTTCAAAACTGAGATGAGGAGGAACTACTTCACTCAGAGGGTGGAAGGTCCATTGTATATGCTGCCCCAAAAAGCTGTAGAAGCTACATCATTACATAAATTTAAAACAGAAATAGACAGTTTCCTAGAAGTAAAGGGAATAAAGGGTTATGGGGAGCGGGCAGGAATTTGGACATGAGTCTAGGTTCGGATCGGTCATGGCCTTGTGGGTAGTGGAGCGGGCCCAGGGGCCGTGTAGCCTGATCCTGCTCCTATTTCATGTGTCTAATTCTGTTAGATTCAGGAGATGGTTCTGTGATAGTGGATTGGCGGTCAGGATCAGATCAGCCATGATCTTATTGAATGGCGGAGCAGGCTCGCGGGGCCGATTGGCCTACTCCTGCTCCTATTTCTTATGTTCTTATCTCCTTCTAACTGTCGCTTCTGGAGAGAGGAGGTAATGCCCAAAGGACCCTCTTGTATAAATATATATCCTCTAGTTTACAATTACTGAACAAGTTATATCCTGGAGTTATGCATGTGGTGAATAATATTTCACCAGGTTTCCCCCCCTCCCATGAGAAAAGCAAAAAGCAGGATAGAATACACGACTGCGCACTGTGTAAAGTAGAAAACAGCTGACCGAATATTGACAGACTCACATTTCTATTAAAATGGGAAAGAGGCTGCTACAGTCTAAAGATTTGAAACTATTTAACAGCAATCAGCTGCAAAAAGTGGAATACTTTCAGGCAAACCTAATTTTTTTTTCAAAGAGCAATGGGGGAAAAATTCAGTCTCGCCCCGTTTGGGGCGCAATTAGTGGCCGTGCGCAAAGTTTAGCGCCTGGCGCTAATTATCGCCTCCGACTTCAAACTTGGCTTTTATCGCCCCTGGAGGTGATTGGAGCGCTAAATCAGATGTTTCACACCTGTCTTAAGGTGCAAAGGCCGAGGAGCGAGGCGCTACCTCAGAGCGCTGGCGAAGCTCATGTGATGTCAGTCAGCAATGGAATACAGACACACTGGCACCGGCCAGTTCTTAAAGGGGAGGGCTGACGAATGGTCTCGACCTGAAACGTTAACTCTGTTTCTCTCTTCACAGATGCTGCTTGACCTGCTGAGTTTCTCCAGCATTTTTCTGTTTTTATCATAAAAGGGAGGGTGGATTTTGCACTCCATCCACATCCTGCTCATTGCAGCCTTGAATCTCAGCCTGGAGAGACCTGTACATCAAATCTGCTGGAAAGAACAATGGAGAGACCCAGGGAAAGAACTCAGAGTGCAGCCCCCAGTCTCTACTAAATAGATACAAGGAAGGGCAAATCAAAATGAACCTGCAAAGTGCTGCTCAGTATGCAAAACTCCTTCACAGTGTTGAATCTCTCCAGAAGTCTCTCTCTCTCTCAGAATGCGTGGTGCAAAAATGTCACCAACAAAAAAAGGCAGGAAGCGGTCGCCTTTAAATAGCGCTCCCCCAGTCCCTTCCTGACTGTAAAACGCTCCCCTCAACCTGTCGTTGCTAGCGGTAGGCGGTAAGGCAGGGGGCGCCACTCAATATCCGGTCCGGGGCGTTACGCACTCGACTGACGTCACGATCTGCTGGTGCAGGAGATCGTGGCGGTAGTGTTTAGCGCCGCCGCAAAATGTCTAGTTAATTTCGCGAGCGGCGCAAACATCGCCGCGCCCGGCCGCTAGTTGCTTTGCGCCCCGTTAGCGTCCTCTTAAGGCGCTAACGGGAGGCGCAAACAACTGAATTTCCCCCCAATATTTATTGGAAAATGGCTTTGAGAAGCAGATCACTATTGCAATGTTGACATACAAAGTGTTTTGAACTGTGAATGCAAGTAAAAGATGATGGAATCTGATGGGTATTGTGCTCACTGGGGAGTTTCTGCTCGTTACATAGAAACATAGAAGATAGGAGCAGGAGTAGGCCATTCGGCCCCTCGAGCCCGCTCCGCCATTTAATGAGATCATGGCTGATCATCCAAATTCAGTACCCTGTCCCTGCTTTCTCCCCATATCCCATGATCCCTTTAGCCTCAAGAAATATATCCAACTCCTTCTTGAATATATTTAATGAATTGGCCTCAACTGCCCTGTGTGGCAGAGAATTCCACAGGTTCACCACTCTCTGGGTGAAGAAATTCCTCCTCATCTCAGTCCCAAATGGCTTACCTCTTATCCTTAGACTGTGACCCCTGGTTCTGGACTCCCCCGCCATCGGGAACATCCTTCCTGCATCTAGTCTGTCTAGTCCTGTTAGAATTTTATAAGTTTCAATGAGATTTAGCGAATATAAGCCTAATCAACCCAATCTCTCCTCACACGTCATTCCTGCCATCCCAGGTATCAGTCTGGTGAATCTTCGCTGCACTCTCTCCATGCCATGAACATCCTTCCACAGATAAGGCGACCAAAACTGCACACAATACTCAAGGTGTGGTCTCACCAAGGCCCTGTACAACTGCAGCAAGACATCCTTGCTCCTGTACTCAAATCCTCTCGCTATGAAGGCCAACATACCATTTGCCTTCTTAACCGCCTGCTGCACCTGCATGCTTACCTTCAGCGACTGGTGCACAAGGACACCCAGGTCTCGTTGCACTTCCCCTTTTCCCAATCTATTGCTGTTCAAATAATAATCTGTCTTCCTGTTTTTGCCACCGAAGTGGATAACCTCGCATTTATCCACATTGGGCAGATGCATGGCAAATGCAGTATAATCACCCAACCTGTCCAAATCGTACTAGTTTCTCTGCATCCTCCTCACCGCGCACACGCGCACCCAGCTTTGTGTCGTCTGCAAACTTGGAGATATTACATCTAGTTCCCTTGTCGAGATCATTTATATATATTGTGAATAGCTGGGGTCCTAGCACCGATCCCTGCGGTACCCCACTAGTCACTGCCTGCCACTCGGAAAAAGACCCGTTTATTCCAACTCTTTGCTTCCTGTCTGCCAAGCAGTTCTCTATCCAGGACAGTACCTTACCCCCATGTGCTTTAACTTTACACGCTAATCTCTTATGCGGGACCTTATCGAAAGCCTTCTGAAAGTCCAAATACATCACATCCACTGGTTCTCCCTTATCTATTCTACCAGTTACATCCTCAAAAAATTCCAGTAGATTAGTCAAGCATGATTTACCTTTTGTAAATCCTTGTTAACTTTGCCCGATTCTGTCACTGTTTTCCAAGTGCTCTGCTATTACATCTTTTATAATGGACTCTAGCATTTTCCCCACTACTGATGTCAGGCTATAATTCCCCATTTTTTCTCTACCACCTTTTTTAAATAGTGGGGTTATATTAGCTATCCTCCAATCCATGGGAACTGTTCCAGAGTCTATAGAATTTTGGAAGATGACCAGTAATGCATCTACTATTTCTAGGGCCACTTCCTTAAGTACCCTAGGATGTAGATTATCAGGCCCTGGAGATTTATCGGCCTTCAATCCTGTCAATTTCCCTAACACCATTTCCCTACAAATACTGATTTCATTCAATTCCTCCCTCTCATTAGACCCTATGTTCCCCGACATCTCTGGGAGATTATTTGTGTCCTCCTTTGTGAAGACAGAACCAAAGTATGTATTTAATATGTCTGCAATGTCTTTGTTCCCCATTATAAATTCCCCTGATTTTGACTGCAAGGGACCTACGCTTGACTTCACCAATCTTTTTCTCTTCACATATCTATAGAAGCTTTTACAGTCAGTTTTTATGTTCCCTGAAAGCTAACTCTCATATTCTATTTTCCCCCTCTTAATTAATCCCTTTGTCCTCCTTTGCTGAATCCTAAACTGCTCCCAATCCTCAGGTTTGCTGCTTTTTCTAGCCAAATTATATGTCCTCTCCTTGGATCTTATGCTATCCCTAATTTCCCTTGTTAGCCACGATTGAGTCACCTTCTTTGTTTTATTTTTATGCCAAACAGTGATGAACAAATTCTGTAGTTCATCCATGCGATCTTTAAATGTTTGCTATTGCCTATCCACTGTCAACCCTTTAAGTAACATTCCCCAATCCATCCTAGCCAACTCGTGCCTCATACCATCGTAGTTTCCTTTATTTAAATTCAGGACCCTCATCTCAGAGTCAACTACTTCACTCTCCATTTTAATGAAGAATTCTCACAGGAAATCACAGGAACCCCACAGTGCAGATAGAGGCCATTTCGGCCCATCGAGCCTGCACCGACACATATCCCACCCTATCCCCGTAACCCCACGTATTTAATCCCCCTAACACTAAGGATCAATTTATCATAGCCAATCAACCTAACCCGCACATCTTTGGACTGTGGGAGGAAACCGGAGCACCCGGAGGAAACCCACGCAAACACGGGGAGAATGTGCAAACTCCACACAGGCAGTCGCCCGAGGCCGGATTCGAACCCGGGTCCCTGGCGCTGTGAGGCAACAGTGCTAACCACTATGCCACCGTGCTAATTCTATCATATTATGATCGCTCCTCCCCAAGGGGCCTCGCACAACAAGATTTCTAATTAATCCTTTCTCATTACATAATACCCAGTCTAAGATGGCCTGATCTCCAGTTGGTTCCTCGACATATTGGTCCAGGAAACCATCCTGTATACATTCTAGGAATTCCTCCTCCACAGTATTGTTACGAATTTGGTTAGCCCAATCTATATGTAGATTAAAAAGTCACCCATGATAACTGCTGTGCCCTTATTGCACGCATCTCTAATTTCCTGTTTAATGCCATCCCCAACCTCAGCATTACTGTTTGGGGGTCTGTATACAACTCCCACTAACGTTTTCTGCCCCATGGTATTTCTCAGCTCTGCCCGTACAGATTCCACATCATCAGAGTTAATATCCTTCCTTACTACTGTTAATCGCCTCTTTAACCAGCAATGCTACCCCACCTCCTTTTCCTTTTTTCCTGTCCTTCCTGAATATTGAATACCCCTGGATGTTGAATTCCCAGTCTTGGTCACCCTGGAGCCATGTCTCCGTAATCCCAATTATATCATATCCGTTTACATCTATTTGCGCAGCTAATTAATCCACCTTATTACGAATGCTCCTCTCATTAAGACACAGAGGCCTAGAAATTCAGTATAGCCACGTTTGGGGCACTACAGCATGGCGTTCGCTAACTTTTGCGCCCGGCGCAACTTAGCGCCACCTTCGCCGATATTCAGTTGCATCGCCCCAAGAGGTTGCTGCTGCGCTAAAGCAGGCGATGCATGACTATCATTAGGCGCTAAGCTGGCGATCCGGGGTGCAAACACCGAAGGCGGGCGCAGCGCAGGTGCGGCAAGTTGTTCACTGAGGGCAGACAGTCAGGCGCCGGTCAGCACTTAAAGGGGGAGGGTGGAATTGTTTGGCTGCAACGCCCTGCACACTGCAGCCCTAAGGCAAGGCCTGAACACTGCTTCTGGAACTGCTCCACGCCCAGGAGAATGGAGAAGGCCAGGGAGAGAGCGCAGCGCTTCGGCGAGGGTGACCTGAGGCTGCTGGTTGGCGCAGTGGACCGCAGGCGCCACATCCTCTTCCCTGAGGGTGGCAGGAGGCCGCTGCCCGCCGAATATCGGAAAGCATGGAGGGAGGTGGCAAACAGGGTCACGTCCAACAGCGTGGTTGGCAGGACACCAACCCAATGCCGGAAAAAATTCAACGACCTCACTCGGGTTGTCAGGGCGAGTACCCTTTCCAGTATCCTCCTCATCCCTGCATGTGCACCTCACTTTATGGCCAAAGGGGCCCGAAAGCCCTAATGCCCAGCCCTCATCCAGCAGCTATGGGACTGTCATGAAAAGCACTTGCACATTCAGGACTTTAGACACTGTCAGGGCTATTCGACCATGGGAGGCAGTGCAGGCCAGATCAGGGCTTGACACTGTCAGGGCTATTCGACCATGGGAGGCAGTGCAGGCGAGATCAGGGCTTGACACTGTCGGGGCTATTCGACCATGGGAGGCAGTGCAGGTGAGATCAGGGCTTGACACTGTCAGGGCTATTCAACCATGGGAGGCAGTGCGGGCAAGATCAGGGCTTGGCACTGTACTTAGAGGCCGTCCTTTCTCTTGCAGGGCAAGCTGGCGCATAACAAAAGACAGCAGCGACAGAGCGGGGGAGGCCGTCCTGACCTGAAATAGCTGAGCGACCTCGAGCAGCGAGTGGCCCTGTCGCCACTGGAGATGCTGACCCTGTTCTGGGCACCAATGGTAAGGTCATCACCTTTTTGACCTCTCTCTTTCCACTTGCGCCTCACACCAGCATCCTTTGCCACTATCGAACCAATGCAGTGCACAGCAGCACTCATGCCTCCCTCGCTGCCGCCCTGTCCTCACTCTAAAGCAACTCTTGTGCCTCCCTGCTTTCAGATGGTGACTCGCCAGGTGAGGAGGCGGCCCCTCAAGCTGGCACTGTGTCTGAGTCAGACATAGAGGAGGAGGAAGAGGAAGCCGGCCCATCAGGGACACCCTCAGCCGAGGCAGCCCATGGCCATGATGGTGACACGTCTTCCCTGGAGGGGAGCAGGGGGGAAGGGTCGGAGGAGAGTGAAGCTCCGGGGACCAGCGGGCTGCAGCAATGCGGGAGGGGTGGGGAAGCTCGGCGGCCTTCTCCCCGGAGGGTGAGTGCGGCCTCCAGTCCTGCTACGGTGAGCGCAGAGGAGATGCGGCTCCTAGCGGAAATGGCCGCCCAGGCTGAGCGCAGGCACACTGAGCTCATGGCTGCAGTGGCAAGGATGCCTGACTCCATAGAGTCACTGGCAAGGTGTGTGCAGGAATTCGGGGCAGCACAGGCCAGGAGTCTGCAACAATTCAGTGCAGCACAGGCCAGGAGTCTGCAGGACTTCGCGGCAGCACAGGCTAGGAGTCAGTAGGACTTTGCTGCATCACAGGCGGCTTCTAGCCAAGTGCTCAGTCGTGCCGTGCATTCACTGGCTGGTGTCATGCAGACACAGACCAGGGCCACACGGGCACTAACTGCTGCCACCCTCGCTGGATCGGCCAGGCATTGCCGGGGCACCACAGCAGCCCAGCAGTCTGTGCTTCAGCAGATTGCTGCGCATGCTGCAGTGCTGGCCCGTGCGAGTGCCAATGTATCAGCCGACCAGGGAGTGCCTGTGATCTGTCAGGTTGGCAGCATTCCTGCAGCCAACACTGTCACTCCTCCATTGCAGCTGCCACCAGCCATTGGACAGACTGCTGCCGCCCAAGCAGAGTTGGAGCAGTCAGCAGCCGGCCCCTCCAGCCCCAGAGCTGGTCCAGGCCGACCCCCAAGGGCATCTGCCGTCTCACCATCTGACCCTCAGCAGCCTTCCCCCAGCCTTTCTGCAGCCACTGGGGTCAAATTGAGGAGGAGCTGCAGGGTGGGTAGGAGCCAGTCACGGAAGCGAGACGGATCACCCTCGCAGGGGAAAAAGTAGAAGGTGTGGCCAAATGTTTTGTTTTATTTATAAAGGCCGAGACTGCTGTATTTGTTTTAGATATAAAGGCCGAGACTGGTATATTTCTTTTATATTTAAAGGCCGAGACTGGTATATTTCTTTTAATATTTAAAGGCCGAGACTGGTATATTTGTTTTATATTTAAAGGCCGAGACTGGTATATCTGTTTTATTTATAAAGGCTGAGACTGGTGTATTTCTTTTATATATAAAGGCCGAGACTGGTGTATTTGTGTTTTTGAGGGGGGTTTCTCTCCATTAGTTTGTCATGTGGGAAGGGCACAGAGGTATCACAGTAAAAAATGTTCTTAAAGCGCACTGTCCATGTTTTCTTTTGGAAGTCCTGGTTGCCCTGCTCGGCTGAGGGCTTGTGGAGCAGCTACATTCACCTTCTGCCATTGGCACAAGCCATTCCCTGAGAGGGGGCCTAGAACCGACTTGCAATAAGCCGCCGACGGGCGGCCCTTGCACTTTCTGCCTCCCTCCCGTGCTGGTCCTCCTCCTCCTCTGGTGGTCCTCCAAAGTCTGCTGGCAGTGGCTGAGTCCTGAGGATAGCCAGGTTGTGCAGCATGCAGCACACGACAACGAAATGGGAGACTTGCTCAGGCGAGTACTGTAGGGCTTCCCCGGAACGATCCAGACAGCGGAACCGTATCTTCAGCATGCCGATTGTTTGCTCAATGATGTTCCTGGTTGCTTGATGGCTGTCATTGTATCGCTCTTCAGCAGGGGTGCTGGACGCACGGAGCGGGGTCATCAGCCAGGTGCACAAAGGATAGCCTTTGTCCCCGAGAAGCCATCCTCGTGGGTGAGGCTGGGCCTCGAACATGTCTGCCACAGAAGTCTGGCGCAGGATGAAGGCATTGTGGCTGCTGCCTGGAAAGTGGGCATTGACAGCTAGGATGAGCTGCCTGTGGTCACACACCAACTGCACGTTGAGCGAATGGTAGCCCATGCGGTTGCGGTAATCCTCAGCATTCTCTAGAGGTGCCCGCAAAGCCACATGCGTGCAGTCAATGGCGCCCTGCACCATGGGGAAGCCCGCTAATACTGCAAAGCCCATTGCACGCTCTTGCTGCTTGTCCACGGTCACTGGGAAGGAGATGAACTGACGTCGCCTTCTGAAAAGGGCATTGGTCACCTGGCGGATGCAGCAATGTACCGTGAACTGGGAGATGTTGGAAATGTCCCCAGTAGCGGATTGGAAGGAGCCGGTGGCATAGAAGTTGAGAGCCACTGTCACTTCACTGCCACCGACAGAGATGTCCTGCTCCTCAGCTGTGGCTGCAGATCTCCGCGAAGCAGGTGGCAGATCTCAGTGACCACCGCCCTTCTGAATCGCAGCCTCCGAACACACTGCTCCTCAGACATGTTCAGATATGAAACTGCTGGCGGTATACCCTGGGTGGGTAAGGCCTCCTTTGCCGACGCCTGTTGGCCCTTCTCTGTCTGGCCATGACTGGCACTCTCTCACGGCGTCTCTGAGCCCTTTGAATGCAATGGAGAAGCCCAACTTTTCCACCCATTGCAGCCCCCATTATATGTTTCCAATCAATGCTATGACACTGAAGTTAAAGACAAGTGCAAAGCTCTGGCCTGAAGCCACAAGTACCTGTGCGAGTGTTGAGCCAAACCAGAAAGCTCTCTACCTTTGTCTCTCTCCAAATAGCCGTCTCTCACAAAGAAGGAGTGGAGCAAAATGGCTGCCATTTATACTGCAGGAGGAGTCCCCTTTAATTAGCGCCCCGCAGCGACTGGGAACTGTTCCCCTCTACCAGTCGCGGGGGCGCCAGGCGCACAATAGGCCGGCACCACTGAGTTTCCGGTTCGGGGCGCACAAAGGGCGTTGCACCATGAAATGATGTCAGGATCTGCGCGCGCAGCTGAGCGCGCGCAAAGGTTTTGCGCCGCCACTAAATCTTAACTGAATTTCGCGAGAGGCGCAGATCGCGCCGTGCCCGGGCGCTAGCTGCTTAATGCCCCACTTCTCCTCCTCCTAAGGCGCTAGCGGCTGGCGCAAACAACTGAATTTCTAGGCCAGAGACTTCAGGCTTGATTTTTTAACAGTCTTAGTCCTTTTAGAATTCTTATTTACTGTGGCCCTGTTTGATTTACACCCTTGACTTCTCTGCCTTCCACTTTTGCTTTTCTCCTTCCTGTCTTTTGTTTCTATCCTTGCTTCCCTTTCCTCTGTCTCCTTGCACAGGTTCCCAACCCCCTGCCATTTTAGTTTAAACCCTCCCCAACAGCACTAGCAAACACTCCCCCTAGGACATCGGTTCCGGTCCCACCCAGGTGCAAACTGTCCAGTTTGAACTGGTCCCACCTCCCCCAGAACCGGTTCCAATGTCCCAGGAATTTGAATCCCTCCCCCTTGCACCATTCCTCTAGCCACGTATTCATCTGAAATATCCTTCTATTTCTACTCTGTCTAGCATGTGGCACTGGTAGCAATCCTGAGATTACTACCTTTTGAGGTCCTATTTTTTAATTTACCTCCTAACTCCCTATATTCAGCTTTTAGGACCTCATCCCATTTTTACCTATATCGTTGGTACCTATATGCAGCACGACAACTGGCTGTTCACCCTCCCCCTCCAGAATGCCCTGCAGCCGCCCATTATTGATCCCAATAGATTGGATTAACCAGGTTGAAATAACCACAGTATCACAGCTCACTAATCACGATAAGCCATTATGTTTCATTCCATTTAATAGACAGTAATGGACGGAATGGATGCACTGATGAATCTGTAGTTAAGGTAATACTGATGTAAATTATTTACTCATTTTCTATCCAGTGAATTTTCACAAAATGGGAACATGTTTGCTCAAGTTCTGTAATCCTAGATAATTTAGTACTCTCAAATACATGCTGATGTTGTTGCAAATTATTTCTTACCTGAACTTCAACATCTCGTGAATTGATGACTTCAACTATTCCCACCACGTTGTCAAACACGAGGCCAAGCTTTTTACAAGAATCTGAAATGAAAAAAAATACTTAAAGGGCCTGCTGCTGTGATGCCAACAGAAGCAACAGAACTGGGCAATTGGAGAGAACACCGAAGTTGCCGCTATGGTGTGCAAGACGAGTCATTCCCAACAGCTATTAACCCTTTGCTATTGATCCACTTACTTACCGACTGTAATGGAATTGATTTTGCCTTGGATTTTCAGCGTGGAGTTGATACACTTATAGACATAGGCAACATGCTTCAGTTCAGTCTCAGAAATGACAAGGTTTCTATCATTGTCATGGTATTCCTAGAATAAAAGTAATAAAGCATTTACCTGGAAATTCAAATATAAAAAACAAATATAGGGGTGGAATTTGGTTATGGCCCGTTTTCGGTTCCATAACCAGGGCATGGTGATGGGCCTCTCGGTTGGGGCACGCACTGAAGCCGGCCCAAAACTGGGCCTCGGGCCTCGTTAACATTCTGCCTGTCGCGTTCCGCAGGAAGCTCGCACATTTCACCAAGAATATCGGGCCGTTTGCCTTGCTGGCAGCAGCCAGGTCCCGAGAGGGGATAGGTTGAAGCAGCAATGGGAGGGGGCGATCGCGAGGACTGTGGAGTCGAGGGGGAGCACTCCTCCACCTCTTGGCTTCACAGGAGCATTAACATTTTTAATTAAAAAAATAAATCTTGCCTTTTGATGACAGTCGTTGCTTAGGCTGCAACAACTGCTCAAGATTCCTCAGCAAAGCAGGCCTGGCTCCTGCTCCTTGCTCTGCTCAATCAAAGCCAATTTCTGCAAGGGGGCCTAAAGCAGGCGTTACTGACACATCATTTGCATATGTAAGCGACCTAACACCTGTTTTAGGAGGCAGTCTGGAATGCCACCTTTACCAATAAGGCAGCTCCTGTAATGCAAGTACAGATCTGGTACAGGATGACGCGTCCCAAAATTGGTCCTTTTCAGCCCTGTTTTCCGCCTGGAAAACAGGCACAACAAGGACCAATTTCTACCCCATAGAGTTTAGTTCTTTCCAGGTTCTAACCAGCCCACCCACTGTTCCTCCCATCCCTACTATGTTGAAATCAAGACTCGGCGCATCTAATCATAGTCCAACCCATTTTTTCCCAGAAACTCAACCCTCATTACTGTGGAACTCTTTACATCCCTCAGTCTTCCATTTTCTTACAATCTACAGGCTTTCAAAGCCCAATCTTGGAATCCGTTGAGATGAAATGGGTTATAGACGCTCTTTCTTAGAGACCTTAACTAATCAGTAAGGACTGTTCTACGTAAAAGCAAAAGGTTTGAGCTGGATGTTGGATTTAATGAATTGTTGCACTCTTCTCTTCCATGAGTCAATCTTATGAGTTAGGGCAACGGGGAGCACGCATCAGGAACTCAAGCATGCAAACTCAAAGGTTACTCCTCTTTTACCTATAATTGTCCGGCACTACGAGCCTTGCTGTCACCTACATCTCAACGTAAAAATCTCCTTTAGCCGCGGTGCAAACAGTGAAGGTCCCAGCCGACGATCCCTCTAATTTTTTTTAGTGCGTGGTCCCATTAAATTTTCATCCAGCGGCAGCTGCGGGTGAGCAGCCTGCGTGGGACCTCCCAATTGGTGGCCGGCCGCGCACAATAGGGGGAACATTGGTCCCAGCCTTTCAGTGCGAAGTAGGTCAGCACCAAAGTTCAGGGAAGGGTCACTCTGGATGGCTCTGGGTAAGCAATTCTTTAAGCACAGAGCTAGCTGCTTTCTCACTCCTAGAATTAAGCCACGTTCACAGTGGAGACAACAGATTCAATCTCTAATTACCAAACGAGTGTACCGCAAATGTGGCTTTTTTTTTTTTAATTGGGAGGAGACAGCAGTTGTAATAAAATTGAAACCAAAAACCCACTTGCCTTGGTTACACCGTCTAACCCCCAATATACAGGAAACTTTGGTTTATCCGGAGGTTAACTGTCCGGAATGCTCGAGCCACCGGCAAAATTCAGGAGTCGGTTCAGTAAGTTTTTTTTCTTTTCGTTGCTTTTTTTCCCACTAGTCAGGCTCTGCAAGGTCTAGCTAAAGCTGTTGCTTAGCTAAAGAGACGCTTGCAAGCTACGGCCGACTGTTTAGAAGCTGTGCAACAGGGTTTGTTGCTAGATACAGAGCTCAAAAGCTTCTGTATGTTTTAACATTAGCGCTGGTTTGTCCGGCAGTTTTGATGGGACGGCAACAGCTCGGTCCCGTCGGTGCCGGATATCACAAAGTTTCCTGTAGTAGCACTTATTCACAAGTCACTCTTGAGTGGTGTCAAATAACAGTATTCACAAATTTGCATGCCCAGTAAAGACTTCAGAGCGGGGCAGTGATATTTGGCACTGTATCATCTGGGAGAGTTTGGTCGTTGCAAAGAATATGGCGAAGGGGAAAAGTAGAGGGATCAAGCGTACTTCTCATAGAATCAAAGCTAAATTAGGAGACAATCCTCATTTAAGCCACACTCACCTAATGACATTTAGTGAATTCTGTACAGTCCAACAAGTACTGTCAAACAAACCACTCCTAATATGTCTACTTTCAAAAACAAACAACAAGCTGTTTAAATCCATCAATGAAGAAATGTTTCAGGTGAGAGTATGTGCTGCAGAGATGGCCCTCTACCACTAGATGTCACTATTGTACTTTGTACAGGGCTTGTTAAGCATACTGGTGATCGAGGGTAAAGGACAGGCAGGGAGCGAAAACTCTCAATTTCACTAAAATTAGCAAAAAAAAAGTTAGACACGAGTAAAAGGGTTCTATGTTTTAAAAACAGTAACTTTGTTTTGTGAAGATTGTCTCTGTCGAAACTATGAAATAGGTGAAAAATCCTGTGCACTAAGTAGACTATCCTATCCTAATGCTTACTTAATGAATAAATGATTCATTAATTCCATCATCTTATTGCTTTTATGCAGCACATTCCTTATTATGTTAAGCTCGCTAAGAAAGAGAGTTTATAATCAATTTTATTTCAATAGAAGATGGTCAATGGGAGAAATTCTAATTATTTAATAAAAACAAATGCGGAACATTGACTCCTATTATTCTTTGATGACACATGGGATTTATTCATCACCCACTAGTGCACAGTCTCTTCAGAGATTGCGCGCATGTAAACGCTCAGACAGAAGGCAACATAAAAGCTGTGAATGTACTTTCAACTTATCTAAACAGCTCCACGTCAAGCGGTGGTACTTGGAATAAGCAGTGCGGCTTTTAATTCGACTTTTTGTGCATGAAACTACATCTAACTTCATTACTGCAAACATACAGATTTGTGTAATATAGAGAATCGGACACCAGCTGAGTGGGGATACATATTGCAGTAAAGGAATCAATAAATCACTCGGACTTTCTGCTCCCTTCCCAGTACAGGAAACTTTTTTTTATCCGGCACGGACGGGACTGACGTGGTGCCGGTTCATCAAAAATTCCGGATAACCGAACGCTATAGTAAAAGATAGGGAGAGCTGACAGCTCCGTATAAAGCAACAAACCCTGTTGCTTAGCAACAACTGTAGAACAATGGCCTCAAGTTTCAAGTGTCTCTGTAGCTTAGCAACAGCTGCAGCCACACCCTTGCACAGCACAGATGGAAGAAGGCAAATACAATATGAAGTAAAACCTACTCCTGAATTTTGCCGGTTAACCGAGATTTCCGGTTATTTAGGTGCCGGTAAATCGCGAGTTTCCTGTACTCACTCACTACGCATTATTCAAAGGTTACAGGAATCGTATAAATCTTCTTAAAAAGGTGCCCGAGTTAATAGTGAAAGCCCTCGTCATTTGTGTCAATTTTGTTGTTGTTGCTATTTTATTAAAATGGTCAACAAAAACAGGTAAGATTTCACAAACACATCAGTCTTGTGGCACTTCACGAAGATCTGCCCTGAATGAATTTGTGTGGCCTAAATTTCAGGACACAGATTTCCAATGGAAACTTGCATCTCAGTGATATTTATCTTCAAACACCGCTGGGAGCCCAGTTGAAATAACTGTACATTGGCTGGCTCCCAAAAACCATTGAATAGCACTAAATTTGACAAGAGACTTAAGTGCTGTACTGAGGGAGTACTATGCTGTCCGAGGTGTCGTCTCTCAGGTGGTCATAAAAGATCCCATGGCACTATTTCCAAGAAGAGCAGGGTAGTTCTCCCCAGTGTCCTGGTCAATATTTATCCCTCAACCAACACCACCAAAAACAGATTATCTGGTCATTATCTCATTGCTGTGCGCAAATTGGCTGCTGAGTTTCCTAAATGACAACAGTGACTGCACTTCAAAAAAGTACTTCATTGGCTGTGAAGCGCTTTGGTACATCCTGAGGTCCTGAAAGGTGTTGTATAAATGCAAGTGTGTTCTTTCCTATTCTGCCTTATTTGTAGGAAAATCCAGGTCTATGGGTTCAAATCCCTTGATGGCAAGTATAAATGCAAGTTCTTTCTTTCTAAGAACGGAATATCATCAATCAGTACATGGTTATAAGATGTTGTAATTTGAGCCTTGGTATTTGTTTCTCGTTGTACAGTGACTTGGCTATATTTACCACTATCCACTTCTTCCCTTCCAGCTCCAGCACGGGTGTCCTCGGTTGTTGCAGAGGAGACATGGGAGACGTAGGACTGGCTGAGTGACTCTTTGAAGGGGAATTGACAGCTCCACTCTGAGGACGAAGATTTGGATTTTTGTGGGTCTTCTGGTCGTCGGCGACATGGCGGAGACCTGGAGAGGAAAAAAAAACACGTCTGTACCTCACGGAGAAAACTTCAGTTTACTGAATCAGCAGTTGAACCAAATAGTTGTCAAGTATCAGGCATTTGTATTCGTCTCAATTCATTTAAGAAGCTTGCTGTTTAATATTAAATGGCATCAGTACCACCCGAGCTCCAGCAGGGACCTCAAGGAGTATTGGAATTTCAAAATTCATCCAATTGAAATGGGATCTGGAATGTGCAACTCAATACTGAAGATTTTAGATGACAAAGCATTTGCTAAAATTTCTATTTCCTAAATTAGACTGGCCATAGCCACTAAATCATAAGGGATCTGTTTGAGGCTAATTTTTAAAAGGTCCAAACCATTTTCGTTTCTTGCTACAAGAATGTGAAAGGAGGCAGCAATTTCTGCACTGTGTGTCGGGGTTGGGGGGAGGAGGCAGGCAGAGGAAGTTCTCAATAGTTAGGAAAATCAGGATATCCTAGAATCACACAGCACAGAAGGAGGCCATTCAGCCCATCGCATCTGTGCCAGCTCTTTGCAAGAGCTATCCAATTAGTCCCACTCCCCTGCTCTTTCCCCATGGCCCTGCAATTTTTTCCTGTTCAAATACTTATCCAATTCCCTTTTGAAAGTTACCATTTAATCTGCTTCCACCAGCCTTTCAGGCAGTGCATTCCAAATCATAACTACTCGGTGTGTAAAAAGATTACTCTTCATCTCCCCTCTGTTTTTTTTGCCAATTGTCTTAAATCTGTGTCTTCTGGTTACCAACCCGCATGCTAGTGGAAACAATTTTGCCGTATTTACTCTATCAAAATCCCCCCATATAACTTTGAACACCTATATTAAATCTCCCCTTAACCTTCTCTGCTCCAAGGAGAACAATCGCAGCTTCTCTCGTCTCTCCACATAACTGAAGTCCCTCATCCCTGGTACCATTCTGGTAAATGTGATACAAAGTACACTGTCAGTGAAAAAGATAAGGGGGGAGAAATTGGGTATGTAGCGCCACCTGTTAGCGCCTAAAGAGGGCAGTCAATGGCTGTAGCGTCACTGGCCGCGCCTCCCGCGATATTCAGCGGGGGCGCTAATGGTGGCGTTAGCCTGTTGCGCTGCGCCGCCACCGATGACGTCATCGGTGTGCGCAGCGCCCCATTAGCGCCCCGATCGTGATATTTGGTAGCTACCCGCACCCAGTTCACGGGGCCTTGCTGTGCCGACAGTGGCGCAAGTTAAGGTGGAGGTGCGGGGCGGCCGCTTTTTTCGGCGGACGCCTGCCAGCACCTCCGTCCCCGGCCTCCTGATCCCCCCCCCCCCCGGCATTGCCGGCTGTTTCCCGAGAGCCCAGCACTTCTCCTCGGTGCCGAGCTCTTTTGCCGGCACTCGCGATCGGGGATCGCGCTGTTGCAGGCCCCTCCCCTTTAACAATGGGAGGAAGGCCTGCAGTACCGCAGCGCGCCGTGCCGCAGCGTGTGGCGCTGTGGCACGTTGTGCTGCAATATTCAGTTTCAACGCCCTAAGAGGGACGTGGAGCGCCTCGAGCCTCGCCCGTGTCCCTCTAGGGGCGCTGAAACTGAATTTCTGGCGATCGGTATTACTCCGAACGCTGCGCAAAAATCAGCGCCCAGGCGAACTTGGCGCCTCAACCGAATTTCTAGGCCAAGGTGGTGTATTAAAAAGCCACTTCAGTAAATGGCATCAAACTAATAACTGAACATAAAAATAGAAAATGCTGGAAAAACTCAGCAGGTCAGGCAGCTTCTGTGGAGAGAGAAACAGAGTTAACGTTTCAGCTCGATGAACTGGCGAAGGATCATCGACCTAAAACGTTAACTCTGTTTCTCTCTCCACAGATGCTGCCTGACCTGCTGAGTATCTCCAGCATTTTCTGTTTTTATTTCAGATTTCCAGCATCCGCAGTATTTTGCTTTTGTAATAACTGAACATGGTTGAAACAAATGTTAATTTACTGGCGTTTACCACAGCTGGTTTACTGCTGAAATTGGTAACCTGTTCGCACAGCTAACATCGACACATCAGTTTCCCCAGAGCTCAACTAGTCTGATCTTTATAACAAAATCATTTAGAAATCAAAAGTCTTGCACAGGATCCAAAAGAAACACACACGGCCAAATGGGTGGGAAAAAACACACACTAAAAAATCCCAAATACAATCCAAGTCCAAATCATATTCTGTGCACACACACACTCTACAGTTTGTACACGTGTCAGCCTTGGCTCATTGGTAGCACTCTCACTTCAGAGTCAGTGGGTTCAAACCCCACTCCAGAGACTTGAGCACACAATCTAGGCTGACACTTCTTTGTAGCACCAAGGGAGTGCTGCCCCATCAGAGGTCTTGTCTTTCGGTTGAGATGTTAAACTGAGGCCCCATATACCTGAAAGATCTCGTGGGACTGTTCACAGAAAAGCAAGGGAATTCTCTCTGGTGACCTGGACAACATTCCTTCTTCAGTTGCCACCACCAAAACAGATTATCTGGTCATTATTTCAAAGCTGCTTGTGCGATCTTGCTGTGCGAAAACTAGCTGCCATGTTACACTTAAAAAAGTAATACATAGGAAGCTTTTTGCGGTATCCTGAGGACATGAAAGGTACTATGTAAATGTAAGTTTGTTCTTTATTTATTCCAAGAATATTCTTTGCTTCTCAATCCCTCCAATTCCATTTTTTTTCGTGCCCAGAACCATCATTGTTGAATGGAACAGAACCTCCTCTCTTTGCTGTGGTATGGATCCATAGGCAACTTGAACTAGTAGCTATCATTCATGTGAGAGCTTCAACAGTCTTAGGAGGTTATTCAGCTATAGGAGGCATCATAACCGAGCTCGACATTGTCCTCATCTGACACACACACACACACATACTCACACACTCTTTCAAAGTAGGGGCAGCTGGATAGTGATACGTTGAGTTGATTTTTATCTGTCCTTATTAGTCCAGGGGTACTGAGGTCAATTGTAACGACCCAACTGTTAGCAAAGTTAACTCAGCACAGATCGGCGATTGAACCAGGAACCTTCTATTTGGCTCTCACACCAGGAATAGTCTGTTGATTCAGTTTTCTAAATAACCAACACACATGGCTGGAATTTGCAGTGGGTAATAATGGTTCACTGTTATTACCCCTCCGAAACGGATCGCAACTTCAGGATTTACCACATGCGCATCTAAATGCGGAAATCCTGAAGTTGCAGTGAGTCATTCACTGCTCTGACACTGGCTGTGCTGTGAACCCCCATGGCTGGCAATCAGTGTAATCAGTGAAACTGATGAAAACTTGGGCCTTTCCGCGGTAATATCGCTGTTAAATACCCCATTAAATGTTAAACCTTGTTGGATTCTGTGTAACTGGGGTTTTAACAGCGTATTGACTGCTAAACAAACATTGTGGCCCTGAAAAACTAATTTTTATATTTGTGGAGTGTCAAATTTCTCCATTATGATAAAAATTACAATTTTTAAAAAAACTTTTAAAAGTTTGTTTATGATATTTCAGGTTCTACCTTATCCCCATGTGAGAGTCCCAATCTTTGTTTCGCTCTCTGTAACAATTTTTAAAAAGTCCGGATAAAAGCAGCTTCTCATTTCCTGGTTTCCTGTCTGTGAGAATTCTGCGACGCAATTGGCTGGTTCGACAGCTTGTTGACATCACAGCAGTATCACTCTAGAGATTCCCACTTCAGGGTGCTGAAATCACTTGAATGTCAAAAAAGGCAAATTTCTCACCACACAGATCATGAGATCTCTGTGGACAGCTTTCTTCGGGGCCAGCAGCGAGCGCCTTTGCTTCGCTGTTAACCGCAAATTCCGGGCCATTATGTACTTCACACAAGAGTGTAAACATCCTAACAATTTGCATCACTGACACTTACCCCTAGAGGGCGCACACATCTAATATTCCTGACTGCTGGGAGACAGTTATGAGATTCTACGAGTTGTTCCCAAACAGGTACAGGCAGGGCTTTCACTGTTTTTTGAGTTATACATAGAAGTTGCAAAATGGAAACAGTCCATTTCTCAACTAATCCTTGTCAGCATTAACTCTCCACGCAAGCAAATAGTTCTAGTCACATTTACCCACTCTGTTTCTACATCCTTTCATTCTCTTTTCCTTCATCCACCTATCCAATTTAATCGTGAATTATTGATAGTTTTTGCCTGAACCATTAAACCTGAAAATGACTTTCACAACCCTCTGTGTAAAGAAGTTTCTCTCTCGACTAAATCTCTTAGTTAATCTTGTATCATAAGTTACCACAATTTCGAGCCACTTGCGCTAAAGATTATAAATTACAGTGTGGTAGTTCTAACTTCAAAAACTGTCACCTGAAGTTATACAACAGGAAGGAATGGCCTTTCCCTCGTTGCCCAAATTTAGCATGATACCCACACAACTTTCGAGCAGATCAGTGGGCTACACCAGTTTCCTCCACTTTTAATCATTTAAATAATTAGTTAATTACTAAATCAATGATAAAGGGTTCGCTGGGTGACACTCCTGCCTCAGACTCAGAAGGGTGTGGGTTCAAGTCGCACAGGTTACATCATGCAACCTAAACTTGTAATACATTTAACTTCGGTGCCCTGCTGAGGGAGTGCTGGATTGTAAGCGGTGCATTGTCCTTCAGGTGAGACAGTAAACCGAGGCTCCATTCGCTAGTTGTGATGGACCATTATGATCCATTCTTCAGAAGAGCTGGGAGTTCATGCTGTGTTGGGGCCAATATTCCTCCCAACCAACACCAGCAAAAATGGATCCCCTTGATCTCACTGTTACTGTGCACAAAATGGGGGCTGCATTTACCTGCATAACAACAATATACAATACAATACAATACAAATCGCTTTATTGGCATGATAAGGTACATCCTATGTTGCCAAAGCATCAAAATACATTTATGGTTGAACACATAAACGCGGTTCCATTCATACAGTGTATAAACAGGTATATCCCTGAGTTTATAAATATATTTTCGCCTTGTTTATATATACTCTTGTCTTAGTTTACTGGTTGTCCCTCTGTTCATGGCAAGCTGTAACATAGTGTGCCGCCAGTGTTACACAGCTTCTCTCCTCCCCCAGTAGGAATGGGAGTTTTTGGTTGTCAGTCAGATTTCTGAATTCAGGGCATATTTGTGAGAATTTTTGATAGAAATTCTCTCTGATGCCCTGATATTTTCCACAGGCTGTGAGGAAGTGCATCTCTGTCTCAACTACTCCCTGACTGCAGTGAGAGCATATCCTGTCTTCTCTTGGCAGCCTGGTCTGCCTGTGTCTGCCTTTTTCGATCGCTAGGCTATGTTCGCTAAGTCTGTACCTTGTCAAGGTTCTTCTCAGTTTGTTATCCTTTACCATGGTCAGGTAATCAGCTATGTTGTATTGTCTGTTTAGGGCCAAGTAGCAATTGAGTTTGCTTTGGGTTTTTGTTGTTTCTGCCCAATATGACAGATATTTTTCCTTTTGCTTAGCGACGATTGTGTTGGGTCGAATTCTTTGTGTTACCCTGTCACTGTCCTGGGACTGGTTATTGTTAGTATTGTTATTAGTTACTTTATTGAGTCCCAGGACTAGTTGACTGAGGGTATTCTTCTTTATGGTCAGCTCTTGGCATTTCAGGGCGTCGTAGTGATAGCATTGGGGGTTGCTCATTTGTAGGTGATTCCAAAATTTGGTGGCTCTTTTTTGGATAGTGATTATTAATGGGTATTGGCCTAGTTCCGCCCTGCATGCGTTGTTTACTGTTTTCCTTTGAGTCCGGAGGATACTTTTACAGAATTCCGCATGTAGGATCTCAATTGGGTGTTTGTCCCATTTTGCAAAATCTTGTTGTGTTAGTGGTCCCCAGACCTCACTGCCATAGAGTGCAATTGGTTCAATTACTGATTTGAAAATTTTGAGCCAAATGCTAATTGGGATTTCTATTTGGATTGATTTTTTGATGGCATAGAAAGCCCTTCTTGCTTTCTCTTTCAGTTCATTCACAGCCAGTTTGAAGTTTCCCGTAGAACTGATTTTTAAGCCCAAGTATGTGTAGTGAGTGGTTTGTTCAATTTTGGTTGTTCCTACTGTGAAATTTATTGTGGGTCCATGTTGTTTGGATCTTTGCTGGAACACAAGGACTTTGGTTTTTTGGGGATTTATTGTCAGGGCCCAAGTCTGGCAGTACGACTCCAGCAGGTCCAGGTTCTGCTGTAGACCCTCCTTAGTTGGTGACAGCAGAACCAGGTCGTCGGCATAGAGGAGGAATTTAACCTTGGATTCATATAGGGTGAGGCCGGGTGCTGTAGATTGTTCAAGTAGTTTTGCCAATCCATTAATGTAAATATTAAAGAGTGTCGGTGAGATTGGCGAGCCCTGCGTCACCCCCCGCCCCTGTGGGAAGTATTTTGTTTGTTTGTCTCCAATTTTAACTGCACATTTATTGTTTGTATACATTGATTTAATTACATCATATGTTTTACCTCCTACCCCGCTTTCGATAAGTTTCAGGAATAAACCGTCATGCCAGATGGAGTCGAAAGCCTTCTGGAAATCTACAAAGCATGCGTAGATTTTGCTTTTGTTATGGTGAACGTGTTTGTCAATTAGGGTCTGTAGGGTGAAGATATGATCGGATGTTCTATAGTTTGGCAGGAATCCAATTTGGCTTTTACTCAAGACATTGTGCTCTTCAAGGAAGTTTATAAGTCTTTTGTTTATGATGCTACAGAATACCTTCCCCAGGTTACTGTTTACACAGATGCCTCGATAGTTGTTTGGGTCGATTTTGTCCCCACTTTTGTATATGGGTGTTATGAGTCCTTTGTTCCAGATGTCAGGGAAATAACCGACACTCAGAACCAAGTTGAAGAGTTTTAGGATAGCCAGTTTCAGTTTGTCGTCTGCGTGTTTAATCATCTCGTTTAGTATGCCGTCTGTCCCGCAAGCTTTTCCTGGTCGCAGGTCCTTGAGTTTTTCAAGAAGTTCTTTTTCTGTTATTATGGCGTCTAGCGGGTTTTGGTTATCTTTTATGGCCATTTCAAGCTTTTCCAGTTTTTTGCGTATTTGGTGTTGCTCTGGTCTTAGTGTGTTTTTCTGGTATAATTTTTCAAAGTGGTTTACCCATGTGTCCCCATTTTGAATGGACAAATCGTCGTGTTGTTTTTTGTGTAGTGTTTTCAAGTTGTCCCAGAAACAATTCGACTCAATGGATTCCTCCATGGAGCTGAGTGTATTCTTAATAAATTGCTCTTTTTTGGTCCTGAGTGTGTTTCTGTATTGTGTTAGCGTCTGACAATAAGTAAGGCGTAATTCCTCGTTTTCTGGATGTCTGTGTTTTTGGTTTGATAGTTTTCTAAGTTTTTTCCTCATGTTATGGCAATCATGGTCAAACCATTTTTCATAGTTTTTTGTTTTGGGTTTGTTCTTGCGAGCTTTCAAGTTTGCATTTGTTGCCAAATTATCAAAAATATTGTTTAGTTTACTAACTGCCCGGTTTACGCCTTCTTTATTGTGAGTGTATATGTTATCCAGAAAGGTGTCTAAGAGAGCTTGAGTTGATGCATTGCTAATTGTTTTCTGGTATTTTTCCGTGTCGTTTTTGGCCCATCTGTACGATTTTTTGGTGTTGTACAGTTTACTGGGTTGTGTTTCTATGTTGTTTGTTTCTGTCTTTTTGAGAAACATAGTAATTTGGCTGTGATCTGACAGTGTTGTTTGTGGTTTGACTGTGAATGCTCTGAAAGAGGATGGGTCCAAGTCTGTAATCATATAGTCTACTGTGCTGCAGCCAAGAGGTGAGCAGTAGGTCGATCTTCCTAGGAGGTCTCCTATGAACCTACCATTGACAATGTACAGACCCAGGTTTCGACAGAGCTGTAGTAGCTGTTTACCGTTGGTATTTGACTGCTTGTCGCAGTTATGCCTGTATGGAAGGGAAGGGATGTCAAAGTGGTTATTCCCGAATACGTAATTGTTTCCCTGATTATTGGTGAAGTCTGGTTCTTCGCCCGTTCTTGAATTGAGGTCCCCACAGATCAACACGTTCCCCTGGGCCTGGTATTGGATAATTTCCCCCTCCATGTTGGAGAAGGTGTCCTCTTTGTAGTACGGGGAATCGATTGGAGGGATATAAAGTGCGCAAATGTAAACATCTTGGGTGTTTGAGATAATCTCCCTCTCAAGTTTGAGCCACATATGGTTTTCGCCCTTTTTTATAAATTTGATGTAATTCTTAAGTTCTGTTTTAAACCAGATCAGTATGCCTCCGGAGTCTCTGCCTTGGGTTACACTTGGTAATTTATTGGAGGGGACCACTAGCTCAGTGTACCCTTGGGGACAGCCGGTGTGTCCTTTTCCTTTATACCAAGTTTCCTGTAAAATGATAATATCTAGATCTTTAGTTTCCTCTATGAACTCTGGGGTCCTACTCTTCACTTCTCGCACTGAAGAGCGTAGACCTTGGATATTCCAGGTCGAAATATATAAGGATTTCATGTTAAGTTTTATCTTTTTCTATGATAGGTTAAAGAGTGGTACGTGTTTGTCGTGTCTAAGTGTGGGGAAAAAAAAAGATCACCCCAGTTGTCTACAAAAGTTAATACAATTTGGTTACAGTTCTTTCTATTAATTAGTCCTTGATCCATAAGGCGGAAGTAGATGCTGCTGCACATCTGCTTATTGTCTCTTAATGGATTGTTTCTGTCTGAGGTATTGCGTACGTCCTGTGCATCTCTCCCTCTGTCTGGCTGGTAGCGGTCCTATTCCCCTGTGGGACAGGAGTGGTGCAGGTCTGATAATATTGTTTTGCATGGGGATCCTCTCCGGTCTCGGTTGGTGTGGTGGTGGTCTTTGTAGTGTTCCTGATATGTACCCCGCTGATCTCTGGTGGTCGGCGGGGGGTCCTCTTGGAGTCTGGGTATGGACCCGGTTAAAAGCGACGTCCTTCAGGGCTTTAGCAAAGATCGATATTTTTTGCCTTTGGATGTGGACGTGGTCGTAAAGACATTCTTCATCGAGGGTGGGGTGTTGGGCCAGGTGTACGTTGTGGTTTGATTCACATTCTGTTGCTATGCTGGCATTTATCTCATGAATTGTGTTGTTGTTGAAGTCTGTTCTCGGCAATATTGTGGAAACAGTGATTCTAGTGTTTGGAAATGTACTGCTTGCCTTCCTAATCATTGCTCTGAGCGATGTTGCTACCTCTTTCTGTTTGGCCTTTCGGTCATTTGTGCCCGTGTGTATTATTATGTGTTGGGGGGAGCCTAATCTGGCTTTGGTCAGCCATCCCATGGCTCTGTCTGTTGTTGGGCACCAAATCTTTTCTACTTTACTTCTAGGGAAGAGCTTTTTCTCCCATAGAAATTTCCCATTTGAGTCTATGAGTATTACGACGTCAGCCTTGTTTGTGTTTACTGTCTGGTGGCTTTCGCCTGGACTCATAGTGTGTGTGCTGGGCTGGGGTGTCTGGTGTGTGCGTACCTCTTGTGAGCGGCTCGCTTGTGGTTCCATGGTGGTGGGGGAAGATTGCGAGTCAGTATGCTGGTCGGTCTGTGTGGCACCCCTTGTATTGTGTGTCTGTTGCTTTTGTTCCGTGTGGGAGTGCAGCCGTTCCGTCCGGCTCTGTCTTGTCTTATCTCTAGTCTCTGGTTGCTGGTCTAATGGTGTTTTCTCTCCTCTATGGCTCTCTTCTTTTTCCTGCAGCTCTTTCACCTGATTCTTAAGTAGATTCACCTGGTTATCAAGTCTATTCAGCTCTCTCTTGTGTCTCTCCCTCTCCTGCTTTTGTTTGTCGTTCAATTTGAGGACCTCCTCTCTAAGTTTAACCATCTCTATCTCTAATTGATTAAATTTATCTTTTGGTTGTATCTGGCTGTGTGATCCCGGGGTATGTGTCTGGTCGGCCCTGGAAGGCTCACTCACTTCCTGGCTAGGCTGGTTGGCCCTGGAAGGCTCACTCACTTCCTGGCTATGCTGCTCTTCTCTTGGTGGGCTGGGAATGGTAGGGGAACTATGTGTGGCTTCCTCCGTGGTAGTTATGCTGGGGTTTGTCAGTTGTATCGTGTGGCTGTGGTTCCCCGGGGTTAGTGTCTGGTTTGAACTGTGTGGCTCATTCATCCCTTGACCATGCAGATTTTCTCCTGGTAAGTTGTCAATGTTGGGGGGAGTGCGGGCCACTCTGGGGCTGTTCATTCCCCTCGTAGTTGATCTTTTCAGTGTCCTGAAGGCCGTTGCAAATTTGTCGAGGTTGCCTTGCACTAATATTGTTCCGGTATTGTACGCGTTGACAGTCGTGATTGAACTGTCTCCTGGTGTGTTAATTTTCATTATGGACCCATTTGCGGTATTTTTTAGCTTAACACTGGTATAGTGTGATTTTATTGCTCTGATCCAAGCCGCTGGCTGATCTGAGTAGAATATGAGGTTACTTTTTGTCCCATTGTTGTAACAGTCAGTAAAGAGAGTTTCTGGTTTTTCTCTCATCTGAGCATGCTTGATCGTTTTTATAGCTTTTTTTGTGGTGTTGGGGGGAATCTGGAAGCGGGGCTGTTGTGGATCTTCTGATTCGCTCATTTTTGGTAAAGTATTGTTGATCTTAGAATAAGCTTTTCTGGGGCCCCGGGTTTGGTGTTACCCTCTCCCTGTTCGCGAACATTCCCGGTCCCCCTCTCCGACCCCGTGGTCCCTGGGCCTCGGCTCCTGGGTTCACCCTTCTCAGGTCTGAGTCTGTGAGCCGCTGTTTCCCGGTGCCTTCGGGCTGTTCCCCTCCCCCTCAGAGGTCTCTGGGCCTCTGTTTCGGCCTGGCTCCTCGGGCCTTTCCCTGGGCCTCCCTCCCTGGGCCCTGTACTCACGGTCTTGGTTGCTCTCCTTCTGGTTGCTCTCCTTCTCCTCAGAGGTCTCTGTGCCTGCTGGCCTGGCTCCTCGGGCCTTTCCCGTGCTGGATTGTTGGGCTGTGGCCCGAGTCCCCTCGGCTGTGCCGATTGCTGGATTTCCGGGCTGCGTTCTGAATCTCCTCGGCTGTGCCGATTTCTGCGATGCGGCCCGAGTCCTCTCCGCTGTGCCGATTGCCGGGCTGCGTTCCGGATCTCCTCGGCTGTGCCGATTTCTGGGATGCGGCCCGAGTCCTCTCCACTGTGCCCGTTGCCGGGCTGCGTTCCGATTTCTGGGATGCGGCCCGAGTCCCCTCGGCTGTGCCGGTTGCTGGACTGCGGCCCGAGTCACCTCGCCTCCTCGAACTCGGTCCCGATGCCGCCGACTCAACCACCGCTGCTGAAGCCCCGTGTGGCTGCCGTTCACTGGTTTGTGTAGTTCTTCTCCTGTTTCTTTTTTTTTGCTTTGGCTTTTTTTTTTGCTTTGGCTTTTTTTTCCCTCTATTTTCCTCTGGGTTTTTTTTTTCTTTGGTAGTCTTTCTGGCGGTCTTTTCCTTCTCTACTTTGTCTAGACTAATCTAAACTTAAACTAAACTAAACTAAACTAACTTAACTAGAACTAAATTTAATTTTAAAACCTTTTTAAAAATTGAAATGAAATGAAACTTTTTTTCCCCACTTTAGACACTAAAAACACTAAAATCTCAGCAGCCCATCTTCAGCATGTGTATTCACTCCGTCTGACACCCTCAGCATCGGCACAATGTAATTCACTCTCTGTGGAGCAATTTACAGCATCTTTGAGATAGTTATTTTGACAGACGTGCGAGTTTTATTTTCTTTAAAACGTAATATTTGGGAATCTTTGAATAAGACCAACATAAGAACACATACAAAGGCAAAACACTGCTGATGCTGGAAATCCAAAATATAAACATAAAATGCTAGAAATACTCAGCAGGTCAGGCAACATCGATGGAGAGAGTTAATGGGGGGAATTTTAACCCCCAAAATCGGGTGGGTTGGGGTCGGGTTGGATGTTGAAGTGTTAAAAAACGGAATCCTGTCCCCAACCCGCCTACTTCCGGTTTTAACCCATTCTCCCCGACCGCTTTCGAGCTCCCCCGCTCCCAACCTGCCTCCAGATTAAAATTCTGGCCAATGTTTCAGGTCAGTGACCTTTCGTCGGAACTGGAAAATATTTGCAATGTAACAGGTTTTAACCAACTACAGAGGCAGGGAAAGGGGGGGGGGAAGAAGAACAAAAGGGGAAGGTCTGTGAGAGGGTGGAAAGCAGGAGAGATTAAATGACAAAAGGGATGATGGAGCGAGGCAAAAGGGAATGGTAATGGGAAAAGTATAGAAATAAAAGATTTGTCTATTAGAGCTGTAAATGGCAACAGCAGAATCATTCCCAGCACCTGTTGTCTGAATAAATGGGAACAGCACTTGTGATTATAAGAACACATAACAAGTTTCTTAATGCATTGTTCTCCAACAACAAAAACTTGTATTTATATAGCACCCTTAACGTAGTAAAACATCCCAAGACGCTTCACAGGGGCGTTAGCAGATAAAATTTGACACCGAGCCACAAAAGAAAAGCAAAATACTGCGGATGCCGGAAATCTGAAATTAAAACAGCAAATGCTAGAAATACTCAGCAGGTCAGGCAGCAACTATGGAGAGAACGTTTCAGGTCGATGGCCTTTCATCAGGAGATATTAGGGCCGATGGCCAAAAGCTTGGTCAAAGAGGTAAGGATTGTCTTTAAGGAGGAGAGAGAGGTAGAGAGGCGGAGCGGTTTAGGGAGGGGGCCTAGGCAGCTGAAGGCACGGCCGCCAATGGTGGGGTGAAGGAAATCGGGGATTCGCAAGAGCCCAGAATTGGATAAATGCAAAGTTCTTCAATCAAAACTGGAATAATATATATTTACACTTTCGTGGGGACATGCTACTGCAGTCCCCAAAAAACTAGTTAAACAATCAGCTGATTTATTTCAATCTGTCATGGTATATCCACTTTTCTGATTTAGCGCAGCTTTCTGTCCTGTACAGATTTCTCCGCCATTGAACTTGCAGATCCACGAACAGGTCAAATAAAATTTTTAATTTATTGCGGGTGAATTTCCTTGGGGCTTCTCCCACTCCGCTGTCCTAACTTTGGCAGAAGTTCAACGGAGACCCCATTTATGCACGGTTCAATGGGGTATCCGATAAAGTTATGCTGGCGGAACGAGATAAACCCTGAATAAAATTCACCCCCATGGAGTGAAGCAATAAACCACATATAATTTTACAGGATTTTGTTAGTGACTATTGGTAAGTACGTTATCCTAAAGGGTCAATTGTACTGGTGAAGATAGCAGATGTATGGTTTAAAGTTCATACTTTAAAAGCATGCTCAAATGTTGAACAGTCGCCATACATTTTTCTTGGGAAGATCTTTGGTGCGATTTTCCGGTTGCCACGGCTGATGATGCCAGTGTCGTACAGCTGATGGATAAATAGGGCTTCACAGTGACTTCCACCCACTGTCCATTGTGTGTGATCTTCTCGCTGTGTGTTGTGATCTTCTCGCTGCGTGTTGTGATCTTCTCGCTGCGTTGTGATCTTCTCACTGTGCGTTGTGATCTTCTCACTGTGCGTTGTGATCTTCTCACTGTGCGTTGTGATCTTCTCACTGTGCGTTGTGATCTTCTCACTGTGCGTTGTGATCTTCTCACTGTGCGTTGTGATCTTCTCACTGTGCGTTGTGATCTTCTCACTGTGTGTTGTGTGTGATCTTCCAGATGGCATTTTAGGCTTCTTTGAAATGCTGACAGACAAAGTGTGAAAGGCCTTAATGTTATTTTAATGCAGTTAAGTAGATTTAAATCGTGCTGTGCGCTGTATTTAACTAAATGGAGTGGGCCTAATGAAAGCTCCATGTGCGATGGACTTCGGAAAAGGGACGGGTGATTTAAAAAAAAAATGTTAACAGATTTTTTTATATTCGTTGGAAACCCATAGTAACTGAATATCGTCTCCAAATTCACCGACTGTAATTGAAGCATTTACAAAATTTCGGTAGATTAGAAAGAGCTAAAAAAAAGTAATTTTTGTTCTAAATCCATTTCTGTGGTGATAAGATTCCAAGACGTGATATTCCCCCATTGGCAAGCTCCCAGTGGGAGGCCCAACTGGCCCTGGAGCTCACCATAAATGTATTTAGGGCTGATTCCTGAAAATCTGGCATGGTCGGCCAGCATGATTTTGGTGAATGCAAAGCTTGCTGCATTCCAGTCCTGGCACTGAAGCCTGGGGCTGGAAGATCTCCATTTTTATTTGGCAATCTAGATTTAAATTTTATTACAATGCCTGCCTTTACTCCCAAACCACCCCCTGGACTAGGACAGCTATCAGGTGTAACTCTCAATCCTCTGACTATGCCGTCCTATGACCTGCCACTGCACGCCGACCTGGATCAAACTGGAGCACTATGGCCTCGGATTTAACCTTCCTTTACTATGGGCAAGCTCCCGGCCTTAGCTTGGCACCTCACTTCAAGGACCCATTCACCTTTTATGGCGTAATGCATTTACATACCGACATGGCACATTAACATGAACCTATTTCTGATGTGCCACGTCGGTATGTAAATGCATCACCCGCAGTTGAAGCAACTATCCTTGGTTGGTCACCATATTGTTCATTCAGAATGTATTTCCTGCTCAGTTGGGCTGCACAAAACAAATCTGTTCCTTTCCAGAATGATATTGGTGGCTATGCTGTACTACCTTTCAAAATAAAGGGTTTAAATTGTTGCCTGGGTTTAATTTTGCCAGTGTCCCCACCATCTTTACAGTGATATGAAACATTGTTATTGAGAAGCGGTGTAAATACAGCAATACTTGTAGTGTATTTACCTTTGATGGGAACAGGAGTAGGCCATTCAGCCCCTCGGGCCTACTCCGCCATTCATGGCTGATCTTCACCTCAACTCCATTTTTCCGTATTTGCTCCCTATCCCTTGATCCCCTTAGCCAACAAAACTCTATCTATCTCAGTTTTGAAAGCTCCAATTTCCCCCCAGTTGTCCCCCAGCATCCACAGCCTTTCGACTACCCTTTGTGTGAAAAAGCACTTCCTGATTTCCTTCCTGAATGACTTAGCTCGAATGTTAACATTATGCCCCCTTGTTCTGGAATCCCCACCAGAGGAAATAAGTTTCTCTGTATCTACTCTATCAAATCCTTTTAACAGTTTAAACACCTCGATCAAATCACCCCTTACTTAATCTACTATACTCAAGGGAATATAAGCCAAGTTTATGCGATCTGTCCTCATAATTTAACCCTCTAAGCCCCGATATCATTCAGCACTGCTGCCGCGCTGCGACCCACATTAACACGGCCACTGGTGGACAACCCTGCCCATACAAGCCATAGATGCTGTTTTCTTTACTCGCTGGCCTGTAAGTACCCTTGTGCAGACTGTGGAGAAGGCCCATCGGCCGCAAATAGGGTTGTAATCTGCGACTCAGAAACGACTGCTCATGTGCAGTTGCTTTTAAGCAGCAACCTCATAAATACAACAACAATAGAGAAAAAGAGCTCCTTGCAATTATACAGCGCCTCTAATGTAGAGACAATGTCCCCAGAGGCAGAAGGGGAAAAAAATGGATGTTGAGTCAAAGAAAGAGAGATTAGGAAGGGTGACCAAAAGCTTGGTCTGTGAGGTGGGTTTAAAGGAGGGTCTTAAATAAGGGGGGAGATGGAGAGGTTTAGGGATGGAATTCCAGAGGATGGGGCTTAGGAGTCTGAAGGTGCAGCCACCAATGGTGGGGTGAAGGGAGGGGAGATGCACGATACAGCATTACAAGCAATGCAACATGAACATGATGGGCTGGATTTTCATTGAGGAGGCGTGTAGGAGCCGGGACTACAACGTTCAGGGTTGTAGTCCCGCCTCCATCGAGTTGTGGCCAACCCACGCGATTTTCACTTGATTGACCTTGTTGAGCCCGCCTAGCGGGCTCAGCAGGACAATTAAGGACCACCCGGCAACAGGTGACATCACAGATTGACATTTCATCTGTCAAGAACTTTTGACAGATGAAATATCAGCGTTTGACAATCTGTACTCCAAGTTAATTCCTTCCTCTCAGGCTGATTTAGAGATCTCCCCAGAACAGAAAGCTGAATGCTGCAACTTTTGACAGCTCATGGCCATTCTGCTTTCTGTGCCGGTGAGATGAGGGACTCCCAAGTCCTGAAGGCAGGAAAGCTGTAAAGGTATGTAAAGGTAAGTAAAACTTCTTTAAACACTTTACACACACCAAACAGACTTACCTCTTCACTCATGCACCCATCACTCACCTGAACACCGGACATCTCGAACCCTCCAAGTCCTTCAGCCCGACGGCCTGCCTCGCTAACTTGGTGTGGTTTGGAGCCATCGGGAATCCCACACTTCAGCAATAAAAGTAGGGATTAGGCTAAAAACTGCCTGTTAACAGGCAGTTAATTGGCACTAATCCCCTTCCCGCTTCGGGAGGCGGGTCCCAGCACAGGTCGGGTATCCGCCTCCTTTGAAACTGGCACGGAGGCGGGTTGGGGGCGGGATGGGTTCGTGCCCCCCCCCCCGATTTCGAGATTTTAACCCCCCACACGCCTCCAATCCCGCCTCCACGGCCCAATGAAAATCCTGCCCGATGTATCCCCACCATGCTACTGTTGGCTGTTAACTTCCGAATTATTTGTTTTCTGCTTAAAAACAGAGCGAGCCAAATAAATCATAACCCAGTATTTTCAGCCATAATGTCCCTGGTTCCAGTATAAGACGTGATGAATTGCTTAGAACTTTCCCCGTCTTGTATTTTTCCCTTGTGACTAGCACAGTTTTATCTCACGTTATATGCAATGCTAGGAATTTCGGCTTTCAGTAGCCTTAGTTATGTTGCATTTTCAGTGTCCTCCTCCCCCACACATGGTTCGTTACTTTGTTACCTGTGTAATCGACAAGAAACAAGACCTGGGTGTCCTTGTGCACCAGTCGCTGAAGGTAAGCATGCAGGTGCAGCAGGCGGTTAAGAAGGCAAATGGTATGTTGGCCTTCGTAGCGAGAGGGTTTGAGTACAGGAACAAGGATGTCTTGCTGCAGTTGTACAGGGCCTTGGTGAGACCACACCTTGAGTATTGTGTGCAGTTTTGGTCGCCTTATCTGAGGAAGAATGTTCTTGCCATGGAGGGAGTGCAGCGAAGGTTCACTAGACTGATACTTGGGATGGCAGGAATGACGTATGAGGAGAGATTGGGTCGATTGGGCTTATACTCACTGGAGTTTAGAAGAATGAGTGGGGATCTCATTGAAACTTATAAAATTCTAACAGGACTAGACAGGCTGGATGCATGAAGGATGTTCCCGATGGCGGGGGAGTCCAGAACCAGGGGTCACAGGCTAAGGATAAGGGGTAAGCCATTTAGGACAGAGATGAGGAGGAATTTCTTCACCCAGAGAGTGGTGAACCTGTGGATTTCTCTACCACAGAAGGCAGTGGAGGCCAATTCATTAAATATATTCAAGAAGGAGTTAGATATATTTCTTAAGGCTAAAGGGATCAAGGGATATGGGGAGAAAGCAGGGACAGGGCACTGAATTTGGATGATCAGCCATGATCTCGTTGAATGGCGGAGCAGGCTCGAGGGGCCGAATGGCTGACTCCTGCTCCTATCTTCTATGTTTCTATGTTCTATGTAATTTCAATGTTTTTCACAAAGAGGAGGAAGTTGGTCGGATTAAAAACACAAACGTATGACAATGGGGTAGAGTTTCCGCTTTGGGCACAATTGGGAAATTGCGCCTAAAATGTGTTTGAAATTGCGCTGGTTAAGTTAGGCTTCAAGTTGCCGCTAAAATTCATTTGCATAATCACAAACGTAAAATCTTCCATGAACCAGCGCAATCGGGCAGCGTAATAGAATGTAATCATTTCTCTTCATTAAAAAGTATTCCTTGATGTAGTTAAGAGTGATAACCTGGTGCAGTTTTATTAATACAGCTGAAAATGGGTTTATCACCAAAAAATAAGCATTGTGAGGTGACCTTGTGTAAAATCGCTGAAAATTACTTAAAAAAGAGACTGAATCATTTCATAGTTTCACTGGTGTGACTAGTCAGTTTCTTAGTAAATTAAATATTTTTTGATATGGTAAAAAACTTTTAAAACGTGCCTGTATGCCTAAGAAAATGAGCGCAATTTGGAGAGCCTTCCCGAACCAGCGCATTTGGCAGAATCTTGCAACTGCGACCTGCGACCTTGTGGACGGAGCCTGATTCTGGTGAACTGAATCTTGAACCAGCTTAAAAGATCACGGAAAACATGAGGGCAAGTGGTTTTGGGGCGTAACTCACTTGCGTTTCAAGTTCACCGAGCTTTTGTGCTGGTTCCGCTGAATCCGCTGGGATTGTGCTGATATAACTACAGGTAGCAGGAACTTGACCATGTGTAAAAGATTCAAAACGATGGATGGTCAGGAGCCAACTCTACAGCAGTGTAGGTACAGGCAGCTTATTGGATTAGGTGACTTGTAACTCTGCAAACAGCCATTTATAATGATACAGAGTGGAATAATACACCGACAAACCATTTCTTTTTAAATTGAAATGTACTTAAAACATTTGTTTGAAAAATATGCAGCAACCAAGTTAGTAACAAAACACGGCTGACAAGAAACAGGATTTTGTTCCCTCCCCACTCCCACGTGTAGACAAGGATAAGTAGTCGTACTAATATGCTCACCTTTAGTGATTCCTTCCCCTTGGTTAAGCTCAGCAAAGAGCTGGGAACGTGCCACAGATGCCTTATCCTTTGGTGTTTCCGATAGCAGGGCTGGAGGGGGCCCAGGAGGGGGAGGAGGTGGAGGCGGGGGACAAGGGCCACAGGATGGTGCAGACATTGCGAGGCCCTGAAAACATAAGAAAGACAAACTTTCAGCTGCTGTTGTGACGGTGCTCACAATGGCATTAGGCACGCGACCTTTCTCTATTGATTTTAAAATGACTGCATCAGCATCTTCACGTGGAGAAGCTGCTTCATCACATCTTCACTTCAGGAACCTGTAGGCCTGGTGTTCTGCAAAATAATTTGCTTTACTCCACCCCCCCACTTCCCCAAACAAATGAAAATTCAATTTAAACAGCAAGTTTACAGAAAGCAAGGAAAGCTTAGTTAATCTTGAATCGGACACTTGGGTTTGTGCTTTCATGTTGACTTTTTTGCAATTCTTTTCTTCCCATTTGCAAATTCTCTCCCCCTCCAATTTCATTGTGTCTCCAATCGTCTATTCAAGTTCAAGAAAGTGGGGTGTTACAGACCAAGAGATGCAACGTGTCCGGTCAGTGGTAGCGGAGAGTGCACTATTATAGGTAGTTCTGTTAGGTTCCTCAATTTTCATGGCCACTTTCTGTGCCCCCCGCCTCCTTCCGTCCCCACTTCCCATTGCCCCAGTCTCCCATTTACAAGTCCCAGTACAGTAACAGGACTTAACACCACAGCTCAGGGAACAGGCAGATCAAATAAATTACCATCTACCTCACTCCACTTTGTATCTTACTACCTGCTACTATCTGCAGAGAGATCACCAGAAAGAAGCTGCCCTGGTCTCCACTGCCACATAAAGGTCGAGTCAGAAGGTCGTGGGTTCAAGTGCCACTCCAGAGACTTGAGCATGAAATCTCGACCGACACCCCAGTCCAGTGCTGTAGGGGTGCTACACTGCCGGAGGTGCTGTCTTTCGGATGAGACGTTAAACCAATGTTCAGGTGGATGTAAAAGATACCATGGCACTATTTTGAAGAAGAGCAGACGAGTTCTCCTGGTGTCCTGACCAACATTTATGCCTCAACCAACATCACTAAAAAACATTATCTGGTCATTATCACATTGCTGTTTGTGGGACCTTGTTGTGCACATATTGTCTACTGCATTTCCTATATTACAACAGTCACCACACTTCAAAAGCACTTCACTGGCTGTAAAACGCTTTGGAACACCCTGAGGTTGTGAATGGCGCTATATAAATGTAAGTTCTTCCTTCTTTTAAAAACATCGCTCCCCACATCTGTGTTAAACAATTTAAAGTTTGTTTGTAATGGCTGCCAGCCATTACTCCAGGCCACAATCACTTTCGATTTTTAAGCAGGGCATATGCCAGTAGTTGGGGAGATATCTGCCAATGAATCTAGTGGCGGTGCCTACAGTTACCACGTAGGCACCAGCCATCAACTAGTCTGTCACTGTCTGACCCACTTCAGTTTAAAATAAAACATACTGCACAGGTGGAACTGATGCCCACGATGGCCCAAGATTTGCATTGTGGAAATGCTTGACACAGCAGAGCGTGTATTTGGCAAACCACCTTTTTTGCCACTGAATGGAAATTAGCCTTTTGGTAGAAACAGGAGGGGTTTGGAAATAGAGGGACTGGCAGGAGCAAATGAGACTGAGCAAGCATCCACATGGGTTGATTATAAACCCAAAGATTGTGATGTATAAACACCAAAAACCGAGTAGCAAACTAAAATATTAGGTTCATGACCGTAGTCATCGGTGACTGTGATTACTAAACATGTGTTCCTCCACAGGAACTTAAAAAAAAAATGTATTAATGCTCGGGCTATGAGCGTCACTGGCAAGGCCAGTATTTTATTACCCTTGAGAAGGTGGCGGTGGGCCAGCTTCTTGAACCGCTGCAGTCCCGTGTGGTGAAGGTACTCCCACAGTGCTGTTAGGGAAAGAGTTCCAGGATTTTGACCCAAAGGCGATGAAGTAACGGCGATATTTGTCCAAGTCACGATGGTGTGTGACTTGGAGGGGAACTTGGAGGTGGTGGTGGTGTTCCCATGCACCTGCTGCCCTTGTCCTTCTAGGTGGTGGAGGCCGCGGGTTTGGGAGGTGCTGCCGAAGAAGTCTTGGCGAGTTGCTGCAGTGCAACTGCTGTATACAATTTATGGGTTCAGTAAGGAGACCACATTCTTGCATTGTGTTTATAGAAGCATCTTCATGTTACTTTGTTAAAATTTGAAATCAAATTACTTATTACTCATGGAGCCTTGGCCTGTATGGTGATATGTTGTTTTGTGCAGAGCAGGGCACAGGTTAGTAGAGCAGTTATCAAGTGTAAGTTAACATGGGCGCACTTGGTACTCTCATAGCTGGCGCCCAGAGATCGCCACTTGAGTTTCCTCTGGCTCACAAGGAAACAGCTCAAGTTGAGTTATCGTGTATGTAGACTAAATCCCGTATCTAATGTATAAATAGTTCCATGTATAAACTAAAGATAATGATTTGACTGTACAATTAAAGCAAAAGTGTCTCTACCAGAGCAAATTTTAAATATTTGAGCAAGACAAGACCCTATAAATACAAAAATTCTGAAGCAGCCAACAATTTTTGATCGTCTGTCTCCACTCCTGCCTCAGCTTATCTGCTGCTGAAACCCTCATCCATGCCTTTCTTACCTCCAGACTCGACTACTCCAATATGTAAATTTGAGCTCATCCCAAACTATGCTGCCCGTATCCTAACTCGCACCAAGTCCCGTTCACCCATCGCCCCTGAGTTTGCTGCCCTACATTGGCTCCAGTCCAGCAACGCCTCGATTTTACGTTGTGGTCCAATCCCTCCATGGCCTCGCCCCATCTTACCTCTGTAACCTCCTCCAGTCCTACAATCCTCCAAGATCTCTGCACTCCTCCAATTCTGGCCTTTTGTGTATCTCTGATTTTAATCGCTCCACCACTGGTGGCCGTGCCTTCAGTTGCCTCGGCCCTAAGCTCTGGAATTCTCTCCCTAAACCTCTCCGCCTCTCTACCTCTCTCTCCTCCTGTAAGATGCTGCTTAAAATCTACCTCTTTTACCAAGCTTTTGATCACCTGTCCTAATATCTCTTTATGCAGCTTAGTGTCAAATTTTGTGATTGCATTCCCGTGAAGCACCTCAGGATGTTTTTATTACATTAAAGGCGCTATATAAATGCAAGTTGTTGTTTGTAATGAACCTAAGCAGGGGTAAAATAATGCACGGGCCTATGTGGCTTATGGCCAGGGGCCTTAGTCGACTATAGGGTCCCTACAAATAGGTCTAATTTAATCGTAGTATATTGCGATGTAATTTAAGTTTCATTAAATTGTAGTATATGGTGATATGATTTGCTTTATTATTAATAGTGCGTAAACATTCTATGGGCCTATATATTCATGCATTTTACATTTGTGCTATAACGGGTGGTGAGGTTGTGAGGCGGGGTGGGGGGTGCATAGGGCTCCCGAATGTTCTTGATGCCCAAGGCCCCAAGAATTCTTAATCCACTCTTCCTACGTGTCTGTTGCTCCTGGCCAACCCTTCCGTCATCAGATCCCCTTCTGCTTCTACCCAAAACGTTCTTCTTTCCTCTCGGTGTCAACACTAGTTTAAAACAGACGTGTGCTGGGCGTCAGGCGAAGTAACCATCAGCCAATCAGCTGGAAGCGCCCAGTCAGGGACTTGCTGGGAGTTACCATGTAGGCAGCAGGCATCAAGCTGTCTCTCACTGGCTCACTAAAAGGCCCTGATGCGTAGAAATCAGAGCTTTGTGCCTGGGGCAGAGTAACAATTGAAGGCCCTGATAGAAAGAATAGTTAGGGCTTATCAGGCGACTGTGTACCGTCATCTGCAAAAGCCATAGCTTTACAGGATTACCTCAGCTGTTTGTGTCTGCAACAGCTGTTACCCATAGTTCACCAGACTGATCTCCGTGCTCCCAGTAGCTGTCATTTAATTTGTTATTTGTAAGAATTTTAGGAGGCCCCCAGAGGGAAGGACTGGACCTGAGGTGCTCTTCTTACACAATATAGTTGAGGATATGTGCCGCATCTGACACAAAGGCAGATATATATATTAATTAAAGGCATTTCTTCGGAATCACACATCCTAGTTTAAGAAAAGGTGAAAAAAAATACAAGCTACAACTGATGGATTACTTTACAACACGTTAGGTGTCCAAATGAACAGTTATTTACTTTCATCTTACATGTACATTTTTCTCCCCGTGTCTCTGCACCCGAGGACGGTTGGGAAGATCTGAATTGTATCATCTTCACCATCACAAGAGGCGCACACCGAGAAAACCGTGGTCCTTTCCTCCTCCTATTGCCCCACCCCCAGTTACCACACCAGAGGCGAGAGTGTTGGAGGGTCAGGAAGCTCTTGAGTTGATCATTGAGCCACTTTATCTGGTGGGAGAGCCAAACTCTAACCCCAAGAGATGTGGCCCCATAATCTGACTGCAATGTATGAACATCTTGAATGAAGCCACCTCGCATGCTCTCAGCTGCCCGTCCTCCAATACACCGCGTGTCCTCAGCACCCTCCCTAATAGAACGGGTGCTCTCAGCACCCTCTCCAATACACCGGGTGCCCTCAGCACCCTCTCCAATACACTGGGTGCCCTCAGCACCCTCTCCAATACACCGGGTGCCCTCAGCACCCTCTCCAATACACTGGGTGCCCTCAGCACCCTCTCCAATACACTGGGTGCCCTCAGCACCCTCTCCAATACACCGGGTTGTAAGTTTCGAAAATTTCTGCACAACCCCAGAACAGAAGAATAGCATTATTTTAAAATGATTTTGGAATATTACAGAAGAAATCTGCAAAAGGGATAAAAGTGTGGTTGGGCCTAACAGAAGAATTCAAAGAGTTAAATTACACATTTTTACAAGTGTAAGGAAGGAAGAGATTTTGGACTGTTTTAAGGAGTTATTGGGCCAAAGGGATTTAAAATATAAATCCCAGGAAGATTTGGCTGGTTTTAAAGGACATGTTCAGGCTTGCAAAAGGCTGGGACACAGGGGAGGTGGGGTGGGCCCCCGAGTTTGGATATTGGACTGTCTAGGAATGTCCTGGGCCACCCCAGTTTTACATAAGGACAATGAAACCTGATTCCTGCCGAGAATTTGCAGAGCCAGGTACATGAATAAACAGGACATGTCCCCAGCAACACAAAGGAAGGAACATTAGCCCTACAGGATACAACAAACAAACCACAGTCCAAAACCAATTAAAGAGATTGACAAACGTTTTGCATTTTTAAACTTGTTTCAAGGCAATCCCGAAACCAGTTAAAGGCCAATTAAGTTTAGATGGGCCATCCCCGAAGCTCGTTAAATTTTTAAAGCACATTAAAAATAACGAGCCCGCCCAAAATCTAACAAGATTCGCAGGTTTCGTTTTAGTATAAACTAAAGACCTGTCTCCACAAGAAAGCAGTTTGTCCGATGAGTTCGATCAGTACAGTTCAGGCAGATAATTGAAACAGCAGTCAGTGAATTGAAGTCAGCAGTACAGTTCGGACAGACACAGAAAAAGGCACAGCTCATTCGAAACACATCAGCCTCGGGACAACAGAAGGAATCGCAGCAACCAAGGGCCCCACGAAACAAACAACCAACAATATTACCAACAACTAGGTAATATTGGGCCACCGCGACCAACAAGAAACCAACCTGGAAGAAACCGAAGATCTGCAAGTTTTTCCCACTCTACTAACTATTCTTGCATTTGGTGAGCATTTCCTGGTCCTCTGGAATTCAACCTAGTTAGTATAGTGGGATTGGGAGGGGTAAGGTATTTTTGTTTATTGTCATTCTCCCTCGCATATTCCGAAGTGTTTCCCCTTTTAGAGTGATAAGATTCATTGTGTTGTGTATATTTTCTTGTCTCAAATAAAATCCAAGTTCTTTTCACCAACTCAGGTGTCTGTTGCAATTTCATTACAACCCCCAAATAAGTCCAGGTCTAGAACCAAGGGAGTGGGAGCGATTCGAACCGCTCATAAGTCAGAGGTGAAGCTGACACACACACCACCCCTTACAGGGTGCTCTCAGCACCCTCTCCAATAGACTGGGTGCTCTCAGCACCCTCTCCAATACACCGGGTGCTCTCAGCATCCTCTCCAATACACCGGGTGCCCTCAGCACCCTCTCCAATACACTGGGTGCCCTCAGAACCCTCTCCAATACACTGGGTGCCCTCAGCACCCTCTCCAATACACCGGGTGCCCTCAGCACCCTCTCCAATACACTGGGTGCCCTCAGAACCCTCTCCAATACACTGGGTGCCCTCAGCACCCTCTCCAATACACCGGGTGCCCTCAGCACCCTCTCCAATACACTGGGTGCCCTCAGCACCCTCTCCAATACACCGGGTGCCCTCAGCACCCTCTCCAATACACCGGGTGTCCTCAGCACCCTCTCCAATACACCGGGTGTCCCCAGCACCCTCTCCAATACACCAGGTGCTCTCAGCACCCTCAGCAATACACCGGGTGCTCTCAGCACCCTCAGCGATACACCGGGTGCTCTCAGCACCCTCTCCAATACACCAGGTGCCCTCAGCACCCTCTCCAATAGACCGGGTGCCCTCAGCACCCTCTCCAATAGACCAGGTGCCCTTAGCACCCTCTCCAAAACACTGGGTGCCCTCAGCACCCTCTCCAAAACACCGGGTGCCCTCAGCAGTCTGACTCGGATCAACCTCGAGACAGGTTTGGTGAAAACTGCACTGATTCAGCAGCTGTAGCTTGGCTGGGTTATAACGTTGGAGCTGTTGTAAGCTCCAGTGTGCAATAGTAGCAGAGTGTAACATTTCACACAAGCTCCGTTTACATATTGGTTTTACACTCTGATGACGACTCAAAGCAAGTACTTATATAAAAGAAAAAACCCAATTCTGCTTAAGTTGGGGGCTGCTCAGTAATTCTGATTGGTTATCCTTACAGATCAACTACATGGTCTGACTGGCTGTGGAGAAGGCCTCAGCTGTAAAGCAAGGTCATCTCTTAGTCTGAAGTAAAAGGGGCTGTAAAAGGTCGTAGAATTCAACATGAAATGGGGAGCGCACAATGTGCCAGGTGGAGCCATGACTTAGCACAACTAATACACTCTTCGGGTTTGAAAAGGTCCAGTTATACTTTTAGATTGGCAGAAGATGTTCTGTGTTTATATCATAGGGCAAGGAGAGAGTATGAGAATAGGCTAACATAAAAGGGAATCCAAACGTCTTCTATAGGCATATAAATAGTAAACGGGTAGTAAGAGGAGGGGTGGGGCCAATTAGGGACCAAAAAGGAGACCTACGCATGGAGGCAGAGGGCACTGCTGAGGTACTAAAGGAGTACTTTGCATCTGTCTTTACCAAGGAAGAAGATGCTGCCAAAGTCATAGTGAAAGAGGAGGTGCTTGAGATACTGGATGGGCTAAAAATGGATAAAGAGGAAATAGTAGAAAGGCTGGCTGTACTTAAAGTAGGTAAGTCATCAGAACCGGATGGGATGCATCCTAGGATGCTGAGGGAAGTAAAGGTGGAAATTGCGGAGGTACTGGCCATAATCTTCCAATCCTCCTTAGATACTGGGTGGTGCCAGAGGACTGGAGAATTGCAAATGTTATACCCTTATTCAAAAAAGGGTGTAAGGATAAACCCAGCAAATATAGGCCAGTCAGTTTAACCTCGGTTGTGGGGAAGCTTTTATAAACGATAATCCGGGACAAAATTAACAGTCATTTGGACAAGTGTGGATTAATTAAGGAAAGCCAGCACAGATTTGTTCAAGGCAAATTGTGTTTACCTAACACGTGGGGTCACCAAACAAAAATGGGTTAATGATTGCACTATAACTGTTCCCTCTGGATTGTACATTCACACAACAACTTGCATTTAGATAGCGCCCTTAACGTATTAAAACGTCCCAAGGCATTTCACAGGAGCGTTAACAGACAAAATTTGACACTGAGCCACATAAGGAGAAATTGGGGCAGATGACCAAAAGTTTGGTCAAAGAGGTAGGTTTTAAAGAGCGTGTTAAAGGAGGAGAGAGGGGTAGAGAGCAACATTCCCTATAGTGCGTAGCTCTCTGCCGGTCCGCGCAGTCTGGGACCGACTTTTGCAATGTTAAAGTTCGCGCATGCCCAAAACTGTGAATGAGCCGTGCAGCCCCTTAAAGGGGCTATGCACCCAAAAGAAAATTACGGTGCTCATTGGTAGAGAGGCGCAGAGCTTTAGCACAACTTCTATCTGTAGTACCATATTATTTGGCAAATATTACTTTCTTTCTTACTTGTTCTGTGGCTGTGGGTGATGTTGGAAAGGCTGCAGTTACTGAATTAAAGCACACAGAATTACTAACAATTGAAAGCATTTTTACTTTTACTGATATCTGTTAACCCTTTGAGAACTGCAGCAGCTCTTCCATTGAAAAAAAATTATGATTGTTTTCTTATTAAAGTATGTTTTTTTAAAACACACTCACCCCCTCTCCACCCTGCCTATGACTCAGTGAGCAGGAACATCTATTAGTTTGGTGAGCTAGACCAGACCAGACCAATGCCAAGTTCCATCCCTGGTCTGTGTGGAGTAAGTCAATCACGTCCAAGGCAAGTGAGCTACAATTGGATTCAGCGCCCTAAGCTGGCTGAGGGGAGTGGGTCTCTGATCAACATTCCAACATGGTGCCCCTACTAGAGTGGACAGGTGGCCATCAGCTGAATCCGAGCTCAGTTGTATGGCTCCCCACAATGTTCTATCTGCTGCCATTCCCTGTCCAGGCCCAGCTATGAAGGAGGGCCACTTGCGGCGGGGGGGGGGGGGGGGGGGAGGGGTAGGCATGGTGAGGGCTACTAGAGCCTGTGGAAACGTACCTCGAGTGAGAGGAAAAAATATTTTGTGATTAAGGAAGAAAGAGAAAATTTGCAATTATATATTGTCTTTCACGAACTCAGGACGTCCCAAAGCGTTTACAGCCAATGAAGTACTTTTGAAGTCTAGTCACTGTTGTAATGTAGGAAACGCAGCAGCCAATTTGCACACAGTAAGTCCCACAAACAGCAATGTGATAATGACTAGAAAACCTGTTTTAATGGTGGTAACTGAGGGATAAATATCAGCCCCAGGACACCGGGGGCAACTGCCCTGCTCTTCGAAATATTGCCATGTGATCTTTTACGTTCACCTGAGCGGGTTTAACGTCTCATCCGAAATGATGGCACCTCCGACAGTGCAGCATTCTCTCAGTACTGCGCTGGAGTGCCAGCTTGCGTTATGTATTCAAGTCTCTGGAGTGAGACTTGAACACACGAGCTTCAGAAATAGAGGTGAGAGTGGTGCCACGGAGCCAAGTCTGACACCCTTGGACAATTACAAGTTAAATACTGGATATTGACATTTTACAGAAACAATTTCTGAAGATACAAAAATCATTGGAAAACGCGTAAGAATTGTAGGATTAAGGCCAATGAGAACTACCATCTGTATAAGGAAACGTCCGATAGGGAATCTCAGATTTAATATCACGATCTGTACAACACTGCCAGCAATGGATGCTAGTTTATTAAAAACTGCATCTTTGGGAAATGATCCAAGTGGGCTTTTGTACAAGAAGTTTTTACACCGATTCCTTGACCCTTTTGGAGAATATGGTCCTTCAGGACAAGCAGGGGCTCAGGTCTTTACGCAACAGACTCACTGAGCAGGTGTACAGCGACATTAAACATAGGCCTTTTGTTAAGGCATTTCTTCACTGAAAACAAAATGAAGTGAGTACCCACTCACTGTCTCATTATGAGACCACCTGTTTCAATTGAACACAGCAGCCAGTGACATACAACCCTTGCAAGTTAACAGCTGAACAGCAGCCGACTACTTTTTTGGGGCTGTAAATGGTCTTTGGAGAGCAAACAAAGAATTGCTCAGTAGGAATTATTTACTGAGAACATAAACTTTTCATCAGCGTCTGTTGTGTATTGTCAGATCCCCAGGTGCCCATAACCACCACATTAGCTCCATACAATTAACAACATCCAGCCAGTCACATGAACCTCCTTGACGTAGGCTTCTGCTTGGCTGTTTTTAAAAAAAATTGTACTGCACTGTTTTATTTTATTCAAATATATTTGCACAGGATGGATTGTTTGTGAATATAAATCACACTCAGTGATAGTATACAAGTAAAAGCTGAAAAATAAAAATAAAAAAGACAGGATGGAAGGAAAAAGGATTGAAAGAAAAAGAGGTGAGTAAGGAAGACTTGGATTTATATATCGCCACGGCTCATTTTTTCTAAAGGCTTTCCTAACCACACGTTCTCTGCGCTTCTCAATATCCTGTTATTCCAATCTCACACTTTGTAAATGTTGGAGATGGCAGTATATTGTAACATAGGAAGGGACGTCTTATCCTATTGGAGATGTTTTAAAGATGATGAAATGAACAGATAATTTGCTACATCTTCTGGTGCTAGATCTCAAAGAAGCAAGATGATCAATTCGAAATGAAATAGCCAGCTCAGCAATCCTAAAGAAAAGACAAACGTATATTTATGTAGCACCTTTCATGTCCTCAGGACGTTCCAAAGCTCTTCGCCAGCAACAAACTGCTTTTGAAGCAGAGTTAATGTTGACAAACACAGCAGCCAATTTTGCTCACAGCAAGGTCCCACAAACAGCAAGGAGATGAAAGACCAGTTACTCTGTTTTGGTGGCATTGTTTGGGGATGGGTGTTGGCCAGGACACCAGGAGATCTCCATGTCCTTCTTTGAAGAAGTGCCACCAGGACAGGCAGGTTTAATGTCTCATCCAAAAGACAGCGGCCTAGAAATTGAGTAGCCTTAGCGCCGCATTTGAGGCGCTAGAGGGCCTAGCGCCGGAGTTATGGCCAGTTGGGAAATTGAGTGGGGCCCTTCCGTCGGCGTTAAGCCGGTAGCGCTGCGCCGGCACCGATGACGTCATCGGTGTGCGCAGCGTCCCGGTTGCCATGCCGACGGGCCCCAGCGCCGAAATTCAGTTGCAGCCGCCTCGCCCGTGGCAGCCGCAACTAAGACTCTGGCAACCGAGTCTTCCCCGAGTTAGCGCCGGCGCATTAAGGTCGCGCGGCGGCCGGCCGCTTTCCCGTCGGCTGCCTGCCCGCACCTCCCTCCCCGGACTCCTCCACCCCCCCCCCCGCGGAACAGATGCGTCTGGCCTGCAAGCCCGGCACTTGTCCGAGGTGCCGGGCTCATTTTTTCAATATTTGAACGGACAGCGGGCGGGTGCAGGCAGCTCCTCCTTAACTGAAGGAGGAGGCCTGCACTTCCCCAGCCTGCCGCACCGCATCGGGTGCCGCAGCGCCGGATTAGCGCCGCAATTCGGCACTCAGCGCCCATTGGGAGGCGCTCACGCCCGCCAGTAGCGCCGGCAGCCGTCTGGGCGCGGCGCTACTGAATTTTTGGCGCGCGCAAGGGAATTAGCGCCGGCGCTAAATTTCCGGCGCTAAAGCCCTGGCGCGGCGTCAACTCAATTTCTAGGCCCTCATCTCCAAAGATACATCACTCCCTCAGTTCCACACTGAAGTGTCAGCATAGAATATGTCGCTCAAGTGCTGGAGTGGGGTTTGAACCTACCACTTCTGACTCAGGAATGAGAGTTCTACCAACTGAGTCAAGCTAACAAGGAGCGACACTGAGTAAACAATTCCATATTTTGCATTAAGCTGTGCTTTTAATAGCTAATAATTTTTTTTCAAAACAGGGCAAGGTGAGTGCCAAAAATAGCAGGCTCCGTTGTGCTTTTCTTTTCAACTGCACCTTGGACAGGATCAGATGGGACATAACTAATAAAAACAAAATACTGGAAATAAACCGCAGGTTGATCAGCTGCTGGACAACCTGCAGTGCATTTCTAGTTTTTTTCTGTCCTTATTTCAAATTATTTACTTCTTTCCTTTATATCCTGGTTGTTTCGGCATCCCGATCCCAAAGGGAGCTTTTCCACATTACTACTTCTGCTACTAAGCTGTTGTACACTTTGTATCAGTGAACGAAACTGGGGGGAGGTGGGGGTGGGGTGGAAGTTACATCGATTTGCTTATTTTTCCAGTTCTATTGTTAATAGGATTTTATGAGAATTACATCAACTGTTTGCTTTACCGAGGCAATTCAGGAAATTCCAAATGATAAAACCCCGTGCATCACCCTCAGGGAATAGCCTCTCCGACACCAGCTTGCATTGTCTGCAGCTCATACAAAGAGTTATCTTTAGTCCCAGGGATCGAGCAACAAGAACAATTCAGAATGATTCAGCTCGGATCAGTTCAACTTAATGTACTCATTCAAGAATTATATACACACATAGATATATACACACACACACACATATATATTACACACACATATATGCACAAAACTTCATATCATGATACAGAGAATTTTTCCAAGAGGTACTGAAAATTGCAACCTTTTGGAATAACAGGACCTGATTTTGTAGGTCATTTTCAGCTCTGTCCTGACTTCTGATCAGGACGCCCAAACTTAAGTCCCTGGGACTATCGCACCCTTCAAATACTCTTTTGGAATTCCAAGATTCGGAGCAATAAAGGAAGTCCTCAATTGGTGCTATTCCCACAGTTCTCAGGCAGAAACATCGGCCTAGAAATTGGGTTTTGGCGCAGCCAGGGCTTTAGCGCCGGAAGTTAGTGCCGGCGCTAAGTCCCCCTGCGCGCGCCAAAAATTCAGTAGCGCTGCGCCCAAACGGCTGCCGGCGCTACTGGAGGGTTTCAGCGCCTCCCAATGGGCGCTACCTGCCCCATTGCGGCGCTGTTCCGGCGCTGCGGCGCCCGATGCGGTGCGGCAGGCTGGGGAAGTGCAGGCCTCCTCCTTCCGTTAAGGAGGAGCTGCCTGCACCCGACCGCTGGCCGTTGACGGCTGAATAAAAATGAGCCCGGCACCTCGGAGAAGTGCCGGGCTCGCGGCCCACATGCATCTGTGCCGCGGGGGGGTCTTGGAGGAGTCCGGGGAGGGAGGTGCGGGCAGGCGGCCGCCGGGGAAGCGGCCGGCCGCCGCGCGACCTTAATGCGCCGGCGCTAACTTCAGCAAGGCACCTTTTACAGAACGTTGCTTGCGGCTGCCACGGGCGAGGCGGCCGCAACTCAATTTTGGAGTTCGGGCGGGTTACCACGGCAACCGGGACGCTGCGCACACCGATGACGTCATCGGTGCCGGCGCAGCACTACCGGTGCAACGCCGCTTTAGGGCCCCACTCAATTTTTCAAATGGCCATAACTCTGGCGCTAGTCCCTCTAGCGCCTCAAAAGCGGCGCTAAGGCTAGTGAATTTCTAGGCCATCAAGAACTTATCATGTTAACGCTGAAGCCTTAAACCGAGCACATGAAAATATATTAGTGTTAATCCAAATAAAAAGAACAGAACTCTGCAAATACTGGCAATCTAAATGAAAAATACAAAACGCGATCAGTCATAGGGGGTTAAACTGGATAACCTCTGAAAATGGGTGCAGGAACCGTGACGAGCAAATAACCCGCGCCCGCTCACTGCGGTGCAGGCAGGACGTCAAATTCGTGCTGCCTGCTGTTTTAAATGATTGCTGCGTGCAGCCACGCTCCCCGCACTCTTCATTGGCTGCATCAGCAGGGGGCCCGATATCGCGAGTGCCAAGTGCTACTTAAAGGCAGCCTGCACCTCTTAAAGGGGAGGTGCATTGTAGCTGCAAGAACTGGTGGGAGTAATTTGAAAACTAAATCTGTGCTCTTGATACTTTGAGCAATGGCTGCTCATGGTAAAGAGCGCGCACCAAGGTTTTCAGACACTGCCCTGAAGGTCCTGGTGTAAAAGCTGGAACGGAGGAGAAATGTCTTGTATCCTTTGTGGGGGGGGGGGGGTGGCGGAGAGAAGGACCTGCAGACATATGCTCAGGAGGCAATGGGAAGAGATAGCCGTGGAGGTCAATGCCAGGAATATAGCTGCAAGAGCCTGGATACAGTGTGGGAAGAAGTTTAATGATCTCTTACAAGTTGTCAAGGTCAGTGAGTTTATCTTCAAATGCCATATCCTACCAACTGCATCACTAGCTACATTCACTGCTCAATTCACTACACCCCCATCACCCATCTACCAACAATCTCTATCAATCAGGACTCAACCCTACCATTCATATGCTTTACATCACCCTCACATACTTAGCACTGTTGCAAGCCTCACACCCACATCTCACTGCTTGCACACACTGGCACTCAATCATGACAGCCACATCACCCAAACATATTGCACGACACTCACTGACACACTTTACTCTCTCTTGCAGGAGAAGGTGACACATAAGAGGAGGCAGCAGGAATTAGCTGCAGGGAAACAAGCACGCCTGCATGTTTTAACCCCCATGGAGGTGACAGAACTGGCTATCATAGGAAGGGGCATCGCTGAGGCCGTGACCACTGCCGGGGCTGAAGCCATTGAAGATGAAGGTATCCGCATACCTAATCATCCTTCTCTCATCCCACTTCTCCCTCATTTCTCAATCTCTCCTAACTGAGAAGCTGCAGATGGTATAAGCATGCACTTCTTACTTTCTCCTCTCCCCTCACCAGAACCCAACCCTTGTCCCTCTTTCATTTCAGATACTCAAGAACTGCAACCTGCCCAGGCAGTGAAGATAGAGAGACACCGTCACTCGAACTCACAGTCGCAGCCACCAGCTCAGATACTGACACTGTGGGTATTTTAGAGGATAGGATAGAGATGGGATCTGTACGTGGTGAAACACCGGACACAAGTGCACAGGAGCCAGGGTGGGGGAGAAAGGATAGAGCAGGTGCCAGCTGGCCGGAGGTCGTACACTAGTTCTGCTGCAGAGGACTCAGATGGGGACTTCGCTGGGCCAAGCTACAGTAGGCGGCTGATGGGTGTACACAACCAAATGCTTGGTGCACTGGAAAGCCTGCGCTCAATGTTAAGGAGCATGGTGGAGTCCAGCGCCAACTTGGCACAGGGCTTTGCGCAGAGCTTGGAGCCCATCCTTTCCAACATTGAACGGGTGGTCACCTCCATCAGCACATTTGTGGAACCAGCCATGATGCAGCGTCTGATGGCCGGTGTCTCAGCTCTATTGAAGCACAAGCAGCTTCCACCAAAAGTCTGAGTGCTGCAGTGGAAGCTCAGACTGCTGCCATCATGGCTCTGGATACTAGTGTACAAAGGGGCTTCCAGGGCATCACAGCACTCCAGCAATCTGTTTCCAACAGATTACTAGGATTGTTGCGGCGCCGCCCGGGGTAAGAGGCAGTGGCTCTATGAACCTGCTGTCCTCTCTCAGGATGACAGCATTCACGCTCCCACCCCTGCCAGTGCCCTTGCTGTTGCCTGTCAGACAGCCAGCCCAGACTGCTGCAGTGCAGGCTGAGATGGTGCAGTCTGAAGCCGGCCCTTCTAGGCCCAGAGCTGCTCAAGGTCGCCCTCCAAGGCCATCTGCAGTCTCCTCAATGGGAGGTCAGCAGACCTCCACCACCCATGCTGCAGCCACTGGGGAAGCACCTCGTAGAAGCACTAGGAGAGGCAACGGCACACAGAAGAGGCACTAAGGGAATGCACAAGAGTGATTTGTTTATTTTTGAATGCATTATGTCATGATTTAATTTATAAATTTGGATTGGAATGTGTATTTGTGTCTACGTTGCAGCCTCCCTTACTCTTCCTGTTCCTCCTCTTCCTCCTGCTCCTCAGCTTCTCACCTGATATGAATGAGCAGTCCTTGCCACCACCTAACAACAAATCTTGTGACCTACTCCACTGCAGGGCTCCTCCAGAGCTGTTCAAGCAGTGGAAGCGTTGCTTGAGGACGCTGATGATGTGCTCTATCATGTTCCTTGTGGCAGCATGGCTCTCACTGTAGGCTGGCTGTGCACATGTGCATGGATTCTTTATTGGAGTCATGTGCCTTTGATTTTCCTTGGTGGGTCAAATACAGGTGGCACAGAGGACTGCCACAGAATGAACGAATTGTGACTGCTGCCATGATACCGGGCATTGACCTACATGATGCACTGCCTGTGGTCACATACCAGCTGCACATTGAGGGAGTGGAATCCCTTACCAGTTCAAGAAAATGTCAGAGTTCACATGAGGTGCACGCAAAGCAATGTGTGTGTGGTCAATGGCACCCTGTACCATGGGGAAGCCTGCAATCCCTTGTGTTCGCTCCACCTGCATATCTCTGCGCGAGGGTATGAGATGAAGCTGTCTCCCTTTGTATAGAAAGCCTCACTGACCTCCCTTATGCAGCAGTGTACTGCAAACTGCAAGATGTTGCATGTATCTCCAGCAGCAGCCTGAAAGGAACAAAACAACATATGAATTAGGAGCAGGAGTAGGCCATACAGCCCCTTAAGCCTGCTCCGTCATTCAATAAGATCATGGCTGATCTTCGACCTCAACTCCACTTTCCCACCCGATCTCCATATCCCTTGATTCCCCAAGAGTTCAAAAATCTATCTATCTCAGCTTTGAATATACTCAATGATTCAGCATCCACAGCCCTTTGGGATAGAGAATTCCAAAGATTCACAACACTGAGTGAAGAAATTCCTCCTCGTCTCAGTCTTAAAACCCCTTATCCTGAGACCATGACCCCTAGTTCTAGACTCTCCAGCCAGGGGAAACAACCTCTCAGCACCTACCTGTCAATCCCCCTCAGATTTGTATATGTTTTAATGAGATCACCTCTCATTTTGCTAAACTCCAGAGAGTATAGGCCCAATCTACTCAATCTCTCCTCATAAGACAACCGTCTCATCCCAGGAATCAATCCACTGAACGTTCGTTGTACCGCCTCTATGGCAAGTATATCCTTCCTCAGATAAGGAGACCAGTACTCCAGGTGTGGTCTCACCAAGGCCCTGTACAATTGTAGCAAGACTTCCTTACTCTTGTACTCCAACCCCCTTGCAATAAAGGCCAACATGCTATTTGCCTTCCCAATTGTTTGCTGTACCTGCATGCTAACTCTCTGCGTTTCCTACATGAGGACACCTAAATCTCACTGAACACCAACATTTAAGTTTCTCACCACTGAAAAAATATTGTTTTTCTATTCTTTCTACCAAAGTGAATAACCTCACATTTCCCCACATTATACTCCATCTGCCACCTTATTGCCCACTCACTTATCCTGTCTATATTCCTTTGCAGGCTCTTTGTGTCTTCCTCACAGCTTACTTTCCCACCTAGCTTTGTATCATCAGCAAACTTGGATACATTACACTCGATCCCTTCATCTAAGTCATTAATATAGATTGTAAATAGCTCAGGCCCAAGCACTGATCCTTGCGGCACTCCACTAGTTACAGCCTGCAAACCCGAAAATGATCCGTTTATCCCTACTCTGTTTTCTGTCCGTTAACCAATCCTCCTTCCATGCTAATATATTACCCCCAAACCTATGAGCCCTTGGGGGAGAAATTGGGTATAGCCCCGCTTGGGGTGCTAGAATTGGCGGAGCACAAATTGTATCGCCAGGCGCAACTTATCGCCACCACCAGCGATATTGGGTTTCATCGCCCCTGAAGGAGATTGCGGCGTAAAATCAGGCGCTGCACGGGACTCCTAAGGCGCTAACCTGGCAGCGCTACTCAATATCTGGGCAGACGGGCGCAGCGCAGGTGCTGTCAATAATCGATGACCACGAGACATGCTGGCGCCGGCCAGCTCTTAAAGGGGCGGGTCATTTAGGTTCAGCAGCCACACTCATCGCCCTGTAGGCCTCAAAATCGGCGCTGTGCAATCTGAGGCGTTACAAACTTTGACCAGATGGAGAGGGCGAGGCAGAGAGCGGAGCGCTTTACCGAAAGGGCATTGGATGCTTTGGTTGGCGCAGTGGAGCGCCGGCGAGCAGTGCTATACCCTGACAATGGCAGAAGGCCTCATCAGAACGAGTACCGCAGAGCTTGGAGGGAAGTTTGTCAAAGAGTCACCTCCAGCAGCATGGCGCCCAGGACTCCTGTGCAATGCAGGAAGAAGTTTAACGATCTCACTCGGGTCGTTAGGGTGAGTGGCTTGTTGGCAATCTTCTTCATCCCTCCATCTGCACCTGACTTTATGGCCAGAGGGTGCGCGATGCCCCAATGGCCATCTGTCAGCCAGCACCCATGGCCCTTTCTGGGAACGCACATGCACATTCAACTCAGGGCATAATGTAAGGGCTGATCCACCATGGGGGGGGGGGGGGGCATGAGATGACAATCAGGGCATAATGTAAGGGCTGCTCCACCATGGGGGGGGGCATGAGATGACAACTCAGGGCATAATGTAAGGGCTGATCCACCATGGGGGGGCACGAGATGACAACTCAGGGCATAATGTAAGGGCTGATCCACCATGGGGGGGCATGAGATGACAACTCAGGGCAGCATGTTTCATAACTTCCCGTCCTTTCTCCTGCAGGGCAAGCTGGCCAGGAACCGGAGGGAACAGATTCGTACTGGAGGGGGCCCTCCTCAGCTGCAGGAACTCACGGACCTGGAGGAAAGAGTCCACCAGATTGTTGGAGGCCGGATGAGTGGTCCTGTCACCACTGGAGCAGCCGACTCCATTGTGCACAGCGATGGTAAGGTCATCACCTTTTTGAACTCCCTCCTTCCACTTGTTCCCCCCACCAGCATGCTTTTTCAGTCTGGACCCATGTCAGAGCATTGCAGCACTCTTGCATCCCTTGCTGCCACCCTGTCCTTTCGCTAATGCCACTCTTCAACCTCCCTGCTTTCAGATGCTGCATCACCAGCTCGGGAGCCGGGCCATCAAGCTGCCAGGGACACTGACTCCGGAGGCGACGAGCAGGAGGAAGCCGGACCATCCGTCCCACCCTCAGGCGAGCCAGCCCATCTGCAGACTGGGGATAGTGCTTCCCTGGAAGGGAGCAGGGGGGATGGCTCTGAGGAGGAACCAGTTGCAGGAACCAGCGGCCTCCAGCAGCGCAAGGGGGGTAGGGAAGTTCGGGAGCCGTCTCCCCGGAGGGCGCGTCAGGCCACGATGACTGCTGCACAGAGCGCAGAAGAGGTGCGTTCCCTCGCAGAAATGAGCGCCCAGGCTCGACTCAGGCACACTGAGCTGATGGCTGCAGTTGCAAGGATGCCTGAATCCATCGAGACACTGGCAAGGAGTGTGCAAGACTTCGGGGCAGCACAGGAAAGGATTGTGCAAGACTTCGGGGCAGCCCTGGAAAAGACTGCCCAGGGCGTCGGTACATCACTGGAAAGGACTGTCCAGGGCGTCGGTACATCACTGGAAAGGACTGTCCAGGGCGTCGCTACATCACTGGAAAGGACTGTCCAGGGCTTCACCGAAGCACTGGCACCTGCCACGCAAGTGCTGAGTGCTGCCACACAGTCCCTCGCTGGCCTCATGGAGGCAAATTGAGGCCACACAAGCACTGATTGCTGCCACCCTCGATGGATCAGGCAGGATTACCCGGGGCCCTTGCAGCACCACAGCAGGCCAGCAATCTGTGGACCAGCCGATTGGTCCGCATGCTGCGGTGCTGCCCCGTCAAAGTGCCAGTGTGTCGGCCGACCACGGAGCAGGTGTCCGCTCTCAGGATGTCAGCATTCCTGATGCCAATGCTGGCACGTCTCCACTGCAGCTGCCATCACCTGCAGGACAGACTGCTTCCACCCATGCCCATTTGGAGCAGTCAGCATCCGGCCCTTCCAAGCCTAGAGTCCGTCCAGGCCGTCCTTCAGGGGTATCTGCGCTTTCGGACAGTCAGCAGGCGTCCCCCAGCCTTCATGCAGCCACTGGGGTCCCATTACGGAGGAGCTGCAGGGAGGGAAGGGGCCGTTCTCGCAAGAGAAGTAGATCACCATCAAAGGGGAAAGAGTAGAAGGTGCTGCTGAAACGTCCTATTTCTAGAAATCAAGGCCGTGGATGCTGGTCTGAATGTTAGTCATGTTTTGGATAGTCTCCCGGGTGTGCGAGTCACTTGGTCTGAATGTTAGTCATGTTTTGGATAGTCTCCCGGGTGTGCGAGTCACTTGGTCTGAATGTTAGTCATGTTTTGGATAGTCTCCCGGGTGTGCGAGCCACTTATGTGTTAGTTTGTTAGTTAAGCTTTCTGTTGCCATTGCTTTGTCATGTAGGAAGGAAGCACAGTTTTCAAAATAAACAAACATTTTTATTGTCATTGGCCATGTCTGCTATTTACAATCATTGTGGCCTTCATAGGCTTTGGGTTATCTGAATGGTTCCATTCCTGGTCTTTGAATGGCACCAAGCAGTCCGTGAGAGGGGCCTCGAACCGACTCCTTATCAGCCTCAGACGGATGGCCCTTCCAGTTTCTCGGACCCTCTCGTCTTGGTTCTCCTCCTCCTGCTCCTCCTCCTCCTCTGCTGGTCCTTCAATGTCTGCTGGCATTGGCTGGGTGCGCAGGGTGGCGAGGTTATGGAGCATGCAGCAGACAACGACGAAGTGGGAGACTCTCTCTGGTGAGTACTGCAAGGCTCCTCCCGAATGGTCCAAACAGCGGAACCGCTGCTTCAGCACGCCAATTGTGTGCTCCACAATGTTCCTCGTCGCCTGAGGCTGACGTTGTAGTGCTCTCCTGCAGGGGTGCTGGGCGTACGGAGCGGGGTCATCAGCCATGGGCACAGTGGATAGCCCTTGTCGCCGAGAAGCCAGCCTTCTGGGTGAGCCGGGTCCTCGAAAAGGTCAGCGACTGAAGTCTGGCGCAGGATGAATGCGTCGTGGCTGCTGCCTGGGAACTGTGCATTGACCGCCAAGATCAGCTGCCGGTGGTCACAGACCAGCTGCACATTCAAGGAGTGGAACCCCTTGTGGTTGAGGAACTCCTCAGGATTCTGTACAGGCGCCCGCAAAGCCACGTGCATGCAGTCAATGGCGCCCTGCACCATGGGGAAGTCCGCTATTGCCGCGAAGCCCTCTGCGCGCTCCCGCTGCTTCTCCGGTGTCACATTGAAGGATATGTACTGACGCCGCCTTTTAAACAGGGCATCTGTAACCTGCTGGATGCAGCCATGCACCGCAAACTGGGATATGTTGGCAATGTCCCCAGTTGCTGACTGGAAGGAGCTGGTCGCATAGAAATTCAATGCCACTGTTATCTTCACAGCCACCGACAGAGAGGTCCTGCACCTTATCTGCGGCTGCAGATCTTCCTGAAGCAGGTGGCACAGCTCAGTCACCACCTCCTTTCGGAATCGCAGCCTCCTAACACACTGCTCCTCCGACATGTTGAGGTAAGAGAACTGCTGCCTGAATACACTGGCAGCGTAAGGTCTGGTGTGGCGACGTCTGTTGGCCCTCCTCCGTCTGGCCATTCCTGGCCCTCTCTCCCTCTGTCCCTGTGCCCTTTCCAGATGGTCGAGCAGCAGGACGTTCCCCTCTAAAGCAGCCCCCATAATAATAGGTCAGCAGAAATTAAATAGGGTGTAAACGCTCACCAGCAGCAGGGTGATGGTATGAAGGCTGAAGGTCCTCTGGCAGCGCTGGGTCACTAGTGAAATGGCTCAGAGTTCAACTTTGCAACTCTGTGTAAATCTCAAATAAGTTGTGCTCCCAAAATGGCTGCCGCTTTTATACCAGTGCAGTCCCCTTTAAAGAGCGCCCCTAAGCCCGAGAGCGACTGGGGAACGTTCCAGGAAGCTGTCCTTATTAGCGCGGTCGGAACAGAGGGGGGCGCCACTGAATTTCCGGTCCGGGGCGCCAAAAAGGCGTTGCACACTGAAATTATGTTATGATCTGCCTGCGCCCGCAAGCGGGCGCTAAGATTTAACGCCGGCGCTAAAAGCCCACTCAATATGGCAAGAGGCGCTGGGTTCACTGCGCCCGCCCGAAAATTGGGTAACGCCCCAATTCTCGGCCTCTTTAGGCGCTAATCGCTGACGCTAGCAACCGAATTTCTCCCCCCTTATCTTTTATGTGGCACCTTATAGAATGCCTTTTGGAAATCCAAATATACTACATCCACTGGTTCCCCTTTATCTACCCTGCTAGTTACATTCTCAAAAAACTCCAATAAATTTGTCAAACATGATTTCCCTTTCATAAAACCATGCTGACTCTGCCTAAACATATTATGATTTTCGAAGTGCCCTGTTACCACTTCCTTAATAATAGATTCCAGCATTTTCCCAACGACTGATGTTAGGAGCCAGACGCATAAAAGTTCAGAGCCACAGTCACCTTGACAGCCACAGGCAATGCGGTCCTTGCCCTGCTCTGAGGTTGGAGTTGCGGCTGCAGCAGTTGGCAAATTTCAGTCACGACCTCTTTAGTCAAGTACAGATGTCTCAAGCATTTGTTGTCACTGAAATGGAAGTAAGAGAATTGCTCCCGAAAGACCCGCTATGGATATAGCTTCCTGCTGAGAGCCCTTCTCCCCTCCTCCTCCTTCCTCTTCGAGCAGCTTGTCCTAGCTGCGTGGCCGCTCTTCATTCTCCCAGACATGTTCAATTCCAAGAGAAATGCGTATTAGGCTAACCATGTCTGGGAGCAACGGGTTTCAGCACAATCCTTTAAATCACCAAAAAAGTACTTGAGCAGCAGCCAGACCACTCCCTATAGAGTACTGAAACTTCAGACAAGTATGGAAAAGCTTCCAAAACACGCAGAATTGCACCAAGAGCCAGAAGAAATAATCCAGCCATTAACCTGTAAGTAGTTCATGATCCCTTTAAATAGCACTGGTGGAGGGGGTCCTTCATGCCATTTAACATTGTGTTCAGCTTTGCAAGATTAAGAGGGGGTGCAGGCTGGAGCATGGAGCTCCAAAATGGCAGCGCTAGTGTCAAATCAGCATTGCACACTGATTGACGTCATGATCTGCTTGCTCTGCATGGTTCTGGTGGTCGTTAGGTGTGCGCGCACAAACCCCTTTACAAATATGGCGTCCGGCGCACTTTACTTTGGAAGTGTGCAGACACAATGCGGACGTCATTTTTGAACTTTAGGCAGCCTTGTAGCGCCCAAAGAACGGGCGCTACAGAGCCTAATTTCTCCTCCACTGTCTATAAAGTGAAACAAGGGATGAACATTTTGGCGACAGATCCTTCGTGGGAACTGGAAACTGAAGATAAGAAAGCCCTTAAATAGTATGGAAGAAAAAAGGGAAAATCCACAAGGATTACAATCACAAAGGGGAGGTGAATGGGTTGAATGGCCCACGACCTGCTTATTATAAAAGAAGGAAATTATATTAAAGTAGATGATATTAAAGATCATCTTAGCAAGGCAATGGGTAGACATTAAAACAAATGAATGCGGTTAGCTAAGGTGGGCAAAATCTATTGGTCTATCTGATTTTTCTCTTTCAGGTCCTGTGCATTTCTGGGCGTTTTGTGCCTTTAATTCTGATTTCCAGCATTCACGGTTTTTCTTTTGATTTATACATCAGCAGACCTGCTGTATTCACTGCTGATTGTGAGTCAGAGAACAGAATAAAATGTGACACATGAAGTGCAACAGGAAGTGTAACCCTTACAGGAAGAGCATGATATGCGCGGGACTTTTAATGCATTATAGAGCGACACAATGGCTAGTTCAGTATCTGACATTAGGTACAACGCGTTGCAATAGTGGAGTATTCCTCCTTTGGGGGAAGGATTATGGTGAGAAATGAATGGCCTGGAAATTCGGAGGCCAGTGCGAGCTGGGTGCAGGGAACAATCCCTTCGTCTGAACGTTTAGGCCTGAGACGCACCCGATATTGGGCCTCGGGTTGCCAACTCTGGTTGGACGTATTCGTGGAGGTTTCATCACATGACCTCCCGCCTCCAACCGCCCCATACTCCCACCATTGGTCGCCCCACACATCCATCTTCGGGGTGCACTGCCTTCCTGCGCCAATAGGAAAGAAAGCAAACTTCATTACTTGACTGGATGTTTTTTTTTAAAGCCCCTTTGATTTATCTCCTGAGGTTGCTCACGGTAACGTCCTGGAGATTAATCTTTAATTCCTGGAGCCTCCAGGGCCATCGTGGAGGGTCGGCAGCCCTACTCGGGACACCTGCTGGGCCTCCCCAGGCAGCTCGCCGGCTAGAAGCTTGGAAGCTCAGGCTGCTGCGTCGCCGGCAGTGGCCTCAGGCAAGTCCTTACAGGGGAAGGATAGGCAGGCGAGCAGGGGTCAACGGGACTGCAGTGGAGTGGGTGAGGACCGCTCCTGCTCCTTCCTGGCTCCACACTCGGGTAGCTATTTTTTGGTGGTCTATTTCAGGACCATCGGCTCGGCCGCATGTAGACCAGGTTTCTCTGAACGCAGCCGATTTGGCTGAAATCAATGGGAATGAAAATCAGGAGAGATACAGAACGGGCAGCTGATGCGATATTGCCCGTTTTATACTATCGACCAAAGTCAAAATGACCCCTGCGCTGTGTTCAAAAAGGATGACCTAATCTCTGGGTATAGAGGAACAGTTTTACTAATGGTATAATCTGAACTCGTCCACATTAGATTGCAGGCTGATCTTCCTCATTTATTCATCGCTGTCTTTGGGCTTTTGTAGTCCAGCTGGCGGGGGGAGTGACGCCCACCTTTATGTTGTTAGAATAGGCTCCCTCATCCCACTGGCAGCTCCGGAGAGGATTCTGCCGTCAGAATGAGGGAACGATTTGAGCAATGGATGTGTGAGGAACCGGAGTACGCTGACTTTGGCCTCCTTGGATCTGAACAACGAAATAACGTCAAATGCAATGGAGCCTTGTCTCTCACTCAAAAAGAAGACATGTGCATTATGTAAACTCTCCTTTACGGTAACGCCGTGGATGGTTCTATTTTGAGGGAGTGCAGAAAGAGCTTTCCAAAAATACACAAATTTTCATCGTAAAAGAAAATGTAAAGGCGGGTTGTGATGCGATGAGATGGTATAAACTACAAATGATTTAAATTATAAAAAATATATATATTTTTAAAAAAACACACTCTTGAGGAAATTGAAACGCACTGCATTTTTCTGAAGTAGGCATTTGGGTATTGTAGAATTTTCTATTAATGGTACAATTGCCCACCAGCTATGGATGCCTCGGCGTACTGCTGGCAGTGCAATGTCTGACCTGACCTGAAGTTCATTGTTTCGCTCCTATTTGGGCTTTATGCATCATAATAATTAAACAGAGCAAAGTGCATTTGGATCACATTAGAACAGCTCGGAACGCTTCTCCTGTGCCGAACCTCAGTTAAGAGGGAACGTCAACAGCAAGTGCTGGAAACAGCTGCTCACAACTCCTCACGATACGTGTACACAACCTCTCCATTTCAAATAAAAAAGTAGACTCAAACAGCTGAAAAAAGAGTTAAAATAGGTCTCCAATTTTACTATGTAAAAAGTGCTTAACGAGGCTTGACAATACAACAGAGGCTGGTTTAAAGGAGATTATCAGGCTGATTGGGGGGGGGGGGCGGGGGGGGGAGTACTATACAAAGTAATCCTCTGCATATATATTTCTTTTCTTTCCTAATTTCCCTCCCCTCTTTTCCAATCCCGGGGGTGGCAGCTGATGCAGGCACAGCCAGAGAAGCCTGAAGCTCTCCTGTGCAAATTTTTTGGGTTTTTGTTGAAAAATTAAAGGTGATGGCCTGGATTTTGCACCGCCATTCTACCCGAAATGGATATGAATAAAAAGAACTTTCTATAGCACCTTTCAGAACCTCAGGCCGTTCCAGCGCACTTTACAGCCAATTAAGTAGTTTTGGAGTAAAAACAGAAAATGCTGGAAATACTCAGCAGACCAGGCAGCATCTGTGGAGAGAGAAACAGAGTTATCGTTCTGACGAAGGGTCCCAGACCTGAAACGTTAACTCTGTTTCTCTCTCCACAGATGCTGCCTGACCTGCTGAGTATTTCCAGCATTTTCTGTTTTTATTTCAGATTTCCAGCATCCGCAGTATTTTGCTTTTGCTGAAGTAGTTTTGAAGTGCAGTCACTGTTGTAACGTGGGAAATGCAGCAGCTAATGTGCAACATAGCAAGGACCCACAGACAGCAATATGATAATTAACAGATAATCTGTTTTTAGTGGTGTTGGTGAGGGATAAATACTGGCCAGGACACTGGGTGGATCTCCCTAGTCTTCTTTGAAATAGTGCCATGGCCATCTTTTACATCCACCTGAGAGGGCGGACAGGACCTTGGTTTAACGTCTCATCCAGAAGACGGCACCTACGACAGTGCAGCACTCCCTCAGTACAGCACTGGAGTGTCAGCCTAGATTTTGTGCTCATGTCTCTGGAGGGGGACTTGAACCCACAACCTTCGAGGGGAAGTTAGGAGAATTTGCAGAGACTATAACATCATTCAAAAAGTAACTGGATTAGTATTTCTAATGGATGACTATAAAAGGATACAGTGCAGGACAGGGAAATGATATTACAGGAAACTTTCGATTAACCGGCATCTAAATAACCGGAAATGTCGGTTAACTGGCAAAATTCAGGAGTAGGTTCAGGTAACTTTTATTACTTGCCTTCCTCCATGTGTTGCTGTGCAAGGGTGTGGCTGCAGCTGTTGCTAAGCTACAGAGACGCTTGCAACTTGTGGCCATTGTTTTGAACCTGTTGCTAAGCAACAGGGTTTGTTGCTTTATACGGAGCTCTCAGCTCCGTATCTTTTACTATAGCTTTCGGTTATCCGGAATTTTTGATGAACCGGCACCACGTCGGTCCTGTCTGTGCCGGATAAAAAAAAGTTTCCTGTAGAATAGATAGCTCCAGTTAAGGAGTTAGCATCAGTACAGGGACAATGGGCTGAATGACTTCCTTCCGTGTTGTAATCTTGAGATGTCAGCCTTGGCTCAGTGCCACTCTCATCTCGGAGTCAGAAGGCCATAGGTTCAAATCCCACTCCAGAGACTTGAGCAGATAATCTAGGCTGACATCTCAGATGAGATGTTAAACTGAGGACCCGTCTGCCCTCTCAAGTGGGCGCAAAAGATCCCATGTTACTATTGAAAGAAGAGCAGAGGAGCTCTCCCCAATGTCCTGCCCAATATTTATCCCTCAATCAATATCACAAAAAAATAGATTATCTGATCACTTATCTCATTGTTCTTTGTGGGAGCTTGCTGTGCTCAAATTGGCTGCCACGTTTCCTATATTACAACAGTACTTAATTGGCTGTAAAGGGCTTTGGGATGTCCTAAGGTTGTGAAAGGTGCTATATAAATGCAAGTTCTTTCTTTCTTTTTATATTTTCCTTCTGAATCATGTATTTTCTTGCCCCGAGACCCTCACAGGCATCCAATTTTTGATAGGAAGTTGATGCTTCGCAGCACAGACCAGCCAGTAGTGCGAGTAGCATACTTACTTGACACAGAAATTCCTGACAATTCAGTTCACCATTTAAGAGGCGGGCATAGAAGGGCCGGATCCCGGAGGAGGCATTCACAATACGGAGCCCTGCCTGACAGGAACATCCACCAGGAAATCACAGGCTCGGTCGGTCCCCGTGATTTTCCAGCCAAAGGGACGAAAATCGTGGAGAGTTTGCGCTCAATTTCCCCGGTAGGCTCTCCCGGTGGAAATAAATCTTCCTCCCTCCTCCTCTCCCCCTACCCCACCCTCAATCCCCTAACAGCAGGCTGGGCTGTCTGACACATGATCATTTTAAGTGATGGAAAGCAAAATGAAAGAACTTGCATTTATATAGCGCCTTTCACAACCTCAGGACGTCCCAAAGCACATTACAGCCAATGAAGTACTTTTTGAAGTGTAGTCACCGTTATAGGAAACGCGGCAGCCAATTTGCACACAGCAAGTTCCCACAAATAGCAATGTGATAATGACCAGGGAATCTGTTTTAGTGATGTTGGTTGAGGGATAAATATTGGCCAGGACACCAGGGAGAACTCCCATGCTGTTCTTCAAAAGAGTGCCATAAGATCTTTTACATCCACCTGAGAGCGCAGAAGTGCTTTGGGACGTCCTGAGATTGTGAAAGGCGCTATATAAATGCAACCTTCGAGGGGAAGTTAGAGAAAGAGAGTTAATGTTTAACATCACATCCGAAAGACGGCACCTCCGACAGTGCAGCACTCTCTCAGCACTGCGCTGGAGTGTCAGCCTAGATTTTTGCGCTCAAGTCTCTGCTGACTCAGGAGCTACCACTGTGCCACGGTTGACTACCTGAATGCCATCCAGCTCCCCGGATGTGCTGCCAACCTCAGATACCGACAGAAGGAGGGCTGCAGAATGTGCTGGGGCAGCGGCTGTAACCTTCTGAATATCAGCCCCGGAATCCATAGGTTATTACATTTTAACACACTACCAGAGCTTTTCCAGCACAATCAAGGGCAAATGCTCCAATTCGCTGCTGACAGGCTGACATTTATCGCCCTCAGAATGAGTAGACGAGTTCTCATTAGTAGCTCACCTTCCCAGTAAATAGTTCTCAATTTTGAAAATAAACAGGGCAGCTCATGCTGCTAAGCTTGGGATTTACCAGCAACGTGTTATATGTAACTGGAACTTAAGCTTAATTTCACAGCTGTGAACGTTCTCCCTCCTCCCCAGCTCAACTTTAAAGAGCACACACAAGAGTACTTCGGGAAAGAGTCAACTTCCATGTACGCTTCATTTTACTTCTACATAATATGATCAAAATCTTTTCTCCCAGTAGAACCTGGCAGGGAATGAGTTAAGCAAGGGTAGTATAATGTAGAAAAGATGGTCAGCCAGAATTTGCGGTGGGTAATTACAGCGAAGTAACAGTGTTCGCTGTTATTACTGCTTTGAAACTGACCACAACTTCAGGATGTAGTGCATGCGCATCTAAACGTGGAAATCCTGAAGTTGCGGTCAGCCATTCACTGCTTTGACACTGGCTGCGCTGTGAACTCCCACATAGCCGGCAATCAGTGTAATCAGTGAAACCGACAGAAACTTGGGCTTTTCCGCGGTAATATCGTTGTTAAATACCCCATTAAACGTTAGGTCTTAAATAACAACAGAAAATGCTGGAAATACTCAGCAGGCCAGGCAGCATCCGTGGAGAGAGAAACAGAGTTAACGTTTCAGGTCTGGGACCCTTCATCAGAACTGGAAAAAGCTGGAGATGTAACAGTTATTAAGCAGGTGCAGAGACAGGGGGGGGGGTGGTTAGGAGGGGAGGAAGAAATAGAAAGAACATCCTGTACTTTTGTAAGAGGCAGGAAAGATAAAATGTTGCAAATGGGAATGGCAAAAATCATACTGCATGAAAAATGGGGGCAGGGATAATTCACTCCCACTCTGATCTCTCTGTCCTCGGGCTATTACACTGTTCCAATGAAGCTCAACGTAAGCTCGAGGAACAGCAACTCATCTTTCGATTAGGCACTTTGCAGTCTGCCGGTCTCAACATTGAGTTCAACAATTTCAGATAATTATCCCTGCCCCCTGTCTCTGCACCTGCTTAATATCTGTTACATCTCCAGCTTTTTCCAGTTCTGATGAAGGGTCCCAGACCTGAAACGTTAACTCTGTTTCTCTCTCCACGGATGCTGCCTGGCCTGCTGAGTATTTCCAGCATTTTCTGTTGTTATTTCAGATTTCTAGCATCCGCAGTATTTTGCAATTATAAACGTTAGGTCTTGTTGGATTACGTGTAACTGGGGTTTTAACAGCATATTGACTGCTAAACAAATGTTATGGCCCTGGAAAACTCATTTTAATTTTGTGGAGTGTCAAATTTCTCCATTATTATAAAAATTACACTTGTTAAGAAACTTAAAAAAAATGTAAAAATATTTTTTTAAAGTTTGTTAATGATTATTTTATGTACTACCTTATCCCCATGTGAGACACAATCGTTGCTTTGCTCTCTGTAACATTTTTAAAAAGTCGGGTTAAAAGCATTTTTATCATTTCCTGCTTCCCTGTCTGTGAGAATTCTGCATTGCGATTTGCTGCTCAGACAGCTTGTTAACGTCACAGCAGATCGGGTTAGGAATTCCCCACTATAGAGTGCTGTAATCTCTTGTGCGTCAAAAAAGGTAAACTTCTCGCCACAGAGATCAGGTTGTGGGGTCAAGTCAGAAGGCTGTGGGGTCAGGTCCCACTTCATGAAACTTGAGCAAATATTTCAGACTTTTTAAAAAATTTGTTCTTGGGATGTGGGCGTCACTGGCAAGGCCAGCATTTATTACCCATCCCTAATTGCCCTTGAGAAGGTGGTGGTGAGCCACCATTTTCAGAGTGCAGTTAAGAATCAACCACATTGCTGTGGGTGTGGAGTCACATGTAGGCCAGACAAGGTAAGGATGGCAGATTTCCTTCCCTAAAGGACATTAGTGAACCAAATGGGTTTTTCCAACAATCTGATCGTCATCATTACTGACACTAGCTTTTTATTCCAGATTTATTTAATTAACTGAATTTAAATTCCCCAGCTGCCTGTGGTGGGATTTGAACACAAATCTCCAGATTATTAATCCAGTAACATAACCACTATGCTACCGTACCCCTAACACTAACACTCCAATACAGGACTGAGGGAGTGCTGCACTGTCAGAGGTGCCGTCTTTTGGATGAGACATCAAACCCTCTCAGGTGAATGATCTCTGTGGGCAGCTTTCTTGGGGGCCAGCGGCAAACGCCTTTGCTTCGCCGCTGACCGCAAATTCTGGACCGTTAATTCTGAACAAACCCAACTGATCCTCAAAGGGCTCCAGTGCGCTTGGTTTCAATTGATTGATTAATTTAACTCTTCCCCTCTCCCTGATGCTCCACTTTCTCCTTCAGCCAGAATCTTGGGCAGTTTCCACAGTGAACTTCTCCCTGGCTACAGACCGGCAGAATAGCATCCCTGCTGAGGGCCAGTCAACTGACCTCCCACTGCGCAGTGCTCCACCTAGTGCCCAGGCCGAAAACTGGGGTAACGCACAAAACCAACCTCATCTAGTCATCTTTTGTTCCTTAACTTGTCCCATTACCATCTCCTTTTGCCTTGCACCATCATCCCTTTTGTCTTTAATCTCTCCTGCCTTCCATCCTATCACCAGGAATGCTAGGGAACCTAAGGTCTAGTGAAAAGGAGGAATTAAAGGAAATTAGTATTAGTAAAAAAATAGTGCTGGAGAAATTAATGGGACTGAAAGCTGATAAATCCCCAGGGCCTGATAATCTGCATCCCAGAGTACTAAACGAGGTAGCCATGGAAATAGTGGATGCATTGGTTGTCATCTTCCAAAATTCTATAGATTATGGAACAGTTCCGGCAAATTGGAGGGTAGCAAATGTAACCCCACTATTTAAAAAAGGAGGGAGAGAGAAAACAGGGAACTACAGACCGGTTAGCCTAACATCAATAGTAGGGAAAATACTAGAGTCTATTATAAAGGATGTGATAACAGGACACTTAGAAAATATCAACGGGATTAGACAAAGTCAACATGGATTTATGAAAGGAAATCGTGTTTGACAAACCTACTGGAGTTTTTTGAGGATGTAACTGGTAGAATAGATAAGGGAGAACCAGTGGATGTGGTGTATTTGGATTTTCAGAAGGGCTCCAGTGCGCTTGGTTTCAATTGATTGATTAATTTAACTCTTCCCCCTCCCTTTGGTAGGAAAAACAGAAAGGTAGAGTATTATTTAAATGGTGCTAGGTTGGGAAATGCTGATGTACAAAGGGACCTGGGTGTCCTTGTACTGAAAGCAAACATGCAGGTGCAGCAAGCAGTTAGGAAGGCAAATGGCATGTTGGCCTTCATTGCAAGAGGATTTGAGTACAGGAGCAAGGATGTCTTACTACAGTTGTACAGGGCCTTGGTGAGATCACACCTGGAGTACTGTGTGCAGTTTTGGTCTCCTTACCTAAGAAAGGATATACTTGCCATAGAGGGAGTGCAGCGAAGGTTCACCAGACTGATTCCTGGGATGGCAGGACTGTTGTATGAGGAGAGATTGGGTCGACTAAGCCTGTATTCACTAGAATTTAGAAGAATGAGAGGGGATCTCATTGAAACATATAAAAATCTGACAGGGCTAGACAGACTGGATGCAGGGAGGATGTTTCCCCTGGCTGGGGGGTCTAGAAAGAGGGGTCACAGTCTCAGGATACGGGGTAGGACATTTAGGACCGAGATGAGGAGAAATTTCTTCACTCAGAGGGTGGTGAACCTGTGGAATTCTCTACCACAGAAGGCTGTGGAGGCCCAGTCACTGAATATATTTAAGAAGGAGATAGATAGATTTCCAGACACAAAAGGCAGAAAGGGGTATGGGGAGAGAGCGGGAATATGTTATTGAGATAGAGGATCAGCCATGATCATATTGAATGGTGGAGCAGGCTTGAAGGGCTGAATGGCCTACTCCTGCTCCTATTTTTCTATGTTTCTATGTCTATCACAGACCTTCCCTTTGTTCTTTCCTCCCCTCCCCCCTTTCCCTGCCCCACACTTGCTTAAAAACCTGTTATATCTCCAACTTTTTCCAGTTCTGACGAAGGGTCAGAAACATTGGGGTTGATTTTAACTCAGGTGCGGGGAATTGTCGGGTTCCCCGAATTTGGTGTTTCCCACACGATTCTAAATGGGTGAGAGATTGATGCAATTTTAACTCAATTGGCCAATTGATTTCCAACGTGTGGGAACCCTTGGCAAATGAGTAATTTCTTACTTATATTAGGGAACAAGGAAATGGCAGTGACCTTAAATAAATATTTTGTATCTGTCTTTACAGTAGAAGACACAAAATGTATACCAAAAAATAGTGGGGAACCAAGTGGCTAATGACAATGAGGAACTTAAAGTAATTCATATCAGTAGAGGAAAAAGTACTTGGGAAACTAACAGCTGACAAATCCCCTGGGCCTGACGGTCTACATCCTAGGGTTCTAAAAGAGGTGGCTGCAGGGATACTGGATGCATTGGTTGTGATCTTCCAAAACGGTGGCATAGTGGTTAGCACTGTTGCCTCACAGCGCCAGGGACCCGGGTTCGAATCCGGCCTCGGGCGACTGTCTGTGTGGAGTTTGCACATTCTCCCCGTGTTTGCGTGGGTTTCCTCCGGGTGCTCCGGTTTCCTCCCACAGTCCAAAGATGTGCGGGTTAGGATGATTGGCTACGATAAATTGACCCTTAGTGTTAGGGGGATTAAATACGTGGGGTTACGGGGATAGGGTGGGATATGTGTTGGTGTAGGGGTTACGGGGATCGGGTGGGATATGTAGGGGTTACGGGGATCGGGTGGGATATGTGTCGGTGCAGGCTCGATGGGCCGAAATGGCCTCTATTTGTACTGTGGGGTTTCTGTGATTTCTGTGAAAACTCCCCAGATTCTGGAATGGTCCCAGTGGGTTGGAAGGTAGCCAATGTAACCCCGCTATTCAAGGAAGGAGGGAGAGAGCAAACAGGGAACTACAGGCCAGTTAGCCTGACATCAGTCGTCGGGAAAATGCTGGAATCCATTATTAAGGAAGTGGTAACAGGGCACTTAGAAAATCATAACATGATTAGGCAGAGTCAACATGGTTTTATGAAAGGGAAATTGTGTTTGACAAATTTATTAGAGTTTTTCGAGGATGTAAATAGCAGGGTAGATAAAGGGGAACCAGTGGATGTAGCATATTTGGATTTCAAAAGGCATTCGATAAGGTGCCACATAAAAGGTTGTTACACAAGATAAGGGCTCATGGTATTGGAGGTAATGTATTAGCATGGATTGAGTATTGGTTAATGGACAGAAAGCAGAGAGTTGGGATAAATGGGTCATTTTCAGATTGGCAGGCTGTAACTAGTGGGGTGCCACAAGAATCAGTGTTTGGGCCTCAGCTATTTACAATCTACATTAATGACTTAGATGAAGGGACAGAGTGTAATGTATCCAAGTTTGCTGATGATACAGAGCTAGGTGTGAAAGTAAGCTGTGAGGAGGACACAAAAAGCCTGCAAAGGGATATAGGCAGGTTAAGTGAGTGGGCAATAAGGTGGCAGATGGAGTACTGTGTGGGGAAATGTGAGGTTATTCACTTTGGTTGGAAGAATAGAAAAACAGAATATTTTTAAATGGTAAGAAACTATTAAATGTCGGTGTTCAGTGACATTTAGGTGTCCTCGTACAGGAAACATAGAGTTAGCATGCAGGTACAGCAGCAATTAGGAAGGCAAATGGCATGTTGGCCTTTATTACTAAGGGGTTGGAGTACAAGAGTAAGGAAGTCTTGCTACAATTGTACAGGGCCTTGGTGAGACCACACCTGGAGTACTGTGCACAGTTTTGGTCTCCTTGTCTAAGGAAGGATATACTTGCCTTAGAGGCGGTACAACAAAGGTTCACTAGATTGATCCCTGGGATGAGAGGGTTGTCCTCTGAGGAGAAATTGAGTAGATTGGGCCTATACTCTCTGGAATTTGGAATAATTAGAGGAGATCTCATTGAATCATATAAGATTCTGAGGGGGATTGACAGGGTAGATGCTGAGAGGTTGTTTCCCCTGGCTGGAGAGTCTAGAACTAGGGGACATAGTCTCAGGATAAGGGGTCGTCCTTTTAAGACTGAGACGAGGAGGAATTTCTTCACTCAGAGGGTTGTGAATCTTTGGAATTCTCTATCCCAGAGGGCTGTGAATGCTGAGTGTGGTAAACCACTTTTATCGTTCACTATCGTTACACTATGGTTATCACTGTTTATATCGTTACACTATGGTTATCACTGTTTACACTGTTGTATCACTACACAAGGTCACCTCTTGTCACGCTGTTATACCTGGGCTGACCACAGCTGACTCCGCCCATGGCTCCGCCTGCTTGCCCAGGTATAAAGGTGGTCGACTGGCTGGTATTCCTCCTTGTTGGACCCGATCACCCACGAGGGTGGGCTCTGTTATTTAGCCAATAAAAACCTATAGTTACTATCTTAACTCGTCGCTTTTCATTGGATGAATTGATAGGTATATCAATTTTATTGGCTAAATTTTGAAATGAGTGGATCGGAGCAGCCAAACGGCCAGCTACAACAGCCACAGCAGCCGGCCTGGCTGCGAGCCCTCCGACCGCCGTACCTGGATCTAAACCCACAGGCAGCGAACTCAGCCCTAGACTTCGAATACTGGCTGAGCTGTTTCGAATCCTACCTGGGAGAATCCGGCGTGCCTCCGGGATCCAAACTAAGAGTTCTGACTGCCCAGGTGAGCCATAAAGTATTTGCATTCATCCGGGACCTTGCTACATACGAGGACGCCCTCAACCTGCTGAAAGAGCAGTACCGGAGCCCGGTAAATTCTATGTATGCCAGACATCCCCTAAGATCCCGCTCGCAACAGCCAGGAGAGTCTGTAGATGAATTTTTACGGGCGCTACAAACACTTGGCAGGGACTGTGACTTTAAAGCTGTAACGGCTGCAGAAAATACTGAAGGGAATATCCGCGATGCCTTCGTGAAAGACCTTCGGTCCGACTACTCACAGCAAAGACTGCTCGAATCAAAGGACCTCGACCTGAATACAACTGCAGCCCTCGCTCGCTCTCTGGAAGTGGCCCATCGGGACCTCGAGGCGTACTCCAGGTACTGTGCTGCGCGACCCTGGGACTCGGGCCCGACCCTGGCCGCAATACCCCCCGCACCGCCGCCTCCGGGACCTACCTCAGCGTCGGCGTCCCAGAACCGATCGGGACCGCCACCCCCGGTACCGGCTGCGACATCGGAGCCCCGCGATCGGGCCGCCGGCTGCTTCTTCTGTGGCCAGGCGAAACACCCCAGAACGCGCTGCCCTGCAAGAAACGCGACTTGCTCCGACTGCCACAAGAAAGGCCACTTCGCGAAGGCCTGCAGGGGGAGAGCCACAGACGCCAGCAGTGCCTCATGCGAGTTGTGGGGGCGGCCATCTTTCATCAAGGCCACAGATGCCAGTATCCCCTCGTGAGAGTCGTGGGGGCGGCCATCTTTGATCAAGGCCACCGACGCCAGCAGTGCCTCATGTGAGTTGTGGGGGCGGCCATCTTCTCCGCCATTTTATTCAACGTCGTGGGCGCCGCCATTTTGTCCACCACACTCGACCGCCACCTTGTCTCCAGACCTGACCACCGCCTCACCCGCAGACTACAGCAGCTCGCTCAGCCATACACTAGCCTCCGTCACACTGGACCAAGCTCGCCCGCATCACCTGTCCAAGTCCATGATGGACATCAAAGTAAATGGCCACGCCACGACCTGCCTGTTCGACAGCGGAAGCACGGAGAGTTTCATCCATCCAGACACGGTGAGCCACTACTCCCTCACTGTCCGGCCAACGCGCAACCGGATCTCGATGGCGTCGAGGTCCCATTCTACAGACATCAGCGGCTACTGTGTTGTGACCCTGTCGGTTAGGGGCACGGAGTATAAAAATTTTAAACTCCTCGTCCTGCCCCAGCTCTGCGCTGCCGTCCTACTAGGGCTGGACTTCCAATCCCACCTTCAAAGTGTCACTTTGGCATACGGTGGACCCCTCCCCCCACTCACAGTCGACAACCAGCAGCCTTTAAACCGCCCACCGCGTACCACCTGCGGCCTATCCACCCTCAAGGTCCCGCCCCCCTCCCTGTTCGCTAACCTCACCCGCGACTGTAAACCCGTCGCCACCAAGAGCAGGCGGTACAGCGCCGGGGACAGAGCTTTTATTAGCTCTGAGGTGCAGCGTCTCCTGAAGGAGGGCATCATCGAGAGGAGCAACAGCCCCTGGCGTGCCCAGGTCGTAGTCGTTAAGACCGGCAATAAAAACCGCCTGGTCATCGACTACAGCCAAACCATAAACCGGTACACCCAGCTGGACGCATACCCCCTTCCCCGCATATCTGATATGGTCAATCAGATTGCACAGTACCGGGTATTCTCTACCATCGACCTTAAATCAGCCTATCACCAACTCCCTATCCGCCCTGAGGACCGCCAGTATACCGCCTTCGAGGCGAATGGCCGTCTCTACCACTTCCTTAGGGTTCCCTTCGGCGTCACCAACGGGGTTTCGGTCTTCCAAAGGGAGATGGACCGGATGGTTGACCAGAACGGGCTGCAGGCCACGTTCCCTTATCTAGGTAACGTCACCATCTGCGGCCGCGACCAGCAGGACCACGATGTTAATCTGGAGAAATTCCTCCGTACGGCCCAACGGCTGAACCTCACTTACAGTAAGGAGAAATGTGTGTTTAACACCTCGCGTCTTGCCATCCTCGGCTGCGTAGTAGAGAACGGAGTCATCGGCCCCGACCCCGAAAGAATGCGCCCCCTCATGGAGCTTCCCCTCCCCCACTGTCCAAAGGCGCTGAAGAGAACCCTGGGGCTCTTCGCCTACTATGCCCAATGGGTGCCGAATTATGCGGACAAAGCCAGACCCCTCATGAAGTCCACCTCCTTCCCCCTGACGGCAGAAGCGTGCGCAGCCTTCTCCCTCATAAAGGGAGACATTGCTAAGGCCACAATGCACGCGGTGGATGAGTCTATCCCTTTCCAAGTGGAGAGCGATGCATCCGACTTCGCCCTAGCTGCAACCCTTAACCAGGCGGGGAGACCTGTGGCCTTCTTCTCAAGGACCCGCCAGGGCCCTGAGATCCGACACTCTTCGGTCGAGAAGGAGGCCCAGGCGATCGTTGAGGCAGTACGACGCTGGAGGCATTACCTGGCAGGCAAACGATTTACCCTCCTCACCGACCAGCGTTCGGTCGCTTTTATGTTTAATAACAAGCTGAGGGGCAAAATTAAGAACGACAAGATCTTGAGGTGGAGAATCGAGCTCTCCACCTATGATTATGATATCTTGTACCGGCCTGGTAAACTGAACGAACCCCCAGATGCTCTATCACGAAGTACATGCGCCAACGCGCAAATTGATAGACTGCAGACCCTCCACAACGACCTCTGCCACCCCGGGGTCACCAGACTTTACCACTTCATTAAGGCCCGCAACCTGCCCTACTCCATCGAGGAGGTCAGGACCATGACCAGGAACTGCCAAACCTGTGCCGAATGCAAACCACATTTCTTTAGGCCGGACAGAGCAAGCCTGATCAAGGCCACCCGCCCCTTCGAGCGCTTGAGCATCGATTTTAAGGGGCCCCTCCCGTCCTCTGACCGTAATGTGTACTTCCTCAACATCATTGATGAGTACTCCCGTTTCCCCTTTGCCTTCCCCTGCCCAGACATGACCAGTACCACGGTCATCAAATGCCTGAACGACCTCTTCGCCTTGTTCGGGTTCCCGAACTATATACATAGCGACCGGGGCTCATCCTTCATGAGCGAGGAACTTCGCCAGTTCCTACTAGCGAGGGGTATTGCTGCAAGCAGGACCACCAGCTACAACCCCCGAGGGAACGGCCAAGTGGAAAGAGAGAACGCGACTGTCTGGAAGGCCGTTCTCTTAGCCTTAAAGTCTAAGGGCCTCCCAACCTCTCGCTGGCAGGAAGTCCTCCCGGCAGCGCTGCATTCCATCCGGTCACTGCTTTGCACGGCCATTAACGCCACCCCCCATGAACGAATGTTTGTTTTCCCCAGGAAGTCGACTACGGGAACCTCGCTACCAACATGGCTGACTTCTCCGGGGCCCGTCTTGCTGCGAAAGCACGTGAGGGCCCATAAAACGGACCCCCTGGTCGAGAGGGTGGACCTCCTGCACGCCAACCCCCAGTACGCCTATGTGGCATACCCAGACGGGCGGGAGGACACAGTCTCCTTACGAGACCTTGCACCCTCGGGCACCCCTGAGACACCACCGTTACCCCCCACCACCCCCCCAAATCCAGCCCAGGTAGACGGCATGCCGGAACCCCACGAGCCTTCGCCGACCACGCAGACACCAGCATTAACATCGGATACTGCACCACCGCCACCGCTGCTGCGCCGATCAGAAAGACTTACGAGGCCTCCGGACAGACTGACATACCCGAACTGGTAGTACACTTCACCCCGCCGGACTCAAATTTAAACAAGGGGTGAATGTGGTAAACCACTTTTATCGTTCACTATCGTTACACTATGGTTATCACTGTTTATATCGTTACACTATGGTTATCACTGTTTACACTGTTGTATCACTACACAAGGTCACCTCTTGTCACGCTGTTATACCTGGGCTGACCACAGCTGACTCCGCCCATGGCTCCGCCTGCTTGCCCAGGTATAAAGGTGGTCGACTGGCTGGTATTCCTCCTTGTTGGACCCGATCACCCACGAGGGTGGGCTCTGTTATTTAGCCAATAAAAACCTATAGTTACTATCTTAACTCGTCGCTTTTCATTGGATGAATTGATAGGTATATCACTGAGTCTTTGAGTATATTCAAGGCTGAGATAGATAGATTTTGGACTCATGGGAAATCAAGGGATATGGGGATAGGGTGGGAAAGTGGAGTTGAGGTCGTAGATCAGCCATGATCTTATTGAATGGCGGAGCAGGCTTGAGGGGCCGTATGGCCTACTCCTGCCCCTATTTCTTATGTTCTTATTTTGCTGTAGCAAACCAAGCGTCAGCAGTCCTTACAAATCCCCTCTGCCAACAATCCCAATTTGGCTTCCCTTTCACCACTTAACCTTTTGCTCTGTTCACGACTTACCTCTGGCATTGCGCCCTGTGCTGTCATGCAGCTTGTATTTTAAAATGGCAGCCCAGTTTTATTGTGGTGGGGGGCGTCGGTGGGGAGAGATTTAGGTTTTGACCCTCAATGCACAGTACTTTAAAATGGAAAAACCCAACCCATGTTTTAAAATGATTTCTAAGGTGCAAACTCTCATCTTCCAAACATTTGCAAAATGATCACCTGGTTCTAACTACAGAGAATTATAGAGAACAGAACTATTTTGATCTGCCATTTAAATAAAAATTAAACTCTTCCTGTATGCAGTCCTCCACTCCCCAGAGCTCTACTTTTTAATTAAATGGAGTCATGTTTCAAAGAGCAGACTGTTGATTCATTAATCCATGGGTTTTGCGTGTTGGTATTTATTGGGAGTTGAATATTGCAATTTACCAATTCCTTGTCTGATCGACAAGGGGCAACCTCACTTCCTATGGCTCAGTTGGTAGCACTCTCGTCTCTGAGTCAGAGGTCATGGGTTCAATTACCATGTCAGAAACTTGAGCACAAAATCTAGGCTGACACTCCAGTTTTGTACTGAGGGAGTGCTGCACTGTCGGAGGTGCCGTCTTTCAGATGAGACGTTAAACCAAGGCCCTGTCTGCTCTCTCAGGTGGACGTAAAAGGTTCCATGGCACTATTTCGAAGAAGAGCAGGTGAGTTCTCCCTGGTGTCCTGGCCAATACTTATCCCTTGACCAGCATTATCTGGTCATTATCACATTGCTGCTTGTGGGACCTTGTTGTGCGCAAAATTAGCTGCTGCGTTTCCTACATTACAACAGTGACTATCCTTCAAAAGTACTTAATTGGCTGTGAAGCGCTTTGGGATGTCCTGAGGTTGTGAAAGGTGCTATATAAACACAAGTTCTTTCGTTTTTTCTTTCATATTCTAATATCTGAATAGAAGTACAGAGTTTGGAGCGTGGAATTCTTTGCCACAGACTGCCATTGAAGCAGAGTCGTTTAAAAGGGAATTAGGTTGTTGCCTAAAAAGAAATAGACCTGTTAAAATGTTGCCGGGAGCGAGCAGGAGAGTAGAATTAGACTGGTGTCTCACATGGAGAAAGACACCAGTGCAGACGTGGGTCCATTAAGTTATATGTTAATATTAATGCTGCATGAAGCTGTGAGGATACTTACAGCCTTATTCCATGAGAGCCCAGTGGTGTGGTGCTCCTTGATGTAGGCCTGAAGCTCTGTCCAGATACTGAGGAAGGATTTGACCCATTCGACATGTCTCTTGTCACTAGGTGAAGAAAGATTTAAGAGAATATCAACACCGAACAACATTGAGGTTAACTTGGTGAGAAGCTAGCTGAAGCTATTTAGCATGAAGATCTACTTCAGCCAGCAGTTAATTTCTCTTTTCACACTAAATAAAATATCTAAACAATCCCAAATAATGAGCCCGATTTTCAAATTCCTGGTGCTAGAATATGTTTTAACAGCACAATATTGCAGGAGGTGCACTTTAATGGGGAAAAAAAATTGCTCTTTTTCTTCAGGACGGCCTTGGCCCCTAAGCAATCATACCCGAGCATGGTGCCAACACTTTCAGACAAGGGGAAGGGAAAAAGTTAGAAGAGAAAAATTAGCGAGGGAAAAAATTGGTGAGATAAGCTAGATGTGTTGGGTGCTTATGCATGCATGCACAGAACAGACTTTTCCAACAAGGCAGTACAGTATGTGCAACAGATAGAGTCTTTCCTGTGCTGCACTGCATTGTGGGGATCATGGCCCTCCATGCCATGGGATCACAATCTGTGTACACAATACTGCCAAATGAAAGGCGGGGGGGGGGGGAAGGTTGGGTGCAGTGGGAGGGCGAGATAGAAACATAGAGATAGGAACAGGAGTAGGCCATTCGGCCCTTCGAGCCTGCTCCGCCATTCAATGAGATCATGGCTGATCTTCGTCTGAGATCATAGCTGATCTTACCAGTTCAGTACCCCGTCCCCGCCTTTTCTCCGTAACCCTTAATCCCCTTAGCCTTCAGAAATATATCCAATTCTCTCTTGAAAATATTTATTGAATTAGCCTTCACAGCCCTCTGTGGCAGGGAATTCCACAGGCTCACCACTCTTTGAGTGAAGAAATTCTTCCTCATCTCTGTTTTAAATGATTTGCCCGCTATTTTTAGACTGTGGCCCCTGGTTCTGTGCTCCCCGGCCATTGGAAACATTCTCTCTGAATTCAGCCTGTCCAGGCCTGCCATAATTTTATATGTTTCGATGAGATCCCCTCTCAATCTTCTAAACTCCAGTGAGTACAAGCCCAAACTATTTAATCTCTCTTCGTAGGTCATTCCCGCCATTCCAGGTATCAGCCTGGTGAATCGCCGTTGCACTCTTTCCATGGCAAGAACATCCTTCCGCAGATGGGGCGACCAAAACTGTACACAATACTCCAGATGCGGTCTCACCAGCACCTTGTACAGCTGTAGTAAGGTATCCCTATTCCTATACTCGAACCCCCTTGATATGAAGGCCAACATACCATTTGCCTTCTTAATCGCCTGTTGCACCTGCATGCTCTCCTTCAGTGACTGGTGCACAAGAACACCCAGGTCCCTCTGCACTTCCCCATCTCCCAATCTATTGCCGTTTAGATAATAATCTACCCTCCTGTTTTTACCCCCAAAGTGGATAACCTCGCATTTATCCACATTATAGTGCATCTGCCACGTATCCGCCCATTCCCCCAACCTGTCCAAATCGCACTGTAGCCTCCTGACATCCTCATCAGAGCCCACCCCTCCTCCTAGTTTAGTGTCGTCAGCGAATTTGGAAATATTGCATCCAATTCCCTGATCCAGATCATTTATATATATTGTGAACAGCTGGGGTCCCAGGACAGATCCTTGCGGCACCCCGCTGGTCACTGCCTGCCACTCCGAAAACGAGCCGTTTATTCCAACTCTCTGTTTTCTATCCGCCAGCCAGTTCTCTATCCACGTTAATACTTTGCCCCCAATCCCATGAGCCTTAATTTTGCATGATAATCTTTTGTGTGGAACCTTATCGAAGGCTTTCTGGAAGTCAAGGTACACCACATGTATGGCAAAAGTTGGTACACTTCCATCATCGAGAGCAAAGCATTTCATCTTTTTCAATGGAAATCTCTTCCTAATGAAGATAAGATGGCAGTGGAAGGAAGAGGCAAAGGGAGAGAAAGCAGAGCAGAACAAAGAAATAAGGAGAAAAAAGAGGAAAATACAAGTGTTAGCCAATCACTAGGCTTAGAGATTTGAAAGAGGCTGGCTAACTGGAGCACACAGACTGCTGCAGTTAAATGCTCCAAGGATCTTGACCCTTTGCTGTGATCCTATTTAAAACAGAGGACAGCAGCTATTTCTGGATAACCAGAAAACATTCCTCCAGTAAAACTATTCTTTGGACAGTCTGGAATCTGGCTCTGAATAACTAGGCTAATCAGAAACCTTCCCGAGCTGTTTCTTGACAGGCTATTGTCTTTGGCCAATGTCCACAAAGAGCCTTTGAAGACTTGTGGGCTGGCTCAACTCTTGGGCACCTGGGAGACCTCTTCAGCGAGTGAGACCCAACTGAAAGCACATTATACTGTTAGCTGGTATCAGTCACTTAGAATCAGAGGATTTAGGACATGTGGTCAACTAATCACACTCCCTGAAGTACAGTGGGCTGCTATTTTGAAATTTGAGGAAGTTGTTTAAATTTCTTTTGTCATGATGGGAGAAAAGAACCTGATTTTTTGGGAATGCAAAATAATGAGGCTAATAGTTTCAGCTCTCATTGCCTAGAAGATTCTTTTGCAACTTGGGAGTCTAGAGTAGAAAGTACTGTGAGATGCCAGTGGTTTGAACATTGCTTTCACCTCTGGGACCTTGGACTGATTTACTAATGCACGTTACTGGCGGGGAACCTTGCCCTTGCCGCCCCCACCCCCCTCCCCAATGTATATCAGGAGATCTCAGGTATGTAATTCATGATTTTCCATCCATGGATGGGATGAAATGGTTCTTTCTTGTTTATAGCTACAAGGAACCATAGTGAGCAGAGTTTACATAGAAACATAGAAGATAGGAGCAGGAGTAGGCCATTCGGCCCCTCGAGCCTGCTCCGCCATTCAATGCGATCATGGCTGATCATCCAAATTCAGTACCCGGTCCCTGCTTTCTCCCCATATCCCTTGATCCCTTTAGCCTTAAGAAATATATCCAACTCCTTCTTGAATATATTTAATGAACTGGCCTCCACCGCCTTCTGTGGTAGAGAGTTCCACAGGTTCACCACTCTCTGGGTGAAGAAATTCCTCCTCATTTCTGTCCTAAATGGCCTACCCTTTATCCTTAGACTGTGTCCCCTGGTTCTGGACTCCCCGACCATCGGGAACATCCTTTCTGTATCTAGTCTGTCCAGTCCTGTCAGGATTTTATAAGTTTCAATGAGATCACCTCTCATTCTTCTAAACTCCAGCGAGTACAAGCCCAATCGATCCAATCTCTCCTCATACGTCATTCCTGCCATCCCAGGTATCAGCCTGGTGAATCTTCGCTGAACTCCTTCCATGGCAAGAACATCCTTCCTCAGATAAGGCGACCAAAACTGCACACAATACTCAAGGTGTGGTCTCACCAAGGCCCTGTACAACTGCAGCAAGACATCCTTGTTCCTGTACTCAAACCCTCTCGCTACGAAGGCCAACATACCATTCGCCTTCTTAACCGCCTGCTGCACCTGCATGCTTACCTTCAGCAACTGGTGCACAAGGACACCCAGGTCTCGTTGCCCTTCCCCTTCTCCCAATCTATTGCCATTTAGATAATAATCTGCCTTCCTGTTTTTGCCACCAAAGTGGACAACCTCACATTTATCCACGTTATATTGCATCTGCCATGTTTCTGCCCAATCACCCAACATGTCCAAATCATCCTGGAGTTTCTCGACATCCTCCTCACAGCACACACGCCCACCCAGCTTTGTGCCATCTGCAAATTTGGAGATATTACATCTAGTTCCCTTGTCTAGATCATTAATATATATTGTGAACAGCTGGGGTCCAAGGACCAATCCCTGCGGTACCCCACTAGTCACTGCCTGCCACTCGGAAAAGGACCCGTTTATTCCAACTCTTTGCTTTCTGTCTGCCAACCAGTTCTCTATCCAAGTCAATACCTTGCCCCCAATCCCATGTGCCTTAACTTTACATGCTAATCTCTTATGCGGGACCTTATCGAAGGCCTTCTGAAAGTCCAGATACACCACATCCACTGGTTCTCCCTTATCTATTTTACCAGTTACATCCTCAAAAAATTCCAGTAGATTAGTCAAACACGATTTACCTTTTGTGAATCCATGTTGACTTTGTCCGATCCTGTCACTGTTTCTCAAGTGCTCTGCTATTACATCTTTTATAATGGACTCTAGCATTTTCCCCACTACCGATGTCAGGCTTACCGGTCTGTAATTCCCCGTTTTCTCTCTACCACCTTTTTTGAATAGTGGGGTAACATTAGCTACCCTCCAATCCATGGGTACTGTTCCAGATTCCATCGAATGTTGGAAGATGATCAGCAATGCATCTACTATTTCTAGGGCCACTTCCTTAAGTACCCTAGGATGTAGATTATCAGGCCCTGGGGATTTATCGGCCTTCAATTCCATCAATTTCTCTAACACCATTTCCCTACAAATACTGATTTCTTTCAGTTCCTCCCTTTCATCAGACCCTATGTTCCCCGGCATCTCTGGGAGGTTATTTGTGTCCTCCTTTGTGAAGACAGAACCAAAATATGTATTTAGTTGGTCTGCCATTTCTTTGTTCCCCATTATAAATTCCCCTGATTCTGACTGCAAGGGACCTACGCTTGACTTCACCAATCTTTTTCTCTTCACATATCTATAAAAGCTTTGAGTCAGTTTTTATGTTCCCTGAAAGCTTACTCTCATTTTCCCTTTCTTAATTAATCCCTTTGTCCTCCTTTGTTGAATCCTAAATTGCTCCCAATCCTCAGGATTATTGCTTTTTCTGGCCAATTTATATGTCCTCTCCTTGGATCTTATGCTATCCCTAATTTCCCTTGTTAGCCACGGTTGAGTCACCTTCTTTGTTTTATTTTTGTGCCAAACTGGGATGAACACTTTCTGTAGTTCATCCATGCGGTCTTTGAATGTTTGCCATTGCCTATCCACCGTCAACCCTTTGAGTGACATTCCCCAATCAATCCTACCCAACTCGCGCCTCAGACCATCGTAGTTTCCTTTATTTAAATTTAGGACCCTAGTCTCTGAGTCAACTACTTCATTCTCCATCTTAATGAAGAATTCGATCATATTATGATCGCTCCGACCCAAGGGGCCTCGTACAACAAGATTGCTAATTAATCCTTTCTCGTTACATAATACCCAGTCTAAGATGACCTGATCTCTGGTTGCTTCCTCGACATATTGGTCCAGGAAACCATCCCGTAAACACTCCAGGAATTCCTCCTCCACAGTATTGTTACTAATTTGGTTAGCCCAATCTATATGTAGATTAAAGTCACCCATGATGACTGCTGTGCCCTTATTGCACGCTTGGGGAGGTTCAATCTGGTTTACTAAGGCCATAATGTGGTGCAGGTTGAGGTGCAAGGGCTGTATTCGTTTTTCAGGCTATGTTGAAGGAGTTTAGCACTCACTTAATGCACCCAGACACACTTATAGAATCAGTGGGATTCAGTGCCCCAGTAAATGGCTTTGTATAAACCTCACCGTTTCCTGGTGCCTGTCAGACGATACCTGGTCCATTTGGACAATAGGCAGGGAGACCTTGACATGCACCGAGAATACAAACCTTCTCCGTTGAGAAGAGTTGGAGTGTTCAATGTAAGGCTAAAAGAGGATGACAACATACACACCTTTCTTCATGTTTGGATGACTTCCTCTTAAAGGACCACTAGTGGGAGGACCTCAAGTGCTTGCTGGCCATCGCTACTTGAAACAGTCCTCATGTATGATCGCCAGCCTCTCAAGCTAGTTATTTGGAATTTGCCTGGAACTTTCCCCTAGCGTTCTCTTAATTCATACTTGGAAGTGGCTCAACAGACATCGGCAGCCCTTTTGTACCTCACCCAAGTAGCCGTTTGCAAGTGTGAGCCCAATCCTGTCCTCGTGCAACATCCCCACACATGCACTAGACTACGGGGGGTACAGTCCCCAGTTGAATCTCCCCCCTCCACCCACCCCACCAAGCCTAGTGATACAGAAACGAGAGACCAATTATCGCACCCCCCCCACCACAAATCAGCAAATTCGGCCCAGTTTGGCAGTCAAATCCGATACTTTCCTGAGCTGCATAGCTCAGTACTGTGCCATGTGGTGTGTTTAATGTTTTGAGTGTACTGGGCAGCCTTTGATCTGCACAGGTTACACCCACACACATACATACACACACAGTTAACTGCAGATGAAGCAAGTGGCTAAAGAATAAAGTCTCTCTAATTACTGCAATTAGAAATTGATACATTTTCTATTGGATGCCTGTCATTGATTAGCCAACTGCACCTGTTGTGCGGAGTGTCGGGGTGACTAATGCTCTGAAGAGACTTGTTCAGAAGGTTTCAGACAGCCGAGTCCTTAAGCGCGTGTCATATGGTACACTGCAGCACGATACACAGCATTTCCTTTGTCAGAAGTACAAATGAAAACTGTAATCCACACCCTCGGCTGCATGCATAAAAAATTCAAAACAAAAGACCCCTTGTATCGAGATTTTTGGCCCATAACGAATGAGATTTGGCTATATGCAGAATTATGGGCCTAGAAATTGGATATGGCCACGAAACAGGCAGGGTTAAGGCCCAATGATATTAAGCTGCACCACCTCAAAATGGTTTAGGTAGCACGCAAAATTCATGCTCGGCCCTCATTAACACGATTATAGTCTTGATCTCAGCGCTAAAAACTGCTGCTCATTGGCTTACCGTTCAACAGGTGGGCCAATATCGAGTCCAGTATAATTCACAGTCACGTGTGGCACAGGCTTTACTCAGTACTTAAAGAGACGGTGCATTGATGTTACAGCACCTCATGCTGTAACATCAATGCACCTCATTGTCAAGCCACTCAGAGCTACAGCTGCAAGAAGAAGAAAAAGAATAAGAAGGTGCTGCAAAGCCATGGTGGAGCATCCTCAAAGGGAGAGAGCCCGGAGAATTTCCAACGCGGCTCTGGAGGCACTGGTTGTGGCCGTGGAGAAGAAGCGGGCTGTCCTCTTCCCACACACTGGAAGGAAGCCCTTGCCACACAAATTGCAAAGGCTCTGGCAGGAGATAGCCGCCTAAGTGACAGCCAGCACTGTGGTGCCAAGGTCGGCCATCCAGTGCCGAAAGAAGTTTAATGACCTCACACGGCAGGTCAAGGTTAGTGAAGGCTTCAGCAAATGCCATAGCTCACCATCTGCACCACAAGCCTCACACACTACTCAATGCACCACACGCCTAGCACTCACCTACCAACAATCTCTACCTATCATATTTGATAAAGTGCCACATAATAGGCTTGCCAGCAAAGTTGAAGCCCATGGAATAAAAGGGACAGTGGCAGCATGGATACGAAATTGGCTAAGTGACAGGAAACAGAGTTGTGGTGAACGGTTGTTTTTCGGACTGGAGGAAGGTATACAGTGGTGTTTTCCTGGGGTCGGTACTAGGACCACTGCTTTTCTTGATATATCTCAATGACTTGATCTTGGGTGTACATGGCACAATTTCAAAATTTGCAGATGACACAAAACCTGGAAGTATAGTGAACAGTGAGGAGGAGAGTGATAGACTTCAGGAGGACATAGACAGGCTGGTGGAATGGGCAGACACGTGGCAGATGAAATTTAATGCAGAAAATTGCGAAGTGATACATTTTGGTAGGAAGAACGGAGAGAGCCAATATAAACTAAAGGGTACAATTCTAAAGGGGGTGCATAAACAGAGAGACCTTGGGGTATATGTGCACAAATCGTTGAAGGTGGCAGGGCAGGTTGAGAAAGTGGATAAAAAAGCTTACGGGATCCTGGGCTTCATAAATAGAGGCACAGGGCTTGATTTGTCACTGGGGCGGGCTGGGGTCGTGTAATCCACTTTTTGTGTTAGCCACCTGATTCTAAATCGATGTGGGAGAATGAAGCGATTTTAACTTAAGTGGGCATTTGAGTTCCAGCGTGTGGGAACCCATGGCCCAATTAGTTTTTTCAGTCTGAAACTCGCCTCCGATGACATCATCATTGCTGCTGCATTTAAGGTCTGCAACAAGCCTTGCTTCTTCTGCAGACTGCCAACCTTTTGGCCTTTCATGTTAGAGGGAACTGGAGGCAGATTGACCAGCGAGAGACCTAGGTTTGCTCCCAGGTTTGATGACGTTGCCCTGCAAGCTTTAGTGGAGGGAGCAAGAGCCAATAAAGAGGTGCTCTTCCCTTCTTCAGGGAGGAAGAAGCCTCCCCAGCAGACCAAGGCTGTGTGGATCCAGTGGCCCAGGAGGTCAACTCTTTGTCGATAACCCGCAGAACCTGGCTTCAGTGCAGGAAGAGGTTTCATGACCTTCTGCGCACTGGAAAAGTGAGTATGACTTTCCCATCACCCTCAATCTGATCCCCATTGCCTCTCCTCACCAGCACTCAGCTTTAGCAATCTCTTCCTCCACATCCCACTTGACACTGACATCCATGCACCCTTACCCATTCCCTCTCTCTCTATGGTCACATTCACCTAACAATACATCTATGCAGCCCTCACACTCCCTATCACTGTGATGCTATGAAAACAACTGACAACACACAGGGAGGGCCCTTGGTCTTGCCACCTCACTCCATCTTTGTCTCCTTCTAAGCATCTATGCTATTGATTCTCTACACTCACTCCTTCATTTGCACTTAAACTCCACTTGTCTCCCTCATTGCAGGAAAAGAGAGAAAGAGCGAGGACAGGAGGAGGGCCACCCTCAGTAGCCCACCTCATCCCCTGGGAAGATGCGGTCCTGGAGATCGTGGGGGTGGAAGACGACACGCAAGTGGGGGACGGACAGATGGGTGCATCACAGCAAGCTGGTGACAGAATAGTTTGGCATCTCTCTCATTGACATTGCATGAGTTACTGATAATGATTCTGATGCTCTAACAGATTGATTTATGATCATCTGCACTATTCAATGTTCATGTACCTTTACCTCACATCTCTAACTCTTTCCTTTACTCCTCCACAGGACCATTGAGAGCCCCCGTCCCCACTGTCCAGGAGGAAGAGCCTGAGCTTCCAGACTCTGCAGAGGCAGCTGCAACCTCTGAGGGCACAGCGTCAGCAGAATTCAGAGCACCCAGCACCAGCGCAGACACTCACACCTCGGTGGGACCTTCGCAAGATAGAGTAGTGTTGGCACCTGGTGTATCACAGCTCACAAGTGAGCATCAGCAGATGGTGGAGACAGGGACAGCAGTGGAGAGTCCTCGTCGGAGGGCGCAGGATTCTGCCAGCTCGGCTCAGCTGCATGTCGACCCTGTGCCTCCGGGTCCATACAGAAGGACAGCGGTGCTGGAACTCCAGGAACAGATGCAGGAGTCTCTGGCAGGTTTTGTCTCCAGGGTTGCTACGAGTGTCGAGCGAATGGAGAAGTCCATCGTGAACATGAGCAGAGCCTTTGTGGAGGCATTGGTGCATGAACGCATCACCACGGAAAGGATGGCAGCCTCCGTGGAAGGATGGCTACAGTAGAGGAGAGGATGGCTACGGCCATGGAGGCGCTAAGGCGCCAGAGTGTAGAAAACATGGTCATTGTTCAGAATAGAATGACATCTCTTGAGGAGCGATGGTCAGCTATTGAGCATAGAAACCAGACCTTCATGGAGGTCCTCTGGAGTAGGACTTCCAGTGCAGAAACGGGTCCTCATGGTCCCCCTGAAGTGCAGCAAGGTGCTGTCAAGCCACTTGCTAGCTCTGAAGTGGGGCTGACCTATGAGAGGGATGTTGGTGGTAAACAACAAGGAAGTGGGGGCTCCTCTCCAAGCGCTCACACGACCATGCCACTGCAAAGCCCTCAGTCATAGCCCCACCAGAGTCCTCACCCAAATGAGATGGGCGTCTCATCCCCTGCACAGCCGCAGGAGTAGCAGACTGTTGCCGAGCCCTCACAGGTTCGGAACCCCAGAGGACGGCCGCCAAAGGTGTTGAGACAGGAGCAGCAAGTGAGCAAGGGGCCTCCACATCTGCTGAAGCCACAGGGGAAGCACCACGTAGGAACACGCGTAAGAGGAAGATAATGCACAAGTAGTCACAAGGGTAGTCACTTGGGTGTTATATTGTGTTTATTGTGATAAAAAATTCTGATGCTAAACTGTTGAAGCTGTGGCCTGTGTCATTTCGCAAACGGGACTTCCACATTGAGGGCTTAGGGCGACTTGCAATTGTCATTATGGTGGTCAGAGTGATAGGAATCCGCAGGTTCTTGTCCATTGTCGATGCTCTGGTAAGAAGGTGCGAGGCAAAAGTGTTTGATTGTACAGGCTAAGCAAATGTGACCAATATGCGTGCGTCCCTTGCATCCCGGGCAGCAATATGGTCACGCTATGGCGCCTTCTGGCCTGTGCATCTTCAGGTGGGTGACTAGCAGCTTGGCACTCCTGTTGATGCTCCTGCTGTTGTTGCTACCGTAGCTCATGGTTCTGCTGCTGCCGCGGCTGGTCTTCATCCGAATCTGATGTCCAGGAGGAAAGGAATTAAATGGTCACCATGCTTCTGGTATATGCCTCAGTTGAGGAAGCGCTTAGTCAAGGTGGGGAGAGGGGTTTCCCAGGAGGTCACACTGGAGATGGGTGTCAGGTTCCAAACTTCCACAACACTGAGTATGCCTGCTAAAAGTTCACCCAGACCTGAAACAACAAAGTTCTGCCACCTGCAAACGATCATTGGTGAAAACTCCTTTGTAATGGTGGAGCTGCAGCTGTTTGTAAGCAATCCACTTGCGAGGCCGCCAGCATTACCTGGCATGTTCCAGAGGAGGCGTGTAGGATGGGGGAAATGTGTTAAAATCGGAAAGGCCTCTCAAAATGGGATTATAGAGGCATTTAAGTGGTTGTTAAAGGCCTATCCTGCCTCTTGGAAGCAGGGTGGAAAGCGGGTCAGAAAACACACATTTGGGAAAATTGCTCAGGAGGTGGGATGGAGGCGGGATCGGGACCGCCCACCAATTTTGGCGATTTTAACAACTCACGCCTCCAATCCCGCCCCCTCGGGCCTAGCAAAATCGAGCCCATAGTGTCCAATTCTGGGCACCGCACTTTAAGAAGGATGTGAAGGCCTTAGAGAGGATACAGAAAAGGTTTACAAGAATTGTTTCAGGGATGAGGGACTTCAGTTACATGGATAGACTGGAGAAGCTGGGGTTGTTCTCCATAGAGTAGAGAAGGCTGAGAGGAGATTTGATAGAGGTGTTCAAAATCATGAGGGGTCTAGACAGAGTAGATAGAGAGAAACTGTACCCATTGGCAGAAGGGTCGAGAACCAGATTTAAGATGTTTGGCAGAAGAACCAAAGGCGACATGAGGAAAAACTTTTTTACGCAGCGAGTGGTTAGGATCTGGAATGCACTGTCTGAGAGGGTGGTGGAGGCAGACTCAATCGTGAATTTCAAAAGGGAATTAATTACCCGAAGGAAAAAAATCTGCAGGGCTACGGAGAAAGGGTGGAGGAGTGGGACTAGCTGAAGTGCTCTTGTAGAGAGCTGGCATGGGCTCAATGGGCCGAATGCCCTCCTTCTGTGCTGTAACCATTCTATGATTCCATGATCACCTCTCACACCTCACAATCAGAGCTTCACTTCACTCTCTTAACCTTACCACTGCTGCAACACTCACACCCACATCTCACGCCTTGCGCACACTGACAGCTATTCAACTATGGCAGGCACATCACTCAAACACATTGCACTACGCTCACTGACACACTTCTCTTTCTCTTGCAGGCCAAGGTCGCACATAACCGGAGGGAGCAGTGGCAGACAGGCGGGGGACAGGCTGACATCCTGGAGATCATTGGGCAGCAGATCGTAGAGGCTGTGGTAACCGGCAAAGTTGAAGCCCTTGTGGACAACAACGGAATGCTCATTCCTAATCCTTCTGCTCACATCCCACTTCCCTCTCATCCCACAATCTCTTCTCACTTTCAAGCTGCTGATGCTGTATGCCTGCATATCTTGCTTTCCCCCACCCCCACTCCCCTCACCATAACCCGACTCTTGTGTCTTTCTGCATCAGCTAACCAAGACCAAGCACCCAAGCAGCCTGTGCCCGAGGCGATGCAGGAGAGCGAGGGGGGAGAAGAAGACGACGACACAGCGTCACTGCATCTGTCACTCGCAGGCACCAGCTCAGAAACTGGCACTGCAAGTACTTTAGAGGCTGGTGTAGAAGTGGGATCTGCACAGGGTGAGGCACCGGGCACGAGTGGCCTGCAGCAAGGCCCAGGGGAAAGGGTAGCTCAGGGGCCAGCTCCCTGGCGGAAGAGTTCGCGCAAAAGTTCTTCTGCACAGGACTCAGATGAGGACCTCGTCGGGGCAGCCTTCAGAAGGATGCACACTGAATTGCTAGGTGCAATGGCAAGCCTACCAGAGATCCTCTTGGCAATGTCAAGGAGCATGGAGGAGTCTGCCTCCAACATTGCTCGAAGCTCTGCACAGAGCTTGGAGACCATGATTTCCAGGCTGGAAATGATGGAAAACTCCCGAAGACACTGTGTCGACCCAGACATGATGGTGAGTGTGATGGCGATGTTGCAGCTGCCATTGCAGTACAGGTAGAAGCGAACCAATGTCTTAGTGCTGCAGCAGAAGCGCAGACCACTCTCCTGCAGTCTCTGCTTGGTGCCGCCCAAGCTCAGATTGCTGCCCTCGTGACTGGGTTTACCACTGTCGACCGGGGCCTGCAGGGTGTCGCAGCAGCCCAGCAATCTGTGCTCCAACAGATTGCTGGGAATGCTGAGGCGCCCCACCCCGGGGGAGTGTGAGTGGGTCAGTGGAGCAGGACACTGCTGTCCTCTCTCAGGATGACAGCATTCCTGTTCCCACCACTGCCACTCCGCCATTGCCCTTGCTGCTGCCTGTCATCCAGCCAGCCCAGACTGCTGCTGCCCATGCTGAGGTGGTGCAGTCTGCAGCCAGGCCTTCGAGGGCAAGAACTGCTCGAGGTCGTCCTGCAAAGCCATCCGAAGTCTCCCTCATGGAAACTCAGCAGCCTTCCAGCAGCCATGGTGCAGCTACTGGGGGAGCACTTCGTAGGAGTACTTGGACTGAAAAGGGCACCCGAACGATAGGCACTAAGGGATTGCACAAGGGTGATTATTCATATCATTACCGTAAATATGTGTGAATTGATTTTTGATAAATGTATTAATTTTGTTTAGAATCTTTTGTGTTGGCTCTCATTTCAGCTTTGTGCCCAGGAGGACGCTGTGATATTCAGTGACAGAGGGATGGTATGATGGGGATGTGGTGAGCAACGGGGATCTGGGGTTTCATTCATTGGAATCAGAGTCTGATGAGGTGTTCACGGACAGCCCGTCCGGAAGGGGGATTTGCTGCCTGCCTCCTCCCTCCCTCCTCGTCCTCATCCTCCCGTAATCCCTGCTGGCAAGGGCTGCGCCCTCATGATGGCCAAGTTGCGAAGCCTGCAGCAGACCACCACGAAATGGGACAACTGCTCCGGCGTGTACTGGAGAGCTCCTTCCGAGCGGTCAAGGCAGCAGAACCATTGCTTCAGTAGCCCGATGGTCTGCTCAATGATGTTCCTGGTGGAAGCATGGCTCTCATTATATGAGTGCTGGGCACGAGTGTTGGGATTGCGGAGGGGAGTCATCAGCCAGCTGCAGAGCGGATAGCCCTTGTCTCCGAGCAGCTACCCTCGAGTGTGATGTGGTGGCTGGAAGATTGCTGGCACACCGGACTGACGCAGGATGAAGGCATCATGGCTGCTGCCAGGATAGCGGGCATTGACCATCAGGAAGCGCTGGGCATGGTCGCACACCAACTGCACATTAAGGGAGTGGTAGCCTTTACAGTTACGGAAGATCATTAGGTGTCAGCCGTGGCTCAGTTGGCAGTACTCTCGCCTCTGAGTCAGAAGGTCGTGGGTTCAAGCCCCACTCCAGAGAATTGAGCACAAAAAAAAAATCTAGGCCTGCACTACTGAGGGGGTGCTGCACTGTCGGAGGTGCCGTCTTTCGGATGAGACGTTAATCCGAGGCCCCGTCTGCTCTCTCAGGTGGATGTAAAAGATCCCATGGCGCTATTTTGAAAATGAGCATGGGAGTTATCCCCGGTGTCCTGGCCAATATTTATCTCTCAATCAATATCACTAAAACAGATTATCTGGTCATTATTACATTTCTGTTTGTGGAAGCTTGCTGTGCGCAAATTGGCTACCACATTTCCTACATTACAACAGTGATTACACTCCAAAAAGTACTTCAATGGCTGTAAAGGGCATTTGGAACGTCCGGTGGTTGTGAAAGGAGACACAGCTAACATCTCAGACTTCAGCGGGTCAAGAAGGTGGCTCGCCACCACCTTCTCAAGGGCAATTAGGGATGGGCAATAAATGCTGACCTTGTCAGCGATGTCCACATCCAAGGAACAAATAAAAAAAGGCGCTATATAAATGCAAGTTCTTTTTTATCTCAGGATTGTTATACGGCACCCGCAAAGCCATGTGTGTGCAGTCGATGGCGCCCTGCACCATGGGGAAGTCTGCTATCCTGACAAAGCCACAAGCGCACTCGTCCTGCTTCTCTCTGCTCAGAGAGAAGGCAACATAACCCCTTCTCCTGGAGTAAAGAACCTCAGTGACCTCCCGGATGCAGCGATGGATGGCGAACTGGAAGACGTTAGCTATATCTCCTGCTGCAGACTGGAAAGACCCGCTGGAGAAGAAATTGAGGGCCACGGTGACCTTGACTGCCACTGGGAGAGCAGTGGTCGCCCTGCTCTCAGGCTGCAGGTCTGGCTGCAGGAGGTGGCAGAGTTCTGTGACCGCCTCCTTAGTGAAACAGAGCCTCCCGAGACACTGCTCCTCGCTTAATTGGATATAAGAGAGCGCTCTCGGAAGACCCTAGGTGGGTAAGGCCTCCTGTTGAGAGCCCTCCTGCCCCTCCTCCTCCTCCCTCTGTGTGCATCTTCTCGTCTTTGCTGCTTCGGCTCCCGCTCACAGAGATACTCGAGCATGAGGGGGATTGCCAGTAGAGCCCCCGTGACTGTGAGCAAGTGTTGTGAGCAGAAGCCTTTAAATAAGAACGAAGGCGTTCGCTACTTGCAACAACACTCCCTGTTAGCTTAGAACCTTGAAAGAAGTTAATAAAGCTGCTGGAGTTGCAGAAAGTTGCCCAGAGCCGGTCAAACTGCAGAAACATGTCAGCGGCAAGCAGTTGCTGATGGTCCCTTTAAATACCGCTGCTGGAGCCTCCTTCCCGCTTGTCAATGCTTGCTCAGCTCATCGCACTAAAGGCATGCCGGTAAGTTGAACAGCAAACTCCAACCTCGCAGATCGGGCGTCAAGTGAGCGTTGCACACTCACTGACATCACAATCTGCATAATTTCCATGATTTTCGCGATCGCTAATATCGGCAACGCTGCTGGCCATCTGAAAATGGCGGCCGCCACAGGACCTCCCCGCCAGCTGGCGGAAGAGCGGTGGCCGCCATTTGTTCGTCCAATTCTGGCGGTACCGGGCGGCGATAAACCCTCCAATTTCTAGGCCATGATGCTATCGGCCAATTTAGCAGCTCTGGAATCGGATACTTATCAACAGTATACAATAAAGGGATATTAAAAAGAATTCTTGCCTACCAAATGCCACTGTGGTGCCAGAGAAACACCGATAATCTAACCACCAATTAACCTATCCGGGAATGAAGTGGCCAAAGACATTATTTATATTAAAAACAGAAAATGCTGGCAACACTCCGCCGGTTAGGCAGCATGTGTGAAGAGAGAAACATAGGGTTAACGCCTCAGGTCGATGACCATTTCTGATGCAAGGCCACAGACCTGAAACGTTAACTCTGTTTCTCTCTCCACAGATGCTGCCTGACCTGCTGAGTATTTCCAACATTTTCTGTTATCGTTTCAGATTTTCAGCATCTGCAATATTTTGGTTTATTCAACCAGCCGCATTGAAAAATAAGGAAAGGGGAAAGTGAGCACCATCTGATAAGAAACTTGCATCTCAGTCAAAGTCCTAACTGGCCATCTACTGCCTCGATACTTCACTTGTTCTTTGACCAGTGACTCTCGTTTACAGTGGCGGGGAGGGGGAAAGAGATAGTTAACTGTAAGTGGCCTTAGCCTGCAGTGTGTGTTGGTAGAGGAAGGCCGAGAGGTGGGAAGCTGGAAGGAGCAGCTGTGACCTATGGGGGGCTGTAACTACCCAATGTATTAATCTCTAAATAAGTATCACTAAACATTGTCTTTCAAGCACTGAACACAATGTTGCCATGATGTAAAGTTGAATTTTAAGTTATCACTGAATTCATCTTAATTCGTTTTCAAAATATTTTATAGTGCTACTCTTTGGAATTTATTCCCAATTTTATACCATGCAGAATATGCAAGCAACAGATTTAAACAGAACACACCATATGGCTAGGAGGGCAAGAGAGGCAAACTTACATGTCCTTGTACTCCTTTAACACCCTGTTAGTATAGAAGGTAGCCGCATCATTCATCTCCTTGACATAAGGACCTGGCTTAGGGGCCTAAGTTCATAACAAAACAGCAAAGTGTCAGGAGAAGAAGGATGCACAGAAAAGAGAAAGTTGCAGAAAAAAAACATTAGATTCAACAGAAAACTGTTTATTAACTTGTCGCCCAGTTATAACCAGTAAAGCAGATGCCACAACGCTTTGATGTTTTCATAGAATTATACAGCACAGAAGGAAACCATTCAGCCCATCGTGGTTGTACTGGCTCTTTGAAAGAGCTGAACAATTAGTCCCACTCCTCTGCTCCTTCCCCATTGCTCTTTCATCTGGTCATGTCTTGGTTAAAAACAAGAGGAGTGAGCTACCTCATCAGTGATATAACCACCAACAAATAGATTAGATCAGATTAAAAAGTTAATCTAAATAGCTAGGGCTCCATTCATTACTTTGATACATTTAAAAGTAGAATAATTAAATAATCTTGAGAGTTACATTACTAACCAATAGGAGAGCCTTGAGTTGTAACATACAGGGCCGCAAGGCAATGTGGGCACAGTGGAAAACTCTTTTCCAAAGTGCCCAGCCTTATAGGGAAAGTCAGATAAATGCTTATCATCTGCTAACATCATCATGGAGTTTCTAAACTGTCCCACTGAAGATTTCTATTCTGATAAGCATGACACTAAATATAGCTCCAGTTTTTTAAAGTTATACAGTGTTATTGGCTGTAAGATACCATCTGATTCCTCAATCTCTGATTATGAGATGGTGTATTTTGTAAGATAGTACGGGTGTACCATTTTCAGAGAATTGTTTATCCAATCTCTCAAATTCCATAGCTGCCATTCACAACAGAGTCACATCAATGATGTTTTGTTTGACAGCTGCCTTGCAGGTCCAAAAATTCAAGCACTTGATGCCAACATTTGAGTGCCCAAAACACAAAGTGCTCTGCTCCCTAGCACTGACACCCTCCACACACAAGTTAAAAAAAACATGTTACCTACAACATTGGTGAGCAAGCTTTTGTGTTTTCCTAGGCTGTATAGGTTGTACCACGGAGCCTCATTCATTTTCAAGTTGCTTGTGCTAACAGATCTTGTTCTGATTTAGGATTTATCCACCAGCGAGGCAATAATGGTAAAAACAGCACATTCCAAACCTCCAGCCCCACAATATTCAAACTGGACAAACCAGCAAGTAAAAATTCAGAATGAAAATAAGATTAAGCTGGCTGAGCCGCAAGGGTCAGGTTGTAAAGCTGGAACATGTGTCCCCAGTAATGGAAATCTGGAACTCTCTCCCCCAAAAGGTTGTTTAGGCTAGGTCAACTTTCAAAACTGAGACTGATAGATAGATTTTTGTACAGTAAGTTTATTTATTTATTTATTTATATTCGTTTATGGGATGTGGGCATCGCTGGCAAGGCCAGCATTTATTGCCCATCCCTAACTGTCCTTGAGAAGGCGGTGGTGAGCCGTCTTCTTGAACTGCTGCAGCCCATGTGGTGAAGGTACTCCCACAGTGCTGTTAGGGAGGGAGTTCCAGGATTTTGACCCAGCGACGATGAAGGATCGGCGATATGCTTCTAAGTCAGGATGGGTGTGACTTGGAGGGGAACTTGGAGGTGGTGGTGTTTCCATGCGCCTGCTGCCCTTGTCCTTCTAGGTGGAAGAGGTTGCAGGTTTGGGAGGTGCTGCCGAAGAAGCCTTGGCGAGGTGCTGCAGTGCATCTTGTAGATGGTACACACTGCAGCCACGGTACGCCGGTGCTGGAGGGAGTGAATGTTCAATATGGTGGATGGGGTGCCAATCAAGCGGGCTGCTTTGTCCTGGATGGTGTCGAACTTCTTGAGTGTTGTTGGAGCTGCACTCATCCAGGCAAATAGAGAATATTCCATCACTCCTTACTTGTGACTTTATTAAGGGATATGGAACCAAGCCGGGCAAATGGAGTTGAGATACAGAACAGACATGATCTAATTGAATTGCGAATCAGGATCGAGGAACTGAATGGCCTACTCCTGTTCCTATATTCCCAGGACTGCAGTTTGGACAACCTTGGCAATACAAATAGTCCCCATGCATAATTTTATGCCTGCAATCTAACCTCAGGGTTCAGACAGGCTGTGGACAACTTGAGTTTTACTATTGTGGTTTAGGAAGTTACTGAGATTTGATTGCATATTTTAAAACACTCATAGGGCGTCTCTTAAATTTGTTGATAGCATTTTTGAAAAAAGCCATGCAATCCTGAACACAGGCTCATCATGTATGGTCAAAGCACTAATAGGCTAGAGAGGGAGATAGCTACTGTCTGCCATGCTGAAACTGGGAGCCTCTGAACAGCGCCCACACTACTGCATTCATTCAATAGTAAAGCTTTCCACTTACCACTGCAACCCACCCTAGTGCTGCGATGCTCTCACTAACAGCGGACAGGTGGTTAAACAGCTTGCTGCCACGGTTCTTCTCTCGAAAGCTCTGAATCTCCTGCATTCTGTCAGATATGGGTTTGAGAAGCACATTCATCTCATTCTGGGAGAGAGAACGAGACAAAATGTTAAGGGGAAAAAAATAAATAAATCGTAAGATACAATGGGCCTGACTTAACATGTGTCTGACCTGCAGTTTACAGTTAGCTTGTCCCTTACAAATCCTTGTGTGCGCATATTGGATGCAGTCTAATGTAGAATTTCCTGTTAATGTTATGACACTTTGGGGGAAAAATCTGGTTGCTTTGCGCCTCCCGTTAGCACCTTAAGAGGGCGCTAATAGGGCACAAAGCAACTAGCGCCCGTGTACGGCGATGTTTGCGCCGCTCACGAAATTAACTAGACATTTTGTGGCGGCGCTAAACACTACCGCCACGATCTCCTGCGCCGGCAGATCGTAACGTCAGTCGAGAGTGCAACGCCCTGGTAGCGCCCCAGACCGGATATTGAGTGGCGCCCCCCCGTCTTACCGCCTACCACTAGCAACGACAGGTTGAGGGGAGCGTTTTGCAGTCAGGAAGGGACTGGGGGAGCGCTATTTAAAGGCGACCGCTTCCTGCCTTTTTTTGTCGGTGAAATTTTTGCACCAAGCATTCTGAGTGAGAGAGAGAGACTGCAGGAGATATTCAAAGCTGTGTTGAGGAGTTTTGGGTACTGAGCAGCACTTTGCAGGTTCTTTCTGATTTGATCTTCCTTGCATCGATTTAGAAGAGACTATGGGGGCTGCAGTCTGAGCTCTTTCCCTGGGCCTCTCCATTGTTCTTTCCAACAGATTTGATATACAGGTCTCTCCAGGCCAAGATTCAAGGCTGCAATGAGCAGGTTGTGGATGGAGAGCAAGATCGACCCTCCCCTTTAAGAACTGGCCGGCGCCAGTGTGTCTGTGTTCCATTGCTGACTGACATCACGAGCTTCGCCAAAGCTCTGAGGTAGCGCCTCGCTCCTCGGCCTTTGCGCCTTAAGACAGGTGTGTATCGCTTGATTTAGCGCTCCAATCACCTCCAGGGGCGATAAAAGCCAAGTTTGCAGTCGGAGGAGATAATTAGCGCCAGGCGCTAAACTTTGCGCACGGCCGATAATTGCGCCCCAGGGGTGATACTGAATTTCTCCCCCTTTAGGCTTTGGCCAGTTTGCGGATGGACCATCATTCTGATCTTAAAAATGCAAATGTTGAAACTGATATAACACTCAGTGCACTGGGTTGTGGGGGCGGTGGGGTGGTGGGGGAGGGGGGGGAAGGCACTGCTAGCACTGGCTCAGAAAATATCATTACAGTCTACGCCTGTTAAGTCCAAGGCTTGTTTTATTTTTGCACACAAAAAATTGAATTAGGTTGTAATTTGAATAAAGCAACTTAATTAAAAGAGCTCTTATCTTCACTGTGCTTGTAAAAACTCAAATTAACAGGCAATTCAAATGAAGCAACTTTGAATTGAAACACAATAGACTGTCCTTTATAAAAAATATGAAAAAATGTGCGACTCTTAGATTTTATTATTTCCATTTAAAACACACTCCGCTTGTTTACTATTCGAGAACGTGCAAATCAAAATCCCAGGTATGTAAGTAGCAATCTACAGAAAAGCCCTGCACATTCCCTGTAGGAATTGTAATGAATTAATGCTAAACATTTTTGCTAGTTCTAAACACTGACACGGACATGCGTTACTAAACCGATTAAAACATCTCATTGATGGGCAAAACCCCTTCGAACATCTCAATCGAATGTCACATTTGACCTTTCACCACCAGCAGGCAAAACACGGCCATTAAAGTAATGAGCTGCTTGGCACTAAAACCTGATACACTTTAATACAAAGAGCTAAAGTGAGGTTGATTGAATGGACGGGTAACCCTTGTTAAAGCCTGATGCACAAGACATGGCTAACAAATATTTAATGCTTTCTGCAAAAAGTTGATACAATTGCACTTTGAAGTTTTCGGATGATGAATGAATAGTGCCATCAAGTTTGTATTATTTATTTAAATGATTAAGTTCTGTACAATTGTTTATACTGTCACTTGCTAGATGGGCAGAGAGAATAATGGTGTGCAAGAGATAAATTGCAGGCACACATGCAAACTGAAAACTCCTTCCTCCGTCTTCATACAATTATAGAAGCAAGCCCATAACTGAGGCCCCTCATACAAACAAAGTCGGCTTGTTTTGGTGACCACAAGATATTCTGTAGTACTTTATCTAAAGAAGAGCAGGCAATTCTCTCTGTGTCCTGGCCAACGTTCATCAGCCAACACCACCAAGACATTAAATGGCCATTCATTCCACTGCTCTTTGTGGGATCTTGCTGTGCACAAATTGGCTGCTACATTTGCCTACATTATAGTAAACACACTTCAAAAACATTTCCTTGGCCATGAAGCATTTAGGATGTCCTGAGGATGTGAAAAGCACTCTTAGAAATGCAAGTTCTTTTTTATATCCAATTCAGCCTCCAAGCTTTCGACGGGAATAGTATGTGACCATGATGCATCAGGACAATGGTGGAAGTGCACGCTCATGCTTTATAGTTGTTGGGAGGCGCTCCAGGTGCAGAGTAAGGTAGCATCAGATCAAAGGACACATGGCACTTGAGGCATTGCAGAAGATGATGTTGGGGATGGTATATAGGAGCACTGCATAGTTATGCAGGCAGAACTGTTAGCATATTGGGCAGCTCAACTACTTAGGGAACAGTCTTGTCTATGACAGCCTGGCGTACTACTTTTTCTAGCTATAAAGGTGTTTCAGGGTCATTGTCGGTGACCTGCTCTGACACTGGCTTCCTCCACCTGATCCATGGTTAGGCCTCTCAAAATGGCAAAATTGTGCAACACGCTGCGGACAATCATAAACTTGGAGACCCAGGCCAGGGGCTGTGCTGTAATATGTCCCATGTCCTGTCCAGCTATCTGAAATGCCATGTCAAGATGCCTATAGTATGTTCAATAATGATCCTGGTGGCTGCATGGGCCTCATTGTATTGGTGTTTGTTGGTGTTTATAGCTGTTCCAAGAGTCTCAAGAGCCAGGGCACGATACATGGCTGGCGGGATAGTCCGGACCCCTGGGGTTTACCTGCTTTCCTTCCACCACATTCCTGGACAATGGGAGCCTTTTCCTCTGCCAGATTTTCCATGCTTCCTTTCCCCTCTGCTATTCTGCAGTAACCATTTATACCTCCTCTGGATCCATCTTGTTTCCATGCTTGTCCCATTATCACCTCCTTTTGCCTTGCACCATCATCCCTTTAGTCATTTAATCACTCCTGCCCTCCACCCTTTCAGAGTTTTCCATTTTGTTCTTTCCCTGCCCCCCTCCCCGCCCACTTATTCCCAGCTCTGTATTTGCTTAAAAGCTTTTCAACTCTAACATCTTCCAGTTCTGATGAAAGGTCATCGACCTGAAATGTTAACTCTGTTTCTCTCTCCACATATGCTGCCTGACCTGTTGAGTGTTTCCAGCATTTTCTGGTTTTATTTCAGATTTCCAGCAATATTTTGATTTTGCAGAAGACAGTAACCTTGCTTTCCCCCTGGCTTCTCCTTCAAGACTATTTTAAAATGAAGGAATAATGGCCATTGCCTGGAAAGCAGACATGGACCTGCACAAACTTGTGCTGGTGGTCATTCGTACGGCTGGTCACGCGTATGGCTGGTCATCAATGAAGAAAGTGTCTGCCCTGGTGAACAATGCATCAGTAACCTGCTTCATACATGTACACTGCATTTTGATTCATGTTGCATATGCCCTCAAGGTGGCTTGGAAAGTGCCAGAGGCATAAAAGTTCAGTGCTGTGCTGACATGGCGGCCATTGGATGTACGATTTCTGCACTCGACGTTGTCTGCACGTCAGATTGCAGGAGATGGTAGAACTTAGTCACCGGAAAGCTATCTGTTGTTGCACATCCCAAGTAAGTATTTTTGACTAAGGGGTAGGGTCGGCATGGACCGTCATATTCCTCCTTTCATCCTTTTCCATCTCTGATAAAACTCAACCACAAATGAACGCCTATAGCATTTCTCTTTTTCAGAACTGATTGTCACGATCAAACATACAACTCATTTCCTGAAAAGCCAGAATACAACTGGCCTTCGTCACCCATTTTATATGGGAGAATATTAACTACTTTTGAACAATAGCGATAATATATTAAAAATCTAACGTCTACACGCACTTCCTGTCTAAATTCCTGTGCTCACATTTATAATGGAAACTTCTCACGGTGTAATGGCACAATCCCACCAGTAGTGGTGCTGTAGTGCCTCCCAGCTCTTCAGCCTGCACTGCAGATTAATTCCTCAGCTCCAAGCTACTCTACTTCTCTGCTTCCCAAATCCATGTAAGTTTTGCCACTTAACTGTAAATAATATAAACTCAAAGTATTATATAAAAATGAAGACAGATCATTTGTAGACTATACGTGGTCTTGACTTCCCACAGGAAATTAATTAGTACATTATATAAAATCTCACATAGGACATTCACTGTTGTCAAGATTTTTGGTCACGCTTCCCTCAACATTTAACATTGTAAATTATTAGGACATGTCCCATTCAATTTTGCTGGGTCAACGGTCACTATGCAGTTGCAGGCTCTGGCCATTAGTTGGGTCCATGGTGGAGTTTCTGAAGTTTCTCTCCAAATGCTATTCCAATTATGTGTAAAAAAAAACATACATCAACTGGCCATGGGCAATGACACAGGCAATTTACTTACTCCAGTAAAAGGACAGTTTGCCAGACTGTAATTTTGTAACAAAAAATTTGTGGTGATACTTTGAAATTTAATTTGGAGGCGGGTAGGGAGCGGGGATGCTGAAAAGCGGTCGGGAAACCCATGAGAACGAGTTTCCCACAGGCCCTGGCGAATTTAACGGTAGGGCCTGATTAGCATTTCAAAGCATGTCCGCAGCCAGCCAGATGGAGAGGCTGGCTGGCTGGCTGTCGGGCGGGTAGGCCTGCGGCACCAGGCCACAGAGAGGAGAGAGGCAAGGATCGGGGGGGAGGAGGGGAACAGGTCGGTAGGTAATTGGAGGCAGGAATGTGATCGTGGGCCGTTGGGGGAGGTCGGAAGGCTGGAAGGGGATCGAGGGCTGGAGAGAGATCGGAGCCTCGTGGGGAAGGGGGAAATCGGAGGCCTCGGGGGGTGGAAGAGATCGGAGGCCTCGGGGGGTGGAGGAGATCGGAGGCCGGGGAGGGGGGTGATGGTGGCAGGGTGGTGCAATCACAGTGGATGGGTCAGGTAGGAACGCTGGATCCAGGAGGTAGGTGGAAACCCAACCAGCCAGAGTTAAATTTAAACTGGTGGATCACCATGAGGCACAGAGCCTCATTATAATATTTAAAGTACCAACCCGCCTCCTGTGAGCGGTTTGGCTGCCCACCCTTCGTCTTGCCTCCGTTAAAACCGGAAGTGGGCGGGTTGGGGTTGGGATTCGGATTTTTAACCCTTTAACCTCCCACCTGACCCCAAACCACCCATTTTTTGGGGTTAAAATTCTCCCCCTTAAGCTCACCAACACCTGGAGTAAAATATTCACTTGTCAGTATGGCTGGTACAGTGGAGGGAGTTCCACGCGAGACCTTAAAAAATTAAAAATTGACCTTTTACTCACTTAAAGGAAGAACTTGCATTTATATAGTGCCTTTCACAACCTCAGGATGTACCACACACTTTGCAGGCAATTAAGTACTTTTTGAAGTGTAGTTACTGTTGTAATGTAGGAAATGTGGCAACCAATGTGCGCTCAGCAATGTCCCACAAACAGCAAAGTGATAATGCCAGATAATCTGTTTTACTGACGTCTATAATTTTCACCTTCACCACTTGCATGGTAAACTGGCGGAGGGGATTATAACAACCTGCCCAATATTCATTCCCAATGAAATAATAACTGAGTGTGTTCTTTAGTGGACGGTCGATGTGCTCTGCTAGTTTACTGCGCAAGGTGGCACTAACCCCCACTTACACTCCAATCTCAGCTTGGCCAACAAGTAAAAGAAGTTAAAATCTACGGCAATTTTTGTTTAAATGTTTGAACATATGAAGTGGTCAGCCACTTTGTGGTAGTTTTGCTTTTTTTTTGTCACAACAAGTGCTTATCTCCAAAAAATGCAGAAACTTGTGGTCATGGTTGGCAACTCTCACTCATTTGACTTTCAAAACAGAACCCATTTTGACTTAAAAATAAAGCTTTCTTTCTCCGGGACAATCTTTCTTACCTCGGTGTCAGCCTTGGCTCAGTGGCAGCACTCTCTTCCCAGTCAGAAGGTTGCGGATTCAAGCCCCACTCCAGGGATTGAGCATTGAATCAGACTGAAAGGTTAAGTCTGTTTCTCTCCACATCTGCTGCCTGACATTTTTAAAAAATTCATTCCTGGGATGTGGGCGTCGCTGGCAAAGCCAGCATTTATTGCCCATCCCCTAATTGCCTTTGAGAAGGTGGTGGTGAGCCGCCTTCTTGAACCGCTGCAGTCCTTGTGGTGAAGGTACTCCCACAGTGCTGTTAGGTAGGGAGTTCCAGGATTTTGAACCAGCGACGAAGAACGGTGATATACTTCTAAGTCAGGATGGTGTGTGACTTGGAGGGGAACTTGGAGGTGGTGGTGTTCCTATGCGCTTGCTGCCCTTGGCCTTCTAGGTGGTAGAGGTTGCGGGCTTGGCAGGTGCTGTCGAAGAAGCCTTGGTGAGTTGCTGCAGTGCATCTTGTAGATGGTACACACTGCAGCCACGGTAGCCCGGTGGTGGAGGGGGTGCCAATCAAGCGGGCTGCTTTGTCTTGGCTGGTGTCGAGCTTCTTGAGTGTTGTTGGAGCGGCACTCATCCAGGCAAGTAGAGAGTATTCCATTACACTCCTGACTTGTGTATTGTAGGTGATGGAAAGGCTTTGGGGAGTTAGATGGGGAGACACTTGCCGCAGAATACCCAGCCTCTGACCTGCTCTTGTAGCTACAGTATTTATGTGGCTGGTCCAGTTAAGTTTCTGGCCAATGGTGACCCCCAGGATGTTGATGGTGGGGGATTCGACAATGGTAATGCTGTTGAATGTCAAGGGGCAGTGGTTAGACTCTCGCTTGTTGGAGATAGTCATTGCCTGGCACTTGTGTGGCACGAATGTTACCTGCCACTTATCAGCCCAAGGCTGAATGTTGTCCAGGTCTTGCTGCATGCAGGCATGGACTGCTTCATTATCTGAGGAGTTGCAAATGGAACTGAACACTGTGCAGTCATCAGCAAACATCCCCACTTCTGACCTTATAATGGAGGGAAGGTCATTGATGAAGCAGCTGAAGATGGTTAGGCCTAGGACACTGCCCTGAGGAACTGCTGCGTGTTTCTGTCAATTTCTGTTTTTATATCACATAACCACTAATTCTCAGATTTACCTCATCATCTGTTGTACTCTTTACAACATTGGGAGTGTCCTGCACTATGCGCCCTGGTCTCCCACCTAGGTTCTCGGTAAAAAGTGCACCCGAAATTAGAGCGGTCAAATTATTTGATCATACTAGTCACTGCCAACATTTCCCTGCTGTTGATCCCTCTGATTATGGTGCCTGAAAAAGTGTTGAGGTCACAACTTTTGGCCCAAGTGTAAAAGCAGAGCAATTACTTTGTCAGTTTTGCAGGCTTTGTATTCTGCACATACACCCTGCACATAACCACACATTTATAACCATCATCAACCTTCAACAGATGTTTCTTATTGAAGAAAAACAAAAGCCACCTTTACCGCTGGCATCCCTACCAAACAACTTATTTTTTCCTGCCAGGGTAATACAAGACCATGGAAGATGACCTGACATTGAAAACTATTTTTTTTTTCATTGAGAAACCAAGGTGAAAGGCCAAGGCACAGAGTGCAGTTCCTAATAAGGTTTCAAAGCGTTAAAGAGAACACAAGTTAAATCAGGGCTTTAAAAGTCTTGAGATTGTAGGACGGAAAGACTGAAGGAGGTGAGGAATTCCAAAGATTTCAAGCCTGGGACAAGGTTAGAAAGAGGTTGGATGTGGGAAGTGAGAGAGGGATTAGATGACAAGTTATATTTCTGGTGAAGTGTAGAAGTGGTGTTAAGTGTCCACCCAGTTATGAGTGTAATCTTGAACATAAACTAAACAGAAGTTGTTGAATTTTGGAATTTCTGACTCTTGTTCCATGGAAGGATCTTGGTGTAATTTAGATTATGTTGCTCTTATGTTAACTTTAGCTCTCAAGTGGTTGAATTCACAGGACAGCAGTACTGGGAGAGGTGAATTAGAATTTGGACGGTGTCTATCCAGATTGATTGAGACAATGGGAGTTTGTTTAACATTCCAGTGATCATTCACATCTATTATTGTTGTGAACTATATTCATTTGGGAGCAGCGGGAGATGGTTTATAGGGGGTCCCTACCCAGAAGGGCAGTAGTCAATTTTATTGGCAGCCCCACTTGTCAATTCCCAGACACACAGAAGGCTCAGAAGAGGGTCAGGTGTCAAGCTGCTGGCTTTCTGTCCAGCCCAGAATAAAGGATAGGAGACATGGTCGGGAGTCAGTTCTACAAGGTCTGCTGGAGATAGACAGAGTGAGGCCTTGGCCTTTTTGAGATAGGGCTATCCAGGGCCAGTGGAAACCTTGGTCAAAAAAGTTAATTTAGCCCACTAATCGGGACAGTGTGGCATGTTTGGTTATTTTCTGTACTACAAGGAGGTTTACTGAATTAAGTCAAAATAAGGCTAAATTTACTATAAATGTCACTTTCATTGTTCACTTAACAACTGCAAGATAAATCAGTGTGGTGATTTATACTCGTCATCATCTCACTAAAGAGTGAATCCGTCTGCCTTTTGGAACATTGGAGACGTTTATGTGACCGCTTGCGAGAGATTACCGTATCCAGTTCATATGATAAGAGGGTTTCATTGTTACAACTCCCTAGATCATGCAATCGTATGACTAGATATTGGGCAATAAACATAGGAAAACAATCTTCTTAGAGGTATTTTTTGCAATGGAGGAGACAGAGGAGTATATTTGAGGTTAGACAAGATGGTAATGCCAAGAATGTCAATCAGGTTATGAAGGATTAAGAATGGAACTAAAGGAAAGAGGTGGTAGCTGTTGGTTAGACATGTCACATGAAGAAACTGTGGGGGCGGGTGGGCAGTTAAAGTCACCCAGGTTACTTACCCATTGGAAAACTACCAGGATCTCGCCGGCCGTGATTTTAACCTCTCCCGAGGAGGCAGCAAGGACACCCGCCCAAAGCCGGCAGGGTCCTTCTTTATATATGCACATCAGGTCCCAATTTTAACTCAGGCCTGAGTGGGGAGGGCGATGTGGCGCTCCCACCAGGCCGAAAGAGGATCAGCCCTAGAAGAGGCTGAAAGAGTTAAGTTTTTATCTTTCCTTTATGGGGCCAGGGTGAACAGGAGTTCCAGTTGGGAAGTGTACTGGCAGCATGTTAATCAGGCCCCGGAGTTAAGGCAGCCGTGACCTCATTCTGTAGCAGCGTGTGAGTTTCCAATTGACCTCGCCACCACCCACCCGTCCAAAACCAACCCGGAATGAAAATCAGGGCTTGTGTCGTTGAAGAACTGAAAAGAAACACAGTTCTGTTGCCTCAAAGGGCACGGAGAAGATCAAGCTTTGGTGGTTCAGCTACTGCACTGAGACAGGAATGAAGGTTATGAGGTGAACGTGCATAATATGAAGTAAATTGATGAACGTGGAAATGATCAGCCAAAGAATGGAAAGACAAGATGATAAGAGAAAGAGATATTTTACATGAATAAGTAACAGTTTGGGAGGGAGGACAGAGCCTCTTAGTTAATGGAAAAGGAGTCAAAGGATGAATTATCAACCATAGCACAGATGGAGTAATTTGAGAAGAAACTAGATAGGCATGAGCATTGCTTCGATGCAAGGCTATATGATGGCAACTTGTTTAGAAGTACACGGTACCAGACCCTGTCAAAGGTCTTGGAGATATCCATGGTAATGGTTCACGAGCAAAGTTCCAGAGAATTCCTCAGGTTAGACAATAAATTAAGCCGTCATTTCCTTTGAAATCCTGGATACGGGCACAATCTGTTCTACAGTTCAGATGAAAGAATTGGGTGGTAACTGTGCCAAGAGAGAAACAACCATGAGGTCTCAAGTCATAAATATTGAAAGAATTTTAATTTCTAACTCAAATCAAGTACTATTACAAACTGTAATTATTTGGAAAATTTCTATGCAAGTTGTCAGTTGTGGCTCAGTTGGTAGCACCCTCGCCTCTAATTCATAAGGCTGTAGGTTCAAGTCCCACTCCAGAGACTTGAGCACAAAATCTAGGCTGACACTCCAGTGCAGTACTGAGGGAGCGTTGCACTGTCGGAAGTGCCGCCTTTTGGAAGAGACGTTAAACCGAGGCCCCGTCTGCCCTCTCAGGTGGACGTAAAAGATCCCACGGAGTTCTCACCAATGTCCTGGCCAATATTTATCCTTCAACCAACATCACTAAAACAGATTATCTCATCATTATCACATTGCTGTTTGTGGGACCTTGCTGTATGCAAATTGGCTGCCGCATTTCCTACATTACAACAGTGATTACATTTCAAAAAGTATTTAATTGACTGTAAAGTGCTTTGGGACATCCTGAGGTCGTGAAAGGCACTATATAAATGCAAGACTTTCAAGTAAGTTTGCCTGTATTTGATTAGTGGACTGGAATTACCAACTAGGATATCATTAAATATCAGCAATCACTAAGAAATCATGGGTCAAGTGTCGGGATGTCAATTGTGTTTGTGAAAATTTCAACTGGTCAGTATTTTAGTGAAATTGTAAGCCTGCCTGAAAAGAAGAGTCCTGATTTTGCAAGAAAGTCTGGTGGCAATCATGAACAAAGCAACTTGAGCAATTCTTCCCCCCCCCCATTGGTTTAAAGAACCACTGAAATTTCCCTTTAGGCTAATTATTGTCTGGCACTCCCTACACTGATCTAGTATAAAATCCTTGAAAGTAGTTGGATCAAAAATATCAAGTCATTTATATGCATCTAGAGAACATGCTGGTGACTATCGCGATGAGACAAGCAGAAACACTTAATGCGACTTTCAGCCACTTCACATAAATTGACAAATATAATTTTATCACTTTAGTAAAGTTTGGAAATCTCCCAGTTGCAGCTGGCAAAACCTTCTGCTCTAAAAGTCTGGTTGTAAGGAGGCAACACTTTGTAAAGATAAAAATAAAACTAATTCTGTATCTCTGCTGACGGCTCATGCTTCTGACTGTGTGCTCTGACGTAACCCACATACCTAAATGTCAACATGTTTGTCCTACTTTCGGGCTGGAATCCCAGATACAGTTGGAGAAAATGTCAAAAGAATTTGATGTGAAAGGGCTCAGTTTGTGCTCTGTACAAAATGCCGGATGTCAAAGGATAGCGTTTCAGTTGTGATCCAGATTTTGCCTGGTAACAGTCTTCCATATGTCACGATGAGGGAAAGTCACGAGGTGAAGATCTGCAGCTGGCTACGGCAGAGATTGATGATGCCACTTGGAGCTTTCAGAATGACTTGCTGCAACTGAAATAACTGCACTGTTCCAATGGCATAGCTTGGAGCATCTGCAGTATTTAATGGAGACGTCTTAAATCACTCTGAACAAGTGTTTGTGTCTTGCCATAGGTAGTACTGGCCCAACGTAGAGTTTATAAATTGCTCAGGGGATTAGGACACAAGACTTTGTTTCTGTAAAACAAAATAGCTACTGGACAAGGAGCACTGTAAATTGCTAGCTACCATGACAACTATTAACAATGCAAACTGTATCCTAGAGTGAGTTTATGTTCCACTTATTCTTAAAAGGAACATGCATTTTTAGATCCAGTTAATAGCACAAAATGGTTAAAAGGAGGAAGGTAAGTACAGGGGAGGGTGTTAGAAGCTTTTGTTCAAAGTCACCCATTTTATGGCAAAAAATTATAACCACAGAAAATTTCTAGTCATCAATTTTATTAACTGCAGGGAAACCCTCACGTTAGGTCTCTCCCTGTGAGACTCATCTATAAGGGTCACTGACAAGAGATGTTTTGGAGCCTCTTTATAGAAGACAATGTAGGCTGTTGCTTTGGAGCTGTGCGAGAGCGCCTGTATAGCCTTGGCACCTTAGGAAACCAAGCTACAGGCCAGGTGCTCTACATCCTCAGCCAATAGCACAATTCTGGTGCTAACATTTAACATGGCTTTAAAAAAAACCCTCTTCACAATAAACTTAAGGGGCTAGGGAGGGTTTAAAATGCTTTTTTATTTGTTCTCAGAATGTGGGTGATGCTGGCAAGGCCGCCCTTATGCACAACCCTGGTTGCCGAGGTGGTGGGCCTGCTCCTTGAATCGCTGCAGTCCTTGTACTGATGGTACTCCCATCGGTAACAAATTCCAGGATATTGACGCAGCGATGATGGCGGAACAGCGATATGTGTCCATGTCAAGATGGTGTATGACTGAGAGGAGAATTTGGAGGTAATGCTGCTCTTGTTCTTGGTGGTTGTGGTCACAAGGGGAGGAGGTGCAGTTGACGTAACCATGGTAATTTGCTGCAGTGCATCCTGGCGATTGCACTTACTACGTCCACAGTGCACTGGGTGATTGAGGGGGTGAATATTGAATTCAGTGTCAGGAGCAATCAAGCAAACTGCTTTGTCCTGGGTGGTGTCGAGCTTGAGTGTTGTTGCGCCTGCACCCATCTAGGTGAATGGTATTCCATCACACACCTGACTTGGTGCTTACAGATGGTAAGAGGCTCTGAGAGGTCAGGAGGTGAGCCACTTGACATAAAGTACCCAACCTCTGCCCTGCTCTTGTAACTACAGTGCTGATATGACTAGTCCAATTAAGTTTCTGGTCACGTGGGACCCCCAAGATATTAATAGTGGGGAACTCAGCGACAGTGGTGCTGTTGAAGGTCAGTTGGAGATGACTAGGCTTTCTCTTGTACGAGATGGTCATTACCTGGCACGAATATTACTTGTCAGCCCAAGCCTGAATGCTATTCAGGTTCTGTTGTAGGCTGGCATGGGCTACTTTAACCTGGTCCAATTGCTCCTTTGACTTTCAATCCCCTCTGTCAGTTCACAATGTAAATTGTTCATTCAACAAAAAAAATCCCGTTCTGTAGCTCTGCTCATGCAATAAATAGTCAAGTGCACTTAACAAGAAAATATGACACTGAGCTGGAAAGAGCAGGGCAACAATGGAGCGAAGAGAAGGAGGAGTCTGAGGCCAAAATCAAAGAGAATGGGGGAAAAAATTCAGTATCTCCCCGTTTGGGGCACAATTATCAGCCGTGCACAAAGTTTAGCGCCTGGCGCTAATTATCGCCTCCAACTGCAAACTTGGCTTTTATCGCCCCTGGAGTTGATTGAAGCGCTAAATCAGGCGCTACACACCTGTCTTAAGGTGCAAAGGCCGAGGAGCGAGGCGCTACCTCAGAGCGCTGGCGAAGCTCATGTGATGTCAGTCAGCAATGGAACACAGACACACTGGCACCGGCCAGTTCTTAAAGGGGAGGGTTGATCTTGCTCTCCATCCACATCCTGCTCATTGCAGCCTTGAATCTTGGCCTGGAGAGACCTGTGCATCAAATCTACTGGAAAGAACAATTGAGAGACCCAGGGAAAGAGCTCAGAGTGCAGCCCCCACAGTCTCTTCTAAATCGATACAAGGAAGGGCAAATCAAAATGAACCTGCAAAGTGCTGCTCAGTACCCAAAACTCCTTCACACTGCGTTGAATCTCTCCAGAAGTCTCTCTCTCTCTCTCTCTCAGAATGCGTGGTGCAAAAATGTCACCAACAAAAAAAGGCAGGAAGCGGTCGCCTTTAAATAGCACTCCCCCAGTCCCTTCCTGACTGCAAAACGCTCCCCTAAACCTGTCGTTGCTAGCGGCAGGCGGTAAGGCAGGGGGCGCCACTCAATATCTGGTCCGGGGCGCTACACACTCGACTGACGTCACGATCTGCCGGCGCAGGAGATCGTGGCGGTAGTGTTTAACGCCATCGCAAAATGTCTAGTCAATTTCGTCAGCGGTGCAAACATCGCCACGCACAGGCGCTAGTTGCTTTGCGCCCCATTAGCGCCCTCTTAAGGCATTAGCGAGAGGCGCAAACCAACTGAATTTTTCCCCCAATATTTTTTTTTTTAAGGGTTTTGAAAGTAGGAAGGGAGGTTGTAAGGCAAGTGGCTTAGGGACAGAATTCCAGAAGGAAGTAACAGCCACCAGTGGTGGAGCAGAGAGGAGGGAACAAGCAGTAATTCATGGTCAGGAACAGAGTGTGCTTGTGGGTTTGTACAGCTAGCGATCACTCAGATAAGGTGGGGCAAGGCCATAAGAGGGATTTGAAAAATAGGATAAGGATCTTAAATTCAATTCACTGGCCAATTCAGTGGAGTTCGTGAAGGACAGGAGTGGTGGTCTTTGTGCAGGAGAAGACATGAGCTGCAGAGTTCTGAATGAGGTGGAATCTGTGAAGGCTGAATTCTAGCAAGGAGAGCATTAAGGAAATCAATCCTTGAGGTGAAATAGGATCTGAGCAGTGGTGAGGAAAAGGTAGAGGTGTGAGCAGTGCTCTGATGGTGGCAATAAATGATCTTGGACTGGATGTGGGGTGGGAAGCTCAGCTCAGGGTAGAGTAGATTGCAGAGGCTCTGGGTTTAGCCCAAGGTGGCTGCTGGGGAAAGTGGAGGACTCGAGGCCAGAAGTAGGTTGTTGCTGTTGGGAGTGGGAAAGGATGGCTTTGATCTTGCTTATAATGAGCTGCAAGAAACTTTGTGACTCATTTAGAACTTGGTGCTGGACAAGCAGTCAAAGAGTATAGCAACAAGGATGGAGTTGCCGGTGGAGATAGAAAAGGTAGAGCTGGATCCTCTGGGCACAAGTAGAAGCTGACACTCAAGCTAAGAGGTAACATGTAAACGAGACAACAATGTGGTTGTGATACACCACCCCACTCTAGAGAGGAGGGTTACCTGGCACTGACAGGAAAGAGTCCTTGCCTCCCCAATCTTACAAGCCCCAGCACCCCAGCTAACTGCTTCTCAGAGCTTCCAGTCCCAGGCTGGACAGGATTTTGTTATTTACATGCTGAGTAGTGACCCTTAGGGTCTTACATGATCCCATGTCTCATGACTTCCAAGAAGGCCACGGACAAGACACCCCAAGGCCAGCCCTAAATTATGACCTCCCATCAACTCTCCAACACTGATTTCTAAGGCAGTCCCCACATGACAACGTCCAGGCAGGTTCCAGATTCTAACCTCCCAACTTTGTCTGCAGGCCAGGACCCCAAGCTGGGCCTTAATTTCCAAAACCACAGGTCAGCCTGGAATCTCCTTCGTCCCTTTGACATGTTCTTTATTTGATGCTATTGGCACAGTAGATAATTATTAAATTGTGGTATTGTCTTCACTTTCCAGTTTTTTTAAAGACATTTGAAAACAAAACATTTACAGATCTGGTACCCATTCAACAGCGATAGTAAATTGGGGAAAATCACTATGTGGAGGGATGAAGTAGCAGCAGCAATATTATTTTCTAGGCATGTAGGCCTCAAGATAATGCTGCTGTTTGCCCCCATACACCTCTGAACTGGTCCAGGTCTCAGAGACCAAGGGCTGAGGTGAGTTTGGTCAGTTCAGAGGCTGGGTGCTCGATGGACTTACTGTACAAGATAGATGGGCAAGCGTCAAATTTCTATCTTTCTGTAAAGTAAAACAGAAAGTGACTACACTTTTAAACACTCTTCCACTTATAATGGATGAAAATGGCCATTGCAGAGCTCTACGTAGTGCTCTGGAGAAATTCTCCAAAATCATGCTCCATTCTTGGCCCTCCACCAACAGCTGCCCAGCACATCAACAACACGCATCATACATTCCAGACACTAGAGGGATTTACACCAAATCACCAGAGCGTGGGGACCCGCAAATCTATGGAAAGTGGAACTAAAGATCCAATGCACTTCGATATGGTACCAGGGATGAGGGACTTCAGTTATTTGGGGAGACTAGAGAAGCTGGGCTTTATTCTCCTTTGAGAAGAGAAGGTTAAGGAGAGATTTGATAGAGGTATTCAAAATCATGATGGGTTGGAGTAAATAGGGAGAAAATGTTTTCACTGGCAGAAGGGTCAGTAACCAAAGAACACAGATTTAAGGTCATTGGCAAAAGAACCAGAAGCAACATGAGGAAAAAAAAATTACACAAAGTTGTTATGATCTGGAATGCACTGCCTGAAAGGGTGGTGGAAGCAGATTCAATAGCAACTTTCAAAAGGGAATTGGATAAATACTTGAAGGGAAAAAATTTGTCAGGCTATGAAGAAAGAGCAGGGAATTCCAGAGGTCAAGGACACGATGGCTGAAGAGTCGGCTACTGATAATGGAGTGGAGAGATTTTTTTTTTTAATTCATTGTCGGGATGTTGGCATCGCGGGCAATGCCGCATTTATTGCCCATCCCTAGTTTGCCCTTGAGAAGGTGGCGGTGGGCCGCCTTCATGAACCACTGCAGTCCGTGCAGTGAAGGTGTTCCCGCAGTGCTGTGAGGTAGGGAGTTCCAGGACGTGTGGACAGGTTGTAAGAATTCGCAATAATTTACAGTTCTGAAGATTCATTTTTTTGATTAAAGAATCCCTGGGCGATGTGCTTTTAAATTTCCAGGGATAAAAATGGCTGTCACCACATGGCCGAAGACAAAGGACAATGCTTTGTTTACAAAGCAATTGAATGCTATTAGCATTTGTTTGTATATCGAGTGGATACATCTAAACTGCAGAAGAGACTTTTGCACCTTGAATGGGAAACGTTTAAGATTTGAATGGGTTTTCAATCACCCAGTACTGGACAATAGAGCAGTTGTATCTCCCTTTTGTTTCAGCCCAGGAAGCTCCGGAAGACACATTAACCCAGTCTAACCACTTCGAGTTAGCCAATCACAGCTTTCTCTTGTGTATTGGACCCTTTTGGGTGGGGAATTTTGCACACAGCCCTTGCAAGGCAGAACGGCAGGACCTCACCAGGTATAAAAATAGTGGCTGAGAAGCTCGCTCTCTCTCTCACTTCGCTGGACCACAGGTGAGCAGGGTGTTCTGACTCCTCAACAAGGCAACCTAGCAGGAGTTTGGGGGATGGTAATTTAAGGGGATATTGCTAAGATTGTTTAATCAACATTGTAGTCACTTACCCCTCGTTTTTGCCGTCTGCCTTACCCCATTTTAAGCAATTTTACTGTAATTACTGTGTGCGTGTGGGATAGTTTCATATTTTGATTGTAGTTTATTTAGGTAATAAACTTGATTTTTTTCTCTCATCCAAACCACTTGTTCCATTTTAATATCATTAATTATAAGTTCCTCCACTCAGAACTAAAGGAGGGGTAGCGATTCGTAACCGCTGAAATAAAATTGGTTTTATTGGAATTGGTCCTGCAAGACCAGGAAAATTACTTTAAACCAGTTTAAAGAAGCCCCCAAACCCTTACAAGGTGTGGTGGGAGTGTGAAATAGGATATGGACCACTGAGTTCTGAACGAATGAGAGTTTCTGTAGGATAAAGCTGGAGATTAGAGCGCTGGAGAAATTGAACCTTGAGGTGATAAAGATTCTGGGGACATAGTTGGGTGATGTCTCAGAATGGAAGTAAACAGTCTTGTCTATGGACTGAATACAGCACTTGTAGCTCGGCTCAAGGTGGAACAGGACATTGATATTACGCACCTTAGCAAGCAGCTGTGGAATTGACACCGGTGTAACATTAGCACTGCATCAGCAGACCCAACAAAGATGACCGTCAATAAACGATTCTGCATCTTCGTGCAATTTACCCACTAAAGATGAGCCTTCAACTAATAGATAACTACAAAGTCCGTGCCATGAAATACAGAGCCTGGACAGCATAGGGCTGGGCTGTGAAGTAAAACATGATAAATGCCGCTAAAAATGATAGAAAGAGATCTTTTAGGATCACACATGCTGTGTGTGGCCGGAGTTTCATATTTTTGGCAGCATCTTTCCAAAGGAGTTAAATTCCGTTTATTGCGAAATTTATTCTGTATCTAAGAATTTCAAATGGTTTGCGTGTAAACCTAGCAGGAGGCGGCAAATCTAAAGGATTTAGGAGAGGAAAGGAAAAGAAATGCTCCCTCATTTATCAGCATTGTGCATGCTCATTCTTCCCTGTGAGGACTGGCATCTTGTTACACTTCTCTCAATGTCCCGACTTATATTGCAGCATTTAAATGTTATCTTCATTTAAATTCAGCGAATTTGCCATCTGACTAACCAAGAGGCCAAAAACCGAAGGGAACCAAGCAGTAACACATACTCGCCAGTGATGGGTAGAACATTTGGGGAACCTATAATGTGAAAAGGTTTCATGCAAGAGGTGGTTTAAAGGCCAATCGTATGAGCCGTAAACGGACCTCACTAATTGTTCGTCGCCCTTTAACAAAAAGAACAATGCAGTGCAATTCCCTTTAGTCACTGGCTCTATATAAAAGATTTTCTGTAATGCAGTTTGTTTATTCACATGGTCCAGCTGCTGCTTTCTGTACTGGCAGCAGTAGCAAGTTATATCAGTCATGTGATCTCTCCCTCTCCCACCTCCAACTATCTGGTATTTATATATAGAACATCTCCATAAAAAGCAACAGATGACACTGCCGGCGAAAAGCTGTAATTCACTGCAGTTGCGAAAGGACTGACTGAGGGCCGAGAATAACTGTTTATACTGTTTCCATCCCTGTTGATTGTACATACTGTGCTTCACTCGGTTTACAGTTTATTCAATTCTTGTACAACCAACTGTGTCCAAAGAAAAAGCTAAAATGCACCCACAAGATAAACAAGCAACATGGCCACAAAATCTTGTGCTATTTAAACTCTTCAAGAGCTGCCTTTTACAGTTAACTTCAGCTGGGAAGGCCAGGAGAGTGGGGCTTCTGACATCAATGCTGTGAGTGCCAATCCCTCGTGGGAGGCACGAGCTCAGTAACTGCAGTTCTTCACAAGGCGTAATGGTGAAAATGCTTTCCGATTTTCATTTTCTGTATTAAGGCCAATCCGTATGACATTGTTCTGTGACTATTCAGGATATACATGCCCAAGAGCCTCTCTCGAAATTCCTATCTTTATTTTTGTTGCAATTGTGAATTGTTTTGGCGATACACCACGTTCATGGTTCAGCTTTCCTTGGAATAGTATGGCAGGCTATCGTGAGCAGCCCTGGGGACGGGTACTCTCGAGTGATATTAACGTTTTTGCCCTGTTGTGGCCAACCTACTAACTCACCCGCAGAGATGACCATTTCTCATGATTTGGGGTTTGTTGGAATTCCTCCATTTCTCAAGCTTTCTGTCATTGAGTGAGAGACTGCTATGGAGGTGTTGCTTTCCCAGCATTCATAGCAAGTGACAGTCCTTGTGCTAAAACTATAGATCCTATAGTTTTTAATGGAGGGCTTTCACTGCCACTACGGATAGTGGTATAACTCCCTCTCAATAGCTGATTTGCTTTCTCTTACTCTCCACTATCACAAGAAAAGAGAGACCAAGGCCTAGAAATTCGGTGGGCTGCGCCACCAGTTAGCACCTAAAGAGGGCACTCAGTGGCTTTAGTGCCACTGGCCACGCCTCCCGCGATATTTAGCTGGGGCGCTAATGGCGGCGTTAGCCTGTTGCGCTGCACCACCACCGATGACGTCATCGGTGTGCGCAGCGCCCCGATCTCGATATTCGGTAGCGCCCACCTCTGTAGCGCCGTTCGCAACTCACGCCCGGTTCACGGGGCCTACCTGTGGCGGCAGTGGCGCAAATTAAGGTGGAGGTGCGGGGTGGCCGTTTTTTCCGGCAGCCGCCTGCCAGCACCTCCGTCCCCGGCCTCCTGATCTCCCCCCGCGGCAGTGCCGGCTGTTTTCCGAGAGCCCGGCACTTCTCCTCGGTGCCGGGCTCTTTTGCCGGCACTCGCGATCTCCGATCGCGCTGGTGCAGGCCCCTCCCCCTTAAGAATGGGAGGAAGGCCTGCAGTACCGCAGTGCGCCGTGCCGCAGCGTGTGGCGCTGCGGCACGTTGCGCTGCGATATTCAGTTTCAGCGCCCTAAGAGGGACGCGGAGCGCCTCGAGCCTCGCTCCGTGTCCCTCTTGGGGCGCTCAAGCTGAATTTCCGGCGGTTGCAACTGCTCCGATCGCTGCGCTAATTCCAGCACCCAGGCGAGCTTGCCGCCCCGTTTGCGGCTCCACCGAATTTCTCCCCCCAAGAGTGGGAAAACATGGACTAAGAGCAGAGAATGAGTGCCACGTTTGCCACTTTTAGCTACATTTACCCACATTTGTTTTTAGTAAAACTGGATGCTTCAATTATAAAACGCCATGGGGGAAAAATTCGGTATCGTCCATTTTGGGGCGCTAATATCGGCCGGGCGCAAAGTTTAGCGCACGGCGCTAATTACTGCCTCCGACTGCAAAATTTGCCTCTATTGCCCCTGAAGGTGATTTGAGCGCTAAATCAGGCGCTACACACATCTCTTAAGGTGCAAACGTCAGGGAGCGAGACGCTACCTCAGAACGCTACCGAAGCTCAGGCAATGTCAGTTACCATGGAAGCCAGATAGACTGGCGCCGTCCAGTTCTTAAAGGGGAGGAGTCATCTTGCTGACTAGCCACTCCCTTCTCATTGCAGCCTTGAATCTCGGCCTGGCGAGACCTCAAAAGCAATTGTGTTAGAAGCACTAATGGATAGGCCCAGGGAAAAAGCTCAGCGCTTAGGAACCTCAAAAGTGGTGCTGAGGGCCAAAACTCCTTAGGACAGCGTTAAAACCAAAAATTTGGCCGACAAGACAGGAAGTGCCTGCCTTTAAATAGCGCTTCCCCAGCCCCTTCCCAACTTGAAAACGTTCCCCATTACCTGTCATTCCTAGCGGCAGGCGCTAAGGCAGGGGGCGTGACTCAATATCTGGTCTGGGGTGCTACCGGGGCGTTGCACGCTCGACTGATGTCACGATCTGCGGGCGCAGGAGATCGTGGCGGTAGTGTTTAGTGCCGCCGCAAAACAACTGGTCAATTTCGCGAGCGGCGCTAAAATCACTGCACTCGGGTGCTAAGTTCCTAGCGCCCGATGAGGCGCTAACAGGAGGCGCTAAGCAACCGAATTTCTCCCCCCATGACTGAAAATATCACACCTAGAATTTGTGCCTAGAATCATAGAGTAATACAGCACAGAAGGAGGCCATTCAGCCCATTGTACCTGTGCTGGCTCTTTGAAAGAGCTATCCAATAGTTCCTCTTCCCTAAACATTTTTGGATGTTTATTCTCTCCCCTTTTTCAAAATTCACCTCAAAAACATCTCTCTTCAAACCTGCTCCGTCATTCAATAAGATCATGGCTGATCTTCAACCTCAACTCCACTTTCCCAACCGATCCCCATATCCCTTGGTTCCCTTAGACTGAGCATCCACAGCCCTCTGGGGTAGAAAATTCCAAAGATTCAAAACTCCCTCCCTCCAATTCGACCCCTGCCTGCTGCTCAATGTCCACCTCTCTCGTAGTTCACTCAAAGGGTTGTGAATCTTTGGAATTCTCTGCCCCAGAGAGCTGTGGATGCTCAGTTGTTGAGTATATTTAAGGCTGAGATCAATAGATTTTTGAACTCTAAGGGAATCAAGGGATATGGGGATCAGGTGGGAAAGTGGAGTTGAGGTCGAAGATCAGCCACGATCTTACTGAATGGTGGGGTAGGCTCGAGGGGCCGTATGGCCGACTCCTGCTCCGAATTCTTAGGTTCTTATGTTCGCCCCCTGTAAAACAGCTTGAGAAGCTCTTTTACCTGAAATGTGCTATATAAGTGGAAGTAGCTGTGGTTACCAAATTATAGATACGTTCCATTTTTACTGTGTTCTTTTTTCCCCGTTTAGGATACTAGTTGATCCGCTGTGGCATTGCTCACAAGTAGTCTGAAGTATGATTGCAATGTCTTAGCATGGCTTTATTCCAACCTGGGGAAGTGGGGGGGGGGGGGGGCGGTGACAGGGCCCTGGAGTGCAGTGCAGGAGAGAGTGAGACAGGAACAATGCAATTATAGTTTTTCTTTGGGCAACAATTCATTTTAAAACTCAGATCAGTTTGTGTTGCACATCAAGGTCCAAATAATTTGCATCATTGTTACTACTTAGAATATTCCAACCCTTCCCATGCTTCCCTCGCACAAAACTAGCAAGACCCATGTTAGCAGGCTAACCACTGCTCCCTCAGATGTTCGCCACTTCACACTAACATGGGGCTTATTTGTTTAGTAGTGCTGGGGGCACCATAGTCCGCAAAACCTTATTCATTTGTGAATTGTTTTGGCGATACATCACGTTCATAGTTCAGCATTCCATGGTACAGTATGGCAGGCTAGTGCAAGCAGCCCTGGGGACTGGTACTGTCGCGTAATATTAATGTTTGTGTCCTGTTGTGGCCAACCTGCTAACTCACCCGCAGGAGATGACCATTTCCCATGGATTTGGATTTTGTTGGAATTCGCCTATCAATTAGTCCAATAAAAGGCGACGAGTTAAGAACGTAACTGAAGGTTTTTATTGGCTAAATAACAGAGCCCACCCTCGTGGGTGATCCGATCCAACAGGGAGGAATACTAGCCAGTCAGCTACCTTTATACCTGGGCAGGTAATGGGCGGAGTCGGAGGTGGTCAGCCCAGGTATAACAGTGCGACAAGAGGCGACCTCGTGTAGTGATGTGACAGTGAGAACAGTGAGAACAATATACAGTGATAACTATAACAGTGGTTTACCACAGTCCATTTCTCAAGCTTTTTGTCATTGCTATGGAGGTGCTACTTTCCCAGCATTCAGAGCAATAGTGGAAGTCCTTGAGCTAAAACTATAGATCCTACAGTTTTTAAACAGAGGGCTTTCATTGCCACTATGGATAGTGGTATAGCTCTCTTTCCATAGCTGTCTCGTTTTCTCTCACTCTCCAATATCACAAGAAAAGAAAGACAGAAAAAGAGGGGAACCAGGAATACGAAAGAGTAGAGAATGAGTGCCACTTGGCTATTCCCTGTGACAGATGCAGTTTGCATTTTAGTTACATTTACCCACATTTGTTCTTGGTACAACTGGGTGCTTCAATTACAAAACTCATGACTGACAATTTCACACCTAGAATTTATGTCTATTGTATCAAAGTGCGTTGGATCCTTAGCTCTAGTTTCCATTGATGTGTGAGTTCCCACCGTCTGCTGGTTTGCCATTTATCCCTCTAGTGTCTGGAATATATGGCGAGTATTGTTGATATGCTGGGCAGCAGTTGATGGAATACCCATAACTAGCTTATTGCCAATACAAAATGTCAGCACTTAACATCAATACAACTAAAAATAACTAGAGGGTATGTATGAGTGGAACGAAGATTATGCCAACACATGGTATGGAAGAGCATCACATGTGGAATCAAACATTACATATAGGTGTAAATTTTACACATTTTCTGCTTCTGGTACAAGAGTTTGGATTGTCTGGGAATATGCTAGAGATTAAGATAGAGCCCAGCTTCCCTGTAGAATTTTTAGCTCATTAACTTTAGATCGATGGAAAATCCTGCCGAGGGCACTGGCCTCCGAGCACGATTTCCCGCAGTACGCTCCTGTCATATGTAGCTCCGTACTGGGAGTGTATTAATGAACCCAATAATGTACATCAAGTCTGAAAGGCTGTAATATTGAATGCTGGTTGAACAGCTCAATAATGAAAAGCTGCATAGTACTTTGGGTGACGTGGCAGGGTAGCTGGTGCTGATGTTCACTAGCTTCTTCTGAGTGCTAGAATGCCTGATGAGCAGGCCCCATTAATGTCTGTTGAGTGGGCCCCATTAATGCCTGATGAGCGGGCTCCATTAATGCCTGATGAGCAGGCCCCATTAATGCCTGATGAGCGGGCCCCATTAATGCCTGATGAGCAGGCCCCATTAATGTCTGTTGAGTGGGCCCCATTAATGCCTGATGAGCGGGCTCCATTAATGCCTGATGAGCAGGCCCCATTAATGCCTGTTGAGCGGGCCCCATTAATGCCTGTTGAGCGGGCCCCATTAATGCCTGTTGAGCGGGCCCCATTAATGCCTGTTGAGCGGGCCCCATTAATGCCTGTTAAGCGGGCCCCATTAATGCCTGTTGAGCGGGCCCCATTAATGCCTGATGAGTGGGTCCCATTAATGCCTGATGAGAGGGCCCCATTAATGCCTGATGAGAGGGCCCCATTAATGCCTGATGAGAGGGCCCCATTAATGCCTGATGAGCGGGCCCCATTAATGCCTGATGAGAGGGCCCCATTAAGGCCTGATGAGTGGGCCCCATTAATGCCTGATGAGCGGGCCCCATTAATGCCTGATGAGTAAGCCCCATTATGCCTGATGAGCGGGCCCCATTAATGCCTGATGAGTGGGCCCCATTAATATCGGTTCAGCAAGCCCCATTAATGCCTGATGAGCAGGCCCCATTACTGCCTGAAATGCCTGATGAGCGGGCCCCATTAATATCTGTTCAGCAAGCCCCATTAATGCCTGATGAGTGGGCCCCATTAATGCCTGATGAGCGAGCCCCATTAATGCCTGATGAGCAGGCCCCATTACTGCCTGATGAGAGGGCCCCATTAATGCCTGAAATGCCTGATGAGCGGGCCCCATTAATGCCTGATGAGAGGGCCCCATTAATGTCTGTTGAATGGGCCCCATTAATGTCTGTTGAGTGGGCCCCATTAATGCCTGATGAGCGGGCCCCATTAATGCCTGATGAGCGGGCCCCATTAATGCCTGATGAGCGGGCCCCATTAATGCCTGATGAGCGGGCCCCATTAATGCCTGATGAGTGGGCCCCATTAATGCCTGTTGAGTGGGCCCCATATACTGCACAACTTGCATCATTGTGAAATCACAACAGACATTCAACATTTTCAGAGGGTACGAGAGCACCAGGAGGAGGTATCCTGGCTTCACTTTGCACCAAACAATGTTCCAACAGAAACAGTACTGGGGTGTGGGGGTGGGGAGGGGGTCACTCCAGCAGTTTGGTTGGCAATAGCGAGAATAACGTAAGCTTCCCTTCACATTAATTCCTTTTACAGCAAACACCCAAGCTGTTTGCATTAGAACAGGTTTTTATTCTTTAAATGCATTATATAAAAACTGAAATACTCCTAATGGCTCGACCAGACCGAGAATCAAATGCAGCAAGTCCTTAACTAGCACATGTAGCAATAAAATTTAGAATGACTTTATGTGGCAGCAGTCGATGTGCATGAGTCATCCAGTTATGGACTCAAATAGATGAGAGAATCTCCCAATAAACGGCATTAATGCTGCAGATTAATCGCACACTTTGGTTCTCTTAACCCTTGGCTCTAACCCACACCCAGGTTCTTTTTGGACTCAGCTAAGTGGGGTCACTCATATGGGGAAAAAAAACAAGGGTATATTCCATATTGGGACAACAGAAACTCTGCCAGATACCCAGCTGATGAAAAATAAAGCTGAATTTTGATTTCTCTTTTGCTGCTCTCATCAAAACACTCATCCTGGGCAAACATCGTTAAAACAAAGTAGGTTCAAAAGTAAGACACTGAGCAATTTCACAAAAATAGCTCCAGCATGTTCACCTGTCCAGGTCTCACAAAACTTTGAAACTCACTTTTGAAACGTTTATGACCGACTGCACCTCTTTCTCCTTCTGATGACACCATTTAAACTCACCAGCCTGAACGACTTCCACATCACACCATGTGGATTCTGCACCATGTGGGATTTCAAACCCGGCACCAACCAACGAAATGTAAAGAAAACTTTTTTTAAATGTATAAAAAAGCACAAATAACTGCCCTTTGCCTTCAGTATTATGACAAGGGAACTGGACACTTTCAGAATAGTTATTGCTTTCACAATGTAACAGGAAATATCCAAATCCCATCAGACTCCAGACTGCCTTTTCTGAATGTCTGCAAAGCCATTCCTGTGTAAATAGCAACAACCCCATTCATTTCAAACATTGTATGAGCAAAGCAAACAGTCTGGGCAGTAGGAAGAGAGTAACACGCTCTCTCTCCTTATTCATTCATTCATGCAGCATCTGACCCGTTCATAGTCTTTTATCCCTCAGTATGGATTACGACAAACTAATCATTTCTTTCCTGTTTAAACAGGGTACGGTAGTGTAGTGGTTATGCTACCGGACTAGTGATCCATAGGCCTGGACGAATAACCCAGTATGAAATGAGTTCAAACCCCACCATGCCAGTTTGAGAATTTGAATTCAGTTTAAATAAAATCTGGAATTAAAAAGCTGGTGCCAGTAAAAGTGACCATGAAGCTGTCAGATTGTCATAAAAACACAATTGATTCACTAATGTCCTTTAGGGAAGGTAACCTGCCGTCCTTACCCGGTCTGGTCTAAATGTAACTGTAGTCCCACACCAACGTGCAACTCTTAAGTGTCAGCTGTGCCTCAGTTGGTAGTACCCTCGCCTCTGAGTCAGAAACTTCAAGTCCCACACCAGGGACTTGAGCACAAAAATCTAGGCTGACACTGCAGTGCAGTGCTGAGGGAGTGCTGCACTATCGGAGGTGCCGTCTTTCGGGTGAGATGTTAAACCGAAGTCCCGTCTGCCCCCTCAGGTGGACATAAAAGATCCAATGGCACTATTTCGAAGAAGAGCAGGGGAGTTATCCCCGGTGTCCTAGCCAATATTTATCCATCAGTATCACTAAAACAGATTATCTGGTCATTATCACATTGTTGCTTGTGGGAGCTTGCTGTGCGCAAATTGGCTGCTACATTTCCTACATTACAACAGTGACTACACTTCAAAAAAGTACTTCATTGGCTGTAAAGCACTTTGGGACATCTGGCGGTCGTGAAAGGCGCTATATAAATGCAAGTCTTTCTTTTTTCTTAACTGCCCTCTGAAGTGGCCGAGCAAGCCACTCAAGGGCAACTAGGTATTTGCTATAAATACCGGTCTTGCCAGCGATGCCCACATCTGGAGAGTGAAATCTGGAGAGTGAACAAATAAAAAAAGTTCCCAAATAAGTTGGAGTTTGAGCAGTTCGAATTAGGCAAAATATGATCCCAAGACAGCCTGGAAAGGAAATTCAACTTGTAGAGCATTCAGCACTAATTCTAAATCTACATCTTGGGGCAGACACTGGTGCTAGCACTGACCTTCTCTAAACACGAGTGAGGGGTTGAGATGGGTTGCAGCTCGTACCTAGAAAGGCCTTGCACTGATATGTCTCGCTCTCTGATAGATTATTCCACTTGAAACACTGACCCATCAGTTGTGCAGTTCTGCCATTTCCTGTTTCTAATTTTGGATCTCTAACCTTTGCAGTTGTTCTCTGCAAACTCTCAAAGATCTACATTAAAAAAAAAACTGTTCTGTGGATATTTGCACAGTTGAATATTTTTAATTTTCAAATCATATTGCAAATCCTAAACTGGTTCCTTAGGCCTTTCGAACCCTTACTTTAAGCATGCTACAGAAACTAGTAAAATATTGCAGAACTGAGTCATACAGATCAGAAAGGTACCAGATTCAGTTCCTGGTCTCTGCTCCATTCGCTGTTCTTAATCACAGCAGCAGTAGAGAGGCTTTCGTTGGCCACAGCACCCTGGCATGTGGTGGGAGGGGGTGGAACTTCAGTCAGTGCTCTTATTTCCCATTGTTTTCTAGTGGCTCCTGCTGGAAAATGTACGTGGAAGTTGAATAGGGACAGAATCAGGCGCAGCTGTAATGCCCCCCACGGTCGAATAGCTGACAAGACTTCCTAAGCTCACATGTGAAAAATGACACTCAACTCCAGTAAAGCAGGGTGCCTGCAGGCTTAACTTAAGCATGAAGTGGAAACTTCAGTCATTTTACTGGGATAAGATCTCCAATTGTTCCTGGATGAAAAAGAGGGTGAGCGAGAGAGAGAAAGAGAGTGAGTAATAGAGAGAGAAAGTAAGAGAGAGAAGGAAAGAAATCATAGTTATGAAGACCTTTGCAATATTGTACAGGAATTCCGCTGGCTGGAAACCACACACGGGTGCAATTGACAAAAATAGAACAAAAAAACTCCCCAGCCCCATCAAGCCTTCTGAGCTCAGGGATGTAGGGGGAAGGGCAGTGTTCGAATCTCTGCTCTAGAGAAGTAAATGATCAGTTTTATATTGTGTGATTGTGTGGTTTTTGTTTGGAAAGGAGAGGGGAGAAGAAAAAATCTTATGACAGTCATGATTCTCAGCTGAACCATATTCAAGTGACTGTAGTGTGGGGGAGGGAGGGAGTCCAGGTCACCTACAAGGAATATAAAAATAAAATTACTGGGTAAAAAAATGTTTACATAAATACTGAATGGAGGACATCCTGACAAACATATTCATGATGTTGCTATTGGCGACCACAGGAGGTTTTGGAGGAAGGGTTGAACTTGAAGAACGAACAAAGTTGCATTTACATAGCACCTTTCACAACCTCAGCACACCCAAAGCGCTTTACAGCCAATGAAGTACTTCTGATGTGTAGTTGCCTTTGTAATATAGGGAAACGCGGCAGCCAATTTGCACACAGCAAGGTCCCACAAAAAGCAATGAGGTAAATTACCAGAGAAGCTGTTTTTTTTAAAGTGATGCTGGTTGTGGGATAAATATTGGCCAGGACACCGATAGAACTCCCCAGCTCCTCTTCGAAATAGTGTCATGGGATCGTTTACGTCCACTTGAACAGGGAGATGGGGCCTCGGTTTAACATCTCCTCCATAAGATAGGCCCTCTGACAATGCAGCAATCCCTCAGCACTGAAATGTCAGCCTAGATTTTGTCCTCAAGTCTCTGAACCCATGACCTCCCGACTCGAAGGCGAGAGTGTTAGCGCTGCACCATGGCTGACTGCAGTGTTTATAGCTGTTTTTACAGATCTTGCATTCTCCAAGAACAATGTTGTATGTCTTTGTAGAAACTATGATGTGCACTAGCAAACGTTGAAGATTTACATGTGCTTTAAGATCAAAGATTGGGTTTTGCCTCTTCCAAACAAACAAGTTCACATAAATCCCAAGCAAGATCCTTCCAACTGATATAAACGCAGAGGTTTTAGGCACTGCAACAATGACACTAAAAACCCAATGTGATACAACTTCCCAGAAAAATGTAGGATTTGGAGAACAAAGGAAGTCGGATAAATCGACATGAAGGGTTTGACTATTAGATGGTATTGTGCAGCAGTTGTGGGAATTTTCTAATACCAATCAGATACAACACATTATATTAGGTCACCAAATGAAACACACGTGACTGTAGTACTGCAATCACACATCAAGTAGAGTTTTATTTAAAAATTTAAATAGGGACAAGGATCGGAAAAAGCCATTCGGGCATTTGTTCTTCATCCCTCTTGTACATTCTCATTATTTGCATTCAGCTGCATTCTTCACATCTAATGTTCCTGTCTCGACTACCCTGCTTGGCAGATGAATCTAATTAATCAACATTAGTCACATCTTAATATTGCAACAACATTTACCAATGGGTTAATGTCGTGCTGAAAGGAGGCTACTGCACTAGAGCCACAAGGAAGTGGGATAAATACAGTGTGAGGTATCTTAAACCAATGCTGACAAACCAAGCAGGTCTGTGCTCTTAGTAAAAACAAACTTTTCTCCTCTGCTGCCCATATCCTATCCTGCACCAAGTCCCGCTCAATCACTGCTGCCCTTGCTGGTAAACACTGGCTCCCGGGCCCACTAACCCACCAATTTGAAATTTTCATCTTCATGTTTAAATCTCTTCATGGCCTTGCCACTCCCTGTCTCTAACCTCCTCCAGCCCTACAACCCTCCCCAGAGTTTCCATTCCTCCAATTCTAACCTTTTGTGCCTCCCCCTTCTTTCACCTAACAATTGACAGCCATGCCTTGCACTCTGGAATTCCTTCCCTTCTTTTGACCCTCCTTAAAACCCACTCTTTGACCTCACGCTTCCTAACTTCTCCTTCTTTGCCTCAGAGTCCATTTATTTCGGATTCTGCCAAGCATCTTGGGACATTTTTCTACATTAAAGGTGATATTTAAATGCAAGTTGTTATCAATAAACAACAGCTTCGGAGATCATTAGATGTAGGTCTAGTAAAGTGGTTTCCCAGACACGCAAGCAACAGTAAATAGAGGCATTAAATGAATGGAGAAAGGTGGGCCCACAAAACCGGGCACGCAGCTGAATTCTGGCACACCTGGCACGCAACGCTCTGCATCAGCAGTGCTAAAGTCAAAAACTTATCCCATTGTCTCCATCAGAAACAAAATAAAAGCTATGGCAAGTTGGTTTCACTTGAGGAGGGAGAAGAGTCAGAATGAGAAACAACAACAGAAAATGCTGGAAACACTCAGCAGGTCAGGCAGCATCCGTGGAGAGAAAAACAGAGTCAGAATGAGCGTGCATCATGTTCATCGTGATGCGATGTGATGATGCGTTTTAATACAACTTAACATCATGTCGTGTGCATGTGAACAACTACTTCCATTTTTTTTTAGGTGTCACCTGTGGCTCAGTGGGTAGCACTCTCGCCTCTGAGTCAGAAGGTTGTGGGTTTAAGCCCCACTCCAGAGACTCGGGTGGATCATGGGTGGATGCATGAGGTCTGGATTAACCAGGTAATTATTTATAGTGATATTAACTGTACAAGAGGATCTGTCAGCATGCATCAAAGTGAATATGCCTGAGTTGCTCAGCAATGCTTCTGCACCAGACCACTTACAATGAAAGAAAGACATGCATTCATGTAGTGCCTTTCATAAATGACCTCAGGATGTCCCAAAGCGTGCTACAGCCAATGAAGTACTTTTATAACGTAGGACAAGACAGTTGTATACTTTACTACTGCGTCACTGCTATTGTGTAGCTTTTAGTCTCCCTCCCAGGAATGTAAGGATCTATCAAGTATAAAGAGTGCTATCGTTGATACCACAAAACTATAAATTACACTTTGCCTTGTCCCAGTGACCAAGGAAAATATTATAGGATGTTTCTAGAAGTACCAACAGCATTACTCTCGGACACATGAACTTTCACCAACAACACAACTGCAATGGCACCACCCTGTATCCAAACTCAGCTGCCCAGGACAGATCTAGTCGACGCCATCTGATCCCAAAGTCATTTGCTGCTGCTCATCATATGTTTCAGCAGGTGCCAAAAAAGTGCAGGGTCAAGGAGGCAGAATTCAGAAGGTCAAAGCCAGCAGTCACTTCGCTGTTTAGGAGATGGGAGTTCACTAATTTCAAAAACATATGGGTGAAAAAACAAGTGTTTCATAGTTAAAACTTTAAGTGCTACACAACTAGAGAAATAGCAATTCAGTAACTTAATATAATTTAAGTGTCAGCTGTGGCTCAGTGATAGCACTCTTGCCTCTGAATCAGAAGGTTCAGATTCAAGTCCCACTCCAGAGACTTGAGTACATAATCTTGGCTGACAGTCCAGTGCAGTACTGCTGTCTTTCGGATGAGACGTTAAACCGAGGTCCCGTCTACCCTCTCGGGTGGATGTAAATTTGCTACAGCCAATGAAGCACTTTTATAATGTAGGACATGACAGTTGTATACTTTACTACTGCGTCACAACTGCTGTGTAGGCTTTAGTCTCCCTCCCAGAAATGCAAGACACTATTTCACAAAAGAGATGGGGTTTTTTTCCCTGGTGTCCTGGCCAATATTTATCCCTCAACCAACATCGTTAAAACAGATTATCTGGTCATTTATCCCATTGCTGTTTGTGTGCAAATTGGCAGCAGCGTTTCCTACATTACAGCAGTGACTACACTTCAAAAAGTACTTGATTGGCTGTAAAGCGCTTTTGGATATGCTAAGGTCAGTCGTGACAGGCGCTATATAAATGCAAGTTCTTTCTTTTTCTTTATACCCACGAGGAGCTTGGCAACCAACTGGAAACCTTCAGACATCTTCCATTTAGAAACTTCTAGAGGAACCTACTTCCTACTTGCTTCACCCAAATAATCGTCAGAACTTAAAACGATTTGTGAAATTTGAAAAGCTGGCCAATGTATATGTAAATCAAGAAGCGGATTTAGTAAATAATGTTGTCCTATAACAAATATATTACAATCGCTCTCTTTATAACCATGGACAGTTTTCAACAGTCAGTTATTTCACAGAAATCTCACTGCTACGTTGAAACAGTATTGTAGATGTGCTCGATTTTAGCTGACTGGGCTTGTGAGCTTCTCCCTTTTCCTGCTGATGGTTTTGGGGCCTTCATATTACACATACAGTTACTCACCTCCAGAGGCTGCTGGTGTTTACAGGCCATCAACAGGAAGTTTCTCTGGGCTTCAAAAGCTGCACTAAACATCTCTGCCTGTTTGGAAAAAAAAAGTAAAAGCACGTTTCAAACGCAGGAAATAATGCAGCATAAAACCAGCATGTAATGAAAGGAAAAACAACGGGCTCTTTACGCCATTAACATAAAACAATGCAAGTTCATTTCAGAATTATAGAATAAACTTAAATTCATTGTGCATCTGTCCCCACTATATTAATCTTGACGGGACACAGATGGGCATAAATACACCAGACACTGCAGTGAGATTAGAGAAATCTGCACAAACAGCTGGGAATGTGAAAGCTCATCTTCCGTACTTGCAGCTATCAGCACCAATGCTCTAAAAGAATAAGCCACTTTCATACGAGTTTAAGGCTGCAACCATTTGCCTTTAATCAGCAAGTTACAGCTTTCGATTTTCAGAAACTGCACTGTACAACAGCAGTTGGCAGGGCTGGGACACAGACTTGGAAAGTAGTGAAAGGGCTGTGCAACATTCATATCTTCAAGTGTGGTCACCCTGCAAGTGTTCCAAATGAGTAATACCCTTACACTTGCTACTGAAGGGAGAGGAATGATGTAACTAAAATTGCAATGATTAAAAACATCATCATCACCACTTTTATACTCTTTGAAAAGGCAGAGTGAAAACAGGAAGGTCAGGAGTCAGCAACCCTTTAAAAAACGACATTCGTACCAGGGATGAGAGAATATACAGGTCCACAACCCCTTATCCGCAATTCTGAAATTCGAAAAGCTCTGAAAACCGAAAGTTTTTCGTGGAGCGTCACTCGTGTGCACAACATGACCCGAGTGGCGCCAAACATGACCCGACGCGGCCGATGCTTGACTGTGAGGCGTCAGCTGTGTCTCAGCGCTGCTACCAGTCACACGTGCGTCTGCTGCTCTCTGATATTTTTTGTTATTTTGTGATTTTGAGTTTAATTTCACTGTGAAAATGTCAAAAAGAGCTGCAGATACCCCTGCCGTTCTGAAATCTGAAAAATTCCGAATTCCGAAACACATCTGGCCCCAAGGGTTTCAGATAAGGGATTAATAACCTGTACTGATAAATCACCAAGTTTAACAGCGTTGTCCAATAGAAATTGTTGAGCAGCCACAAGTGTGGCTAAGGCAGAAATGTTTTTGCCACATGCACTAACTTAATTAGAAAACACCTTACATACAATATAGGTAAATGTACTTCTCGTGTATATTTACTTAACAAACCTCTACCACCGTTCAGAGTGAAACTTTTCAGTCCTTCATTTTGACCAAAGTTTGGAATTCTGCCGTGAATTTATCAGACACACCACATCTCAGTGTAGCTTCTAGGTTTATGTCCAGCCTGTGAGCGGTACTTTGACTTCATCAGTGATTGCTGAGAATATTGACACGCACAACGTGGCACGCCAGACCTGTCCCCGTTCCCGCTCTCCATCCAGACACACTCCTGCCCCTGCCACCCCATCCAGAACACTGTTGGATACTGCTTGCCCTTTACCATGAGATGTCCTGTTGGAGCTGCTCGTTATTGGCTGGGATTGCTTTCTTCTGTTGGCCTGTAATGACAGCTCCCCTCTCCATACAGTGTTGCTCGTGTTTCCATGGTGTTGAAGTCCGTGTTACACACCATTTTAGCAGATAACGAATAAGCAGTAACCAAGGAAGTAAAGCACCCACAACCATCAAAAAGACACTCGTACACTCTGCTTTCTGTGTTACCATTTTACCAACAAATGCACAAATAGGTTAAAGTTCATATGCATAAACTGCACGAATACGAATATTGAGAGCACATGCCCAATGACGGTGTTTAGTGCTTTTTTTTAATTTACTCATCAGAAAAGCAATTAGCCACATCTGGATTCGCAATTATTTGCATGTGGCTAGCGGCTAACGAATTAGACAACACTGATTTAGAACTCCCCGCACAAATGAAGCACCTTGGGAATTCACACATGGAGGTGAGCATGCCAAATTTGCGGCCTGCACAGATTTTTCACCCGTTAATTTTAGTGGATTATAGTGGGCTGTCCAGATTCCCAATACTCGCTTCCCATCATGCGAAGCTCTGTGGAACATAGGAACAGGAGAAGACCATTCTGCCCATCGAGCCTGTTCCGCCATTCAATGAGATCATGGCTGATCTGCGACCTAACTCCATATACCCGCCTTTGGCCCATATCCCTTAATATCGCTGGTTAACAAAAATCTATCAATCTCAGATTTTAAATTAACGATTGATCTAGCATCAATTGCCGTTTGCGGAAGAGAGTTCCAAACTTCTACCACCCTTTGTGTGTAGAAATGTTTCCTAATTTCACTCTTGAAAGGTCTGGCTCTAATTTTTAGACTATGTCCCCTAGTCCGAGAATCCCCAACCAGCGGAAATAGTTTCTCTCGATATACCCTATTTGTTCCCCTTAATATCTTGAAAACTTTGATCAAATCACCCCTTAATCTTCTAAATTCTAGGGAACACAACCCTAATTTGTGTAGTCTCTCCTTGTAACTTAACCCTTGGAGTTCGGGTATCATTCTGGTAAACCTACGCTGCACTCCCTCCAAGGTCAATATATCCTTCCTAAGGTGTGGTGCCCAGATCTGCTCACAATACTCCAGTTGTGGTCTAACCAAGGTTTTATATAGTTGTAGCATAACTTTTGTCCCCTTGTATTCTAGTCCTCTCAATATAAAAGCCAGCATTCCATTAGACTTTTTGATTATTTTCTGTTCATGACATTTTAATGATCAATGTACCTGAACCCCCAAGTCTCTTTGGACCACCACTGTGTTTAGCTTTCCACCATTTAGAAAGTACCCTGCTCTATCCTTTTTAGGTCCAAAGTGGATGACCTCACTCGTTTGTTAAATCACAAATTTACCCCATAATGATGGGAGACTTGGAAAGACTAGCACTGTATTCACTGGTGCAGAGAAGGTTCACTTGAGGAATCCAATATGTGTTCAAACTTTTGACAAGTTCAGGGGAGGTAAATAATGAAAACATCAGGCTGAATCTTAACTCCCAAAAACGGGTGGGTTTGGGTCGGGTGAGATGTTAAAACTCGAACCTGCCCACCTCTGAGTTTAATGGAGGCTGGACAAGGGGCGGGCAGCAAACCCCCTTCCAGGAGGATGCTTGGCCAATCAAATATTTTAATGAGGTTGACAGCCTCTTATTTAACCTGCTTTGCAGGTTTAACCATGGACGGCTGGGTTTCCCAGACCCCGGCAGCTGAAGGGAGGCGAGGACAGATTTGGGGAGAAGGTAAACGCTTCCCCCCGGCCCCCAAGATTCCCCCCCTCGGGGTCAGGTATCGGAAACCGCACCCCCCCCAACAACGCTCCCACTAGCAGCAGCAGGTGACTTACTTGTGTCCTGCTCCCGAGTGCTCCTCGCCCGACTGGAAGACAAGCCCGCCGATCAGGCTGACTTCCGGGCGGGGAACCCGTCAAAGCAAAACTACGCACGCTGTGGAGTCAAAACTCGAACTTCCAGGTCTCCCGACAGAAATTCCGCCACCCGCCTATGCAGCCCACCCCTATTAAGATTCAGCCCATTATTTTCACTAGTCTGTGACTCAGTAATAAGGGGCCTAAATTTACAACCAGAAACACAGAGGAGGATATTAAAAGGAATGTTGTTTTTAGGGGAAACGATTGTTAGTCCTCGGAATCCACTATATTCAGTGGTTAATGAAGCAGAGTCATTCACAGCATTGAAGAGGAATTAGGTGAACCGGAAATAAAATATTCAAGTGTACAGGGAAAGAGCAGTCACATGGCATTAGAGTAAAATCGCGCTGATACGGAGCGAGTACTGGCACAGGCACTGGCACAGGGTTTCCCCCTGGTGAAACTTCTACAATCCTATTTGCACTGGTCCAATCCCTCCCTTTGAGGAATATTAGGTACAGTAGTATAGTGGTTAGTAAGCCAAAGGCCTGGACTAATAATCCAGATGTTCAAATCCCACCATGGCAGTTTGAGAAATTTAATTCAGTTTAAAAGAAAAATCTGGAAATAAAAAGCTGCTATCAGTAACAGTGACCTGTTGTAAAAACCCAACTGGTTCATTAGTGTTCTTTAGGGAAGGAAACCTGCTGTCCTTATCCAGGTCTGGCCTATATGTGACTCCAGTCCCACCTCAACGCAGTTGATTCTTAACAGTCCTCTGAATTGGCCTAGAAAGCCACTCAGTTGTTTGGGATAGGCAATAAATGCCGGCCTTGCCAGTGATGCCACATTCGGAGAATAACATTTTTTGAAAATAAGGCTGGCAAACTTGCAAATAAAAGTTAAAATTCAAAGCGTCTTGGTACAAACCTAAATTATACAAAAAAGATAAAAATGCACCATTTGAAAAACAAAACTATTTTCTTCTCAAAGCAAATTACACGATCATGCTCCTTTCTAAATATGAACACTTTGCTATCGCTGTATAAAACTAGCCTTTCAAGGTTATTCTTCAGACTCCTCCAAAACACAATGAAACACTTCAAAACAGTATAATCACATCTGCTGCAGATTTCCATTTTTCCAACAATGACCTACATCCTGAGCAAAACACCTGCGCCCAATTCTAGTGGTAAGCTGCCTCCCTGCTACTGTGCTAATAACTGGCACAGACACTGCGTGCTGGAAACAGAAATATTATTGTCAGCCACGTATCAATCTCCTTCTTGGTCTAAAAGTCATACTGTGACGTAAGTGATGTACGCAACATTTGCTGGAAATTTAATAACATTTAATTTGGAATTGTGTGTGAAAACTGAAGTGCAAGTCAGGTCTTCGTGACCAACTTTTAGCCATAGATTTGCAGGAGCTTTCTCTTTTAAAAAAAAAATAGTCCTTTCAATTGACAAGAGGTAGCTCTCTTGCAGCAGCCGCATATAACTGTCGCTCACTACCATTTGAATATTTTGCAAATTGACTTTTTTTTAAAAAAAAGGCACTCGTTGATTTAAAAGATCTAGAGAGATGGGAATTTTCCACAAAAATTTCCATGAACCTTTTCCCTGGAAGACAGAAGCCAGGAAGTGTACAATTGTGCGGCACATACAAATTTATCTGACATGCTCAATTAAAGTTGTGTTACTACAGTGCACAAGCCCTGACCCTTGAACTGTTATGCAGCTTCAGAACAAAAGTTTCTTTGAAGAATACTAGCAGCCTCGAAACCTAAAGAGCATTAATCAATACTTCCGAGTTCAATTTAGTCAATTTTAAAGAATCTTGTGCTGAGGATCTTGCGAGACTTAACTTTCGGTATTTGCTGCGTGCTTCAGAATTGTTAAAATTATATGGGCTAGAAATTCAGTGCATTTGCGCCTCCGGGGGGCGCTAACGACTTTTCACCCGGGCGTAGCGTCACGAACGACTCCCTATAAATTCGGCGCGAATATAGTGGCGACGGTAACCGGTTGCGCCCCGCTCCGCTGGTGATGATCATCACTGTGCGCACCGCCCCGTTTTCGCTCCGCCTGCAAAATTGGCCCGTGCCCCCTGAATCTGCATTGAGCGATGACAGTGACTGATTCAGGGGCGGAACAGAGTGGCAGGAGGCTCGCGGGACGGTAAGTAAAGGGGAGGCGGGCAGGGAAAAAAAAAAAAAAAAAAATCGGTCAACTTACTTGCCTGTTGCGTCTTTCAACGCGGGGTCCGTGTGCCGGGCTGTTGGCATGACACCCCGCTCCCCTGATGGTCCAGGTAGGGCCCCGCAGAGTTGTGGGCTTAGGCCTTCCCCTTTAATGAGGGGAGGAGCCTGTCATGAATCTTATCATGACTCATGAAGTAACACTGGGCGGCCAGCTGGTGGTGCCGTCCAAGGAGTATAAATACTCGGGTGTGGGCCCAGCTTGCTCAGGATGTTTCTGTAACCAGGAACTAGTGATGTAACTAGAAATCTCATGGTTTTGAAACAGTTGATTAAAGCCTTGTTTTATACTCAAACCAAGTGCTCAGTAGTTTTTTTACATCAATTTAATCAACTGTGTATCGGCTCCACGCTCTGAGTAATTTCGGGAAAAGCCAGCTACGACTTCAACTGTAGAAGGGAACGCCGACGTAGTAATCAATCCATCATGGACAAACTACTCAGACCCGCCCGTCTTGACCTGGACCCGAATTCACCTACAACTACTAAGGTATGGAAACACTCGTATCGTACCTTCAACAACTTCCTCGGGGTGTGTGGTGAGAATGTTCCTGATTAATTAGAGATACCTGCCAATTATGTATCTCCTCATGTGTTTGACTATATCGAAGACTGTGTAGACTATGACTCCGCTATCCTAATATTACAGCGACTATATGTTAAGGCCCCAAACTAAATTTTTGCTCAGCATCTACTGGCCACTACTCGACAACAACCCGGGGAATCACTTGACGAATTCCTTCAAAAGCTTTGCAGGCTCAGCAAGGATTGTAATCTTAAAGCTGTCACAGCTGAGCAGTACCAGAAGGAGCTAATTTGTGATTCTTTTATTAACGGAATTACGTCTCCCTTCATACGCCAGCATCTGTTGGAGAATAAAACCCTCGAGTTACAGGCTGCCTATGACCAGGCATGTTCCCTGGACTTAGCAAAGAGGAATGCAGATACCTATCTTTTACCACGTGCATGGGCTGCTGCTATCACTTTTAATGACTCCTTCGATAGGTCTCGGGCTGAAACCCTCACTGATGATGACTCTAACCTAGCGGATGACAACCCTACCCTAGAAGCCTTCACTGATGACGACCCTGCCCTAGCGGCATCTTGGCAATCTGGAAGGAAGTGTTTCTTCTGTGGAGGTGCATTCTACTATAGGAAATTTTGTCCTGCTCGTAACGCAACCTGCAATCATTGCAGTAAGAAAGGTCACTTTTCTAAGGTATGCCAGTTAAGAGCCTCTGTTAGTAAGAAAGGCCACTTTTCTAAGGTATACCGGTCGAGAGCCCCTGTTAGTTTTGCAGCTACTATCTATAAAACTGCTCCTCCCCCAAGAGCCACTACTAAGGTTACAGCTGCAATCTATAAAACTACTCCTCCCCCAAGAACTACTACTAAGGTTACAGCTGTCAAGGGTAAAATTGCCTCTCCTCCCATCACAGCTGTTTTTCCCCAAAGTCTGTCCCATGCAGCCATGAAGGTTTCGGTAAATGGACACATTTTGAGTGCACTAATCGACTCATGCAGCTCTGACAGCTTCATTAGTGAGCGGGCTGTCAGTAAGTTAAAACTGCATATTTACCCCTCGAACAGGGAAATTGCAATGGCTCTGACGACACTGACCACCAACTCTTTCGGCTTTTGTCTTGTCGACCTTATTCTCAATGGCCGCACTTATTTCTCCACCCGGCTCGGGGTGCTCAAAAAACCTAAGCAGTGATGTGCTCCTGGGACAGGATTTCCAGAAACAACACAAAAGACTTACTTTCGAGTTTGGAGGGTCAAAGCCGGAGCTTACTATTTCCAAAGTACCGTTTTGTGCGCTTTTGGCGGCTTCGCTCGACGAGCCCTCCTTGTTTGCCAATCTTTCCCCCCAATGTAAGCCCATAGTCACTAAATCACGACGTTTCAGCCAAGATGATCGATCCTTTATCGAGGCAGAAATCTCTCGCCTTCTAGCTGACAGTATCATTGAGCCATGTTCATCTTCCTGGCTCAAGTCGTCATTGATAAAAATCCTCTGAAGCAACACAAGAAACGTCTTTGCATCGATTACTCGCAAACTATTAACCAGTATACTGACCTGGATGCCTACCCACTACCACGCATCGATGACATGGTCAATAACCTTGCCAACTACAAGGTATTTTCAACTTTTGATTTAAAGAGCGCATACCATCAAGTACCGTTAAAGGACTCCGACAAAAAGTATACGACCTTTGAGGCCAATGGTCGGCTTTATCAGTTTTGTCGACTTCCATTTGGGGGTCACCAATGGGGTGGCCATCTTTCAATGGGCAATGGATAGCCTAGTCAAACAGGAGAACTTAACGGACACTTTTCCATATCTGGATAATATCACCATGCTGGTCATGACCAGAAGGAGCATGATGCCAACCTCCAGAAATTTTTTGACGTTCTCCGTCGTCGCAACTTAACGTTAAATGAGTCCAAATCTATGAAATCAGTACCATCAGTCAACATCCTTGGCTACTGGGTGGGCAACGGTGTCATCAAACCGGATCCGGAGCCACTTCGTCCGCTTCAGGAGCTCCCTCTCCCTACGAATCTCGGCTCTCTTCATCAGGCACTCGGCATGTTCGCCTATTATGCAAAATGGATACCCCACTTCTCCGACAAGATCCAGCCCCTGCTTCATGCAAAGTCATTTCCGTTGGTGGCAACGGCTATTTCAGCTTTCAACCTCCTCAAGCGACATCTGGAAAAAGCCACGCTTCGTTCCATCGATGAAAATCTCCCTTTCATGATCGAGTGAGATGCATCGGATGTGGCGATCTCTGCTACCTTGAATCAAGGTGGTCGACCCGTTGCATTTCTGTCCAGAACTTTGCAGGGTAGCGAGCTCCATTATCCTCCTGTCGAGAAGGAGGCTACGGCTATCATCGAAGCAGTATGTAAATGGAGTCATTTTCTCGCTCGTCGCCATTTCACGCTTATAACCGATCAGCGCTCCGTGGCCTTTATGCTGGATAACCGGAAACGCACTAAGATCAAGAATAACAAAATACAGGAGGATGGAATTGGCCGCCTTTGGCTACACCATACATTATCGACCCGGCAAAGAGAATGTGGCCCCGGATACCCTCACGCGTGCATTCTGCTCTTCTATGTCAACTTCGACTCTTGCGGACCTTCATACTGACTTATGCCATCCTGGCGTTACCCGTATGTTGCGCTTTGTGCGATTTAAAAATCTCCCATTTTCTACGGAAGATGTGAAAAGAACTTGCTCCACCCGTAGAATCTGTGCAGAATTAAAACTGTAATTCTTCCATCCATCGGATGGCTCGTTCATACACGCTATGCAGCCACTCAGCATTGACTTTAAAGGGCCATTGCCTTCCTCAACGCGAAACACCTACTTACTTACTATGGTGGGCGAATATTCACGCTTTCCCTTTGCTTTCCCCTGTCCCAATATGCTTCCTTCCACAGTGATCAAATGCCTCAATCAGGTCTTTTCCCTTTGCGGTACGGCCAATTTCATCCACTCTGATCGGGGTGCCTCCTTCATGTTAAGCGAACTCAAAAGTTATCTTTTCCAACAGGGAATCGTCACAAGCAAAACAACACCGTATCATCCCATCGGTAACGGACAGGTTGAGAGATACAACGCTATCATTTGGAACGCTGTTCGTCTTGCACTGAGGTCACGCAACCTACTAGACCAGCAGTGGGAAACTATGCTCCCTGACGCGTTGCATTCCATCAGGTCTCTTCTTTCTACGTCCACCAATGTCGCTCTTCACGAGCGATTCTTCAGGTTCCAGCGTCGCTCCACTCATGGGACGTCCCTACCGTCATGGTTGGCAGCGCCCGGCCCCGTGCTGCTCCGAAGATTTGTCCAATCTTCCAAAAACGATCCCCACGTTGACGAGGTGGAACGGACGTTAATCCCACTTACGCACACGTGCGGTACCCTGATGGCCGGGAGTCCACTGTTTCACTCCGAGATCTGGCTCCCTGTCCAACCAGTCCCACGGACTCAACTGGTAGAGGAACCCATGGTAATGATACCGACGCTCTGTGCTCCTTTGAGGATGACGCCCTACCTGGGACATCAAGGGATCTGCCGGCTACTCCACCGGATCAACTTGGGGAGCCGAGCGCTTCCCATGGGATGGCCACCCGAAGCCAGGACGCTGGTCAATCCCCGGCTGCCAACCAAGATGACGCCAGCTCTGTGCCTGTGGGGACCCGCACCCGGAGTCACTATCTCCCCAGTCTTCCGCAGGTCGATCAAGGTGACACGGGCCCCGTCGATCTACCAGTATGGACCAAGCGACCCAGGGACCAAGACACGGTCCGAGGAGACGTGCCTTCCAGCCACAAGCGAAGATCTAAAAGACTGCTCCTATTCGTGGTCCGCCTAATCCACTAGAAGGAATCGTCGGACTTCCAAAACTTTCAGGCGGGAAGGATGTCATGAATCTTATGACTCATGAAGTAACAATGGGCGGCCAGCTGGTGGCGCCGTCCAAGGAGTATAAATACTCGGGCGTGGGCCCAGCTTGCTCAGGATGTTTCTGTAACCAGGAACTAGTGATGTAACTAGAAATCTCATGGTTTTGAAACAGTTGATTAAAGCCTTGTTTTATACTCAAACCAAGTGCTCAGTAGTCTTTTTACATCAGAGCCCTTCCATGCGGCAGCACTACGTGGCCCAGTGCATAGCGGTGGAGAACGCACCACCCCGATATTCGGGATTAGCGCTCGAATAAGGAAGTGACGCGCTTGAACTAGCTCCCTCTTGGGGCGCTAAAACTGAATTTAGCGATCGCTGGTGCTATTTTTCGCCCGGCGCTGAAGCTCAGGCGATGTTCGCGACCCAAAATGGTCGCAAACAAATTTTCCCCTCTATATTTTTAAAAAGTTTGATATTGCTTGATTTTAGAAATGCCTTTATAAAACTGCAAAAACTATTGCGGCCAAACCTGCGGCAAAGTTGTAACGCGCAACACTATTGTGCAAAGTATCAATGTATTAAATACAGTGAACAAGGCAACAATCCATGTACAGTATAAGGTGTTTATAAAAAAACTATATTGTGAAAATAGATTACCTTGTAGGGTCTTTTTCAAATAATATACGTCTGCCGCCCACTATAGGAGTATAACGTAACCGTATTCGGGGGAGGGGGGAGTTAATGGTTCTAGGGGTTAGTGGTAAGCAATGTTTTCTTTCAGCTGCACGGCCGCGCAGCGCTCTGGAGCACCTGCGCAGCCGGCTCACCAGCTTTTAAATGGAAAAACCGCACATGCGCAGAATTTTGAATCAGTCGCACAGCCCATTAAAAGGGCCGCGCGGCCAAAGCAAAATTAGAGGGAACATTGGTGATAAGTGGTTCTAAGGGGTTAGGAACATAGGAACAGAAGTAGGCCATTCAGATACTGTTCTGCCATTCAATTAGATCATGGCTGATCTGTACTTCAACTTCATTTACCACCTTTGCTCTATATCCCTTACTATCCATACTTGACAAAAATCTATCTATCACAGTTCTGACATTTTCATTTGACCTCGCCTCAACATCTGTTTGGGGGTGAGAGTTCCAGATTTCTACTACTCAGATTTCTACTACTCTTTGTGTGAGGAAGTGCCTCCTGAAATAACACCTGAATGGCCTAGTTCTAATTTTAAGGTTATGCCTCACTGTCCTTGACTCCTCCACCAGAGGAAATAGTTTCTCTCTATCTATCCTATCAAATCCTTTAGTCATCTTGAACACCTCAATTAGATCACCCCTTAATCTTCTACACTCACGGGAATACAAGCCTAGGCCGGAATTTTCTGGCGTCCGTGCGGGCGGGATTGGAGGGAAATTTGCAATAACTTGGAGCGGGTTGGGAACTCACTGTCATCCCACCCCCACGCGCCTTTTCCTCAGACGCATTTGCCAGCGAGGCAGCGACCCGAATGGCAGAGGCGTGTTAGAAATTATGGGTGCCTAAAAATGTATACGGCTATGCGAATAATACTGTGCTTAAATGATTGTATGTTTCTGCTTAAGACAAGTAAGGGGTTAATGTATGCGTTATGTTTTACTGGGACTGCTTAAGTTTTGGTTTCCTGGAGAAACTTGCATTAGAATTTAACAAAGTGTTTTAATTAGTTAGATTAGAGGATGCATAACATCCCACATAGGGGCCCACAGTATGGCTTAGCTAGCTGTAAGTTGTTTGTAAGTTAGAATTTTGACTCTGCTGTTGTGTCTTTAATTTGGCCAGTGAAGGCCCAACCTATGTTTTTTCCATTATTACTAATAACCATATTAGAATGCTAAAGTAGGAATTGGAGTTCATTTAACAGAACTGCTTGCAAAGATAATTAAAAGTTAATTAGTATAAAGGGCATAGAATAGAAGGAATTTTTGGGAGTTAAGGTACCATCTCAGGATGCAATAGTCTGTTAGATTAAGGGGAGATATTTTGGATGGCGGCTGGTTGAGTAAGACAGCTCTGGCTTAGGCCTCTGATTTAATGGCCCAAAGCTGTGCCTGGTACACGCACTGGCTGCACCAGTGGTGGACAAGACAGGATGAGATAAGGGAAGACAGTCGTCAAGATGCTGTAAGGCCATGATTGGTCAAGTACAGAAAGCATGTGTAATGGTAGTGAAGATCCCTTGAGGGAGGCTCTTCATCTGCAGGTTTAGACAAAGAACTCGCCATGCCATTGGGCACCTTGTTTTAAGGGGAACCTCTATAGGTTAAATGGTCTTGTCCATTATTCTACCCTAGTCTAACACTCTTGGGTAGTTCAAAGAAAGAGAGAGAGAGAGACACGTGATACAGGAAGGAGAATGAATATGAAGAGTTGTTCGTGCACGCCAGCCATCTGTCCAATCGGGCCCGGTACCATCTACTTGCCACAGTCGTATGTTTTTGCTGTATAACTAGTGTGGTAAACCACTGTTATTGTTACACTGTTGTTATCACCTACACAAGGTTACCTCTTGCCTCGCACACTGTTATACCTAGGCATACCTCAGCTGACTCCGCCCATGGCTCCGCCTGCTTGCCCAGGTATAAAGGTGATTGCTTGGCTAGTATTCTTCCTTGCTGGAACCGATCACCCACGAGGGTGGGCTCTGTTATTTAGCCAATAAAAGCCTATAGTTACTATCTTAACTCGTCGCTTTTCATGGAATGAATTGATAGGTATATCAACTAGTGTGTTATATTCTGTCCTAAACTCAGACTAAACACAATCTACCAGTGCTTTATTTGCACTTTTATGGCTTTTTTAACCTAGGTTGCTACTTTTAATGATTTGTGAATCCATACCCCTGAATCCCTTTGCACCATTTAGAATCTTATTTTCCAAGGAGTTGGTCGCCTCCTTATTCCTCCTACCAAAATACACCACCTCACTCTCATCTGTACTGAAAATCATTTGTCATTTACATGCACATTCTGCAAGTTTGTTTATGGTAGAATTAATTAAAAGCTTTTAGTTTGTCATGTACAAACTCTACTTAATAAAAAATTACTTGTCAGAAATGACTGGGATATAAAAGAACTGCATTATAATGCATTAACACTTCAGAAACTTCACTCAGTTACACGGTTATGCATCGACAAACAATCCAAAAGCCCAAGGTGAGCTGAAAGAGGCATAACTATTTGTGCAATTAGTATTAATTTTAAAGTTTTAAGCGTATTAACCCATCCCTCATGTCACTATAGCAGTGGCTGCACAAGCAGCGGCTTTCCTATGGCGCTGACGTGCTGTACGTCCAAGTGATAATTAGAATATTAATCAGTATGCAACCAGACAACCAACAAATATAAAGTGCTGTAGTTCTTTAGTTCACAGTATAAAAAGGAATTGAACAAAAATGGGTATCCGTATTTCCAACTTCAATCACTTCCATTAATAAACATTGGGCTGGATTTTGTCAATGGGAAGCTTTTGGAGGCGGGACTGCTGCTTGCTGGCTTTCAATCCCGCCTCCATCAGCTTCTGGCCAACCAGCGGGATTTTCCCCTGATTGACCTTGTTAAGCCTGCCCAGTGGGCTCAGCAGGCCAATTAGGGGGAAGTAAGTTAGTGACAGAGCACGTCAACGTCAGACATGCTATCTGTCAAGATTTCTTGAAAGAAGAAATGTCAGCGTTTGACAGCTCTGTGAAGTTGTCAAACACTGACATTCTGTGTAGTTTGATGAGGCCCTTGTGTTCAGGACTCATCAAACCTTTCTACTTTGCAGAAATCACCTGGCTGTTGGTTCGGAGGATCCAACAGCCAGTCCGTGAAATCTACAATGAAGATGTCGGGACTCCGGATCCATAGCGGCTGAAGGCTGGAGGCAGAAACAAAGGTAAGTGAACATTTTAAAACACTTAACACTCACCTTACATTCTTACCACTCCACACTTGCACCCATCACTCACCTCTACATCTCACTTTCAGACCCCTCCAACCCCCGCAAACCTTCTTCTCATCTCCTACACCCTGGCAGGGTTCTCCACGGTCGGGATGCCTGCACTTCGGAACTAAAAATAGGGATAATCCTATTTTCTGCCTGTTAAGTACCTGTTAACAGGCAGTTAATAGGCTTTAATCCCTTTCCCGCCTCGAGGAGACGGGACCCGGGGCAGGACGGCTTCCTGCCTCCTGCCAAGAGGGCACGGAGGCGGGTTGGGGGCAGGTTTGCCAGCCGCCCCCAAATCCTGCAACTTTATCGGCAGTCCCGCTTCCATACCCGCCTCCTCGGGGCTGACAAAATCCAGCCCATTGTCTTCTTGAACCACCACCCCCCCAGTAACATGTCAGAAATGCAGCACTTATTCACAAGTGCAGAAAAACACATACACAATTTGCGTCACCGAATTGAAAACAAAAAGCAGGAAAAGTTATGATTTAACAGAAATAAACATTCATCTTTCTTCCTGGACAAGAGAACCAATCAGACTGACTTGGAAATGTTTACTAATATGGTGACGTAAAGATGTTAATTTACAAAATTCGCTTCTAATGTTTTTCTCTCAAACATTCTCCACAATATTAATCCCTGCTCTTATCACGAAAAGTGTCGAGTTATTTTAGGTACTTCCCAATTAAATAAATATAGTGGGAAACAAACTTCATTGTACACTCAATTTTTAATCTCCTATTTCAAACATTTATATCAAATCAAAATTGTACATTATTAGTTTAATCGAAGTATTTTCTGTGTCTTTCTCAATAAACAAATAGTTTCTTCTAAAGTAGCTTCATGCAAATTTTTATGCATCAATACATAACTCGTGTTTCTATCAACACTCCACTAAACGTTTGAGAGGAAATCTATATTTACATTATTCCTGTTAGAACGACAGACAAAATAAAATGGTTTGTGTTTTTCCACTTTTTTGGTTCTCTTCCGAAACTTCTTAATGATATTTTTAAAAAAGTCAATAAAAAGTAATATGTAACTCCTACAAATTCTCCCCCCTCCTCAACAGCATGGTTGCATGTTTGTGTAAAGCTACTCACTTCAGTCGATTGCTCAGAATCAAATATTGAGAAATTTCAATTTTAAAATGTTTTAAACATAGAAACATAGAAGATAGGAGCAGGAGTAGGCCATTCGGCCCCTTGAGCCTGCTCCGCCATTCAATGCGATCATGGCTGATCATCCAAATTCAGTAGCCGGGCCCTGCTTTCTCCCCATACCCCTTGATCCCTTTAGCCTTAAGAAATATATCCAACTCCTTCTTGAATATATTTAATGAACTGGCCTCCACCACCTTCTGTGGTAGAGAGTTCCACAGGTTCACCTTTGTGCAGTGCTTGTCAGTGTTTGCAGTATCTCAATGCTGTCAAATACTGACAGAACAACTGTCAAACTCCATGTGGACGTGGTCCCTTTAAGGAAACCGGTTGATGACATGTCATCAAATGACGTCATCAGACCTGCTTCCTGTTAATTGGCCGGCAAGGCCAATCAAGGGAAAATCACGTCTGCAGAGCGGATGCAGCTGGGAGTGGGACCAGAACCCAGATGTCCTGCCCCCATCCCGCCTCCTCCATTAAATTCGCGGCCATTGATTCTGTCCCTGTGCAATTGGCTGCAGACGGTGGAAATGCACACGCAGAATGCCCTCAGTTAGCACAGACTTTTTTTTAGATGGCAGCCTGACTGTGACCCAGGCCGAGGGATTGCCTGCATTTCAATACAATGTACAAACTAAAACACAACACACATGACTGTTGAGTTTTAATTGAAAGTTTACTGCTTTACATTAGTGAGAGAAAGCACCATATGGCAATACTATTACAAACATCATAATGAGAAAAACCCTTCAAACAACCCAAGCACGCCAATTTAACTGGGTTAATTTCTATACTCAAGCCTGATAATTGATGCCTTAACTGATAATTGGCACTCATTAACCCATTCTCTGATAACTCATCTGCATTAGTCCTCCATTTAGTACCCCACCTGTGAATGGTGCAATGGCCTGCAAATGAACCAACCCTTCGCAGTCATCAAAAACAGAGGAGAAACCTAAACCGTGTGTAAATGACTACAATAAATGGGCCAAATCAAAACTAGAGAATCACTGAAGAGACTATGTGGCTCGGTGTCAAATTGTGTCTGATAATACGCCTGTGCAGTGCCTTGGGATGTTTTAGTACATTAAAGGCACCATATAAATGCAAGCTGTTGTTGTTGTTGTTGAAACCCTAGAAAGAAATGTAAAAACAAAAAACAGAAAAGGAAGTACAAAATTCTGCAAATTAACATGGAACACATAAGATCAGAAATAGGAGCAGGAGTAGGCCATTTGGCCCCTCAAGCCTGCTCCGCCATTCAATAAGATCATGGCTGATCTGATCTTGGCCTCAACTCCACTTTCCTGCCCGCTCCCCATAACCCTCGACTCCCTTATACAGTAGTTCAAAAATCTGTCTATCTCCATCTTAAATATATTCAATGACCCAGCCTCCACAGCCCTCTGGGGTAGAGAATTCCAAAGATTCACAACCCTCAGAGAAGAAATTTCTCCTCATCTCCATTTTAAATGGGCGACCCCTTATTCTGAAACTATGCCCCCTAGTTTTAGATTCCCCTATGAGGGGAAACATCCTCCCTGCATCTACCCTGTCAAGCCTCCTCAGAATCTTATATGTTTCAATAAGATTACCTCTCATTCTTCTAAACTCCATTACTATTGGAGGTTTTTATTTTGATTGATTTTCCCATTACCAATTTTAATGAGAATTTTATTGAGTAACTAGAATATCAATCTGTATAAATATTTCCCATGAATATTTAAAATGTACTTGAATTTTTCCATAAAAATAGGCCAACAAATTACAATCATAAAAACCCATCTCTCTCTCCCATTCTGACATATTTGATATTAAAACCAACCACACACAGGCTCTCCTGATGCCTTCAGCAGGGGGACACAGCCAGTAACCTGAGCTATACAGATCAGGAAGGTCCCAGGTTACATGCTTAGTCTGTGCTGATCTCAGCCAGGGTGGGTGTAGGGGCTTTGCAATGGACTCCAACATCTACGTGCTAGAGAGAGGGGAAAAGTGGCTACTGCTACGCAACGACCCTTGCTGGAAGCGCACATGTATGGGCATTGGGTGAGTGCAGGATTAAACTTAGTTATGACACCCCTGTAGTTGAATGGTCTAACTGTCTACGCTTACATCAAAGAATTGCCATTTGGGTAATGAGGTTATGCTTCAGGAAGAGGAGGCAAGGGGAGACAATTGGCAGGAAAGAGAGAAGCAAAAAAGTACACAATCAACAAGAGAGACTAATGGCCAAAACAGCTGGGTCACAGAGTTGACCAAGTGTCAAACGGGAAGCATGAAAAAAACAACACAATGTTGGAGTATAATGGAAGACATTCATAGAATCATAGGAGTGGAAAGGTTAATGATACCAACAGAGAGTAAAAACCTTTCCAGAAACGCTCATCAAGTTGCTTATTTCCCCTTGTTTGCTCTGTATTAATCAGTGGGGATCATGTAGCCAGCAGGTACTGGTGACATTCCTTCAAGAAAAAAGTCAAAAGGCTACAAATGGGCACTTGTTTTAGCAACCAGGCTGGTATTTTTCTTTGAATGAGCAACATTTGCATGTTCTCCAGGCTTCTACCCCGTGACTACACTTAAAGTACTTAATTGGTGTCTTGAGGTCGTGAAAGGCGCTATATAAATGCACGTCTTTCTTTATTATAACCATCTCAGTCAAGTTAGCACTTCACTAATAAGTTAACACTGAAAACAAAGTTCCCCATGAAATTTATTTTTGCACATAACTAGCAGAGTGTTTTATTTCACATAAATGCACACATATAATATTAGAATACAGCAGCACATTAATATATAAATGTATAAATATTGAAGCACTTTGAGCTCCAGTGAAAGAGTACACGAACAGTCCAAACTTCTCTGCAAATTAACATTGCATTCCAAATTAACTGAAAAAAAATAAACTCCAACCCTAACATGTGGGTAATGACAATTGTAGTGTATGTACCTTGAAGAAGGAACTATATTCTGCAGCCCCTGTATACTGCAGTACCAGTAGTGACCACCCCTGTATATAAGCCTGTGTAGTAACTTTGTATAGTAGTTCCAGTTATGTCTCCATTCAGTAAACACCTGTTATAACCAACTTCTGCAGTCCGTGTCTCAATTACACACGGACATTACATTGGCGACGAACAGATCCGAACTTACCTACAGTTCTGCACCACCTCACAGGGATCCATCCCTGAAGCGAAGTTATTAGAGGTCGAAGCCAGAAGAAATCCAAAAAGAAAAAACAAACAGAAGAAACGGGCGTCGACCGTGGGCAACCGCCCTCTGATTCATCGAATTCAAAGATTTGCAGGAGAGGCTGTCGAGAGCTGGGCTTGGTTCTCCAGTCTATGGTGTTCCAGCTAATCGGGCTGGTGGCAGGTAGTACACTGATCCTTCCTGGGCTGCGGCGGGCTAGAGCTCGATCGGGTGGCTTTTCAACAGGGCCGAGCAGCGTTGTCGGGAAGAGGAGAGAGAGAGGGTGGAGCACACAGGGCGCGGCCGGTGCTACGAAGCCGGGCAGCGTACAGACCCAAGAAGAGGGAGGAAAGCGTCCCATAGGGTCTGCTCTGACGACGGGAACAGTAATTAAAATAAAAGAAAAAGAAATTAGAAGCGCAGAAAGCCGCGAGGAGCTGCAGTTTGCCACGGGGACCGCGGAGAGCGGGGTTGGCAGCAGCGCGGGGGGAAGCGCACGAAGACCATAGGGCGTCGCCATCAAGGCATAAAAACGCCAGCAACAGCGTTGGCAGCAGCGGAAAAGACAGAAAGCGTGGGAGGCGCCATCTTAATCCAGCGGGGAAGAAGGAAAAGCGCGGGAGGTGCCATTTTGTTCAATCGGGGAAGAAGGCAAAGTGCGGGAGGCGCCATTTTGTTCAATCGGGGAAGAAGGCAAAGCGCGGGAGGTGCCATCTTAGATCTCCAAGATGCCGAAGACTGGCAATATCACTGCCTTCAATAATGAAATAGAAGACTGGACCACGTATGTGGAAAGAGTCGAAGTATATTGCAAGGCAAATGAAGTAGTCGATGAGAAAAAGGCATCGGTACTACTAAACTTAATGGGCGCAAGAACGTACGGCCTATTGCAGAACCTGATCACCCCAGTCAAACCGATGGAGAAGAGTTTAAACAAAATTGTTGATATCCTACAGGAACACCTAAATCCTACACCGCTGCTGATAGCAGAAAGATTTAAATTCCACAAGAGAAATCAGCATAAAGATGAGAGTAATGCTGATTACCTTACGGAACTACGCAAGCTATCAAATCACTGCCAGTTCGGAGCAGGACTGGCAGATACCCTACAGGACAAATTTGTCTGTGGACAAAGAGCTGACGCTAGATAAGGCTTTCAGCGTGGCAGTATCGTACGAAGCAGCAGCAAGGGGAGCTGCGGAAATACAGCAAAAACCACAGGAATACGGCACCCATGAAATGACACGGGGATTTGAAAAATGTTATTGCTGCGGCAGAACAACCCATGACCAGAAGGACTGCTGGTTCAAGGACAAAACATGCAGGCAATGCGGAAAGATGGGGCACATTGCACGAGTTTGCAGGTCCGGGAAGAAGACTAACGACAACAAAAAGACTACTAAGGAAAAGTACAGGAAAGTACAAAAGATGATGGACAGTAGTTCCGAAGACCAGAAAAGCGATAGTGAATCCAGGAACAAGAGACTAAGCTGTCTCAAACTACACAACGTAATCGCAAAAGAGGATCACCGAACCATTTGGGTCACCCTCACGATAGCAGGGTCCCAAGTCAAAATGGAATTGGATACAGGATCAGCCCTGACCGTCATGAATCGACGAGACTACGAGCGGCTATTCTCACACATACCCTTGAAAGACACATCCATTGTCTTGAAGACATATACGGGGCAGAAAGTATACCCCAGAGGGAAAATAAGGGTGCCTGTCGAATACAATCCAAGGAAATACAGAAATTGTATCTGTACATACTGCAAGATGGTGGACCACCATTATTGGGACGTGAATGGATCAGAAAGATAAGTTTAGACTGGCACTCCATTCAGGCACTGACTGTGGCTGGTAAAAAGGATGACGACGTCACACCTGGACGATTGTCAAAAATCTTAGCTAACGCTAAAGAGGTATTTCAACAAGGACTGGGAACTCTTAAAAGGCGTAACCGCCTCGATAAAAATAGAAGAGAATGCAATTCCCAAGTTTTTCAAAGCAAGACCGGTACCGTATGCAATTCGCCCACCCGTCGAGGCAGAGCTGGAGAATCTGGAGAATGCAGACGTGTTATCTAAGGTAGACTGGAGCGAGTGGGCAACACCCATCGTTCCTGTCATGAAAAAAACGTTAAACAATAAGTCTGAGGAGCCAAGGAAGGTTCGCATCTGTGGGGACTTCAAGGTGACTGTGAACCCAGTCCTTCACATAGTACAGTATCCTCTTCCAAGGATAGAAGATATTTTCGCCTCACTATCTGGAGGGAAACGTTTTACAAAAATTGACCTAGCGCAAGCATATTTGCAGATGGAGGTTGAAGAATCCTCTAGGAAATATCTCACGATAAACACTCACAAAGGTCTTTACCAGTATAATCGACTGGTATTCGGAGTAGCATCAGCTCCGGCTATATGGCAAAGAGCGATGGAACAAGTCCTGCAAGGGATTCCGGGGACTCAGTGTTACTTGGACGACATCCTAGTGACAGGTGAAAATGACAGTGAACACCTTGCCAACCTAAAGCAGGTGCTCACTAGACTAAGAGAACATGGGCTACGAGCCAATCGCCCCAAGTGCGAGTTTTTTAAGAAACAGATATCGTATTGTGGCCACGTGATTGATGAAGAGGGGTTACATAAGTCCCCTGACAAAATTGAAGCGGTAGTTAAGGCTCCAGCACCTGAAAATGTGTCGCAACTGAGGTCATTCCTCGGATTGGTGAATTACTACCATAAGTTTTTGCCGAATTTGTCCACAATTCTGCACCCACTGAACGCCCTACTACAAACTGGAGTAGCATGGAAATGGAGCGATGAATGTAAGCGGGCCTTTCAGAAGTGTAAAGACCTGATCACTTCAAGAAAAGTATTGGCTCACTACAACCCATCACTACCGATAAGACTGGCGTGTGATGCGTCTCCCTACGGCGTTGGAGCGGTACTGTCACATAAATTCCTTGATGGTTCAGAGAGGCCGATAGCTTTTGCGTCACGCTCGTTAACTTCAGCCGAGCGTAACTACGCCCAGATTGACAGAGAGGCCCTCAGCCTGGTGTGGGGGGTGAAGAAGTTCAATCACTACCTGCACGGACAGAAATTTACTCTACTAACTGATCATCAACCTCTTGTCTCCATTTTCAACCCTAAGAAGGGCGTCCCGATAATGACAGCACAACGGCTACAGAGGTGGTCCCTTTTCCTAGGGGCACACCAATATGACATCGAGTACAAAGGAACTAAACAGCATGGGAATGCTGATGGATTGTTGCGCCTACCGTTGCCGACGGTGGAAGAAGCACCTGCAGTGGATCCTGTGGAGATATTCCACTCGACCATAGTCGAATGTCTACCTGTGATGATGCAAACATAGAAAAGGAAACACGAAATGACCCGACACTCTCCAGGGTCTATGATTTAACGGTGAAGGGATGGCCAGCACATGGCGAACCACTGTTGCCAGCATTTGCGCCGAGAAGAGAACAGCTGTCAGTGTGCCGAGGAACCTTGATGTGTGGATCCAGAGTAGTAATTCCACCCAAATTGAAGGATAGAGTGCTCAATGAGCTTCATGAGGGTCATCTGGGAGGGGTAAAAATGAAGAACTTAGCCAGAGCGTTTGTGTGGTGGCCGGGAATCGATAGAGAAATCGAAGAGATGACCAAGAGCTGTACAGGATGCCAGAAGGTCCAAAACGCCCCACCACAAGCCCCTCTACATCCATGGGAGTGGCCCTCATCTCCATGGCAAAGGGTACACATTGATTTTGCTGGTCCATTTATGGACTCGATGTTTTTAATTGCGGTGGATGCACATTCAAAGTGGCCAGAGGTAATAAAAATGTCCTCAACCACCACAGAAAAAACTATCACAGCCTTACGAACCATATTCGCCAGAAATGGGCTGCCTGAACAGATTTGCTCCGACAATGGACCACAGTTTGTGTCTGAAGAGTTCCGGAGGTTCTTAAAGAACAATGGTGTTAAGCATTACACATCCGCCCCATATCATCCAGCCACCAATGGATTGGCTGAGAGGTTCGTTCAAACATTCAAGAAGGCTATCAAGGCAATGTGTAATGAAGACATACCCCTACAACACAAGGTGGATAACTTCTTGTTTGCCTATCAGAATGCGACACATGCGGTTACCAACCAAACTCCAGCCATGATGTTCTTCAATCGAAGACTATGATGCCGCTTGGATTTGGTTAAGCCAAACATCAGAAGAGATGTGGAGAACAGGCAGTTTCAGAATATGAATGAAAGGCCAACCAGGAGTTTCAAGATAGGTCAACCAGTTTTGGCCCAGGACTACCGCACAGAGAAATGGCAGCCAGGAACGATCTGCACACGGCAAGGACCTCTAATGTATACCGTGGACGTTGGAGAGAGCATTGTAAGACGCCATGCTGACCAGATTCTAGAGTCACTGGAAAACGTCAAATCTACACCACGATCCTATACACCTGGTGATGAAACCGAAGTACCAATTGCATCTACCTCAGAATCGGTGATATTGGAAGCAGACGAACCAAACAACGACGTTGATCCCGAATCAACTTTGCCAGAAGAACCTGATACCCCAAAGAGGCGTTATCCGGAAGAATCAGGAAGCCTCCTCAAAGACTGAATTTATAATTGATTAACTTCAGCTAATGTATATAGCAACTGTAATTGTAAATATGTTATTTAATTATTAATCGAATGTTATGTACTGTTTAGCTAAAAGGGGAGGAATTGTAGTGTATGTACCTGTTGTAACCAACTTCTGCAGTCCGTGTCTCAATTACACACGGACATTACAACAGTGAACTTTAGTGAAGCCGTATTTTGATCTAAGAACACCACCCCTTCGAGGTTAAAGTGTTTGAAATTAAAGCTGTAAAAATAATACTCCCTGATGGATCAATGACATTATCCAGTAAGTAGCTGAGTCACACATACCAAGAGGATCCCAGGTTCAAAGTCTAGTCTGTCCCAAGTTAGCAGATCTCAGCTGGGACAGGAGCAAGGCACTAAAATGGAGCTCATCCAAAACCTGCTGCCCGTATGCTAACTCGCACCAAGTCTCGTTCACCCGTCACTTCGGTGCTCGCTGACCTACATTGGCTCCCAGTCCAGCAACACCAAAATTTTAAAATTCTCATCCTGGTTTTCAAATCCCTCCATGGCCTCACCCCTCCCCATCCCTGTAACCTCCTTCAGCCCTACAACCCTCCGAGATCTCTGCGCTCCTCCAATTCTGGCCTCTTGCGCATCCTTGATTCTCATCGCTCCACCATTGACGGCCGTGCCTTCAGCTGCCTAGGCCTTAAGCTCTGGAATTCCTTCCCTAAACCTCTCCACCTCTCTTTCCTTCTTTAAGACGCTCCTTAAAACCTACCTCTTTGACCAAGTTTATGGTCACCTGCCGTAATATCTCCTTATATGGCTCGGTGTTAAATTGTGTTTGATAACGCTCTGTGAAGCACCTTGGGACATCTTACTATGTTAAAGGCGGTATATAAATACAAGTTGTTGTTATAATTTGCCTCAGACCCCCCCATGGGGTTAGTAATGGGGAGGTGAAAGAAGAAAAAAAAAATCAGGCTTTTTATTCACCCCCAATACTACCCAGAAACCCCTACTGGTCACTTGAGCGAGGTGCCAGAGGACAACCCAAGATCTATGGAACTGTATCCAAGTGAGGAATTAAGAAGTGGGAAGGGGAGCAAATAGCTGAGAAATAAAATTGGAAATGCAAATTACAAGCAGGGCTATTTGTCCATTGTTTTGGACTCTGCAATTATGCCCAATTTGATTCCAGTTAAAGATCCGAGCCAAGTGCAGTTTCCAGGTGCCAGTCTATGAACACAAACCTTGCACTCTGAATGGGAGTTTCACAATTACCCCTGAGGTTATGGTATGTGGTGCACCAGAGATTTAGAGTGTGAAAAACGGAAATCCCGTCGGAGATCTTCTCGTGTTTGATCAGGTATCTGCCAAGACTCGGTTTCACAGCCACATCTCTTTTCTCAGTAACTGTCTCCGGTTCAGAGTTATTCCACATGGATTCCAACTGAACTTCCACCCTTCATGTTTCGGATCCACCCAGGATTACAAATATCTCTTCGCTATTCATCGTTCCTCGAACTACTGCTCTCGCCGCATCTTGAGATCCACACTCAACGCCATGTGCCGCCACATGAACAACCTCGACCTCTCTCTTCAGCAGCACCGACTCACTCTATTTCAAAGCTGTCCGGATCTACAGTTCCATTTCATCCTTTGATTCATCCGACGCTTCAACAAAAAACTTTTTTTCTTCCTTTCTGATGTCAAGGATCGCAAGCTTCATCAACTCTTGAACACTGACGCCCCTCCAGAACCTTCTTCCCCGTTACTTTCCTCTGATCCCATCCCTTCTTCCAATCTCACCCCCTGCCGTGTTTTCACTATCCCCTCTGACCTTCCCCTCTCTGACCCCGAACGATCAGTCCTCAGCAAAGGCCTGAGCTTCATCCCCTTACGCCCCCATCTGAATGAATTTCGAGCTCGGCACGATGCTGAGCTCTTCTTCCGTCGCCTTCGTCTCCGTGCCCACTTCTCTGGCCAGGAGTCTTCCCCCCGCACTGCTGATCCTTTCTCCCGCTTTCTAAATTCTCGTTCTACTTGGACCCCTCCCTCTGGCCTCTTACCCTCTCTAGATCTTTTCATTGCTAACTGCCGACGTGACATCGGCCGTCTCCATTTCTCTGCTCCCCTCTCTCACTCCAACCTAACTCCCTCTGAACTTGCAGCACTCCGTTCTCTCCGATCCAACCCTAACATTATCATTAAACCTGCTGATAAGGGTGGTGCTGTTGTTGTTTGGCGAACCGACCTCTACCGTGCGGAAGCTGAACGCCAACTCTCCAACACCTCCTCCTACCTCCGCCTGGACCATGACCCCACTAGCAAACATCAAGCCATTGTTTCCAAGTGTGTCACTGACCTCATCTCCTCTGGAGATCTTCCCTCCATGGCCGCCAACCTCATAATCCCCCAACCCCGCACAGCCCGCTTCTACCTCCTTCCCAAGATCCACAAACAGGACTGCCCTGGTAGACCCATCGTTTCAGCCTGTTCTTGCTCCACGGAACTTATCTCTTCCTATCTCAACTCTATTTTTTCTCCCCTTGTCCAGTCTCTTCCCACCTACATTCGCGACTCTTCCGACGCCCTCCGTCACTAACAGTTTCCTGGCCCCAACCGTCTCCTTTTCACAATGGACTCCAATCCCTCTACATCTCCATCCCCCACCAGGACGGCCTTCGGGTGCTCCGTTTCTTCCTTGAACAGAGGCCCAACCAGTCCCCATCCACCACCACCCTCCTCCGCCTGGCTGAACTTGTTCTCACATTGAACAACTTCTCCTTTGACTCCACTCACTTCCTCCAAATTAAAGGTGTTGCTATGGGAACTCGCATGGGCCCTAGCTATGCCTGCCTGTTCATGGGATATGTGGAACATTCTTTGTTCCAGTCCTACTCAGGTCCCCTCCTTCACCTCTTTTTCCGGTATAATGATGACTGTATTGGTGCCGTTTCCTGCTCTCATCCTGAACTAGATAAGTTCATTTACTTTACTTCCAATTTCCACCCTTCCCTCACCTTCACATGGTCCATCCCCGACTCTTCCCTTCCCTTCCTTGACTTCTCCGTCTCCATCTCTGGCGATTGGCTTTCGACTAACATCCACTACAAGCCCACCGATTCCCACAGCTACCTGGACTACACTTCCTCCCACCCTGCTTCCTGTAAGGACTCTATTCCATTCTCCCAGTTTCTCCGTCTCCGCCGCGTCTGTTCTGACGATGCCACCTTCCATACCAGTGCTTCCGACATGTCTTCCTTTTTCCTCAACCGAGGATTCCCCTCTACTGTGGTTGACACGGCCCTTGACCGTGTCCGTTCTATTTCCCGCACTTCTGCTCTCACCCCTTCCCCTCCCTCCAGAACCATGATAGGGTTCCCCTTGTCCTCACCTTTCACCCCACCAGCCTCCACATTCAACTGATCATCCTCCGCCATTTCCGCCACCTCCAACGTGATCCCACCAAACACATCTTCCCCTCACCTCCCCTTTCAGCATTCCGAAGGGACCGCTCCCTCCTCGACACCCTGGTCCACTCCTCAATCACCCCCAACAGCCCTTCTCCTTCACCTGGCACCTTCCCGTGCAAGCGCAGGAGGTGCAACACATGCCCTTTTACCTCCTCCCTTCCCACTGTCCGGGGCCCCAAACACCCCTTCCAGGTGAAACAGCGATTTACTTGTACTTCTTGCAATTTAATATACTGTATTCGCTGCTCACGAAGCGGTCTCCTCTACATTGGGGAGAACAAACGCAGATTGGGCGACCGCTTTGTGGAACACCTCCGTTCAGTCCGTAAGGGTGACCTTGAGCTTCTGGTCGCCTATCACTTTAATTCTCCACTTCACTCCCACTCTGATCTCTCTGCCCTCGGCCTAATACATTATTCTGTAGCGGTTCGTGTAGATCGCCACTAAATAAGAGAGTTTGACTTCGACGAACTATAAATAAGTTGTTTATTTACAGGAACAGGCTAATTACTGCAGGTAAGATAGCAGGTAAGATGGATGACTGTAGGAGCACCGTGGTGTAGGTCTTGTCCCAGCGGGGACTCCACGAGGACTGAGTTCGCAGTCCTGTGGGGAGCGTGATGACATCATCACGTTGTTCGCGTTTCCCGCGCTTAGGGCGTCACGTGATGCGCGTCATTGCGTCGCTGGCCGTTGAGGCCGAGGTCGCGAGGCTGGGCTGTGCCGGTGCTTGCCGCGGGAGCGGAAGATCATGTCACTCCCGTCGGCTGGCCGTTGAGGCTGAAGACGCTGGGCCGGGCTGTGCCGGCGCACGCACATCACGTCGTACGTGACGTCAGCGCGCTAGGGCGCGTCTTAAAGGGGCAATGGCCCCAACAGGTAAGTTAAAAGGGCAACGGCCCCAAAAGGTAAGTTAAAGGGAATTATGTGTCTTTATGTAAGGTACAACCGGTGGTACCGCCACAGTTCTAATGAAGCTCAACGTAAGCTCAAGGAACAGCACCTCATCTTTCGATTGGGCACTCTACAGCCCGCTGGACTCAACATGGAGTTCAACAATTTCAGATAATAATCCCTGACCCCATTTTTCATGCAGTATGATTTTGCCATTCCCATTTGCAACATTTTCACAGCATGTTCTTTCAATTCCTTCCTCCCCATCTAAACCCCGCCCCCCCCCCCCCCTGTCTCTGCACCTGCTTAATATCTGTTACATCTCCAGCTTTTTCCAGTTCTGATGAAGGGTCCCAGACCTGAAACGTTAACTCTGTTTCTCTCTCCATGGATGGTGCCTGGCCTGCTGAGTATTTCCAGCATTTTCTGTTGTTATTTCAGATTTCCAGCATCCGCAGTATTTTGCTATTATATTCTCCTTCCTGCTAGGTAAGGTGGTATAAACCAAGCTGTCAGGCCCAAGTGTTTAGACTAAAACAAACATTTACTTACAGGAAGACCACATAGAAACAGGGAGACACAGCAAGTTACTGAAAGTAGAACACTTAAATAAAAACTAGAATCAGTTCCCAAGTGGTTAAAATACCCATCTTATACAACCTGATAAGTGAATTAACTTTTGGATAAAACAGTCTTTATTAGACCTTCATGATGTAAAGTGATATATGGATGATGTGAATTTCCAATCCATAAAGTTCAGATCTCTAGGCAGAACCAAAGCTAAGTAGCCATAGCTATGATTTATTGCTATGGGAATCCTTTTGAGTTAGTTATGCCTTTGAAGTACACAGGCAACTTTAGAGCACATTGAATTCACACTTGTGGGGAAACACTTTAATGTTGTAATATCATGGTCTTACTTCAACTATTCCCCTTTAATGACTTAGCCAGAGGAATTGAATTCAACTATTCTCCAGTCGGCAAAACCACACACATTTCAAATGGCCAGTCCTAGCCATCAAGCAATTAATTTCTGGACAGAGATGTTGACAGAGACATAGGGCAGGATTTTCATTGAGCCGTGGAGGCGGGATTGGAGGCGGTGGGGGGTTAAAATCCCAAAATCGGGGGGCACAAACCCATCCCGCCCCCAACCCGCCTCCATGCCAGTTTCAAGGGAGGCGGGTACCTGACCCGCACTGGGACCCGCCTCCGAGGCGGGAAGGGGATTAGTGCCAATTAACTGCCTGTTAACAGGCAGTTTTTAGCCTAATCCCTATTTTCATTCTTGAAGTGTGGGATTCCAGACGGCTCCAAACCACGGCAAGTTAGCGAGGCCGGCCGTCGGGCTGAAGGGCTTGGAGGGGTCGAGATGTCCGGTGTTCAGGTGAGTGATGGGTGCATGAGTGCAGAGTAAGTGTGTTTGGTGTGTTTAAAGAAGTTTTACTTACCTTTACAGTCTTCCTTCCTTCAGGTCCCGGGAGTCCCTCACCTCACCGGCACAGAAAGCAGAATGGCCGCGATCTATCAAAAATTGCAGCATTCAGCTTTCTGTTCCGGGGAGATCTCTAAATCATCCTGAGAGGAAGGAATTAACTTAAGTACAGGTTGTCAGTGTTTGACAGCTTCAAACAGCTGTGAAACGCTGATATTTCATCTGTCAAAAGGTCTTGACAGATGAAATGTCAATCTGTGACGTCACCTGTTGCCGGGTGGCCCTTAATTGGCCTGCTGAGCCCGCTGGGCGGGCTCAACAAGGCCAATCAAGTCAAAATCGCATGGGTTGGCCACAACTCGATGGAGGTGGGACTACAACCCCGAAAGTTGTAGTCCCGTCTCCTACCCACCTCCTCAATGAAAATCCAGCCCACAGGATCCATCCAGGACAGGAATCACCATTGCCATGGTCAGACTGTGCAGCCAGTACTGGCCACCCTTACCTCAGAAACAGTGAGCCTCAGAAACATTAAAAAAAAATCACATTCACTATCCAAAATTGTATATTTTGAGGTCGGCCAACATGACTTCCCTGGCACACCCCCCCCCCCCAGTTCCGTCACTGCCCTAACCTTCTCCCGTTTTGCCTTCTGTTCAGTTGTTCACCTCCCCCCCGCCCCCCCTACCGATTCAAGTGAAGTGCTTGGAGACATCTGCCCATAAGGCGAGACATCCTACAAAACTGAAGGCTGCTGTTTTTACAGTAAGACTATATGCCTGAAATCTGGTCAATGTCCTCCCTAGTGCCACCTTACACCAACCTCTATTCCAAATGATTTTGTGCTCTTTAAAAACATTGCCCCAGGATGATGATGCAATAAAGACAACAAATTACATTTGTACAACATCCCCAGGTACTATGTGGATGGGTGTAAAGAATATACATCGAGCCAGGGAGAGGACGATTAGGAGGGGTTACCAAAAGCTTAGTGGAAGAGATGGGCTTTCAGAAGATTTGTGAAGGGGGAGAGGCAGCAAGGTCTAGGAGGGACAGCTGGAAGCACACGGAGGTAGCTGAAGGCTCTGCCAGTGATGGTAGGAATGCTGACAGGGGACGACCAGGAATCCAATGTCAGAGGAACAGCATGTTTGCGAGGCCTGCAGAAGATTGCAACGGTAGATTGAGGCAAAGTTGTAGAGGGACTTATAGACGAGAACGAGGATTTTAAAATTATAGTCCCTGCTTTGATTTAATTCAAACACGTGAGAATATGTCGTCCCAACAATTCATCTCAGGGCAGTAGTTCCTTGAAAGCAACATACCTCGTTTCCACTGATTCAATGAAATAAGTGGAAATTTCAAGTCTCCTTTGATCAGCTACGTGCAAGACATTAACAGATAGTTAAATATTTATAGAGTGGTAAATGACTGAAGAAGTAAATACTCACCATTAATAATCAATTGCAATTAGAGGGGTAAGGAATCAATTCAAGTTTTCCAATTACAGAAAAATTAATCAACAAGTTGCTCTGTGTGAGAGCCCACGCTGCCCCACCTCACCTTTCATACGTCTACCTGCACAGGAAACGTGTGCCATTTAATTAATGGGGTCTCAATATCGGATCAGATGTAGAAAGCCCTGTGGTTTCTTACATTACAACAGTGAGTAAACTTCAAAAAGTACTTCATTGGCTGTAAAGCACTTTGGGGCGTCCCAAGGTCGTGAAAGGCGCTATATAAATGCAAGTTCGTTCTTTCTCTATCCCGTTAAGTATCTCGTGTAACGCTGAAAGATCTCCAGTGAGATCTTGATGTGAAACTGGGACAGTTTGCAATTTGTTCTGATCAGGAGCTGTCCCCGACATACAGAAGCTGACAGGCAGGTAGAGTGGTGTCCTTATCCGGGCCTTTGACTGCTGTTTGTATTGTAATTGTGTTTTGGTCATTTCTTTACTGACCTAGGTTGTTGTGCTTATTCAAGCTCCTTATGCTGTCGGCTCCTTCATAATTTCTTCCTAAGTACACACCAAAAACCAAGGACCCAACTATTACAGAAAGGATATAGATGTACTGGAGAAGGTGCAAAAAAGATTTTAAAAGATGTAACCAGAATTGAGAGGTTGCAACTATTGGGAAAGATTGAACAGGCTGGGGCTCTTTTCTCTAGAAAAGAGAAGGCTAAGGGATGACCTGATAGAGGTCTTTAAAATTATGAAGGGGTTTGATGGGGTACACGTAGAGAAGATGTTTCCACTTGTGGGGAGTCCAAAACTAGAGATCATAAATATAATAGTCACTAATTAATCCAATAGGAAATTCAGAAGAAACTTCTTTACCCAGAGAGTGGTGTGAACCTGGAACCTGCTACCACATGGAGTGGTTGAGGCTATTCACATCAATGCATTTAAGGGGAAGCTAGATAAGTACATGAGGAAGAAAGGAATAGAAGGACATGCTGATAGGGTTAGATGAGGTAGGGTGGGAGGAGGTTTGTGTGGAGCATGGTGTTTCCTGACCCTCATCCCTAGTTACCTGGTGATAGTTACATGGCTACACCACCCCCCTCAAAAGTTACCAGATTCTCTCGGATTCACTGCTCCCTAGAGGCTGAAGGAAAAGAAAGAAAGACTTGCATTTATATAGTGCCTTTCACAACCACCGGACGTCTCAGAGCGCTTTACAGCCGATGAAGTACTTTTGAAGTGTAGTCACTGTTGTAATGTGGGAAACACGGCAGCCAATTTGCGCACAACAAACTCCCGCAAACAGCAATGTGATAATGACCAGATAATCTGTTTTTGTTATGTTGGTTATGGGATAAATATTGGCCAGGACACCGGGGATAACTCCTCTGCTCTTCTTCGAAATACTGCCATGGGATCTTTTACGTCCACTTGAGAGCGCAGACGGGGCCTCGGTTTAACGTCTCATCCGAAAGACGGAAATGAAATGGCATGGACCAGTTGCGTTGAAAGGCTTGTTTTTGTGCTGTAAATTCTATGTAAGTAGGTTGGTACTAGTATGTTATGGATCAGGCACCAATAGAAATAACCAAGCAATTGATTTTACCAGAATGACCGAGACGGAAGACTAAATCAATTCTTCAAATAGCCTTGTATGAAAGATGAGAGCTCCGAGTAGATATCACTATTATAATAAGAGTTTGGTAATAACTGTTGCCCGTAAGGTGGTGAGGCAGAATCAACTGGATTGGATTAATCGATTCCTTTTGAAGGAACCGCTTGTCCCTCGAAGAGAAGTTAGGAGAGTTATTTTCTTAAATGGAGAGAGTTGTTAGGACATGGAATGCCCCACCAGAAGATGGTGGAAGCAGAGTCCATAATAGCTTTTAAAAGGGAAGTGTGCAAGTATTTGAAAAAGGAAAATTGAATAAAGTGCATGGAGAAAAGACAAGGGAAAGGAACTAAAGTGTGTAACATTTTGAGAGCTGGCACAGGCAGAGTGGACTGAATGGCCTCCTTCTGTGCTATCAAACCTTATGTTTCTATGTACTGATTCTTAACCGTTGTGTGGGTATGTGAGGTGCCTGGGTGTGCAAGACTGTACCCACACTCTACAGCTTCAAGTTGGAGATGGGTGGGGGAGTGGGGAAATAAAAGCAGAGAGGAAGCCATGTCCGGCAGTGTTTTTGCCAGGTGCTGGTTGGTGAGGTCTCGGACCTGGTGAGTGCAGTGCCCATCCAACATGAATTGTGCCCGATCAGTGCATCTTCCACCTTCAGGTTCAACAACTGTTCCACGATGCAGTTGTTGATTTCCAGAGGTGGATCCTGGCAGCTCCTCTCGCTGTGGTATGGAGCTGCGTCACACTCTATGGCTGTTGCTTTGAAAATCGTCCTTGCAATATACTTGGTCCTCTTCTATTTACCGCCTCCCATCCCTAGTTACCTGCTGGTGGTTGTTACATGGCTACACCACTCCCCACTTACCAAATTCTCTCGGTTTCACCGCTTCCTAGAGGCTGAAGAAAATGAAATGGCATTTAAAAAATTGAAGACTGCCGCTCTGAAATCAGAACAGCGCGAGAGTTTGCAAATCATCTTGTAAAAGTTGAGGCATCTGGTTAGAAATTCAGATCGTCGCGGTACAAGCAGTGCACCATGATCAATGGTTACGACTGTATTTGATACACGGTTTAAACGAGAGCCATATTGGGACTTCTTGAAACAGAGGAACTTTACTCCCTCAGATGAAGTGAAACTCTTACAGAACTTCCACAAAGTGACTTACTGAAGGGAAAAAAAATGGAGCCTGGAGACACTAACGAAACAACTTTGTAATATTTTTATATACACCCAGTCCTAAGTCAGAAAAGTGAATGATGGGAGTAGTTCCCAGCTTGCTTGCACTGAAGCAAAGTAGTTTTCATTAAATAAGACTTGAGTGTGGTGTTTTCTATGTTCACGAGCAAAATAAAAAAAATCAGAATATATTTTAATGTTATTGCACTTCGTTGATCAGTAACAGGATAAATGCAAAAGTAGCATTTCAGTAAAACTAAACATGAAAGCTAACCACCAAAACTAATAGAAACTACAATCAGAAATGTGAAACCAGCACTATTCGGCACTGAACATCACGTAACTTGTAGCTTGGAGCAAAAATGTGTTTCGACTGCTGTAAGAGAGAGACTGAGTGCTGGGATTAGCCAGTCCTTCCAGCGGAATTAGACGCTGCTCTTCTGCACTGATTTTGAAAGCAGTTGCCTCTGTCACCAAAACAGCTGATTAGTTTAACCCGCATTCACGATAACTCAGCTGAATAGCCAGCTTCTGACCTCATTGTTTGTATTTCTGCTGATTGCACTGAATTAACTGCTTGTTGTTCCAAAAACCCCAAGCTATTCTCCAACCTAAATTACTGCTGCAACTAAGCAGGGAACGTGGCACAAAGATAAAAGCATTAAAAATTAAATGGACAAAAAAAAACATGCTTTGTGGCAACGAGTGACTACGCCACCAATCCAGCCAACTCTCTCCAGCATTTTCCACTATTTGTATCTCCCGTGGCAAAGATTCCATCTAGGATGTTGTGACATCATAAATCAGCTGATCAAGCTTCTGCTATGACTATATATGTAAACGTTTTGCGCCTGGCACACATGAGGGAAAATCTGATGTGTCCATAGGTCTGAGTGGTTCAAATCTGCCATTACATAAAGTCAATCTATTCCTCACTCTCTCTACATTAAAACACAGCCAATGAACAACCAGCAACCACCATAAAAGCAACCAATCAAGTCACTGAAAATAAGTCAGTCTTCTGGGTGGCTATATTGATTCCCCTCCCTACCCACAATATAGCCGTAAATGTTTTTAATGAATGTAATACGTTAAATAAGTTAATTCTGAGGGGGGGGGGGGAGAACAGAGGACACACTAAACCTCTCCACTGTATCTTTACTGATTTACTTTTCTGAGGTTGCAACTAGTAGAGTGGATAAGGGGGAACCAGTGGATGTAGTGTATTTGGATTTTGAAAAAGCATTCGATAAGATTCCACACAAGAGGTTATTACACAAAATTAGGGCTCATGGGATTGGGGGTAATATACTAGCATGGATTGTGGATTGGTTAACAGACAGAAAACCAGAGAGTAGGAATAAACGGGTCATTTTCGAGTTAGCAGGCTGTAACTAGTGGGGTACCGCAAGGATCAGTGCTTGGACCTCAGCTATTTACGATCTATATTAATGACTTAGTTGAGGGGACCGAGTGTAATTTATCCACGTTTGCTGACAATACAAAGCTAGGTGGGAAAGTAAGCTGTGAGGAGGACGCAAACAGGCTGCAAGGGGATATAGATAGACTAAGTGAGTGGGCAAGAACATGGCAAATGGACTATAATGTGGAGAAATGTGAAGTTATCCACTTTGGTAGGAATAACAGAAGAACAGAATAATTTTTTTAATGGTGAGAGATTGGGAAATGTTGGTGTTCAGAGGGACCTGGGTGTCCTTGTACACGAATCACAGAAAGTTAACATGCAGGTACAGCAAGCAATTAGGAAAACAAATGGTATGTTGGCCTTTATTACAAAAGAATTGGAGTATAAGAGTAAAGAAGTCTTACTGCAATTATCTAGGGCCTTGGTGAGAACACACCTAGAGTACTATGTACAGTTTTGGTCTCCTTACCTAAGAAAGGATATACTTGCCATAGAGGGAGTGCAACAAAGATTCACTAGACTGATTCCTGGGATGGCGGGGTGGGGGGGGGGGGGGTTGTCCTATGAGGTGAGATTGAGTAGACAAGGCCTATATTCTAGAGTTTAGAAGAATGAGAGATGATCTCATTGAAACGTATAAAACTCTTACAGGGGCTTGACAGGGTAGATCCTGGGAGGATGTTTCCCCTGGCTGGGGAGTCTAGAACTAGGGGTCATAGTCTCAGAATAAGAGGTCAGCCATTTAGGACTGAGATGAGGAGAAATTGCTTCACTGAAAGGGTTGTGAGTCTTTGGAATTCTCTATCCCAGAGAGCCGTGGATGGTCAGTCGTTGACTATATTCAAGCCAGAGATCGATAGATTTTTGGATATTAAGGGAACCAAAGGATATGGGGATAGTGCGGGAAGGTGGAGTTGAGGTAGATCAGCTATGATCTTAGTGAATAGCTGTGCAGGCTCGAAGGGCCAAATGGCCTACTCCTGCTCCTATTTCTTATGTTCTTATGTTTTTACTGATGTAAAAATGTTGGCCCAGAAATTCGGGTCGGGGGCTTCCCGCGGGTGCAAGCCCCCGATCTGCACTTACCTTGCGCGCCGGCCATCGAGCGCTGGGCCCCCGTGGAATTACGATCCGGGGCCTGGTCCAGCTGCCGGCACGCAGTGCTTGCGTATCCCAGGGGCGCAGTTAGTTCGATGCGTCCCCTGGGATCACGTGGGCCATGGGGAGCCAATCGGAGCAGGGAATGGTCCATTCATAAGTCTGACAGGAAGTGCTGTCAAGACTTATAAATACTACGGCCCCAAAACAGCACTAAATCTCAAATAAATTTTAAAAAAACATCACATTTTTAAAATAAACTATAAATTACATGAAATAACTACTTTAAACAATAATTTAAATTTTTGAAATTTTTTTTTTTAATTTTCTAACGGAGCTAAAAATAAACTTACCTTGCTTTAAAGTATTTAAAAATAATAAACCTGTGGAAAAAATGTTTCAATTTTAATTAATTGACCACTTACCTTGTAAAAAGCAGGCCTTACGCCTGCTTTTTACATTTCTAACTTCTGCAGACTTACCTTCCTGGGAAAACCTGTAAAAAAAACGAAGTTCGATGCGCACGCGCAGCCCCTCCTGCGCACGCGTTCGACCTCTGAACCCCTTCGTTCAGAGGAATGGAAGTGCCGGTTTCCCACGCATGCGCAGTGCATGCAGGAAACCGGCACTTCCATTGGGCCTACGGGTGAGTACCCCGTGCGTACTCACCCCTGGCGACCCGAATTTCTGGGCCATTATGTTAGGTTATTGCTCGTTATGTTACCTATACACTGTATATTATCTGCACTGCATGCCTGGCTATCTCCTTATACCAGACTCTGGCCTTCCACTCCCTTCCAGCACTTGGCTCTGCCCTTTCCTAAACCCCTTACATAGAATAACATAGAATGTACAGCACAAAAACAGCCCACTCGGCCCATGCTCCACATGAGCCTCCTCCCATCCTACTTCAACTAACCCCATCAACATATCCTTCTATTCCTTTCTCCCTCGTGTTTATTTAGCTTCCCCTTAAATGCATCAATGCTATTCGTCTCAACGACACCTTGTGGTAGCGAGTTCCACATTCTAACCACTCTCTGGGTAAAGAAGTTTCCCCTGTCCCGCTTCCGTTAGAACCAGAAGTGGGCGGGTTGGAGGTGGGTTCTGGTCGGGATTCAGATTTTTAACACTTTAACCTTCCATCTGATCCCAACTCACCCATTTTTTGGGGTTAAAATTCCCCCCACAGAATTGGCCTAGACAAGAAATCTGCTTTGGCCTTTGTCTAACATCTTTAAAATAGACATTATAAATAGGAATTTGCAACTAGCTAAATAAAAGGTAAAATGGTAATGTGATAGCTAAAAACGTGTGGTTGTATTTTATGTAAAGTTAAACAGATGGGCCTAGAAATTCAGTTGGGCGCGCCAGCCGTTAGCGCCTTAGGGGGAGTAGATCTCGAGCGCTAGGCGCTTATCGCCCGGGCGCAGCGCGATCTGCGCCTCTCCCCAACTTCAGGACACATTTAGCGCCGGCGCAAAGTCTTAGCGCGCGCCCTCCTGCGCGCGCAGATCATGACGTCATTTAATAGTGCAACGCCCTTTGTGCGCCCCAAACCGGAACTTCACTCGCGCCGGCCCATTGTGCGCCGGGTGTCCCGAGCGACTGTGAAGTGGAACGGTACACAGGCCAGCCGGGCCGGGGGGAGCGCTAATTAAAGGGCACTTACCCAGCAGTATAAAGGCCAGCCATTTTGCAGCATTCACTCTTGTGCAACGGTTTTTTGGACAGAGACCAAGGAGGAGAGTTTACTGGTTTGGACCAACACTTGGACAGGTATTTTTGGCTCAGGCCAGAGCTTACCAATTATCTTTGCCTTCATTCAGAGCTCAGTGTTTGCCAGCATATAATGGGGGCTGCATTGGGTGGCAACGCTGAATTTCAGCCTTATGCCAGAAGGGCTTACAGATGCCGTGAGAGAGTGGCAGCCCTGGCTAGACGCAGAGGGGGCAACAGGCGTCGCCAACTGAGGCCTTACCCATGCAGGGTATACCGCCAGCAGACCTCCTATCTGACCATGTCTGCCGCGATGTGTGTTAGGAGGCTGCGATTCCGAAGGGAGGTGGTTGCAGACATCTGCTGGCTGCTTCAGAGAGATCTGCAGCCACAGCTGATGCGCAGGACGTCTCTGTCGGTGGCAATGAAGGTGACGGTGGCTCTCAACTTCTATGCCTCTGGCTCCTTCCAATCCGCTACTGGGGACATCGCTAACATCTCCCAGTTCGCCGTGCATTGCTGCATCTGCCAGGTGACCGAAGCCCTTTTCAGAAGGAGACATCAATTCATCTCCTTCCCCATGACCCTGGACAAGCAGCAGCAGCGTGCAGTGGGGTTTGCAAGAATAGCGGGCTTCCCCATGGTGCAGGGCGCCATTGACTGCACGCATGTGGCTTTGCGGGCACCTCTTGAGCATGCTGAGGAGTACCGCAACCGGAAGGGCTACCATTCCCTCAATGTACAGCTGGTGTGTGACCACAGGCAGCGCATCCTAGCTGTCAATGCCCGCTTTCCAGGCAGCAGCCACGATGCCTTTATCCTGCGACAAGACAACTGTGGCTGACATGTTCCAGGCACAGCCTCCCCCAAGAGGATGGCTTATCGGGGACAAAGGCTATCCTTTGTGTACCTGGCCCACGACCCCTTCTGAAGAGGCATACAACGAGAGCCATCAAGCGACCAGGAACCTCATAGAACAAACAATCGGCGTGCTCAAGCAACGGTTCCGCTGTCTCGACCGCTCCTGGGGAGCCCTCCAGTATTCGCAGGATCGAGTCTCCCAATTCGTCGTCGTTTGCTGCATGCTGCACAACCTGGCTTTCCACAGGACTCAGGCACTGCCACCTCACGTTGGACCACCACCTCAGGAGGAGGAGCAGGAGGAGCATGAGGACGACGAGGACGAGGAGTACCAGCCCAGGAGGGACGCACAAGGTCCAAGGGCCGCCCGTCGTCGGCTTATTGAACGTCACTTCTAGGCCCCCTGTCAGGGAATGGCTTGTGCCAATGATAGAACATGATTGCAGCCGCTCCGCAAGCCCTCAGCCGGTTAAGGCAACAAACACTTCAAAGATCAAACATGGACAATGTGAATAAATAAAATGCTTTATTGTACAAACTCTGGGCCCTTCCCACATGAAAACCAAAAACAGATGAAACCCCCAAAAAATACTCAAACACATTACTCGCTCCCACAACCTGGGGAAGATTAACAAAATAGGGCAACTAAAATGGCCGTCATTCTCGGCCTTCGTCCAAAACAAACATCACATCATCGGCCTTCAAAAAACAAACATCCAATTCTCGGCCTCAAGAAACAAACACAAATGGCCACACATTCGACTATTTGGCCCGCTAGGGCGATGTCTTGGCCATCTTTGGGTGGCCCCTGCCCGCCCTGCTGCTCCGCCTCAAAGTAAGGCCATTGGCTGCTGCAAGGCTGGGGGCAGGCTCCTGAGGGGCACATGTCGTGACGGCAGATGCCCTTGGGGGTCGGCCTAGTCGAGGTCTCGCCGTCGAGCGGCCGGCTGTAGATTGCTGCAGCTGTGGCTGGCCAGCATCAGTCGCTGCAGCAGCTCCTGGCAGCTCCACTGGGGGAGTGGCAGTGGCGGCTGGAGGAATGGCGGCAAGCTGGCGGATGGCAGGCGCTCGCTGGTCGCCTGAGACACTGGCACTCGCCCGGGCCAGCACTGCAGCATGCGCACCAATCTGCCGAGGGACAGACCGATGTGCTGCTGCAGCGCGCCGGGTGCCCTGGCGATGCCTGGCTGACACAGCGAGTGTGGCAGCAGTGAGTGCCCGTGTTGACCTGTTCACTGACCGCAGCAGAGCAGCCAGTGACTGGACGGCACCACTAATCACCTGGCCAGTCGCTGACAGATCTGCCTGGTATTCCGCCCGACTGGTGGCCTCTAAGGGCCCGAACTCGGCCACACTCCGAGAGAGGGAATCGATGGACTCAGGCAACCGTGCCACTGCCGCCATGAGCTCCGTGTGCCGGCGCTCCGAGTCCGCGGACAAGTCTTCGAGGCGTTCCATCTCCTCGGCGAAGAGCATCTCCTGACTGGAGGCCGGACTCTCCCTCTGGGGAGAAGGCCGCCGAGCTGGCCGACCCTTCCTGCGTTGCTGGAGGCCGCTGGGCCCAGCAATTGGACTCCCCTCCGACGCATCCCCCCTCTGGGGAGAAGGCCGCCGAGCTTCCACCCCCCTCCCGCCTTTCTGCAGCACGCAGGTCCCAGGAGCTCCCCTCCCCTTCGACACTTCCGCCACGCTGCCCTCCAGGGAAGACGTGTCCCCTACATTGGCCTGGGTGGCCGCGGCTGAGGGTTCCCCTGATGGGCCACCTTCCTCTTGCTCCTCCTCGGAGGGTCTGTCACTGGCAAGTTGAGGGACCTCCTCTTGACCATCTGAAAGCAGGAAGGCACAAGAGTAGCTTTAGAGTGAGGAGAGGGCGTCAGTGCGGGATGCATGAGTGGTGGCATTCAGTGCATTGGTCGGACAGTGGCAAAGGATGTAGATCTGATGCGCAAGTGGGACGAGAGAGGTGCAAAAGGTGATGTCCTTACCATTGCTGCCCAGAACAGGGTCGGCATCTCCACATGCAACGGGCCCAATCACCCGGCCACCCATGAGGCGCTCCACGCGATGTTGCAGGTCGGTGAGTGGCTGGATATGGGGTCGTCCTCCCCCGGTCGCAGTCCGGCTCTTGCGATTATTCGCCAGCTTGGCCTGCAAGAGAAAGGACGGCCTCTAAGTACAGTGTGTCGCCGTGATCTTGTGTGCACTGCCTCCCATGGTGGAATAGCCTGGCCAGTGTGTCGCCATGATCTGGTGTGCACTGCCTCCCATGGTGGAATAGCCTGGCCAGTGTGTCGCCATGATCTGGTGTGCAATGCCTCCCATGGTGGAATAGCTTGGCCAGTGTGTTCAGTGCAGAATGTGCAATTGATGCTCATGCCGGTGCCATAGCTGCTGGATGAAGGCTGGCCATTAGAGCTTTCAGGTCCCTTTGCCCATAATGTGAGGTGCACATGCAAGGATGAGGAGGTCATTGGAAAGGGTACTCACCCTGACAATGCGTGTGAGGTCATTTAACTTTTTGCGGCATTGGGCACCGGTCCTGGGGACGTCGCTGTTGGCTGACAGCTTGCTGGCGACATGCCTCCAGGCTCTCCTGTAGACGCGGACCGTCGCCTTCTTGCCATTGTCCGGGTACAAAACATGGCGCCTCTTCTCCACAGCAGCAAGCAGCACACTCAGATCACGCTCTGAGAAGCGCTGCGCACGTTCACGGGCCTTCTCCATGTCTTCAGGCGCTATTTGGGTCCAGCAGCAGTGTTCAGGCCTAGCTGGAGGGCTCCACTATCCAGGGCGTGGCAGCAGACACAGTCGACCCTTCCCCCTTAAGAGCTGGCCGGCGCCAGGGTGTCTGCTGTCAATCACGAGATGGCTGCACCTGCGCTGCGCCCGGCCTCGGCGCTATCGATCACCACCTCCGGCTTAGCGCCCAAAGAGAGGCGTCCAGCAGCAGTTTTAGCGCTCGCCCGAACTAGTAGGGCGAAGCTAATGAATATCGGAGAAGTGACCTAGATTTGGAGGCGGCCGCAAACTTTAGCGGACGCCCCACTTTAGCGCCCCAAAAGTGGCATCAATGAATTTCTAGGCCATGGTGTTTTTTTAAAAAACTAGAATGATTTTTCATTATATTTTTATGAATTCATATTGTAAAAAGGAATTCAAACAAAGTCTTTTTTTTTATTCTAAATTATCTACAAAGAAAACTACAAGGACAAAATGGAGTTTCAACTTCACTCAGTAAATAAAAGCATGGTAGAAATTAGATCACGTACAAAGAAATTCATATATATATGGTTACTTTTAGATAAAAATTGAATTTCAGGACATGTAATCAAGTCTGAACATTTTAATTTTAATTAACATAGCTGATTATCTACATTTATCTATAGCACATGTGATAAAATGACTTCATTTCACATTTAAAATTGTAACTTGGAAATAGCAAATGCCTGCACAGATCATGCGGGAGGGCCTTGTGTTGCTATGGAAACTATTACAACTGCTTCATTTCTGCTTTATGTTAAGTAAGCTTCAAATGAAAATCGCAGCCTTCTATAATCTCTTCAGGGGGCACAGTGATAGTCTTCATAATGCTGCTGGTCCACTGTCAAACTGAGCACTCTTCCAGGGGTTTAACTGGATCGTACTTGCACTGCCACAGAGACATGGCACCAGAAGAAAAAAGTGACGTTGGGAGGGTACTCTATCCTGAAACAGTCACCCACAAGCCCCTCCCACCCAATACAGCAATGTGTGTATCTCGCTAAAAGTGGCAGCTTCCCATCAAATGCTTGGCACGAAACAGCACGTTAGGTACCACTGCAATTTTTTTTTAAACTTTGACCTTTTCCTCCCTTTACGGCTTACCAGGTCAAACAGCGTCTCCAGTTAGGAGGACAAGTCAGTGATCCACAGCTCACTCTCGGGTTTCCCCCAAGTGCCACTCTAATCAGCAGCAAGGAGCTGGCACGACCAGCACTCTAGCTCTTGCTCCGAGGAAGTGCCTGAACCATGCTGATTACTTCCTCCCCGACGTTGCATCATAGATCAAACTCTACCGGGGGGGGGGGGTTGCCGGCGCTCAGGGGGTGAATTTGGAGGCAGGACCTGTGGCAAAAATGGTAAAAAATGGGAGCGGGTGCTGAACCTGCTCCCAACCCGCCTCCAAATGATCTTCCTGGGAAGCGGGACCCCGATTCGCGCAGGGACCCATCTCCTTGCGGCTGGAAGGGGATTAGAGCCAATTAACTGCCTGTTAACAGGTAGTTAACAGGCAGTTAAAAGGCTTTTTCCCATTTTGCGCCTACTGCTGTGGGCTTCCCGACGTTGGGAAACCTTGCCAGGGTAAGTGAGATGAGCTGTGGGTCTGTTGTACTGTAACTGTAGAAACGACAGCTGCAGAGGTAGTGTGAAGGCTGCACTGGGACACTGGTAAGTATGACAGGTGAGAGAATGTTGGTGAATTTTTTTTTACTGTGGTATGATGCTTCTGCAGGTGACAAGCTGTGTTGTGTTTGTGCAGCCTTATCTCATCGGGAGAAGTGACAGATGGCTTCTGCAATCTCACATGCAGCTGCCATCTGTTTCATCCTAAGGAGAGAGTCATTGGAGAGCCTACGTGCAAGGGCTCACCTTTGGACAGTGATCGTCAGTGTTTGACAGCACTTCAATGCTGTCAAACACTGACAATTCATCTGTCAAAAAATTATGGTGCCTGTCACTTTAACCAAACCGGCAGATGAAGCGTCATGCACTGACGTCATCGGACACCGGCCTTCCCTTAATTGGCCGGCAAGCCCGCAGGGCGGGGTTAACAAGTCCAATCAAGGGAAAATAGCACCTGTTCATCAGACGTCGCTAGGGGCGGGACTGAAACCCGAAAACCAGCAGTCCTGCCTCGACCTCCGGATCTAAGGTAAATTCCAGCCCATAGTGTGGGGAAAGCAGACGTTTTTCACAAACGGAGTACGAACAATATAAAAGGTAAGGGCCTAGAATGTGTGGCCCTGATGATGGCAAACTGGCAGCGTTTGCTCTCATTTCGCCTTTGAAACTGACCGCAACTTCAGGATTTAGTGCATGTGCCGCCTAATGCAGAAATCTTGACGTTGTGGTCTATCATTCACTGCTTCTCAACAGGCTGTGCTGTGTACACCCCCGCTACCTACCCCACTCCCCACCCACCCACTCCACCCCAGCACAGAGCCGGCAATCAGTTTAATCTCTCAAATCATGAAAACTGATGAAAACTTCGGCTCTTCCACAGTAATTAATTGCGCTGTTAAATTTCCCACTAAAAGTTAGACTTTGTTGGATTAAGAAAGAAAGACTTGCATTTATAGAGTGCTTTTCATGACTACCGGATGTCTCAAAGCGCTTTACAGCCAATGAAGTACTATTGAAATGTGGGAAATTAGTGTAACTGGGGTTTTAACAGCATAGTAACTGCTAAGCAAAGGTTATGGCCCTGAAAAACTAATTTTAATTTTGTGCAGTGTCAAATTTATCCATTTTAATAACATTAAGAAACTTTAAAAAAAAGTAACATTTTTAAAAAGTTAGAATTTTAGGAGCTTACCCAATTCCTTGTTCGCGAGAATTCTGTGTTTTGATTGGCTGCTTAGACAGCTTGTTGACGTCACAGCAGTTCTTTGCTTGGAATCCCCATTAACTTCCGTTGATTTGAATTACACATTGGAAAAGCCGAACTTCTCGACACAGAGATCGAGATCTTTGTGCGAAGCTTACTTTGGGGCCAGCGGCGAACACCTTTGCTTCACCGCTGACCGCAAATTCCGGGCCAAGACCTGTACAGCTAAATCCCAAACTGCAGTAGAAACACACCAAGAGATACAGAATGTAGAAAGGCCGTCTGACACAGGCAGCCCACTACCCCTCATTTATGCCTGTATGCGTGTGGAGTATTGGATTAACATCAATATTCTTTTATCGCCAATTGAATTGTTTTGAATAAACTTAATTAAATTGTGAAGAGTTGACGGCATATGGGGAACTGGCTTGGGAGAGATAAGTGAATCTGACAGTTTAATGATTGTTCATGGCTGAAATGGCACAATCACAGAATTACTCTGGATTAACGAGCACCTCGACAGATTTTAATTCAGCTCAGTAACTCCTCCCACCTAATTTCTACAGACTCACTGGGCCATATTTTCCTCAGTACAAAGAGACAAAGAAAGCCCGTGTTTCACTGGAATTTACGACTCACGTGGGAACAGAATGTACTGCAGCAACTCGTCAAGGCTTCTTCAACAGCACCTCCCAAACCCCCGACCTCAACAACCTAGAAGGACATCTGATGCATGGGAGCACCATCACCTCCAAATGCACCTCCAAGTCACACACCATCCTGACTTGGAATTATATCACCATTCCTTCATCGTTGCTGGGTCAAAATCCTGGAATTCCCTCCCTAACAGCACTGCAGGAGTAACTTCACCACACGGACTGCAACAGTTCACGAAGAAAGCTCACCACCATCTTCCCGATGGCAAGTGGGATGGGCAATAAATGCCGGCCTTGCTAGAGGCAGCCATATCCCAAGAATTCATTTTTTAAAATACAAAATTCTGCTTGACATTTGGATAAGCATAATTTAATCGGACAGAGTCAGCATGGTTTTATGAAGGGGAAGTCATGTTTGACAAATTTGCTCAAATTTTTTGAGGACGTAACAAACAGGGTGGATAAAGGGGAACCAGTGGATGTGGTGTATTTGGACTTCCAAAAGGCATTTGACAAGGTGCCACACAAAAGATTACTGCACAAGATAAAAAATCATGGGATTGGGTGGAAGATTGGCTATCTAACAGAAAACAGAGAGTGGGGATAAATGGTTCATTCTCGGGTTGGCGATCAGTAACTAGTGGTGTTCCGCAAGCGTCAGTGCTGGGACCCCAACTCTTTACAATCTATATTAACGATTTGGAGGAGGGGACCAAGTGCAACGTATCCAAGTTTGCCGACGATACAAAGATGGGAGGGAAAGCAGTGAGTGAGGAGGACATAAAAAACCTGCAAAAGGACATAGACAGGCTAAGTGAGTGGGCAGAAATTTGGCAGATGGAATATAATGTTGGAAAGTGTGAGGTTATGCACTTTGGCAGAAAAAAATCAAAGAGCAAGTTATTATCTAAATGGAAAGAAACTGCAAAGTGCCACAGTACAAAGGGATCTGGGGGTCCTGGTGCATGAAACACAGAAGGTTAGTATGCAGGTACAGCAGGTGATCAGGAAGGCCAATGGAATCTTGGCTTTTATTGCAAGGGGGATGGAGTATAAAAGCAGGGAAGTCTTGCTTCAGTTATACAGGGTACTGGTGAGGCCACACCTGGAATACTGCGTACAGTTTTGGTTTCCATATTTAAGAAAAGATATACTTGCTCTCGAGGCAGTTCAGAGAAGGTTCACGCGGTTGATTCCAGAGATGAGGGGGTTGACTTATGAGGAAAGGTTGAGTAGGTTGGGCCTCTACTCATTGGAATTCAGAAGAATGAGAGGCGATCTTATCGAAACATATAAGATTGTGAGGGGGCTTGATCGGGTGGATGCGGGGAGGATGTTTCCACTGATGGGTGAGACTAAAACTAGGGGGCATAATCTTAGAATAAGGGGCTGCCGTTTCAAAACTGAGATGAGGAGAAACTTCTTCACTCAGAGGGTGGTGAATCTATGGAATTTGCTACCTCAGAGAGCTGTGGAAGCTGCGACATTAAATAAATTTAAAACGGAGATAGTTTCCTAGCTGATAAGGGAATTAGGGGTTACGGGGAGCGGGCAGGGAAGTGGATGTGAGTCTAGGTTCGGATCAGCCATGATCCTATTGAATGGCGGAGCAGGCCCGAGGGGCCGTATGGCCTACTCCTGCTCCTACTTCTTATGTTCTTATGTTCCTGCCCTAACATCTAGCTCCTCTACCACCAGTACTAATTACAGGAAGCATTGCAGTAACTCACCAAGCTTACTCCAAGAGCACCTCCCAGCCCTACAACCACATCAATAAGATCAAGAGCAACATCACTAACGAGCATTGGCCCATATTTTCCGACCCCCACATGTGTATACACCCGTAGGGGCCTCGCAAGTGCCAGTGTCAGGCATACGAAGTGCATGCGCTGAAAACCGGCACATCCGATCTGTCAAGAATCCTCTTGACAGATCCACTGCCTGCCCGGGAAAAGGGCCTCCGCAGGTGGAGAATTCTGCTTTCTGCACAACCTCCGCCCGCTGAAAACCTTTAAAAATCTTACACCTGGTAAAAGCAAGCGTACGGCCTGCTTTTACCAGCATAAGAGTTTTAAAAAGTTAAAAAAAAATTTTTTCACTCATTTATAATTTTAAAATACTTTTAAAAAAGTTAAGTTTATTTTTAGCCCCGTAAAAAACTTGAATTATTTTTTTCAAAAAATAAAATTTGTGTTTAAAATATTTAATTTAATGTAATTTTAAATAAGTGATTTTAAAAAAATGTACTTTGTAGGAGTCTACGTACTCCTAGCAAAAAATACTGAACTCGGAGAGGTTCAACAGAAAAGGTTTATTTGTTGAGGCTGCATGTTGAACACAAAATGGAGTCAGAGACTACACCAAGTCCGACTGCCTTTCATCAGTCCACAGCTTCGACTGCTCCTCCCCCGCTCTGGGCTTAACTATGTTGCAGATCGAGTTTCTTAAAGGTGTGATCCTTCTTAAAGGCATGACGCCTGATTTATAGTCTACGGACCGAAAAGCGGATTGTGTCCTTTCTGTGATTGGTACGCCACGACTTAATGTTTGTGTGTTTTTTGAGTAATCCCCATTCATACCTTTGACAGGTCTATCCGGAGAGACCTGTCAAAAGTGTGAAGGGGGGTTTCCTTCTTTGATTGGTTCCCCATGGCCCACATGATCCCAGGGACACTTGCGAACTGCCTGTGCCCCTGGGACACCTGGGCCTCCGCGCGCGCACCAGGAGAGGCCCAGGAGCGGAAGTGTCGGGACCTATGGAGCCAGCAGGTAAGTTCGTAGATTTTTTCCAGATCGGATCGGAAAATCTGGGCCATTGTCTCCAAGTCATACATTCTCCTGACTTGGACATATATCACCATCCCTTCATTGTCACTAGGTCAAAATCCTGGAATTCCCTACATAACACCACCAGCATAAGGACTGGAGTGGTTCAAGAGGTGGCCTTGCCAGCATCGCCTACATCCAGAGAATATTAAAAAAAAAAAATCTGCTCAACATTTACAGGACAGCCTTTAGATGCAAAATTTTATGCAGAGCAAGACAACAGCTGTTCAATCAAAATTGAGTTTCAAGACAACACCTGGTCAAACTTATCGCAAATATGCCGTATAGGATTCTATAATTAGAAGGTACAAATTTGTATCACTTTACCTTTACCAAAAGGCAAACAGAAATTGTACTGTTCTGTACTGTTCAAATCAATGGTAGAATAATGTATGAAAGACCCCAAAATATCATACTTTTAAGAGTCCATTGCCCTGGCTACGTAGGAAAATTAATAGTTGGCGAGTTATTCTTTTTAATAAGCATCAACCATAACCACACAGCTTCAGTCAATGCCCTGATCTAGATGTATAAATCAGCCAGAACACCCAAATATAGTGTTGCTAGAACCTGATGTTGGGAGATAAAGTGAAGTTTGTTAATTCATACAAAAGAACATTGTGGTAGGCCTGCGCACTGGAGTCCAAATGCACTGTTCCACAGGTTCTGGTTTTCTAGTGGACAGTGACTTCCCAATTCAATAATGACAAGATAGAAACAGGAGTAGGCCATTCAGCCCCTCGAGCCTGCTCCGCTATTCAATTAGACCATGGCTGATCTGTACCTCAGCTCCATATACAGGAAACTTTGTGTTATCCGGAGGCGAACCGTCCGGCAAGCTCGAGCCACCGGCAAAAATCAGGAGCCGTTTTTTATTCTTTTCGTTTCTTTTCTTTGCTTTTTTTTGAACAGTCAAGCTCTGCAACGTCTGTAGCTAAGCAACAACTTCAGCTAGAGACGCTTGCCGACTGTTTAGAGGCTGTTGCTGAGCAACAGGGTTTGTTGATTCATAGTATGTTTCAACATTAGCTCTGGAGTGTACGGCAGTTTTGAGGGAACGGCAGCAGCTCGGTCCCGTCGGTGCCGGATAGCACAAAGTTTCCTGTACCTGCCTTAGCTCCATATCCCTTGATACGAACCTGTGAAATCGTGTGTTTGGACTCCAGTGCGCAGGCCCATCACAATGTTCTTTTGTATGAACTAACAAACTTCCACTTTATCTCCCAACATCAGGTTCTATCTTGACTATTCCAACACATTCCTGGCCGGCCTCCTATTTTCTACCCTCATCCAAAATTCTGCTGCCCATATCCTAACTTGCACCAAGTCCCGTTCACCCATCATCCCTGAGCTCGCTGACCTACATTGGCTCCCAGTTAAGCAATGCCTCGATTTAAAAATTCTCATCATTGTTTTCAAATCTCTGTATGGCCTCGCCCCTCCCTATCTGTGTAATCTCCTCAAGCCCTACAACCTTCAGAGATATCTGCGCTCCTTCAAATCTGGCCTCTTGTGCATTGCCGATTTTAATCACTCCACCATTGGTGGCCGTGTCATCAGCTGCCAAGGCCTTAAGCTCTGGAATTCCCTCCTTAAACCTCTCCGCCTCTCGACCTCTCTTTCGTCCTATAAGACACTCCTTAAAACCTACTTTTTGACCAACATTTTGGTCATCTGCCCTAATATCTCCTTATGTTTTATAACACTCCTGTGAAGCGCCATGGGACATTTCACTACGTTAAAGGTGCTATGTAAATGCAAGTTGTTATTACTGCTGTGGATACCCTTACCCAACAAATATCTATCGATCTCAGTCTTGAAAGCTCCAATTGACCCAGAATCCACTGCCTTTTGGGGGAAAGAGTTCCAGACCTACTACCCTTTGGGTGAAAAAGTGTTTCCTGGTTTCATTCCTGCAGGGCCTAGCTCTAATCTGAGGATTATGCCCAATGCTCCCTGTGAGGGGCTGTGCGGCCCAGTCAAAAACCGCATGCGCGGTTTTTCTATTGAAAAGCCGGCCGTGCAGGACCCCCGGAGCGGCATGCAGGACCCCTGGAGCGCCGAGCGGGGCCCCTGGAGCGCCGCGCGGGACCCCTGGAGCGCTGAGCGGGACCCCAGGAGCGCTGCGTGGCCGTGTAGCTTACAGGGAACATTGATTATGTCCCCTCAGTTTTGATTCTCCCATCAGAGGAAATAGTTTCCTGTATCTACCCGTTCAAATCTTTTTAACATTTTAAACACCTCCATCAGATCACCCCTCAATCTTCTATACACAAGGGAATACAAGCCAACTTTATGCAACCTGTCCTCATAGTTTAACCCTCTGAGCCCAATATCATTCTGGTGAATCTGTGCTGCAACCCCTCCAAGGCCGATATATTCTTCCTGAGTTTCGGTGCCCGAACCTGAACGCAGTACTCCAGATGAGGTCTGACCAAGGCCCTAAACAACTGAAGCATCATTTCCTTCCCTTAGTATTCCAGCCCCTTTGAGATAAAGGCCTTTTATTGCATTAGCCTTTCTGATTGCTTTTTGTACCTGCCCACTAGCTTTAAATGATTTGTGTACTTGGACTCCCAAATCTCTTTGCTCCTCTACTGATTCTAGTATCGGACCATTCAGAAAAATACTCCGATTTATCTTTCTTGGGGTCCAAAGTGGATGACCTTTCATTTGCAGTGGCTGGCCTCACACGTCCACTGAGAAGAAGCACTTCTTAGAGCTAAATGAGGAAGAAACGGGCAGTGCAAACCAGGAGAGTACAATGCCAGTCAATCAGTCACTCTCACATACCTCCCAATACCTGGCTTCAGAGTAGCACTGGTAGAGGCCTGGAAGCAAGTCACAAACCCATGTGTCAAGGGAACAGTCCATGTCTATCTGGTTATTTGAAAAAAAAATTCGCAAAGGAATCCCACTGTTAAAAACAACAAAAAAAGTATATGCACGAGATGGGGCGGGTTTAGACATACTGTACTAGGGCTAACTGTGCACAGCTCCTTTCCCAGTGTGGGGCTTCAATGGGCAGAATCACGAGATGTGGATAGGGCTGGGGCTGTGACCTCTGCTCCTATCTAGCAAGGTTCCAATTGGGGGCCAAGCTTTGCAAAACTAACCTCTTCTGTTGAATACCCTGCCAGCTCACACCTGCATAATGCTCACCTGGGTGAGGCAGATGTGAGCTGGCAGGGTATTCAACAGAAGAGGCATCCTGATCCGGTCCTCACAGGTCATGTGCTATAAATGAATCGTTGCACCAATATGACAAACTAATGATGAAATGTGGCGAGATAAAGCAAGGGGTCGAGTGCACCCAAATGTGAATTTCTAAGCATTTCACACTCATTACTTCTTATACATTATGAAGACAGCCATAGTAACCAAAAGAAACCTGAAATCATTGATTACATAAAGGTTCGCCAGGAAACAATGAGAGCTGCCCTGCTCATCCTCGAACAGTGCGGTGGGAGTGTCTATGTCCACCCGAGGGGGCAGACAGGACCCCAGTTCAACGACCCATCTGGACAGCACCACCATCAGTGCTGCACCTTCTCGGTACTGTAGCGAAGCATCAGCCTAGGCCATGATCCCAAGTCCCGGGGGTGGGGTCCGAACACACAACCCCTGACCCAGAGGCGAAAGTGCCACCACGGAGACAAGGCTCACACCTGGTCTCCCTCCTTCAATGCAGAGTGGCCCTACCACTTCTAATTTGCCAATTACATAGTTAGGATCTAGGAAAACTGCATCACACACAGCACAAAAAGATTGAGCATATCCACTGACTGCAGGGGAAGCTGAAGTCACCAGGAGCTCAAAAAAAGAGAAAACACAAAGCTTAGGTTAGCAAGAAAGAGAAAGCCAATGGCACAGGTAGGGCAGCCTCAGACAGCTCTTGAAGATATAGGAATATAGGGGACAAGCGAGGTCAGGTAATCAACATTATAATGCTGGGAGTCACTAAAGTGATGGGACAGAAGAGAGAAATTTTTTTTTTTTTTTTATAAAAGGAAATGGAAAAATGTCCAGCCTTTCCCAAATATTTTTCCCATGACTCCAACTTGTTCCTATGTGAATGTGATAGGATTATTTTTGGTAGTGACGTGTGTGTTTAATGTTATTTTGATTGTCACATATTTCACATTCACTAAAAAAGCAGCCAATAGCACACTTTACACTTCACAAGCCTGGATGCTGTTTCAGACTCTACAGACACATTTGATGTGCACCAGATAATCTCCCCATCTGGTTGCGACAAGTGGCTTGGTGGTGCAGGAGCTTGTTTAACTCAGTCTGGCAGAGCCAGATTTCAGATCCCATCAGGCAATTAGACATCAGTCTATTAATAGAAGGGACAGTTAACACAGAGAGGGCTGAAGAACTGCATGACACCCTCCCCATGTGACACATCCTTGCCTATCCTAGAGCTACTAAATCCAAGCAATGTCAGCTATGCTTGTGTCCAAATTTGCAAAGATGTAGATATGAATTTCTAATAGAGGAGGCAGCTATTTATGATCGAGATAGACTTTTTCTGGAAAGACTGAACCTTGTGGATATATCACGATTTTCTCCATTTTCATGAAGTTTTTTCCCCAATCGCACCCATGATAAACTTTCTCTTAGTAAACTTGCACATAACCTTCATTTTGATTGATGGCTGAAAATCTGCAGATTTAAGAAAATTTAGGAGATTAGAAGGAATTATTTTTCTCAGAGTTCTGAAGGTCTGAAAGAAAGTCCCAGCTAAAGCAGTAATGGCATTTCAATTATCTTCTAAGAAAAAAACAACAGAAAATGCTGGAAATATTCAGCAGGCCAGGCAGCATCCGTGGAGAGAGAAACAGAGTTAACGTTTCAGGTCTGGGACCCTTCATCTGTTTCTCTCTCCACAGATGCTACCTGGCCTGCTGAGTATTTCCAGCATTTTCTGTTGTTATTTCAGATTTCCAGCATCCGCAGTATTTTGCTATTGTATCTTCTAAGAAAAACCTGGTTAAACATCTGGTTAGAAATTGGACTGAAGGTACGAACATACGAACAATGGCAGACAGGAAAAGACCCTCTGGTCCATCCAGCCTGTGCCACACTACAGCGATGCCTTGTGCATCACAATATATACACTTCCTACCTCACTGGAAAGCCATGTAATCTCCTGGGGGAGGCGAAAAACCAGAATAAAAACCTAGACCAATTTGAAATCTGGAAAATTCCTCCTTGACCCCCTTAGATGATCAAATCTAGTCCAGGAGATCAACAAGATTGAGAGGTTCAGTACAGACAGAGTTGATCACAGTGGACCTTCTGGGAACCGAGGAGAGCAACTGGTCTGGGGTGAACATGTAGGATGCAAGGTTAAAGCTTGAATATAGTTAGGGAGAACCTTTGTACATGATTGTGGAAGGAACAGGCTCAAATGGTACCAAATGACCTTTTCTCTTGCCATGTATTCATACATACACTACGGATTTATGGTCAGGTCAATAAGCACACTCACCTTGGAATGTCATTTCTCTATTTTTTTTTGTGCAACAACTGATGATCCTCAAAATAAATGTTTTCACACGATTAGAACTTACAGGAAACTTTTTTTTATCCGGCACCGACAGGACCGACGTGGTGCCGGTTCATCAAAAATTCCGGATCACCGAGCGCTATAGTAAAAGATACGAGAGCTGAGAGCTCCGTATAAAGCAACAAACCCTGTTGCTTAGCAACAGGTTCAGAACAATGGCCACAAGTTACAAGTGTCTCTGTAGCTTAGCAACAGCTGCAGCCACACCCTTGCACAGCAACAGATGGAGGGAGGCAAGTAATATGAAGTATGAACCTACTCCTGAATTTTGCCGGTTAACCAAGATTTCCGGTTATTTTAGGTGCTGGTAAATCGAAAGTTTCCTGTATAACAATTCTTAAATAGAGAGTCCCATCTGCACAGTGTCAATTTCCAGTTCCATGTATTTCATCCAGAGTATTTTAAAATAAAGTGGAATTCTTTGCACTCCTTTTAAAGGAAGGTAGTTTTCCACTCCCATTTCAATTTAGTGGGTTGAATGTCTAATGTAGTGTTACTATATTCTATACTTCAATATAACCATCAGTCCATACTTCTTGGCACATACATGTCTCTTTTTGAAGTATACGGCCATGCTCTTGGTAGATAGGCTTTCACTTCGAATGTGTATTCATCGCAGTCAAGACTTGAACCCAGCCTACTCCTGTTAATTCAAAGTCACTTAATCCAAGTCACTGGCTAATTCAAATTTAAACAGCACTATAAAAAAGCCTCCAGTGCTGTTTTATTCCAACTGCTTAATTTGCATTACTGGATAATTCATTGTTTTTTAAATGCACAAAAAAATGAAAAAAGTGTTCTTAAAAGCACGGCCAGAGAAACCAGATCGCAATGCAAGCCCCATTCATGCCGATCTCCCCACACTTGCATCTTTTCAAGATAGCAGGACTTGTACAAGAACAAGAATTCTGAATGGGAGTGTCAAGACTTTACAACATTGCCCGTGAAAGGAGTAACTGTTAGAAGTAATAGAACTGGCCTGAGTGATGATTGTGAATTGGTGCTTTTGAATGATGCAAATTGGCAAAGTGTTAAGTGCTCGCACCACTCGACATCCTAACTGTTATTGAGATAGAAAAAGTGAAACTGGTTTGTCTGCGAGCCAGAGCAGGCCTCCAAAGTGAAAGAAAGCGAGTATTCAATATATACCCTTCTATATAGTGCCTTTAACTAAATCCCGCTCCAACCTATTTTAAAATTCATTCGTGGGATGTGGGCGTCGCTGGCAAGGCCAGCATTTATTGCCCATCACTAGTTGCCCTCGAGAAAGTGGTGGTGACCCGCCTTCTTGAATCGCTGCAGTCCATGTGGTGAAGGTACTCCCATAGTGCTGTTAGGGAGGGTGTTCCAGGATTTTGACCCAGCGACGATGAAGGATCGGCGATATACTTCCACGTCACGATGGTGTGTGACTTGGAGGGGAACTTGGAGGTGGTGGTGGTCCCATGCACTTGCTGCCCTTGTCCTTCTAGGTGGTAGAGCGCGGGTTTGGGAGGTGCTGCTGAAGAAGCCTTGGCGAGTTGCTGCAGTGCATCTTGTAGATGGTACACACTGCAGCCATGGTGCGCCGGTGGTGGAGGGAGTGAATGTTTAAGGTGGTCGATGGGGTGTCAATCAAGCGGGCTGCTTTGTTCTGGATGGTGTTAAGTTTCTTGAGTGTTGTTGAAACTGCACTTATCCAGGCAAGTGGAGAGTATTCCATCACACTCCTGACTTGTGCCTTGTAGTTGGTGGAAAGGCTTTGGGGAGTCAGGAGGTGAGACACTCGCCGCAGAGTACCCAGCCTCTGACCTGCTCTTGTTGCCACAGTATTTAGGTGGCTGGTCCAGTTAAGTTTCTGGTCAATGGTGACCCCCCAGGATATTGATAGTGGGGGGTTCGGCGATGATAATGCCGTTGAATGTCAAGGGGCAGTGGATAGACGCTCGCTTGCTGGAGATAGTCATTGCCTGGCACTTGTGTGGCGTGAATGTTACCTGCCACTTATCAGCCCAAGCCTGAATGTCGTCCAGGCCTTGTTGCATGCAGGCATTGACTGCTTCATTTTCTGAGGAGTTGCAAATGGCACTGAACACTGTGCAGTTATCAGTGAACATCCCCACTTCTGACCTTATGATGGAGGGAAGGTTAAGATGAAGCAGCTGAAGATGGTTGGGCCTAGGTCAATGCCCTGAGGAACTCCTGCAGCGATGTCCTGGGGCTGTGATGATTGACCTCGAACCACCACAACCATCTTCCTTTGTGCTAGGTATGACTCCAGCCAGTGGCGAGTTTTCCCCCTGATTCTCATTGACTTCAGTTTTACTAGGGCTCCTTGATGCCACACTCGGTGAAATGCTGCCTTGATGTCAAGAGCAGTCACTCACCTCACCTCTGGAATTCAGCTCCTTTGTCCATGTTTGGACCAAGGCTGTAATGAGGTCTGGAGCCGAGTGGTCCTGGCAGAACCCAAACTGGGCATCAGTGAGCAGGTTATTGCTGAGTAAGTGCTGCTTGATAGCACTGTCGACAACACCTTCCATCACTTTGCTGATGATTGAGAGTAGACTGATGGGACGGTAATTGGTCGGATTTGATTTGTCCTGCTTTTCGTGGACAGGACATACCTGGGTAGCTTTCCCACATTGTCGGATACGATGCCAGTGTTGTAGCTGTACTGGAACAGCTTGGCTAGAGGCGCAGGTAGTTCTGGAGCACAAGTCTTCAGTACGACAGCCGGGCTGTTGTTGGGGCCCATAGCCTTTGCGCTCAGCCGTTTCTTGATATCACGTGGAGTGAATCGAATTGGCTGAAGACTGGCTTCTGTGGTGGTGGGGACCTCAGGAGGAGGCCGATATGGATCATCCACTCGGCACTTCTGGCTGAAGATGGTTGCAATCGTTTCAGCTTTGTCTTTTGCACTCACATGCTGGGCTCCATCATCATTGAGGATGGGGATATTCATGGAGCCTCCTCCTCCCGTTAGTTGTTTAATGGTCCACCAACATTCACGACTGGATGTGGCAGGGCTGCAGAGCTTTGATCTGATCCATTGATTGTGGGATCGCTTAGCTCTGTCTGTAGCATGCTGTTTCTGCTTTTTAGCATGCATGTAGTCCTGTGTTGCAGCTTCCCCAGGTTGGCACTGCATTTTTAGGTACGCCTGCTGCTGCTCCTGGCAAGTTCTTCTACACTCCTCAGGGTTGGTCCCTGGCTTGATGGTAATGGTAGAGTGAGGGATATGTTGGGCCATGAGGTTGCAAATTGTGGTGGAATACAATTCTGCTGCTACTGATGGCTCACAGCGCCTCATGGATGCCCAGTTTTGAGCTGATAGATCTGTTCTGAATCTATCCCATTTAGCACAGTGGTAGTGCCACACAACATAATGGAGGGTGTCCTCAGTGTGAAGATGGGACTTCATCTCCACAATGACTGTGCAGTGGTCACTACTACCAATGATGTCATGGACAGATGCATCTGCGACAGGTAGATTGGTGAGGACGAGGTCAAGTAGGTTTTCCCCACCTGTCGCAGGCTCAGACTGGCAGCTATGTACTTCAGGACTCGGCCAGCTCAATCAGTAGTGGTGTTACAGAGCCACTCTTGGTGATGGACATTGAAGTCCCCCACCCAGAGTTGCTACCCTCAGTGCTTTTTCCAAGTCAGGTTCAACATGGAGGAGTACTGATTCATCAGCTGAGGGGGGGCAGTAGGGGCAGTAGGTGGTAATCAGCAGGAGGTTTCCTTGCCAATGCTTCACCTGAAGCCATGAGATTTCATGGGGTCCAGAGTCAATGTTGAGGACTCCCAGGGCCACTCCTTCCAGACTGTATACTACGGTGCCACCACCCCTGGTGGGTCTGCCCTGTCGTTGGGCCAGGACATACCCAGGGATGGTGATGGAGGAGTTTGGGACATTGGCTGAAAGGTATGATTCCGTGGGTATGGCTATGTCAGGATGTTGCTTGACTAGTCTGTGGGACAGCTCTCCCAATTTTGGCACAAGTCCCCAGATGTTGGTAAGGAGGACTTTGCAGAGTCGACTGGGCTGGGTGAGCTGTTGTCGTGTCCATAGCCGGTGCCGAGATCGATGCCGGGTGGTCCGTCCAGTTTTATTCTTATTGTTTTTCGTAGCGATATTTTACAACTGAGTGGCTCGCTAGGCCATTTCAGCGGGCAGTTGAGAGTCAACCACATTGCTGTGGGTCTGAAGTCACAGACCAGGTAACAACGGCAGATTTCCTTCCCGAAAGGACATTAATGAACCAGATGGGTTTTTACGACAATCCGATAGTGTCATGGTCACCATTACTGATACTGGTAATTATTCCAGATTTATTTAATTAACTGAATTTAAATTCCCCAGCTGCCGTGGTGGGATTTGAACTCGCGTCTCCGGATCATTAATCCAGGCCGCTGGATTACTAGTCCAGTAACAAAACCACTATGCTACCGTTCCCCTAACCTTATTATTTGTTTTAACCTTAAAACGTTAGCATCTAAACAAATATTTTTTAAGAAAACAGAACAAAACATCTGAGCTGCTGGGACCAGCCAAACACAAATTTCCTTATTCGGAGGTTGCTCGTGAACTTCATTTGAACTCTCAGATAATCACCCCAAGAACCATCATTAATCACCAGCCCATTTTCAAATGGGTGGCAGAAACGGACTAATTAAGTACCTCAACTGAACATTTACACGTTAACAGGTCATTTTTTTTAATTTTTTTAAATCAAATGGCACGAGATATCAATCTGCTGTACTGAGCCACAGCTGAAAAGAACAAACTTGCATTTATATAGCGCCTATCACAAGCTCAGGATGTCCCAAAGTGCTTTGCAACTAATAAAGAACTTTTTGAAGAGTAGTCACTGTTGTAATGGAGGAAATGCCACAGCCAATTTGCACACAGCAAGGTCACACAATTAGCAATGTGATAATGACCAGATAATCTGTTTTTTTAAGTGATGTTGGTTGAGAGATAAATATTGGCCAGGACAACAGAGAGAACGCCCCACCTCTACTTCAAATAGTGCCATGAGAGCACAGACAGGGCCTCGGTTTAATGTCTCATCCGAAAGACGGCACTTCCGACAGTGTAGCACTCCCTCAGTGCTGCACTAGAGTATCAGTGTAGATTTTGTGCTCAAGCCTCAAGAGTGGGACCTGAACCTACGACCGTCTGGCTCAGAGGCGAGAGTGCTACCAACTGAGCCACAGCTGAACCGGGAGTGGGAGAATTACTAACAAGTTCCAATAATAAACTCATTAAAATTGTAAACTGCCATTTCTTTAAAAAAAAACTAAAATTCTGCAGAATTCTTCTTGTTCCCATTTTAGAAAGGCAGCCAGGGCTGTGAGCGCCCTGTAGGTTTGGCTGGTTTCCCCAACAGGGCTTTGCAAACACTGGAACAGTTTCTAACAAGCAATGTTGGAAAGTCCGATTGCTATCTGCACACATTCAAACTGAAAGGCTGTCGAGAAAACAGAACTTTTTACTACTCCAATAAACCACTTGTGTGGGCCAGCACTGAAGTGTACACACAGTAACATTACATCAAAGATTATATATACTAAGTTGAAATGAGAGAAAAAGCTACCATCCCTGAAAGGAGATCAAAGAATTCCATTTTATTTTAAAATAAATTAGCACTTCAGGTGAGTTGTGTCAAGCTGGGAATTGAGCACCATGTAAACCTTGTATGGACACTGGATAGATGGGTTAAGTAACAGTATAATTAATCGTATCAAAGTATTTTTTTAAAAGTTTTAAGTTGTTCAATTGTTGCACACAGAAATGCCATTCCAGAGCCAATGTATTCTTGCCTCACCTGTGAATCCAGTGTAAATTGAACCTATAATACAATATATACACATAAATATATAAAGATGGGCCGAATCTTGCTGGAAAAATAACGGTGTGTTAACGATGCATGCAGTTATTAACACGCAAATCGGCCAGCAAGTTCAGCGGATTAAGAGATACGGCGCAAGTTGCGAATCTCTAGAAATTGCTGGTCAATTTATGCTGCTCTGCCATTTGCTTCGCACAAACAGTATCTTGCCCTTAGCCTCTGTTATTTTAAAAAACTTCCTGGATTTGCACATTAAATGCACCGCAGTAAGTTGGGCTGGTAATTAAGATCACATGTACCTTTTTGAACACCATGATAAGTGTTAATGCAATGCTAAACAACCTCTCTGGCTCAGAAAGGGAACAAGTTAAACTGTCCAAGCTCATCCTGCATATAGTGAAATGTTGTTAGAGGTTTTAAAACTGTCAAATTTTAAATTTTCCTTTCTGTCTTTTTTTAAATCTTGCTCTCTTAATCCAATCGATCTTTTCCTCTTTATTTCTCTTTTTGTACCTGATTTGTCTTTAATTCACTGACTCTAATTCATCCTCGTTCCCTGTCGTTCCTGTTTCTTTCTCAATCCTTGAATCTCATTGCTAAGGAGATACACCATTGGTTCACTAAGGTCCCAGATGTGCCGTTGCCCACGCCATTATAAACTCGTGCTTCAAGCAAGTTACGGCGCAAACATTTTTTGAGTTGAAGGGTGCAGGAAAAAGTCTAACTAACGGCGTACGCCATGAGATGCCCAGCTCCAGCAAGATCTGGGCCAGTACGTTTAGGTTCCAGCACTACAACATAGCATATAATAAAGATCGGTTTTAATAATTGTAGTTGGTGCTTTTAAAAAAAAATTGCGCAACTAGCATTTCTATAGTGCCTTTAACGTAGTAAAATGTCACAAGGCACTTCACGGGAGCGTGATCAGACAAAAATTGACACCAAGTCAAAGAAGGAAACATTAGGACAGATGACCAAAATCTTGGCCAAAGAGGTAGATTTTAAGGAGCATCTTAAAGGAGGATAGAGATGTGAAGAGGTTTAGGGAGATTACAGTACAATCACTCCAACAACTCACTTAGATTGCAACAACACACAATGCTGCAAATACAAAGCAAGTCGTCAACATCTGAAAGAGGAAATAGGTTTAACATTCCAGTTGAGGCCCTTCATCAGAAATAATGAAAACTTTGATGAAGCAGTTCATTTGAGCATATCTTTCTTTTTCAGTTTCTGACTAGCCTGTTGATTGAAATAATACAATATGCTGGAAACAGATATCAAACATCAAGGCCTGGAGATTCCACTCGGTTGCGCTGATTTCCCTCCCTGGAGCAATTCACTGTAAATCGGCCAAACCAGCGCACAAGATTGCAGAATCTGAAGCGCAAATTACCTCCAGCACATATCGAGTTTCTGCGATCTTTTGCGCTAGTTTAAAAAAACATCGCCCTTGAAGTTAGCCCCGCCCACCAAATTGGCCACACTTCCAGATCGAATTAATCACCCAATGTGAGCTTCCGCTAACTGCGGCCGTTTGCAGGCCTTCGAGGAGGCTCTTAAGGTGAAGGTTTTTTTTTTAGGCGTAAGGGCATTAATAATAAGCATGTTTTAAAAGCTATTTTTTTTTTTTTTAATTTACTAAGAAACTGACTACTGTACACCAATATAATTAGCAAATGGTTCTGTAGAGTTTTCTTAGTCATTTTCAGTTATTTAAAAATTGGGTTATGCATAGGTGGTGGACCAGACACTCTGTTTAAAAATGCTTATTTTTTTGTGATTAAACCCATTTCCTAAAAGTTACTGGTCGGAATTTTCTCAAGGGAGGCGGGTGGGGGGCCTCTGAGGCAGGCAGAAAACTCGGGAGGCCGGGTTTCCCGCAGGTCCTGCCGACTTTAATGGAGGCCTCGTGGTGGGGTCGCCAATCGCGCGGGGGTGGGTTGGATAGGGACCCTGGTCCCTGGATCCAGGAGGTAGGTATAAAGCCACTTATCTCCTGGATGCAGCAGTCCCAGCCTTGGTTTAACTGCCGGGTTTCACACAATTCGTGCAGTTAAATTCAAAATGGAGGTGAAAAAAGAGAGGCTTCCAGCCTCATTATAATATTTAAATTTACGTTTTGCCCCCTGGGAGCGGGTTGGTCGCCTGCCCCCCCCCCCCCCCGTCAAAACCGTAAGTGGGCGGGATCAGGTCAGGAATCCCGTTTTTAACAATTTAACTGCCCCTGTGTTCCAAACCCACCCGTTTTTTTAATGGGAAAATTCCGGCTAAATGTGTTGCATAAGAACATAAGAATTAGAAGCACCAACATTTAATAACTTCTCACCATTTAAAAAATATTCTGTTTTCCTATTCTTCCTATCAAAATGAATAATCTCACGTTTCCCGACATTATACTCCATCTGCCACATTATTACCCACTCACTTAACCTGTCTATATCCCTTTGCAAGCTCTTTGTGTCCTCCTCACAGCTTACTGTCCCACCTAGCTTTGTATCTTCAGCAAACTTGGATACAATACACTCGGTCCATGACAGTATTGGTAGCAGTGACCATCGCAAGTCCTTGTAGAGACGAAGTCCCATCTTCGCACTGAGGAAACCCTTCATTATGTTGTGTGGCACTACCGCCGTGCTAAATGGGATAGATTCAGAACAGATCTAGCAGCTCAAAACTCAGCATCCAAGAGGCTCTGTGGGCCATAAACAGCAGCAGAATTCTATTCCACCACCATTTGTAACCTCATGGCCCAGCATATCCCTCACTCTACCATTACCATCAAGCATGCCAGGAGCAACACCAGGCGTACCTAAAAATAAGCAGCCAACCTGGGGAAGCTGCAACACAGGACGACATAGATGCTAAACAGCAGAAGCAGTATGTTAAAGACAGAGCTAAGCGATACCACAACCAACGGATCAGAGCAAAGCGCTGCAGTGCTGCTACATCCAGTCATGAATGGTGGTGGACAATTCAACAGCTAACGGGAGGAGGAGGCTCCATGAACATCCCCATCCTCAATGATGGCGGAGCCCAGCACATGAGTGCAAAAGACAAGGCTGAAGCATTTGTAATCAACTTCAGCCAGAAGTGCTGACTGGATGATCCATTTCAGCCTCTTCCTGAGGTCCCCATTACAGAAGCCAGTCTTCAGCCAATTCGATTCACTCCACGTGATATCAAGAAACGACTGAGTGCACAGCAAAGGTTACGGGCCCTGACAACATCCCAGCTGTCATGCTGAAGACTTGTGCTCCAGAACTAGCTGCACCACTAGTCAAGCTGTTCCAGTACATCTACACTGGCATCTATCCGACAATGTGGAAAACTGCTCAAGTATGTCCTGTCCACAAAAAGGACAAATCCAATCCGGCCAATTACCGCCCCATCAGTCTGCTCTCAATCATCGGCAAAGTGATGGAAGGTGTCATTGATAGTGCTACCAAGTGGCACTTACTCACCAATAACCTGCTCACTGATGCTCAGTTTGGGTTCCACCAGGACCACTCGGCTCCAGACCTCATTACAAACTTGGTCCAAACATGGACAAAAGAGCTGAATTCCAGAGGTGAGGTGAGAGTGACTGCCCTTGACATCAAGGCAGCATTTCACCGAGTGTGGCATCAAGGAGCCCTAGTAAAACTGAAGTCAATGAGAATCAGAGGGAAAACTCTCCACTAGCTGGAGTTATACCTAGCACGACCTCTCTCTTCAGCAACACGGCGCACTCTATCTCAAAGCTGTCCGGGTCCACAGTGCCATTTCATCCTTCGACTCATCCGACGCTTCAACAAAAAACTTTTTCTCTTCCTTTCCGATGTCAAGGATCGCAAGCTTCATCAACTCTTGGACACCAACGCCCCTCCGGAACCTTCTTCCCCTTCACTTTCCTCTGAAACCCCTTCTCCCAATCTCACCCCCTACCGCGTTTTCACCATCCCCTCTGACCTTCCACTCTCTGACCCCGAACGATCAGTCCGCAGCAAAGGCCTGAGCTTCATCCCCTTACGCCCCCACCTCAATTAATTTCTAGCTCGGCACGATGTTGAGCTCTTTTTCCGCTGCCTTCGGCTCCGTGCCCACTTCTTTGGCCAGGAGTCTTCCCCCCGCACGACTGAACCTTTCTCCCGCTTGCAGAATTCCCATTCTACCTGGACCCCTCCCCCTGGCCTCTTACCCTCTAGATCTTTTCATTGCTAACTGCCGCCGTGACATCGGCCGTCTCCATTTCTCTGCTCCCCTCACTCACTCCAACCTATCTCCCTCTGAACTTGCAGCACTCCATTCTCTTAGATCCAACCCTGACATTGTCATTAAACCCGCTGACAAGGGTGGTGCTGTTGTTGTTTGGCGTACAGACCTCTATCTAGCGGAAGCTGAACGCCAACTCTCCGACACCTCCTCCTACCCCCACCTGGACCATGACCCCACTACCGAACATCAAACCACCATTTCCAAGACTGTCACTGACCTCATCTCCTCTGGAGATCTTCCCCCCAGCTGCCACCAACCTCATAGTTCCCCAACCCCGCACAGCCCGCTTCTACCTCCTTCCCAAGGTCCACAAACAGGACTGCCCTGGTAGACCCATCGTTTCAGCCTGTTCTTGCCCCACGGAACTTATCTCTTCCTATCTCGACTCTTATCTTTTCTCCCCTTGTCCAGTCTCTTCCCACCTACATCCACGACTCTTCGGATGCCCTCCGCCACTTTAACAGTTTCCAGTTTCCTGGCCCTAACCGCTTCCTTTTCACCATGGACGTACAATCCCTCTACACCTCTATCCCCCACCAGGATGGCCTGAGGGCGCTCCGCTTCTTCCTTGAACAGAGGCCCGTCCAGTCCCCATCCACCACCACCCTCCTCCACCTGGCTGAACTTGTTCTCACATTGAACAACTTCTCCTTTAACTCCACTCATTTCCTCCAAATCAAAGGTGTTGCTATGGGTACCCGCATGGGTCCTAGCTATGCCTGCCTTTTCGTGGGCTATGTGGAACAATCTTTGTTTCAGTCCTACTCAGGTCCCCTCCCTCACCTCTTTTTCCGATACATTGATGACTGTATCGGTGCCGTTTCCTGCTCTCGCCCCGAACTAGACAATTTCATTCACTTTGCCTCCAATTTCCACCCTTCCCTCACCTTCACATGGTCCATCTCTGACTCTTCCCTTCCCTTCCTCGACTTCTCCGTCTCCATCTCTGGGGATAGATTATCGACCAATATTCACTACAAGCCCACTGACTCCCACAGCTACCTGGGCTACACTTCCTCCCACCCCGCCTCCTCTAAGGACTCTATTCCATTCTCCCAGTTTCTCCGTCTCCGCCGTATCTGCTCCGACGATGCCACCTTCCACACCAGTGCTTCCGACATGTCTTCCTTTTTCTGCAACCGAGGATTCCCCTCTACCGTGGTCAACACGGCCCTCGACCGTGTCCGTTCTATCTCCCGCACTTCTGCCCTCACCCCTGCCCATCCCTCCCGGAACCACGATATGGTTCCCCTTGTCCTCACCTTTCACCCCACCAACCTCCACATTCAACGGATCATCCTCCGCCATTTCCGCTACCTCCAAAGTGATCCCACCACCAAACAAATCTTCCCCTCCCCTCCCCTTTCAGCATTCCGTAGGGACCGCTCCCTCCGAGACACCCTAGTCCACTCCTCTATCACCCCAAACAGCCCTTCCCCTTCGCCTGGCACCTTCCCGTGCAAGCGCAGGAGATGTAACACCTGCCCCTATACCTCCCCCCTTCCCACTGTCCAGGACCCCAAACACCCCTTCCAGGTGAAACAGCGATTTACTTGTACTTCTTGCAATCTAGTATACTGTATTCGCTGCTCACGATGCGGTCTCCTCTACATTGGGGAGACCAAACGCAGATTGGGTGACCGCTTTGCGGAACACCTCCGTTCAATCCGTACGGGTGACCCCGAGCTTCCCGTCGCCTGTCATTTTAATTCACCGCTCCATTTCCACTCGGACCTCACCGTCCTTGGCCTCTTGTATTGTTCCACGGAAGCTCAACGTAAACTCGAGGAACAGCAACTCATCTTCCGACTAGGCACTTTGCAGCCTTCCGGACTCAATATCGAGTTCAACAATTTCAGATCATAACCTCGGCCCCTATTACTTTTTAACTTATAATTTTTTCCACCCCTTTGTTTTGGGTCCTCCTTTCCCCTCCCCCCCACTCCTTTCCTTTTGTTTCTCTCTCTCACCTGGCAGCTGTCTCTTACCTGCCAGTACACTTCACACCTAATCTCAGCTGCCTTTTGTCTCCACGGGCCTATTACCATCTCGTCTGGCTTCGAATACCTTTTATTGTCTCTTTTGTTTGATCGCAGCCTTGCCTTCGATCTATTTTATTTTCTTTCCAATTTTGAAGGGTTTCAACCCAAAACTTCAACTCAAATTTCTCTCCACGGATGTTGCCTGACCTGCTGAGTTTTTCCAGCATTTTCTGTTGTTACAAAGGAAGATGGTTGTGGTTGTTGGAGGCCAATCATCTCAGCCCCAGGATAAATGTCTTCAGCTGCTTCATCAATGACATTCCCTCCATCATAAGGTCAGAAATGGGGATGTTCACGGATGATTGCATTGTTCACTTCCGTTCGCAACTCCTCAGATAATGAAGCAGTCCATGCCCACATGCAGCAAGACCTGGACAACATTCAGGCTTCGGCTGATAAGTGGCAAGTAATATTCGCGCCACACAAGTGCCAGGCAATGACTATCTCCAGCAAGCGAGAGCCTAACCACCTCCTCTTGACATTCAATGGCATTACCATCGCCGAATCCCCCACCATCAACATCCTGGGGGTCACCATTGACCAGAAACTTAAACCAGCCACGCAAATGCTATGGCCACAAGAGCAGGTCAGTGGCTGGGTATTCTGTGGCGAGTGTCTCACCTCTTGACTCCCCAAAGCCTTTCCACCATCTACAAAGCACAAGTCAAGAGTGTGATGGAATACTCTCTACTTGCCTGGATGAGTGCAGCTCCAACAACACTCAAGAAGCTCGACATCATCCAGGACAAAGCAGCCTGTTCGACTGGCACCCCATCCACCACCTTAACCATTCACTCCCTCCAGGCACTGTGGCTGCAGTGTGTACCATCTATAAGATGTACTGCAGTAACTTGCCAAGGCTTCTTCGACAGCACCTCTCAAACCCACGACCTCTACGACCTAGAATGATAAGAGTAGCACTCCCATGGGAACATCACCACCTTCAAGTCCCCCTCCAAGTCACACACCATCCTGACTTGGAAATATATCGCTGTTCCTTCATCATCGCTGGGTCAAAATCCTCAACTCCCTCCTTAACAGCACTTTGGGATTACCTTCACTACACGGACTGCAGCGCTTCAAGAAGGCGGCTCACCACCACCTTCTGAAGGGCAATTAGGAATGAGCGATAAATGCTGGCCTTGCCAGTGACACCCACATCCCATGAACGTATAAAAAAAGTCCCTTCATCTAAGTCATTAATGTAGATTGTAAATAGCTGAGGCCCAAGCACCGATCCTTGCAACACCCCACTAGTTACAGCCTGCCAACCTGAAAATGACCCGTTTATCCCTACACTTGTTTTCTGTCCATTAACCAATCCTCTATCCATGCTAATACATTACCCCCAACTCCATGAGCTCTTATCTTGCGTAACAACCGTTTGTGGCACCTTATCGAATGCCGATATTTAAGAAGGGGGATGGGCGTATTTAAGAAGGGGGGTGGAACATGCCCAGGGAATTATAGATCAGTCAGCTTAACATCAGTGGTAGGAATAATAATAGGATCCCTATTAAAGGAGACAATAGAAGAATGTAGGAATTAACGAATTCCTACGAATAACTGAGATCGACACCAGAGAACAATTAAACAGGTCTTTACTCAACGGAGATGCCACGAGGACTGCCTGGGCAGTCCCATGGTTTGCGAGGTGACGTCATCGCGTTTGCCCGCGTTTTTCCGCGCTCTTAAAGGGGCCACGCCCCGTACATGCAAACTCTATATACAAAACATAGTAATGCCTAACACAATGGTACAGGTTTAGGCTGGTGTTAGAACATCGTTAAAGAGAATTATATACAGTTAGCCAGAGTCATTCAGTGGTTCTGCCACACGCGCCCCCCCAGAATTCACTTTAACGGACAAAGTCAAACGGTGAGGGGGTCTGACAAGCCTGTCAGAACGACTCCTGTACTCTCGAGGCGGAGGCTGCTGGGCGGCTGACGGTCTGGCGGGCGGTCGCACTTGTTCTGCCGTAACGACGACGGGTGGCCGACCCCGTCTCGGCGGTTGTGCTGTCTCGACGGGGCGGTCGCGGTCCAAATGTGCTGGCTTTAAGCGGTCGACCGAAATGTGGTCTGGTTTACCACCGACATCTACCATGAAGGTTTTGTCCCCTGCTTCCAACACGCGGAAGGGACCGGTATATGGGGCCTTGAGCGGATCCCTATGTGCGTCATGGCGAATAAAAACATTTTCAGCTTTGTGAAGCTCCGGGGGAACGTGTGACCTCTGCGGCCCGTGGTGCGAAGTGGGCACCGGTGCGAAACAACTGGTCGCCTCTTGGTGACTAGCAAGCTGGGCAGACGCGGACCATTGCTCCGTCGATGTTGGTAGGAAGTCCCCTGGGACCCGCAGCGGCTGACCATACACAAGCTCCGCTGATGACAAGTGAAGGTCTTCTTTGGGGGCCGTGCAAAGGCCCAACAGGACCCACAGTAGCTTGTCTGCCCATCCAGCGTCCTGGAGGCTGGCTCTCAGGGCGGCCTTCATTGACCGGTGGAAGCGTTCGCAGAGGCCATTCGGCTGTGGGTGGTAGGCTGTGGTGCGGTGTAATTTGACACCGAGTCCTTGGGCCACTGCATTCCAGAGTTCAGAGGAAAACTGCGGTCCCCTGTCTGACGAAATAGCGGCGGGTACTCCGAAACGGGCGATCCAGGAGGAAATGAACGCCCTGGCCACGTCCGCCGAAGTAGTGGATGACAGGGGGACCGCTCTGGCCATCTGGTGGTGCGGTCAACCATGGTCAGGATGTGTGAAAAACCATGGGAGGGTGGGAGTGGTCCTACCAGGTCCACGTTGACGTGGTCAAAACGTCGCTCCGGAACTGTGAAGGCGGCCAACGGAGCTTTGATGTGGCGCTGTACCTTGGCCTTTTGGCAGACCACGCAGGTGTTGGCCCAGTCGCGGAAATCCTTATGCATGCCATGCAAATTTCGCCGACATCAGTTTCTGAGAGGCCTTCATTCCAGGGTGTGACAACCCATGTATAGCGTCGAACACTTTGCGGCGCCAGACGACCGGCATGACAGGGCGAAGATCCTGTACGAAGACGTCACACAACAGCGTGGTACCTGCCGAATGGAACTTGACGTCGGCCAACTGGAGGCCAGTGATGGCCATTCGGTAAGCTTGGACTTCCCGGTCTGAGGCTTGGTCCGCTGCCATGAGGGTGTAGTCGATGCCCAAATGAACCATATTGACGATCGCGCGGGAGAGGCAGTCTGCCACCAGGTTGTCCTTACCGGCCACGTGCCGAATATCCGTGGTGAATTCGGATATGTAGGTCAGTTGACGCTGCTGTCGGGCTGACCACGGTTCGGCGGTCTTGGACATTGCAAAGGTCAGCGGCTTATGGTCCACAAAAGCGGTGAAAGGACGTCCTTCCAGAAGGAACCGAAAATGGCGGATGGCCAGAAAAGGGCAACTCCCGGTCAAACGTGCTGTATGCTCTCTCGTTCTGCCATAGTTGACGGCTGAAGAATGCCAACGGCTGCCACGTCCCGTTCACCCACTGCTGTTGCACGGCACCGACTGCGTAGTCCGACGCATCTGTGGTGAGGGCGATGCTGGCTCCTGGCAGCGGGTGCGCCAGCATAGTTGCGTTGGCTAAGGCGCTTTTGGTGTCGGCGAATGCTCGGGCCATATCATCCGTCTAGTCTACCGGGTTCTTGCCAGTCTTGCCCTCGAGGGCCTCATATAGGGGCTGCATGAGTAGTACCGCCTTAGGCACGAAACGGTGGTAAAAGTTTACCATGCCTAGGAATTCCTGCAGGGCCTTTATGTTCTGCGGGCGTGGAAAGGATGTCACCGCCTCTACCTTCGAAGTTAAAGGAACCGCTCCCTCTGAGGTGATGCGATGCCCCAGGAAGTCAATTTGGTGCAGGCCAAACTGACACTTGGCCGGGTTGATAATCAGGCCGTGTTGGCTGAGGCGTCAAAAAAGGGTGCGTAGGTGACAGGTATGTTCTTCCTTAGTAGGACTGGCAATTAGAATATCATCCAGGTAGACGAAGAGGAACTGGAGGTCCCGCAGCACGGAGTCCATCAGGCGTTGGAAAGCCTGGGCAGCGTTCTTTAGCCCAAACATCATCCGTAAAAACTCGAAGAGGCCGAATGGGGTGATGACTGCGGTCTTCTGGATGTCTTGTGGATGAACTGGGACCTGGTGGTAGCCCCGGACGAGGTCGACTTTTGAGAACACGGTGTTCCCTGCCAAATGGGCAGAGAAATCCTGGATATGGGGGATCGGGTACCGATCAGGAGTGGTGGCGTCGTTTAGTCATCGATAGTCGCCGCATGGCTGCCATCCGCCGCCAGGCTTCGGGACGATATGGAGGGGTGAAGACCAGGGACTATTCGACCGGCGAATAATCCCTAACCGTTCCATGGTTGCGAACTCTGCCTTTGCGACTGCCAGCTTGCCAGGTTCTAGGCGCCGGGACCGCGCGTAGACCGGGGGCCGTTGGTGGTGATGTGGTGTTCCACACCATGTTTCGTGGCTGTGGAGGAGAACTTGGGTCTTGTCAGGTCGGGGAATTCGCTGAGCAGGCGAGCGTACTCATCAGGAGTCGGGAACGCACAGGAGACGGTGCGTGACGTAGTGTTACTGCGGTAACACGGAAGAGAATTAAAAGTTGCTGCGCTGATCAGCCGCCGGTTCCTAACGTCGACCAGGAGGCTGTTGGCGCACAGGAAATCCGCGCCAAGGAGGGGCTGGGAAACTTTGGCCGTAACAAACTCCCAGTGAAAACGTTGCCCCCCCGAGGCACAACTCCACTCGTCGTCTGCCGAAGGTCCGAATCGTTCCGCCATTGGCCGCTTCAAGGGCGGGGCCGTGATTCCCCATCTGCACATCGAGGGCGGACGCGGGTAAAATGCCGCACTGCGCTCCGGTGTCGCACAGAAAACAACGACCGGAGAGAGTATCAGTGATGAAGAGCAATTTTCCCGCGTTGCCGATCGCCATCGCGGCCGCGGGGTGCCCGTTAGACCCGTTCCTCAGTGGTCGCAGTGTCAGTCGTTGGTTTTTTGGGGGAAAACTGCAGGGAGGGCGGCAACGCTTCGTTTTCGCGCCGAACTGCGCGCGATAGAAACACAGTCCAACAGGCGGACGAGCTGGGGCAGCGTCTGCCGGGGATGGGTGTCTCGTGGCGGCGCAGTGATGCCGAGTTACAGCGAAAATTTTGTCAGCCTCCGCAGCGAGTGTTGCGCAGTCTTCTATTTCAGATCTGGCCAGGGCAGCTTGTACCTGTTCAGGCAGTTGGCTGAGGAAAATCTCGCGGAATAGGAAACATTCCCGTTCTGAGCCCAGGAGTGTGAGCATTTGGCTCATCAACTCTGAAGGCTTGGAGTCCCCGAGCCCGGGCATAGCGAGTAATCGACAGGCACGCTCCGATTTTGTGAGCCCGAAAACCTGCAGTAATCGCGCTTTGAGGGTTTCATACTTGCGCTCCGTTGGGGGGTTTTCCAGGAGGCTGACGATCCGAGAGGCGGTAGAGCTGTCAAGTGCGGAGACCACGTAAAGATACTTGGTCTGATCCGCATCGATGTTCCTCAGGGCGAACTGGGCCTCGACCTGAATAAACCACAAGGGCGCTTGCTGCTCCCAGAACTGCGGTAGCTTTAGTGAAATGGTGTTTGCTTCCATGCTGTGCTCTTCTTTTGTGAAAACGTTCACAAAAACGGGGTCACCAATGTAGGAATTAACGAATTCCTACGAATAACTGAGATCGACACCAGAGAACAATTAAACAGGTCTTTACTCAACGGAGATGCCACGAGGACTGCCTGGGCAGTCCCGTGGTTTGCGACGTGACGTCATCGCGTTTGCCCGTGTTTTTCCGCGCTCTTAAAGGGGCCACGCCCCGTACATGCAAACTCTATATACAAAACACAGTAATGCCTAACACAATGGTACAGGTGTAGGCTGGTGTTAGAACATCGTTAAAGAGAATTATATACAGTTAGCCAGAGTCATTCAGTGGTTCTGCCACAAGAACATCTAGAAACCAAAATATAATAATGCATCGTCAACATGAATTTCAAAAGGGAAAGTCCTGCTGGACCAACCTTACTGAATTTTTTGTAGACAATGGTAATGCAGTAGATGTAATTTATCTGGATTTTTAAAAGGCCTTCGATAAGGTACCCCATAATAGACTGATGAACAAGGTCAGAGAATACAGAGTCAGGGGACAAGTAGCAGAATGGATTGCTGGCTGGCTTCAGGACAGAAAGCAGAGGGTGGGAGTAAAGGGTAGCTATTCACAGTGGCAGAAGGTGGGTCATGGTGTTCCACAAGGATCAGTGCTGGGACCACTGCTGTTCACAATTTACATTAACGATTTAGACTTTGGAATCAAAAACACAATTTCTAAATTTGCGGATGACACCAAATTGGGGGGCATAGTCAATACTGAGGAGGACTGCAACAAGTTACAGGAGGACATTAATAAACTTGCAGAATGGGCATATAATTGGCAAATGAAGTTCAACACAGATAAATGTGAGGTATTACATTTTGGTAGGAAGAATAGGGAGTCAATTATCAATTGGAGGGTGCGAGTCTAGGTGGGGTAGAGGATCAAAGGGATCTAGGAGTACAAATACACAAATCACAAAGTTGCGACACAGACACAGGCAAGGCCATAAAAAAAGCAAACCAAATACTAGGATTTATTTCTAGAGGTATAGAATTGAAAAGTAGAGAAGTTATGCTAAACCTGTATCGACTGTGTACAGTTCTGGTCGCCATATTATAAAAAAGATATAGAGGCACTGGAGAGGGTGCAGAGAAGATTTACAAGGATGATACCAGAAATGTAAGGGTATACATATCAGGAAAGGATAAACAGGCTGGGTCTCTTTTCTCTTGAAAAAAGGCTGAGGGGTGATCTAATAGAGGTCTTTAAAATTATGAAAAATTTTGATAGCGTGGATATAGAGAGAATGTTTCCACTTGTGGGGAAGAGCATAACTAGAGGCCATCAATATAAGAAATCAAATAGGGAATTCAGAAGAAACTTCTTTACCCAAAGAGTGGTGAGAATGTGGAACTCGCTACCACAGGGAGTGGTTGAAGTGAAAAGTATAGATGCATAGATAAGTATATGAGGGAGAAGGGAACAGAGGGTTATGCTGATTGATTTAGATGAGGAAAGACGGGAGGAAGCTCAAGTGGAGCATAAACACCGGCATGGCCTGGTTGGGCCGAATGGCCTGTTTCTGTGCTGTATATCCTATGTAATCCTATGAATGCCTTTTGGAAATCCAAATATACTACATCCAATGGTTCCCCTTTATCAACCCTGCTAGTTACATCCTTAAAAAAACGATAATAAATTTGTTAAATAGAGGAAACTCTTTTTTATCCGGCACCGACGGGACCGGCGTGGTGCCGGTTTATCAAAAAGTCCAGATTACAGAGAGGTATAGTAAAAGGTATGAGAGCCCCGTACACAGCAACAGATCCAGGCTTCCCTGTTGCCTAGCAACAGGTGCAGGAACCCCGGCCACAAGATCCAGGCGTCCCTGTTGCTTAGCAACAGGTGCAGGAACCCTGGTTACACAGCCACAGATCCAGGAACGGCCACTAATATGAAGTAAAACTTACCTGAACCTACTCCTGAATTTTGCCGGTTAACAGAGATTTCCGGTTATTTAGGTGCCGGTAAATCGAGAGTTTCCTGCATCATTTCCCTTTCATAAAACCGTGTTGACTTTGCCTAATCTCATTAAGATTTTCTAAGTGCCCGGTTACCACTTCCTTAAAAAAGGATTCCAACATTTTCCCGATGACTGATGTCAGGCTAACTGGGCTGTAGTTCCGTTTTCTCTCTCCCTCCTTTCTTGAATAGCGGGGTTACATTTGCTATCTTCCAACCTGCTGGGAACATTCCAGGATCTAGGGAATTTTGGAAGATCACAACCAATGCATCCACTATCTCTGCAGCCAACTCTTATAGAACCCTAGGATATAGGCCATCAGGTCCTGGGGATTTGTCAGCTTTTAGTCCCTTAGTTTCTCAAGTACTTTTTCTTTACTGATATTAATTACTTTGAGTTCCTCACTCTCATTTGCCCTAGGATCCCTACTAATTTTGGTACGCTTTTTGTGTCTTCTACTGTGACGACAGATACAAAGTATTTGTTTAAAGTCTCTGCCATTTCTTTGTTCTCCAAATATAATTTCTGCTGTCTCAGTCTCTAAGGGACTATTGCTTACTTTTGCTACTCTCTTCCTTTTTATATACTTGTAGAAGCTCTCACAATCTGTTTTTATATTTCTTGCTAGTTAACTCTATTTTCTCCCTTTTTATCAATTTTTTGGTCATCCTTTGCTGGCTTCTAAAGCTCTCCCAATCCTCAGGATTACTGCTATTCTTCGCAGCATTATAAGCCTCTTCTTTTAATCTAAATCTGTCCTTAACTTCTTTAGTGAGCCACGGATGGATCACTTTTCCCGTGGATTTTTTATTTCTCAATGGAATGTATATTCATTGAACGTTTTTGAATATTCCTTTAAATGTTTGCCGCTGCTTATCTAGTCATACCTTTTCATCTAATTTCCCAATCTACCTTAGCCAACTCGCCCCTCATACCTACGTAATTGGCTTTATTTAAGGTTAAAACTCTAGTTTCAGCCTTAGGAATGTCACTCTCAAACTCAACGTTAAATGTTATCATATTATGATCACTCTTCCCCAGAGGATCCTTTACTATGAGTTGCTAATTAACCCTGTCTCATTACACAATACAAGATCTAAAATAGCCTGTTCCCTGGTTGGTTCCACGATGTATTGTTCTCGGAAACTGTCTCGAATACATTCCATGAACTCATCCTCCAGACTGCCTTTGCCAATTTGATTTGTCCAGTCTATATGAAGATTGAAGTCCCCCACGATTATTGCATTACCTTTGTCACAAGCTCCTATTATTTCTTGATTAATACTCTGTCCAACGGTATAGCTACTATTAAGGGGCCTATCAACTATTCCCACCAGTGTTTTCTGCTCCTTGTTATTTCTTATCTCCACCCATACTGATTCAACTTCCTGATCACCCGTGCCAAGTTCCTTTATCACTACAGTCCTTATGTCATCCTTTATTATCAGGGCTACCCCCCACCCCTCCTTTTCCAGTCTGCCTGGCTTTTCGAAACATCAAGTGCCCTAGAATATTTAGTTCCCAACCTTGGTCACCTTAGCAACCGTGTTGGTGCTAGTATGAGGTTTGTCCATAGAGTCCCACTTCAGGCATCACTGCTTGCATATGAAAATGTTCTACAGCTATGATATGCATAATACCTCGGAGCAGCGGGAGCAGCGGAGGAGGAGCCCGGTATAAAAACCGGCGACCAGCGAGGCCCGAGAGCACTCGGAGAAGCGGGAGCAGCGGAGGAGGAGCCCGGTATAAAAACCGGCGACCAGCGAGGCCCGAGAGCACTCGGAGCAGCGGGAGCAGCGGAGGAGGAGCCCGGTATAAAAACCGGCGACCAGCGAGGCCCGAGAGCACTCGGAGCAGCGGAGGAGGAGCCCGGTATAAAAACCGGCGACCAGCGAGGCCCGAGAGCACTCGGAGCAGCGGAGGAGGAGCCCGGTATAAAAACCGGCGACCAGCGAGGCCCTAGAGCACTCAGAGCAGCGGAGGAGGAGCCCGGTATAAAAACCGGCGACCAGCGAGGCCCGAGAGCACTCGGAGCAGCGGGAGCAGCGGAGGAGGAGCCCGGTATAAAAACCGGCGACCAGCGAGGCCCGAGAGCACTCGGAGCAGCGGAGGAGGAGCCCGGTATAAAAACCGGCGACCAGCGAGGCCCGAGAGCACTCGGAGCAGGAGCCCGGTAAAAAAACCGGCGACCAGCGAGGCCCGAGAGCACTCGGAGCAGCGGGAGCAGCGGAGGAGGAGCCCGGTATAAAAACCAGCGACCAGCGAGGCCCGAGAGCACTCGGAGCAGCGGGAGCAGCGGAGGAGGAGCCCGGTATAAAAACCGGCGACCAGCGAGGCCCGAGAGCACTTGGAGCAGCGGGAGCAGCGGAGGAGGAGCCCAGTATAAAAACCGGCGACCAGCGAGGCTTACCAACTCAGCAGCGGGGAGAGAGGTAAAAAGTAATCAGTGTGTGACGTCACCAGGGAGCAGGTAAGTGATTGGTTGGTGAGTATTTCTCTTTTTTTAAACTTTAACTCTGTAGTTTAGAGTTACTAGGGTCTTTTCTGGTGTAGCAGGGACTGTTGGTAGACTATACAAGCGCCTTAGAGATAATTTTAATTGGTGATAGTAAATTAATTTAAATTAAGTAAAGGGAAGGTCATGCCAGGTGAGCCCAGCCCCGTGATATGCTCCTCTTGCTCTATGTGGGAATTCAGGGACCCCGGTGCCCCTGATGACCACGTGTGCCAGAGATGCATCCATCTGCAGCTACTAACAGACCGCATTGAGGCGCTGGAGCTGCGGGTGGATGGGTTGTTGAGCATTCACGATGCTGAGAGGGTCGTGGATAGCACGTTTAGTGAGTTGGTCACACCGCAGGGAAGGGCTGCACAGGAAGACAGGAAATGGGTGACCACCAGGCGGAGCAATAGAAGCAGGCAGGTAGTGCAGGAAACCCCTGTGACCATTCCCCTCTCAAACAAGTATACCGCTTTGGATACTGTTGAGGGGGATGACTCACCAGGGGAAGGCAGCAGCAGCCAACTTCCTGGCACTGGGGGTGCTCCTGCTGCCCAGGAAGGGGGGAAAAAGAGTGGGAGAGCAATAGTGGTAGGGGATTCTATAGTAAGGGGAACAGATAGGCGTTTCTGTGGCCGTAGACGTGAATCCAGGATGGTTTGTTGCCTCCCTGGTGCCAGGGTCAAGGATATCACTGAGCGGCTGCAGGGCATTCTGGAGGGGGAGGGTGAACAGCCAGAGGTCGTGGTCCACATTGGTACCAACGACATAGGTAAAAAGAGGGATGAGGTCCTGCAGCAAGAATTTAGGGAGCTAGGTGAAGGATTAAAGAGCAGGACCTCAAAGGTTGTAATCTCTGGATTACTCCCGGTGCCATGTGCTAGTGAGTATAGGAATAGGAAGATAGAACAGATGAATGCGTGGCTAAAGGGATGGTGCAGGAGGGAGGGCTTTAGTTTCCTGGATCACTGGGTCTGCTTCTGGGAAAGGTGGGACTTGTACAAGTCGGACGGTTTACACCTGAACCAGAGGGGAACCAATATCCTTGCGGGGAGGTTTGCTAGCACTGCTGGGGGGGGTTTAAACTAACTTGGCAGGGGGATGGGGTACAGAGTGGAGCTATAGTAGGGGGTGATTTACAGCCAAATACAGAGGAAAAAACAAGTCAGCTGGGAAGGCAGAGCAAATATGTGAAGGCAAAAGGGAATATGGCAGGGCTGGAAGGCATTTATTTTAATGCAAGGAGTCTTGCAAATAAGGTGGATGAACTGAAGTTGTTGTTGAACACATGGGAGTACGATATTGTTGCCATCACGGAGACATGGTTGAGGGAGGGTCAGGACTGGCAGCTCAATATTCCGGGGTATAGAATCTTCAGGCGAGACAGGGGGTGTAAAAGGGGAGGGGGTGTTGCAATATTAATTAAGGAGTCAATTACTGCTGTAAGGAGGGATGATATATTAGCGGGTTCCTCAAATGAGGCCATATGGGTAGAACTTAAAAACAAAAGGGGGGCAAGCACTTTGCTGGGAGTGTACTATAGGCCCCCAAACAGTCAGGGGGAGATAGAGGAACAGATATGTAGGCAAATCTCAGAGAAGTGTGAAAATAATAGGGTAATAATAGTGGGGGATTTCAACTTCCCCAATATAAATTGGGATAGTCAGAGTGTGAAAGGCTTAGAGGGTGCAGAATTCTTAAAGTGCATCCAGGAGAGCTTTTTGAGCCAACATGTAGAAAGTCCTACAAGAGAGGGGGCGGTACTGGACCTAATTCTGGGGAATGTAGCCGGGCAAGTGGTGGAAGTATCAGTAGGAGAGCATTTTGGCGACAGTGACCATAATTCGGTGAAATTTAAGGTGGTCATGGAAAAAGACAAAGACGGCCCGGAAATAAGGGTTCTAAATTGGGGGAAGGCCGATTTTAATATGATAAGCCAGGATCTGGCCAAAGTGGACTGGGAGCAGCTACTTATAGGAAAATCCACATCAAAACAGTGGGAGACTTTCAGAAGGGAAATAGAGAGAGTACAGCGCCAACATGTTCCTGTAAAGGTCAAGGGTGGGACCAACAAGCAAAGGGAACCTTGGATGACAAGGGAGATACAAAAATGCATTAGAAATAAAAGGGGGGCTTTTGGCAGTTACAAAAGACTAAAGACGGAAGAAGCCCTAGAGGAGTATAAAAAGTGCAGGGGCATACTTAAAAAAGAAATTAGGAGGGAGAGGAGGGGCCATGAAATAACACTGGCGAGCAAAATAAAGGAAAATCCTAAGATGTTTTATAAGTATATTAAGGGCAAGAGGATAACCAGGGAAAGGGTAGGGCCCATTAGGGACCAAAGTGGCAATCTGTGTGTAGAACCAGATGATGTAGGCGGGGTTTTAAATGAATTTTTTGCATCTGTGTTCACTATGGAGAAAGACGATGCAGACATAGAAATCGGGCAAGGGGATTGTGACATACTTGAACATATTAGCATCGAGAGGGAGGAGGTGCTAGTGGTTTTAGCAGGCCAAAAAGTGGATAAATCCCCAGGCCCGGACGAGATGTATCCCAGGCTGCTGTGGGAGGCAAAGGAGGAGATTGCAGGGGCTCTGACACAAATTTTCAGAACCTCTCTGGCCACAGGGGATGTACCAGAGGACTGGAGAACAGCTAATGTAGTACCATTATACAAGAAGGGTAGCAGGGATAAACCAGGGAATTACAGGCCAGTGAGCCTAACATCTGTGGTAGGGAAATTATTGGAAAAAATTCTGAGGGACAAAATTAGTCTCCACTTGGAGAGGCAAGGATTAATCGGGGATAGTCAGCATGGCTTTGTCAAGGGTAAATCATGTCTGACAAATCTGATTGAATTTTTCGAGGGGCTGACTAGGGAGGTGGATGAGGGAAATGCTGTGGATGTGGTTTACATGGACTTCAGTAAAGCTTTTGACAAAGTCCCGCATAGGAGACTGGTCAAGAAGGTAAGAGCCCATGGGATCCAGGGTGCCTTGGCGCGTTGGATCCTAAACTGGCTGAGTGGCAGGAGGCAGAGGGTGATGGTCGAAGGTTGCTTTTGTGACTGGAAGCCTGTGTCCAGTGGGGTACCTCAGGGATCGGTGCTGGGTCCCTTGTTGTTTGTGATCTACATAAATGATTTGGATGAGAATGTAAAAGGGATGATCAGTAAGTTTGCAGATGACACGAAAATTGGTGGGGTGGTAAATTGCAAGGAGGAAAGCCTCAGGCTACAGGACGATATAGACGGGTTGGTCAGATGGGCGGAAAAGTGGCAAATGGAATTTAACCCTGAAAAGTGCGAGGTGATGCATTTTGGACGGACAAATAAGGCAAGGGAATACACAATGAGTGGTAGGACCCTAGGAAGTACAGAGGGTCAGAGGGACCTCGGTGTACATGTACATAGATCTCTGAAGGCAGCGGAACAAGTAGATAAGGTGGTTAAAAAGGCATATGGGATACTTGCCTTCATTAGCCGAGGCATAGAATATAAGAGCAGGGAGGTTATGATGGAGCTGTACAAAACGCTGGTGAGGCCACAGCTGGAGTACTGTGTGCAGTTCTGGTCGCCTCACTATAGGAAGGATGTGATTGCTTTGGAGAGGGTGCAGAGAAGATTCACCAGGATGTTACCTGGGATGGAGCGCCTCAGCTATGAAGAAAGACTAAACAGGCTGGGGTTGTTTTCCTTGGAGCAAAGAAGGCTGAGGGGGGACCTGATTGAGGTGTACAAAATGATGAGGGGCATAGATAGGGTAGACAAAGAGGAACTTTTCCCCTTAGTAGGGGGGTCAATAACAAGGGGGCATAGATTCAGGGTAAGGGGCAGGAGATTTAGAGGGGATTTGAGGAGGAACTTTTTCACCCAGAGGGTGGTTGGAATGTGGAACTCAATGCCTAAAAGGGTGGTAGAGGCAGGAACCCTCACAACATTCAAGAAGCATTTGGATGAGCACTTGAAATGCCATTGCATACAAGGCTATGGACCAAATGCTGGAAAATGGGATTAGACTGGACAGGGATGGATGGGCGGCGCAGGCACGATGGGCCGAAGGGCCTCTTTCTGTGCTGTAAAACTCTATGACTCTATGACCACAAATCAGAACTGAAAGGGAAAGGAATGTATGTATCAAAAGCAAGGGAAGTGGACACAAGAAAACTAATAAGGAACTAATGAGGACATATGAAAGATAAACCTAACAGTAAAAGAATGGAGAAGAGGGCCAATTAAAGCACTAAATTGGACTTGTTGTAAATAAGGTTGGAAGCATACAAGACAAAAAAGAGAAAATGATTAAACTCACTTATACAATTTTTTATGTCGCAGACAACATTTTCCATGAGAGGCTTGTTCCTCCCCGAGAAGTTTCAGGCTTGAATTCAATGGGCTTCGAGCTGAAGAGACTCAACAAGGTAGCAGACTGCAATTCCTAGCATGCACCCGTGACTACAAACTCCATGACAACAAGACGAGCTATTCAGAGAATATGCTAGGATTTACTGTTTGTAACTGACTGGTCCTTCAAAACCACGCATCGTTGAAAAATTAGAGAATGAAAATTCCCAGGCAAACCATTTAAAAAAAGTAAGAGCAGTGAAACTACTCAGAACGTGGTCTGGTATAAAATAACAAGAGTAGTTGAAGCATGAATTTCAACTTTTCTGAGTTAACCTTCCAAACAAAAATAATGGATGGTAATATATTTAAAGGGATGGAAGGTCAACTCTGTTTCTCTCTCTACAGATGCTGCCTGACCTGCTGAGTATTTCCAGCATTTTCTGTTTGTATTTCAGATTTCCAATATCTGCAGTATTTTGCTTTTGTAATATATTTAAGGGGATGTTTATTTAGCAAATGCAACAAGCGACGTGCATGACAAATGAAATACTTTACTTCGAATTATTGAATCCATATTTTAATGTATTTGGCATTAATCTATTCTGTACTGTATTGCAAAGGGTTATACAAACTGCATTTTATTTATGGTCGCATCTATTTGCAACACCAGATTTCTGATTGGTCCCCTTGGAGAACAAGACACACCCAGCAGTTTATCTGGAATGTGTAATTAGATCCTGCCTGCTTAAGTAATCAAGTACTTTGCAATGTGTAATGCGAGCCATTCATTCTGACTGCCAGGCTCCAGACAGAGCTCACAGAGAACAGACAGGGCTCACCCTCGGGGGTTAGGACCTTCTCCCCACCGCCCAAACAAGTCCCTGCCCCCCACCCCACAAGTTCCTAACCTTCCTCCCCCCCACCCCCCCAAGTTTCTGACCTCATCCCTCCCCATTAAGTCCCTGACATTCCCCCCCACTGCCAAGCACGTTCCTGACCTTCTCCCCACTCACCCATCCCCAACCGAGTTCCTGACCTTCTCCTCACCCCCTCCCCCCGGGTTGCTGACCTTCTCCCCCCAACCCACACCCAGGAGGCGTGTTAGCACTTTAAATATGATAATGAGGCTGGAAGCCTCGGATTTAGCCGTAGCCGGCCAAGGTTCCTGGGCCTTGGGATTCCCAGCAGCTGCAGCGAGGTGAGGACAGCCTCAGGGAGCAATACTTGTGGTTGCCAGGAGGAGCAGGAGTGCTTCCGTCTGGCCCACAAGCTCCCCCATCAACAGCTGCTTGCCGCACCCCATCCCCCGGACCGGGGCTCACACCTACCTGGGGTTGCGGCCTCTTATCCAGTGTTCTCTGCCCGACTGGAAGCCAGCTTGTCAATCAGGCTGATCTCCGAGCGGGGAACCTGTCCATGATGTCACACCCACTTCCGGTTCCCCCCCCGCACCGCCTCCTGGCAGGTCCAAAAGTAAAAGTTCTGGCCAATGTTACAGTAGGTCTGCTAGTATATCTAGATTAAAAATGTCCGTTACGCCACACTTCCTGTGTCAGATATGTTGCACTTAATTACATGCAAATTTCTTCTAGGCAAATTTCTTGCAGTTAACATTTCTTTCAACAATCTTTTAAAAATGAAAGCCCATCATTGGAATGTGCAGAGAAACTCCCCACCAACAGAAAATACCTCATTAACCCAGGAAACAACATGCCAGCAGAAGTAACAAAATAATAACCTTAAAAATTGCACTGGGGGGCGGGGGGGGGTAAAAAGCAAGACATTTTATCCTGGATTTGGACTTATGACCTGAAGAGCAATTAATCTCTGACTGACCTCCCCCTACACAGTTCCCCCAACAAAAAATTAAACTATAAGAGACCAATGGCTCGGTTTACTTAACAATTAGGCTTTGACCTTAAAGGGGCATAGCTCCACCTGAGCAGCAGTATAATACATTAGAAACATTCCTGCCCCTATGAAACAATGGGCCCGTTGGAAGTGCCGGATTCCAGCATGCACAGCGCATGCGCGGGAAACCGGCATTTCCTCTCCATCGAACTAAGGGGTTAAGAGGTCCGAACTTCCTTCGTTTAGACAGGTTTGCGCGTGCGCAAGGGACTGAACTTTTTGGAAATGAAAAAAGGAGGCGTAAGCAGTGGATTCTTGAAGGTAAGTGGTCTAATATTTAAAATTATTACATTTTTTCCACAGTTTCATTGTTTTTAAGGACTTTACAGTAAGGTAAGTTTATTTTTAGACCCGAATTCGTGAAAAAAAAAAAATTTCAAAAATTTTATTAATTGTTTTAAATAGTTTTTTTAAAGTTATTTATAGTTTATTTAATTATTGGGATGTTTTTTAAAATTTTAATTAAAGTTAAAGTAGTCTTTTGGGCGCCCGTACTTTTCATGAGTTTGACAGTCTTTACTATCAAACTCATGAATGAGTTTCCCCTCCCCGGATTGGCTACAGCGTGCTCACCTGATCCCAGCCGCTGGAACAGGTAAGCACATTGCGCCGACATCGAAACCGGGCCTGTGACAGGAAATGCAAGCAGGCCCGGGCTTCAGGTGTCAGCGCGCAGGGTGAGTGCAGATCGGGGGCTTGCACCCGATCCTAATTTCTGGCCCAATATCTAAAACACTGTGAGCAACACCAGGGTCAATCAGCTAGTATATACACAACAGGTTCAGCATCCAGTGCATGTCTGCCACACTCCAGGCATTTATTACAGATGCAAACAATCTTTTTTTACAAAAAAAGTAGTCAGGCATTTTGTCCTGGAGCGTGAAATTTACATTTAATGCACTGAATACTAATTGACTTAAGGAATTTACAAGTAGCTGCCCTTAACCGGATTCCTTAAGGAAGTATTTAAGCAATGGCCTTAAAGGTACAGAGCAGTTAAACATCACATCAATGCTCCAGACCCCAGATTAACATGAGCAAGATCACTGGAGATTCACTAATTACACAAAGTAGCCTTTCATTTCTTTCTCTGTAACAAACATACCACTGAACTCCAGTTTTCACATAAAAGTAGCACAGCACAGCAATTACGTAGCAGAGTACGTAGTAGCTTTCTGTCATGATCGATCTCCAGGGACCAAAGTGTCCATCTTTAAACTACTTGTTCTGCTTCCAAGTTCACGACCAGGTCCATTTCGGTATCAAACCTATCGCAGAACTTGCACCTGCCTGTCACCCTGCCATTTTAATGGCTCCCTTGCAACCACAAAGTTTTCCAGCTGTATTTTGCTTACCTTTCAGTGCCTGTTCTCCAAAAACTCATGTCAATTACCCGCCCCCCTTCCTCACCGCCCCCCACCCCGGGGCGTGATTATTTGACAAGATTATCAGTGCATGGCTCAGATCAACACAGTTCACAAGTAACTTGGATTAGCCTTGCTCATTGTTAGATTCGAATTTCGCAGTAAAACCAGACGGAGAGACGGAACTGCTGACAAACTTAAAGTTTATTAGAAAACGGCCGGAAGGCCTTGTGCACAAGGGAGAGGAGGGAGCCTCCTCAGACTCGCACCTGTCTCTCAAAGGAAATACAGCATACAAGCATTAATATACCCATTGGTCACAAAAGTGGGCGTACACCTACAGACAACATCACTACAGTTACTCTCTTATTGGTTGGGTGATTAGTCACTCAATGCCAGGAGCTGCCCTGAAGTGTTCTTTGACATACAGCATAACACCTAGGGGTCGACTTTCAGTGTGCCGTGAGGTGGGTTTTTAGGCGTGCGGGGGGCTAAAATCCCGAATTCGGGGGTCCCGACACCATCCCGCCCAAAACCCACCTCCATGTAAGTTTCAAAGGAGGCGGGTACCCGCCCCGCACTGGGACCCGCCGACCCGAGGCGGATAGGGATTAGTGCCAATTAACTGCCTGTTAACGGGTAGTTAACAGGCAGTTTTTAGCCTAATCCCTATTTTGAAGGTTGTCGTGTGGGATTCCTGACGGCTCCAAACCACGCCAAGTTAGAGAAGTAGGGCCGTCGGGTTGAAGGACTTGGAGGGGTCGAGATGTCGGTGTTCAGGTGAGTGATGGGTGCATGAGTGCAAAGGTAAGTGTGTTTGGTGTGCTTAAAGTGTGTAAAGAAGTGTAAATTACCTGTACTTACCTTTACAGCCTTCCTTCCTCGAGGTTTCGGGAGTCCATCATTCAGCCGGCACAGAAAGCAGAATGGCCGCGAGCTGTCAAAAGTGACAGCCTGCAGCTTTCAGTGCCGGCGAGATTTCTAACTGAGTCTGCGTAGAAGGACTCAGGTTAGAAGTAAGACTGTCAGCGTTTGACAGCTTCAAACAGCTGTGAAACACTGATATTTCATCTGTCAACACGTCTTGACAGATGAAATTTCAGACTGTGACGTCACCTGTTGCCGGGTGGCCCTTAATTGGCCTGCTGAGCCCGCTGGGCGGGCTCAACAAGGTCAACCAAGTGAAAATCGCGTGGATTGGCCGCATCTCGATGGAGGCAGGACTACAACCCGAAAGTTGTAGTCCCGCCTCCTTCCCGACTTCTGAATGAAAATCCAGCCCCTAGTTTCTAGACATCTAGCTTCTGTGAGCAAGGTCGCTTAATTCTTGAGATAATATACAATGTTAGCTTTTAGTTGCGAGCAGACATTACAAAGGAAGATAAGGTGTTTGAGGCAAAGATAGAAATGGCCGACTCCCTATGAAGTTCAGTTTCCCTTATCTCTCAGAAAGCCATCTGCATTAAACACTGCTTCTGTAACACTGATAACAACAAAGACGGAGACCAAGAGTCGAGTAAATATGCTGTGGTCCGCTATTTCTACAGTACTTAGTTAAAAAGGGTTAATATGATGGTCAAGTGTCCCATCATGCTTTGCAGCTACCTAAATACTACATGTACGTTTTTAATACATATATTTCTTAATAAGTGAAGCTAATCATCCTTTACATATGATTTCTAGTACTTATAGCCCTCTCTACAGCTTTGGTTAATATATTTAAAGACTAGAGGATTCAGGCTTTGGTTCATAGGCCTATTTTTGCAATCCAACATCATGAACTATAAATCAACCTAGATATTACTATGGCAACATTAGTGTATGAATACAGCATACTATCCCTCTGTCTGCTATTTTTAACAATAGAAGGATATTGAGTCAGGGTAGGCAGAGACAATTAGAGTGGGAGGAGACTCGTGTGGTGTATAAACACCAGCTTAGACTAGTTGGGCCAAATGGCCTGTTTCCGTGCTGTAGATCTATGTAATGTAAAAGGGCTAAATGGTCAACAGGCTCACACCAGTTCCTTCAACATGTAATTAAGTCTGTGAAGAATGGAAGTGGGAACAAAACTTTGAGGAATACTGGATAATACCCACCATTAAACAGGACAAATTAATGCAATATCACCGTAACACATTTGCAACAATTCCATGATTCAACAGCAACTACAGAACCATGCAAGTGACCTTGAAATATATAAAATACAGTAAAATCTCGTCTTACTGATGATTAATACAACTGGAACAAATGTTATTTATTAATATGTGGCAACCAAGTCAAGTACATCGTCAATTCAAGGTCAGCCTCCTATAGTAGTGCAGACTTCTCTACTTACATGTTCCTCCACATCTTCCCCAAGGATCTTGCTATGCTTCACATAGTCTGCAACAGCACCTGTCAGCAAAACATCGAAAGCTTCCACATATGGTGCCAGATCTTGAAGTACAGAAGAAAAAAAAGACAAATATCAAATTCAACCTTAATTGCTTCCTACTGAAGAAAAATAAAGCCATTTAAAATGTTCAAATTGGACTTGGAGGCTTTGGTGTGGTAGAACTACCAATGGTTTTCACTTTTCCTTTCTACCTTCACCATCTAGGATTTGACTCCCATTTCCTTACTCTTCCTTTATTCTCAGCACTTCCCTCTCATTCCCCTCTCTCAATCCCTTGCTATCAATATTGGTTAGCAACAGATCAAACCTCAATGATACTTAAAGGGTGAGATCACTCCACACAATATTAGAAAACAAATCTGTCCACAGGAAGAGAGTGTATTTTTCCTGAAAATAAGATAAAGCATGAACTTTTTGTGACGTACGATTTGACAGGAAAACTATTATCAAGACGTTGTTTATTTATATAACAGAGAAAGAGAGTGAGCGTGAGAGAGCTTTAATGTAGATAAACATCCCCAGGATACTCGAGAGGTACAATCAAAATAATGGATGCCAAGCCAAATAAGGAGGTATTAGAAGGGATCACCAAAACCTTGGTCAAAAAGATGGGTTTTAAGGAAAGTGGTAAAGGAGGAGACAGAGGTGGAGAGGTAGAAGGGTTTGGGAGGAGGTCCAGAACATGGAGTCTAGGCTGCTGATGGCACAACTGCCAATGGTGGGGCATAGGGAAGAGATTACACAAGAGGCCAAAATCAGAGAAGAGACCAGCTAGGGTTGTAGGTTGTAGGGCAATACTGAGATAGGGAGAGTTAAGGCCATAAATGAGAATTTTAAATGGGAGACATTGGAAGACTGGGAGCCAATCTAAGTCAGTGAGGACAGGGTGATGGCGAGCAGGACAGGATACGGGCAGCAGAGTTTTGGATGAACTGAAGTTCACAGAGCCAAGAGAGCATTGGAATTGTCGAGTCTAGAGGTCACAAAGATAAGGATGAGGGGTTTAATCAGGAAATCGGCTGGGGTATGGGTGGAGGCGGGTGATGTCAGAGGTGGAAATAGGTGGTCTTTGTGATGGAGAGGATATGGTGTTGGAAGCTCAGCTCAAGGTCGAAGAGTACACCAGCGTTGTGAACAATCTGGTTCAACACAAGACAGTGCCGGACTGGAAGAATGGAATTGGTGGCAAGGGTATGGAGTTTGGGGGGGGGGGGGGGGGGGGGGGGAGGGGGCCGGGCACGTTGATGACATCAGTCTTAGCCAATGTTTAGCTGAAGGAAATTGCCAATCATCCCAGACTGGTGGTCAGATAAGCTGTCTAGTAAAACAAAGGCAGTGATGAGTTATGAGAGGTGGTGCAGGGGTAGAGCTGGATGTCGTCAGTGTACATGTGGAAGCTGGCCTAATGTCTGCAGATGATGTCACCAAGAGGTAGCATGGAGATGAGGAAGAGGCGGGCGCCAAGGAAAAATCCTTGGAGGACTCCGGTGTAGGGACGGGAAGAGAAGCCATTGCTGGAGATGCTCTGGCTACAATTGGATAGGTAAGAGTGGAACTAAGCAAAGGCAGTCCCACTGAGCTGGACAAAGGAGGAGAGGCGTTGGAGGAGGATGGTTAAGTCAGTCATGTCAAAAGCTGCGGAGAGGTTGGTTGGGGGGGGAAATAATTCACCAGCGTCAGTCACAAAGGATGTCTCACATACGCACGCACGCGCACACAGTGCAAAAAATTTATCAAAAGCAGACTGTATATAGCAGGATTAACGAAAGATAGTAGATTTAAAGAGAGAGAGAACACAAACTTGCATTGATAAAAGCACCTTTCATATCCACAGGACATTCCAAAGTGCTTCACAGCCAATAAAGTACTTCTCAAGTGTAATCATCACGGTTATGTCGGCAAACAAACACTGCAATATCCCACTAACAACAAGGATCTATTATCTATTTTTTGTGGACTTGGTTGAAGGATAAATTTTGGCCAGCACTATCCAAACAACTCATCATATATATGAAATCCTCTGCCCATTTAATGTATCACTGCTCATAATTGTTCTTCATGCAATGAGTGCCAATTCCTGACAGATAAACATTCTGAAATATTTGATACCAGATGAACATCATAGGTTTAATTAATAGCCAGTTTCATCTGAAAGATGTTCATTAAGTTTCAAAAATATCAATCCAACTAACTTGGTGAAATCATGGAAACCTCAAGCCACCCAATGGTGCTATGAATCCTTCATGGTCACCAGCCCTTCAATAAGCTCAGATCAAACATTAGTTAGATTTAAAGCTTTTTACTTCAATTTAAAAAGCCACAACTCATTTTAATTACTGCACTTGTTAAAAATAAAAACTATTTTTAATTTCCATATTGGTTAAGTAGAGTTCAGTTTAACATTTCAATGAATCACTCTCCTCCATTTCCTCTCCTTTCCCCGCCCACTTTCTGTCATTATTGACCCATGCTGCTAGTGGTGCTTTGAGCCATGATTCCCTTCCAGGTTCGGTTAACCTGAAATGGGCCGACATTATTTTTCCATGGTGTTACACTGAGTACACGAAGCAGTAAAGGGAAACATGAAAAAAATAGAAAATAAAAAGGTAAAGGAGAAAACGAATGAGAAAAGTAGAACAAAAAAGGAAAAAGTGTTGCGTCCGTGTATAATAAGACACAGACTGCGGAGAACGGTACAACAGGTGTTTACTCAACGTGGCTCACAGTCCAAAGATGTGCGGGTTAGGTTGATTGGCCATGATAAAAATTGGCCCTTAGTGTTAGAGGGGATTAAATATGTGGGGTTACGGGGTTATGGGGATAGGGCTTGGGTGGGATGGCCGTCGGTGTACGGACCGGGTGCTAGGGTTTGGATGATCAGCCATGATCTCGTTGAATGTCTGAGCAGGCTCGAAGGGCTGAATGGCCTACTCCTGCTCCTAGTTTCTATGATCTGTACAGATTACTACTCAGTGCTATATACAGGTGTGGTCACTGCCGGTACTGCAGTATACATGAGCTGTAAAACATAGTTCCCCCCTTAAAGGTATATACATTACAATTCCTCCCCTTTTAGATTAACAGTACCATAACACTCATTTAACAATTAAATATCAAACTAATTACAATTAACACTTTTAACATGCAACATTAGCTGAAAATAGTCTATTTATATATTCAGTCTTTGGGGAGGCTTCCTGATCCTTTCTGGATAGCGCCTTTCCCGAGTGTCTTGCTCTTGGTGCGAAGGCGATTCTGGCCCCCTGTCGTCGGTTGGTTCATCAGCTTCCGATGCTACTGTTTCTGGGGTAGATGCGACCTGTCCGTCGGGTTCATCACCAGGTACGTATTGGCGAGGCATGGGGTTGACTTGTTCCTGTGACTCTAGGATCTGGTCAGCATGGCGTCTCACGATGCTCTCCCCAACGTCCACTGTGTACATTAGTGGGCCCTGCCGTGTGCATATCATTCCTGGCTGCCATTTTTCTGTTCGGTAGTCGCGGGCCAAGACTGGTTGCCCTACATTGAAGCTCCTTGTTGGCTTCTCATGGATGTGCTGGAATTGTTTACTCTCAACATCTCTTCGTACGTTTGGTCTGAGCAAATCCAGGCGAGATTTTAACCTTCGGTTAAAGAACATCATGGCTGGGGCCTGGTTGGTGATTGCATGTGTCGCATTCCGGTAGGCGAACAGGAAATTGTCCACCTTGTGCTGCAGCGGAATGCTGTCATTGTACATAGCCTTTATTGCCTTCTTAAAGGTTTGTATGAACCCCTCAGCCAATCAATTTGTGGCTAGATGATACGGGGCGGATGTGTAGTGCCTTACCCCATTCTTTTTCAAGAACCTCCGGAACTCTTCGGACACAAACTGTGGTCCGTTGTCGGAGCAAATCTGTTCTGGCAAGCCATTCCTGGCAAAAATGGTCCGTAGGACTGCAATTGTTTTCTCCGTGGTGGTGGAGGACATTTTGATGACCTCAGGCCATTTCGAGTGCGCATCCACGGCTATTAAAAACATTAAGTCCATTAATGGACCAGCAAAATCAATATGCACCCGGTGCCATGGAGACGAGGGCCACTCCCATGGGTGTAGAGAGGCCTGTGGTGGTGCATTTTGGATTTTCTGGCATCCTGAGCAGCTCTTGGTCAGGTCCTCGATTTGTTTATCGATTCCCGGCCACCACACATAAGCCCTGGCTAGGCTTTTCATTTTTACCCCTCCCAGATGACACTCATGAAGCTCATTGGGCACTCTATCCCTTAACTTGGGTGGAATTACCACTCGGGATCCACACATCAAGGTCCCCCGGCACACTGACAGCTGTTCTCTCCTTGTCGAGAATGCTGGCAACAGTGAGTCGCCATGTGCTGGCCATCCCTTCACCGTCAAATCATATACCCGAGACAGTGTCGGGTCATTTCGGGTTTCCTTTTCGATACAAGCGTTAGTTACCGGTAGGTATTCAACTATAGTCGAATGGAATATTTCGACAGGATCCACTGCTGGTGCTTCCTCCGCAGTAGGCAGTGGCAGGCATGATAGCCCATCAGCATTTCCATGCTGTTTTGTGCCCTTATATTCAATCTCATAGTGGTGCGCCCCTAGAAAAAGTGACCATCTTTGTAGTCGTTGCGCAGTCATCACCGGAACGCCCTTCTTCGGATTAAAAATGGAGACAAGAGGCTGGTGATCAGTCAGCAAGGTGAATTTCTGCCCGTGCAGATAGTGATTGAACTTTTTCACTCCCCACACTGGGCTGAGGGCCTCCCTGTCAATCTGGGCGTAGTTACGCTCGGCTGAGGTTAGTGATCGTGACGCAAAGGCTATTGGCCTCTCTGAGCCGTCCGAGAATTTGTGCGACAGCACCGCTCCAATGCCGTAGGGTGACGCATCACATGCCAACCGAATTGGTAATGCCGGGTTGTAATGGGACAATACCTCTTTCAATGTGATTAGTGTTTTGCTCTTCTGGAAAGCTCGTCTACATTCGTCACTCCACTTCCATGGCACCCCAGTTTGCAGTAGGGTGTTCAGTGGGTGTAGTATTGTAGACAAATTTGGCAAGAACTTATGGTAGTTGTAAAGTCCGCGCCTCAATAATACACGGACTTCGGGAGAACAGTTTAACAGGTACTTTACTGAACAAGAGGCAGCTTGAAACTGAAACTACAGAAGCCTGCTAGGGCCTTTTATACAGGGGTGGTCACTGCCGGTACTGCAGTCTAAGACCAGTTATTCCCTTAAAGGGACATACACAACAATTCCTCCCCTTTTAGATAAACAGTACATAACATTCATTTAACTAAATAATAACTAATTACAATTACAATTTTCTCAGTAATATATACATAAACTGGAATAGTCATTTATAAGTTCAGTCTTTGAGGAGGCTTCCTGATCCGGACTGGATAGCGCCTTTCTCGAGTATCCTGTTCTGGCGGTGGAGTCAATTCTGGCTCATTGTCTTTGGTTGGTTCGTCAGCTTCCAATTCCCCTGCTTCTGAGGTAGACGTAATCTGTACTTCGGGCTCATTACCAGGTGCACATGCTTGTGGTACAGGTTTGGCTTGTTCCTGTGACTCTAGAATCTGGTCAGCATGGCGTCTCACGATGCTCTCTCCAACATCCACTGTGTACATTAGTGGTCCCTGCTGTGTGCATATCGTGCCTGGCTGCCATTTTTCTGTTCAGTAGTCGCGGGCCAAGACTGGTTGCCCTATCTTGAAGCTCCTGGTTGGCTTCTCATTTATGTGCTGGAACTGCTTATCCTCAACATCTCGTCTTATGTTTGGTTTGAGCAAATCCAAGCGACATCTTAGTCTCCGGTTGAAAAACAGTACGGCTGGAGTTTGGTTGGTTACTGCATGTGTCGCATTCCGGTAAGCAAACAGGAAGTTATCCACCTTGTGTTGCAGTGGTATGTCCTCATTATACATTGCCTTTATGGCCTTTTTAAAGGTCTGAACAAACCTCTCAGCCAATCCATTTGTGGCTGGATGATATGGGGCAGATGTGTAATGTTTCACCCCATTATTCTTCAGGAACCTCCGGAAATCCTCAGACACAAACTGTGGGCCATTGTCGGAACAGATCTGTTCTGGCAACCCATTCCTGGCGAAGATGGTCCTTAGGACTGCAATAGTTTTCTCCGTGGTGGTGGAGGACATTTTAATGACCTCTGGCCATTTCGAATGGGCGTCCACAGCGATTAGAAACATTGAGTCCATAAATGGACCAGCGAAATCAATGTGTACCCATTGCCATGGAGATGAGGGCCACTCCCATGGATATAGCGGGGCCTGTGGTGGAGCGTTTTGGACCTTCTGGCATCCTGTGCATCTCTTGGTCATATCCTCGATTTCTTTATCGATTCCCGGCCACCACACAAACGCCCTGGCTAGGCTCTTCATTTTTACCCCTCCCAGATGACCCTCGTGAAGCTCATTGAGTACTCTATCTCTCAACTTGGGTGGAATTACCACTCGGGATCCACACATCAAGGTTCCCCGGCACACTGACAGCTGTTCCCTCCTTGGCAAGAATGCTGGCAACAGTGAGTCGCCATATGCTGGCCATTCCTTCACCATCAAATCATAGACCCGTGTGTATGTCGGGTCATTTCGGGTTTCCTTCTCAATACTTGCGTTTGTAACAGGAAAACATTCGACTATGGTCGCATGGAATATCTCCACCGGGTCCACTGCAGGTGCGTCTTCCGCCGTAGGCAACGGTAGGCGCGACCGCCCATCAGCGTTTCCATGTTGTTTTGTACCTTTGTACTCTATGTCATACTGATGTGCCCCTAGAAAAAGTTACCTTCTTTGCAGCCATTGCGCCGTCATCACCGGAACGCCCTTCTTTGGGTTAAAAATTGAGACCAGGGGTTGATGATCAGTCAGTAGGGTGAATTTCTGCCCGTGCAGATAGTGATTGAACTTCTTCACCCCCCACAACAGGCTGAGGACCTCCCTGTCAATCTGGGCATAGTTACTCTCGGCTGAGGTTAGCGAGCGCGATGCAAAGGCTATTGGCCTCTCTGAACCGTCACGGAATTTGTGTGACAGCACCGCTCCAATGCCGTAAGGTGACGCATCACATGCCAACCGAATCGGTAGTGTTGCGTTGTAGTGGGCCAATACTTCTTTTGAAGTGATTTGGCATTTACATTCCTGAAAGGCACGCTTACACTCATCACTCCATTTCCATGTTACACCAGTTTGAAGGAGGGCGTTCAGTGGGTGCAGAATTGTAGATAAATTCGGCAAGAACTTATGGTAGTAGTTCACCAACCCGAGGAACGATCTCAGTTGCAACACATTTTCTGGTGCTGGAGCCTTGACTGCAGCCTCAATCTTGTCCGGCGACTTATGCAACCCTTCCTCATCAATCATGTGGCCACAATACGAGATTTGTTTCCTGAAGAACTCGCATTTGGGACGGTTGGCTCGTAGCCCATATTCCTGCAATCTCGTGAGCACCTGTTCCAGGTTGGCAAGGTGTTCATTGTCATTTTCGCCCATAACCAGGATGTCGTCCAAATAACACTGGGTTCCCGGGATCCCTTGCAGGACTTGTTCCATTGCCCTCTGCCACATAGCCGGGGCCGATGCTACCCCAAATACCAGTCGATTGTACTGGTAAAGGCCTTTGTGAGTGTTTATCGTGAGTTATTTCCTAGATGCTTCCTCCACCTCCATTTGTAGATACGCTTGAGCCAGGTCAATCTTTGTAAAACGTTTCCCTCCAGATAGTGAGGCGAAAATATCTTCTATCCGCAGAAGCGGATACTGTACTGTGTGCAGGACTGGGTTCACAGTCACCTTGAAGTCCCCACAGATGCGAACCTTCCTTGGCTCCCCAGGCGTGCTGCTCAATGCTTTCTTCATTACAGGAACGATGGGTGTGGCCCACTCGCTCCAGTCCACCTTAGACAACACCCCCGAACGCTCCAGACTCTCCAGTTCAGCTTCCACAGCTGGGCGTATCGCGTATGGCACCGGTCTGGCCTTGAAAAATTTTGGGGTTGCGTTATCCTCAATCTTTATGGTTGCCTTTACTCCTTTTAGAGTCCCAAGTCCTTGTTGGAACACCTCTTCCGCGTCAGATAGAATTTGTGACAGACGTCCAGGTGCGACGTCATCATCTTTTTTGTCAGTCACAGTTAGTGCCAGAATGGAATGCCAATCCAATTGTAGTCTTCGGATCCATTCACGTCCCAATAATGGTGGTCTTCCATCTCATAGTATATACATGTATAGTTTCTGTGTTTCCTTTCCGTTATATTCAACTGGCACCCTTATTTTTCCTCTGGGGTAGACCTTTTGCCCCGTGTATGTCTTCAATACAATGGACGTGTCCTTTAAGGGTATGTGTGAGAATAGCCACTCATAGTCTCGTCGATTCATGACAGTTAGGGCTGATCCTGTGTCCAATTCCATCTTCACTGGGGACCCTGCTATCATGAGGGTGACCCAAATGGTTCGGTGATCTTCTTTTGCGATCATGTTGTGTAACTTTAAACAACTTAGTCGCCTGCTCCCGGAGTCCTTATCACTCTCCTGATCTTCTGAACTACTATCTGTCAGTTTCTTTACTTTCCTGTACTGTTCCTTAGTAGTTCTTGTCGTGTTGGTCTTCTTTCCCGACCTGCAGACTCTTGCTATATGTCCCATTTTCCCGCATTGCCTGCATATTTTGTCTTTAAACCAGCAGTCCTTCTGCTCATGGGTTGTTCTGCCGCAGCGATGGCACTTTTCGGCTCCATACGCCATTTCGTTAGCGCTGTATTCTTGTGGTTTCTGTTGTATTTCCGCAGCTTCCCGTGCTGCTGCTTCATAGGATACTGCCACGCTGAAAGCCTGTTCTAGCGTCAGGTCCTTTTTTGAAAGTAGTCGTTTCTGGGTTCCTTCACTCTGGAGCCCGCAGACAAACTTGTCCCGTAAGGTGTCTGCCAGTCCTGCTCCAACTGGCAGTGCTTCGATAACTTGCGTAGTTCCGTAAGATAGTCAGCATTGCTCTCATCTTTGTGCTGGTTCTTTTATGGAACTTGAATCTTTCTGCTATCAGCAGTGGTGTAGGGCTTAGATATTCCTGTAAGATATGAACAATCTCCTCAAAACTTTTCTCCATTGGTTTAGCTGGGGTAATTAAATTCCGCAATAGGCCGTACGTACTCGCACCCATCAGATTTAATAATATCAACGCCCTCTTTCCATCAGCCACCTCATTTGCCTTGCAGTACACTTCAATTCTTTCCACATACGTGGTCCAATCTTCTACCTCGTTGTCGAAAGCAGTGATACTGCCACTTTTCGGCATCTTGGCCGATTTAAAATGGCACCTCCCGCGCTTTTGCTTCTTCCCCAATGGAATAAAATGGCGCCTTCCGCGCTTTTGCTTCTTCCCCTTACTGCCACGCTGCTCCTAGCGTTCTACGGGGTAATGGCGGCGACCCGCAGCTTCGGCGCGTCTCGCTTTCCTTCCCCCCCGTTTAGTTTCTCTCCGCTGTCCTGTTCTCGAGCACCGACCGTGCCCTGTGCGCTCCACCCTCTCTCTCGTTTTCTTTTCCCGGCGGCGCTGCGCGGCCCGATTTGTAGAGCTGCTCGATCGAGCTTGAGCCCGCCGCAGTCCGGAAGGGTCAGCGCGCCACTTGCTACGAGCACGTTTCGCTGGAACCACAGTCTCTCCCGCAATTCTCCAAACACCGATGGATTCTTTGGGCGGTTGCCCTCGGTCGACGCCCGTTGCTCAGACTACGACCTTCCAGGACCTTCCTTTCAGGCGAGATCCCCGTGAGATGATGCCACACTGCAGGCGAGTTCGAAATTACGCGTCGCCACTGTAAAGTCTGCGCCTCAATAATACGCGGACTTCGGGAGAACGGTTTAACAGATACTTTACTGAACAAGAGGCAGCTTGAAACTGAAACTACAGAAGCCTGCTAGGGCCTTTTATACAGGGGTGGTCACTGCCGGTACTGCAGTCTAAGATCAGTTATTCCCTTAAAGGGACATACACAACAGTAGTAGTTTACCAGCCCGAGGAACGACCTCAGTTGTGACACATTTTCCGGTGCTGGAGCCTTGACTACTGCCTCAATCTTCTCTGGGGACTTATGTAACCCCTCTTTATCGATAACGTGGCCACAATACAAGATCTGTTTTCTAAAAAACTCACATTTGGGGCAGTTAGCATATAGCCCATATTCCTGCAATCTAGTGAGCACCTGCTCCAGGTTGGCAAGGTGATCACTGTCATTTTCGCCCGTGACCAGGATGTCGTCCAAATAACACTGGGTCCCTGGGATCCCTTGCAGGACTTGTTCCATTGCCCTCTGCCAAATAGCCGGAGCTGATGCTACCCCGAATACCAGCCGGTTGTATTGGTAGAGACCTTTATGGGTGTTGATTGTGAGGTATTTTTTTGATGCTTCTTCTACCTCCATTTGCAGGTACGCCTGGGCCAGATCAATCTTAGTGAAGCGTTTCCCTCCAGATAGCGAGGCGAAAATATCTTCAATCCGCAGAAGTGGATATTGTACGGTGTGAAGGACCGGGTTCACTGTTACCTTACAGTCCCCACGGATGTGAACATTCCTTGGTTCCCCAGGCGTGCTGCTCAATGACTTTTTCATCACAGGGACGATGGGTGTAGCCCACTCGCTCCAGTCTACCTTGGACAGTACACCTGAACGTTCCAGACTCTCCAGCTCTGCTTTGACGGCTGGACGGATCGCATAAGGTACCGGTCTGGCCTTAAAAAATTTTGGCCTTGCGTTTTCTTCAATTTTAATTGTCGCTGTCATGCCTTTTAGTGTTCCGAGTCCTTGCTGCAACACTTCTTTCGCGTCAGTTAGGATCTTTGACAGTCGCCCAGGTGTGACGTCGTCATCCTTTTTGTCAGCCACAGTCAGTGCCTGTATGGAATGCCAATCCAGTTGTATTTTCCGGATCCATTCACGTCCCAGTAATGGTGGTCCTCCATCTTGCAATACATACAGGTCTAGTTTTGGTGTTTCCTTACCGTTATATATAACGGTCACCCTTATTTTTCCTTTGGGGTAGACTTTTTGCCCCGTGTACGTCTTCAAAATAATTTTTGTGTCTCTCAAGGGTATGTGTGAGAATAGCCACTAGTAGTCCCTTCGGTTTATGACTGTTAGGGCTGATCTTTTGTCCAATTCCATCTTTACCTGGACTCCTGCTAACTTGAGAGTGACCCAAATGGTTCGGTGATCCTCCGTTGTGATCACATTATGTAGTTTCAGACAACTCAGTTCCCTGCTTTCGGAGTCGTTATCACTCTTTTGTTCGTCTGAACTATTCTCCGTCATCTTATGTACCTTCTTGTACTTTCCTTTGGTAGGTTTCTTATTGCTGGTTTTCTTTCCTGACCTGCAGACTCGTGCTATGTGTCCTACTTTTCCACACTGTCTGCACACTTTGTCTTTGAACCAGCAATCATTCTGGTCGTGTGTTGTTCTGCCGCAGCGATAGCACTTCTCTGTTCCATATGACATTTCATTTGTGCCATATTCTTGCGGTCTCTGTTGTATCTCTGCAGCGCCCCGTGCTGCTGCTTCATATGATACCGCAATGCTGAAAGCCTTTTCCAGCGTAAGGTCCTTTTCAGATAAAAGCCATTTCTGGGTTCCTTCACTTTGAAGCCCACACACAAACTTGTCCCTTAAGGTATCTGCCAGTCCCGCTCCAAACTGGCAGTGTTTCGATAGTTTGCGCAGTTCTGTTAAATAATCAGCATTGTTTTCATCCTTATGCTGGTTCCGTTTGTGAAACTTGAATCTTTCTGCTATCAGCAGCGGTGTGGGGTTTAAATGTTCCTTTAGTATCGTTACTATGTCTTCAAAACTCTTTTCCATTGGCTTCGTTGGGGTTACTAGATTTCGTAATAAACCATACGTCTTTGCACCCATTAAATTTAACAATACCGACGCTTTCTTGTCATCTGACACCTCATTTGCCTTGCAGTATACCTCTATTCGTTCGATATATGTAGTCCAATCTTCGACTTCATTGTCAAATGCGGTGATACTGCCACTCTTCGGCATTTTGGGTGTGGTTTAGAATGGCGTCTCCCAATGGCTTAAAATGGCGTCTCCCGCGCTTTCCTTCCTCCCCCGCTGCTGCCAACGCCGCTCCCGGCGGTTCTCGTGGCAATGGCGGCGCCCTGTAGGTTTCGCGCGCTTCTCCTGCGCTGCTGCCAACGCCACTCGCGGCGGTCCTCGTGGCAATGGCGGCGCCTCGCGGGTTTCTGCGCGTCTCTCTCTTCCCTCTCTCCGACGCTGCTCGGCCCCTGAACACCGGCTGCGCCCTGTGCGCTCTGCCCTCTCTCTCTCTCTCCCCCGTCGGCGCTGCTCGGCCCTTTGCTGTGCCGCTCGGTCGGGCTCTAGCCCACCGCTGTCCAGGAAGGGTCTGCGCACTACCTGTTGCCAGCCCGTTTCGCTGGACCACCTCGACTGGAAAGCCAAGCCTGGCTCTCCACAGCCTCCCCCGCAATTCTCGAGTCTCTGCTGGATGACTGGGCGGTTGCCCGTGGTCGACGCCCCAGTCTCTGGCCTTGACCTCCAATCCACTGATCTCCAGGAACGAATCCTCGGGAGGTGATGCAGAGTTGCAGGTAGGTTCGAACCTGCCTCGTCGCCAATGTTGCGTCCGTGTATAATAAGACACAGACTGCGGAGAACGGTACAACAGGTGTTTACTCAACGTGGCTCACACTGCAACTGATCTGTACAGATTACTACTCAGTGCTATATACAGGTGTGGTCACTGCCGGTACTGCAGTATACATGAGCTGTAAAACATAGTTCCCCCCTTAAAGGTATATACATTACAGAAAGAACTTAAATATATTGTGCCTTTCACAACCTCAGGATGTCCCAAAGCGTTATACAGCCAATGAAGTACTTTTGAAGTGTCGTCACAATTGTAAAGTAGGAAATGCGGCAGCCAACTTACACAGAAGGTCCCACAAACAGCAATGTGAAAATGACTAGAAAATCTATTTTAGCGATGTCGGTTGAGGGATAAACATTGGCCAAGACATGGAGAAAATGAGCCCCTTCTCTTCTTTGAATAGTGCCATGGGATCTTTTATGTCCACCCGAGAGGGCAGATGGGGCCTCGGTTAAACGTCTCATCCAAAAGACGGCACCTCTGACCAGTGCAGTACTCCCTCAGTACTGCACTGAAGTGTCAGCGTAGATCATGTGCTCAAGTTTCTGGAGTGGGACTTGAACTCACGACCTTATGAGTCAAAAGGCAAGAGTGCTACTTATGCCAGATGTCTCATAGCTTCACTCTATTCAACAAATGATGAACTTTCTTCCTCCAAAAGTTCAACTGGCAATAAATCAAAACACACTCAGCTCTCGCGATATGTTGCGTCTACTAATACAACCTTGTCCTTATATTCTTATAAAAGACACTATTCAAAAAGTGCAAATCCTCATTTTAGAACACTTTGCAGCCAAAACGTCAATTTCTTTCCAGACTTGTTTCACGGTAAGTGAGCCGCTCATTGTCTTTGACAGCAACATACAGGAAACATTTTTATAATCGCATTGAGTTTAAGCAGACTTTGCTAAGTGGCAGAAAAAGTCTTTTAAGTGCATTTACTGAATTCTAGTGAGTAAAAAAGTGAATTATTTGAAGTAAGTTTAATTTTTTTAGAGTAAATTAAGCTGTTGGGGAGTTGAAACCGGAAGTAGAATCCGGGTATAAAAAGGGGCGGGCTGAGTGCGGTCGCATTGAGTGTAAGTAGAGTTTGGTAAGTGGCAGAGTTCGGGCAAGTGGGAGGTGAGGGGGTGCTTGTTGCTCTGTTTTGCTTCCCTCCCTCAGGCTAATCCAACACTGCGGACGTGGAGCAGTGAGACAATTCAACCGGATAGGTCCCTCAGACAGCTTCCACGAGGGAGGTTGGTGATCAACTGGTTGGTAGGTTCTCTTCCTTCTCTTCTATACCTTTAAGTTGGTAAGTCCTATTAAATAGTGGTGTAATATTATCATCTATATCGGGGCAGAGGGTCTTCATAACTAATAATAAGAAATTTAATTAATTACACAGATATGGGTGAACAGGTGATGTGTCACTCTTGCGAAATGTGGGAGCTGGTGGACCCCATTGAGGCTCACGGTGATTACATTTGCGATAAGTGTTTGCTGCTAGAGGAACTCAAGCTCCATGTTAAAGAGCTTGAGACCGAGCTTCAGACACTGCGACACATCAGGGAGGGGGAGAAGTTCCTGGACTCTATGTTTCAGGAGGTGCTCACACCTGTGAAATTAATTACTGCAGATGTAGTCCGTAGTCAGGGACAGGACGGTGTGACTACGAGTGAGGAAGGTACAGGGATCCAGGATGTAGTGTTGATGGAGCCGCAGCCCTTGCTCTTGTCAAGCAGGATTGAGGTTCTTACTCCCTGTGAGGGCAGCAGCGGGGACTGCAGGGAGGATGAGCAACCTGGCCACAGCACCGTGGTGCAGGGGGCCATTCAAGTGGAGGGAGTAAAAAGAAATGTTGTAGTGGTAGGGGATAGTATCATTAGGGGGATAGATAGGGTTCTCTGCAGTCAAGAGCGGGAGTCCCGAAGGCTGTGGACATCTCTTCTGGGCTGGAAAGAAACTTGGAGCGGGAGGGGGAGGATCCAGTTGTCGTGGTCCATGTTGGTACAAACGACGTAGGTAGGACAAGGAAGAAGGTTCTGTTAAAGGAGTATGAGCAGCTAGGGGTCAAATTAAAAAACAGAACCTCAAGGGTAATAATCTCTGGGTTATTACCTGAGCCACGAGCGAATTTGGCTTGGATAAATAAAATTAAAGAGTTAAATGCATGGCTCAAAGACTGGTGTGGGAGAAATGGGTTTTGCTTCTTGGGACACTGGCACCAGTACTGGGACAGGAGGGAGCTGTTCCGTTGGGACGGACTCCACTTGGCCAGTGCTGGGACTAGAGTCCTGGCGAATCATATAACTAGGGCTGCAGAGAGGGCTTTAAACTAATTAGTGGGGGGGAGGTTTCTAGAGAGCAAATAACAGAAATGACAACGGAGAAGGCCATAGACTTAGGTAGCAGCGGGGAAATTAAAAAACAGAACGTGTCAGGAAGGGACAGAAGGTATGGAGTAAAAGGTAAAGTAGTAAAAGGGGAAAAAACAGGAACTAAGTATCACAAAACATATTTGAAAGTTCTTTATCTGAATGCACGTAGCATTCGTAACAAAATGGACGCGTTAACGGCACAAATAACTACATATGGGTATGATCTTGTGGGCATTACAGAAACATGGCTGCAGGGTGAACATGACTGGGAATTAAACATACCAGGTTATTTAACAATCAGGAAGGACAGGCAGGAAGGGAGGGGAGGTGGGGTGGCTATGTTAATAAAGGAAGGAATCACTATAATACAGAGAAATGATATTGGGTTAAAGGAGCAGGATAGTGAAACAGTTTGGGTAGAGATAAGGAATAATAAGGGGAAAAAAACACTAGTGGGCGTAGTCTATTGGCCTCCGAACAGTTGCAACTCTGTTGGACGGAGTATTAATCAGGAAATAGTTGAGGCTTGTAATAAGGGAACAGCTATAATTATGGGGGATTTTAACTATCATATTAACTGGACAAATCAAATTGGGCAGAGCAGCCTTGAGGATGAGTTCATTGAGTGTATTAGGGATGGGTTTCTTGAGCAGTATGTAACTGAACCAACCAGGGGGCAAGCAACCTTAGATTTGGTCCTGTGTAATGAGACAGGATTAATTAAAAATGTCCTAGTAAAGGATCCCCTTGGAATGAATGACCATAACATGGTTGAATTCTATATTCAAGTAGAGGGTGAGAAGGTTGGATCTCAAACAAGCGTGCTGAGCTTGAATAAAGGAGACTATGAAGGTATGAGAGCAGAATTGATTAGAGTGGACTGGGAAAATAGATTAAAGGGTAAGACGGTACATGATCAGTGGTGTACATTTAAGGAGTTATTTTACAACTTCCAAAAAATATATATTCCACTGAGGAAAAAAGGGTGTAAAAGAAAAGATAGCCATCCATGGCTAAGTAAAGTAATTAAGGATAGTATCCGACTAAAAACAAGGGCATATAAGGTAGCCAAATCTAGTGGGAAGATAGAAGATTGGGAAGTCTTTAAAAGACAGCAAAAAATAACTAAAAGATTGATTAAGAAAGGGAAGATAGATTATGAAAGTAAATTAGCAAAAAATATAAAAACGGATTGCAAAAGTTTCTATAGTTATATAAAAAGAAAAAGGGTGGCTAAAGTAAATGTTGGTCCCTTAGAGGATGAGACTGAGAAATTAATGGTGGGAAACATGGAGATGGCAAAAACGCTGAACAAATATTTTGTATCAGTCCTTACAGTAGAGGACACTAAGAATATCCCAACACTGGACAAACAGGGGGCTCTAGGGGGAGAGGAGCTAAATACGATTAAAATCACTAAGGAAGTGGTGCTTGGTAAAATAATGGGACTTATGCCGGATAAATCCCCTGGACCTGATGGCTTACATCCTAGGGTCTTGAGGGAAGTGGCAGTAGGGATTGTGGATGCATTGGTAATAATTTTCCAAAACTCCCTGGACTCAGCAAAGGTCCCGGCAGATTGGAAAACTGCTAATGTAACACCCTTATTTAAAAAGGGTAGTAGGCAGAAGGCTGGAAACTATAGACCTGTTAGCCTAACATCTGTGGTTGGTAAAATGTTAAGAGTCCATTATTAAGGAGACAGTAACGGGACAATTGGATAAACATAAATTAATAGGACAAACTCAGCATGGTTTCATGAAGGGGAAGTCATGTTTGACAAATTTGCTTGAGTTCTTTGAGGAAGTAACATACAGGGTGGATAAAGGAGAACCAGTGGACGTAGTGTATTTAGACTTCCAAAAGGCATTTGACAAGGTGCCACACAAAAGATTATTGCTCAAGATAAAAAATCACGGGATTGGGGGTAATATTCTGGCGTGGGTGGAGAATTGGCTCTCTAACAGAAAGTTGGGATAAATGGTTCATTCTTACAGACTGGCAATCAGTAACTAGTGGTGTTCCACAGGGGTCAGTGCTGGGTCCCCAACTCTTTACAATCTATATTAACGATTTGGAGGAGGGGACCGAGTGTAACATATCAAAGTTTGCAGATGATACAAAGATGGGAGGGAAAGTAGTGAGTGAGGAGGACATAAAAAACCTGCAAAGTGACATAGACAGGCTAAGTAAGTGGGCAGAGATTTGGCAGATGGAATACAATACTGGAAAGTGTGAGGTTATGCACTTTGGCAGGAAAAATCATAGAGCAAGTTATTATCTTAATGGCAAGAAACTGGAAAGTACTGTAGTACAAAGGGATCTGGGGGTCCTGGTGCACGAAACTCAAAAAGTTAGTATGCAGGTGCAGCAAGTGATCAAGAAGGCCAATGGAATGTTGGCTTTTATTGCTAGGGGGATAGAATATAAAAACAGGGAGGTATTGCTGCAGTTATACAAGGTATTGGTGAGACCGCACCTGGAATACTGCATACAGTTTTGGTGTCCATACTTAAGAAAAGACATACTTGCTCTCGAGTCAGTACAAAGAAGGTTCACTCGGTTAATCCAGGGGATGAGGGGGTGGTCATATGAGGAGAGGTTGAGTAGATTGGGACTCTACTCATTGGAGTTCAGAAGAATGATAGGCGATCTTATTGAAACATATAGGATTGTGAAGAGGCTTGATAGGGTGGATGCGGTGAGGATGTTCCCAGTGATGGGTGAAACTAGAACTAGGGGGCATAATCTTAAAATAAGGGGCTGCTCTTTCAAAACTGAGATGAGGAGAAACTTCTTCACTCAGAGGGTGGTAGGTTTGTGGAATTTGCTGCCCCAGAAAGCTGTGGAAGCTACATCATTAAATAAATTTAAAACAGAAATAGATAGTTTCCTAGAAGTAAAGGGAATTAAGGGTTACGGGGAGCGGGCAGGAAATTGGACATGAGTCTAGGTTCAGAATGGTCATGGCCCTGTGGGTAGTGGAGCGGGCCCAGGGGCCATGTAGCCTGGTTCTGCTCCTACTTATTGTGTTCTAGTTCTGTATTAGATTTCAGGAGATGGTTTTATTCCTGTTCCTGGCTGGGGTGGAGATCGCCTTTACAGAAGGTAAGTACTGTAGAAAATATAGGGACAGAGTGATCTCCTGGAAGAGTTTCGATCGCCTAGATGGGTCGGAGAGGAATTTCCCAGATTTTTTCTCCCAAATTGGCCATTGGGTTTTTTACCTGGTTTTTCGCCTCTCCCGGGAGATCACATGGGTTCGGGTGGGATGGAGAGTGATAGAAGATTTGAGGTTAGGATCAGATCAGCCATGATGTTATTGAATGGTGGAGCAGGCTCGAGGGGCCAATTGGCCTACTCCTGCTCCTATTTCTTATGTTCTTATGTTCTTAAACAGAAACAGGCTGGACAACTGCACAAACCTGTTTCAATTCAACAGGGCTTTCAATTGCGATGTTCAATCTTTTAATCAAACAGCTAAATGTCAGTACTACGCTGCGTTAAGAGACACATTGACAAATAAGTTACTCCTTTACTGCATATCTTTGCAGTTTTAATACTGATGCACTATCAATTGCTACAAAAGACTGGAAATTGAGAAAGTAATAAACAGGCTTTTATTACCAAAGAACAGAGCATGTCTCTTGTGGTTGCCTGGTATCCAAAAGGGCCGGGGGCTGCCGAGCAGCGACCTTTATACCCAGCCATGAGGGTGGAGCCAGGGGCGGAGTCAGCTGAGGCATGCACAGACAAGTACAACAATATGCAAGAGTGAACAACAGTACTAACAGTGAACAACAGTACTAACAACAGTGGTGAACAACAATACTAACAACAGTGGTTTACCACATTCACCCCTTGTTTAGAATTGAGTCCGGCGGGGTGAAGTGCACTAAAAATTCGTGTACTGAAGTCTATTAGGAGGCCTTGTAAGCCGTCCTGAGCGTCGCAGCAGCGGCGGTGATGGTGCAGCATCCAACGTTGAACCCGGTGTCTCGTTCAGAGGAGTAGCAGGTGGCGGACCCTGGGGCTGCTGCATGCTGTCTACAGGGGTCAGAGCATGGGTAATGGGAGTTAGCGATGGTGGTCTCTCAGAGGCACCCGAAGGTGCGAGGTCTCGTGCGGGGACTGTGTCCTGGGGGTAGGCAGGAGTAGCGGTGGGTGGCGAAGAGGGTGTTTCAGGAGCACCCGCAGGTGCGAGGTCTCGAATGGAGACTGTGTCCTCCCGCCCGTCCGGGTACACCACGTAAGCATACTGCGGGTTGGCGTGGAGGAGGCTCACCCTCTCGACCAGGGGGTCCGCCTTATGGGTCCTCACGTGCTTCCGCAGTAGGACGGGGCCTGGAGAAGTCAGCCATGTTGGTAGTGAAATCCCCGATGTGGACTTCCTGGGGAAGGAGAACATTCTCTCGTGAGGGGTGGCATTGGTGGGTGTACAGAGCAGCAACCGAATGGAATGGAGCGCCGCAGGGAGGACCTCCTGCCAGCGGGAGGTCGGAAGGCCCTTAGATTTTAAGTTTAAAAGGACTGCCTTCCAGACTGTCGCATTCTCCCTTTCCACCTGGCCGTTACCCCGGGGGTTGTAGCTGGTGGTCCTGCTTGTAGCAATGCCTCTCGCGAGCAGGCACTGCCGAAGTTCGTCGCTCATAAAAGATGAGCCCCTGTCGCTATGGATATAGCTAGGGAAACCGAACAATGCGAAGAGGTCATTCAGACATTTAATGACCGTGGTACTGGTCATGTCCGAGCAAGGGATGGCAAACGGGAAACGGGAGTACTCATCAATTATATTGAGGAAGTACACATTGCGGTCAGAGGAGGGGAGGGGCCCTTTAAAATCGATGCTCAGCCGCTCGAAGGGGCGCGTGGCTTTGATCAGGCTCGCTCTGTCTGGCCTATAAAAATGCGGCTTGCACTCGGCACAGATCTGGCAGTTCCTGGTCATGGTCCTGACCTCCTCGATGGAGTAGGGCAGGTTACGGGATTTGATAAAATGGAAGAACCTGGTGACCCCCGGGTGGCAGAGGTCATTGTGGAGGGTCTGTAATCTATCAACCTGCGCGTTGGCGCACGTACCACGTGATAGGGCATCTGGGGGCTCATTGAGTTTCCCGGGCCGGTACAAGGTATCGTAATTGTAGGTGGAGAGTTCGATTCTCCACCTTAATATCTTGTCATTCTTGATTTTGCCCCGCTGCTTATTATGAAACATAAAAGCTACTGAACGCTGGTCAGTGAGCAGGGTAAATCGTTTTCCGGCCAGGTAATGCCGCCAATGTCGCACGGCTTCCACAATGGCCTGGGCCTCCTTTTCGACAGAGGAGTGTCGAATCTCGGGGCCCTGGAGGGTCCTTGAGAAAAAGGCCACGGGTCTCCCCGCCTGGTTAAGGGTTGCAGCTAGGGCAAAGTCGGATGCGTCGCTCTCCACTTGAAAAGGGAGGGACTCATCCACAGCGTGCATTGTGGCCTTCGCAATATCGCTTTTTATGAGAGTGAAGGCTGCACAGGCCTCTGTCAGGGGGAAGGAGGCGGACTTGATGAGGGGTCGGGCTTTATCCGCATAGTTGGGCACCCACTGAGCATAGTAAGAGAAAAACCCCAGGCATCTCTTCAGTGCTTTCTGGCAGTGGGGGAGGGGGAGCTCCATAAGAGGGCGCATTCTATCGGGGTCTGGGCCGATGACTCCGTTCTCCACTACGCAGCCAAGAATAGCAAGGCGCTTAGTACGAAACATACATTTGTCTTTGTTGTATGTGAGATTCAGCCGCTGGGCCGTCCGGAGGAATTTCCCTAGATTAACGTCGTGGTCCTGCTGGTCGTGGCCGCAGATGGTGACGTTGTCTAGATATGGGAAAGTGGCCTGGAGCGCGTTCTGGTCAACCATCCGGTCCATCTCCCGTTGGAAGACAGAAACTCCGTTGGTGACGCCGAAGGGAACTCTGAGAAAGTGATAGAGCCGACCGTCAGCTTCAAAAGCTGTGTACTGGCGGTCCTCAGCCCTGATGGGGAGCTGGTGGTATGCCGACTTCAGATCAATCGTCGAGAACACCTGGTATTGTGCTATCTGATTGACCATGTCAGATATGCGGGGGAGTGGGTATGCATCCAACTGGGTGTAGCGATTGATCGTCTGGCTGTAGTCAATAACTAGGCGCTGTTTTCCGCCAGTCTTCACCACCACCACTTGTGCTCGCCATGGGCTATTGCTGCTCTCGATAATCCCTTCCTTCAGGAGTCTCGCTACCTCGGATTTAATGAAACCCCTATCCCCGGCACTGTAACGCCTACTTTTGGTAGCGATGGGCTTACAGTCGCGGGTGAGGTTAGCGAACAAGGAGCGGGGGGGGACTTTAAGGGTGGAGAGGCTGCAAATGGCGCGCGGCGGGCGATTTAAAAACTGCTGGCTGCAGACCGTGAGAGGGGGGAGGGGTCCACCGTACGCTAAAGTGACACTCTTAAGGTGGCACTGAAAATCCAACCCCAGTAGGACGGCAGCACAGAGATCGGGCAGGACCAGAAGTTTAAAATTTTTGTATTCAGTACCCCGCACTGAAAGAGTCACCATACAGTAGCCACCGACTTCCGCTGACTGGGCTTTGGAAGCCATAGAGATGCGATGACGCGTCGGCAGGACCGGGAGAGAGTAACTGCGCACCGTGTCGGGGTGTATAAAACTCTCCGTGCTCCCGCTGTCAAAAAGGCAGGTAGTGGCGCGGCCGTTTACCGTAATGTCCATCATGGACCTGGACAGTTGATGCGGGAGAGATTGATCCAGCGTCACGGAAGCCAGCGTATGTTCAAGCACGTCGATGCGGTCGTCCGATGAGGCGGTGGTGGAGTCCGGGTCCCCCGTAACCGAAGTCGGAGGCGTCCAAGATGGCGGACAAAATGGCGCCGCCCACGGTCCCGATCCCCACGCGGCTGGGGGAGCCCAAGATGGCGGGCAAGATGGCTGCGCCCACGGTTCGCACGTGGCGCTGCTGGCGTTAGCGGTCTTCCCTTTGCAGGCGCTAACGTAGTGACCTTTCTTCCCGCAGCCGGAGCAGGTAGCATTCTTCGCGGGGCATCGTGCTCTAGGGTGTTTAGCTTGGCCACAAAAATAGCATTTTTGTGCCTTGGACATCGCTGCAGCAGTCGGAGGTGGCGGTCCCATGGCCCAAGATTGCGGCGTCCACGGCGCGGGGCGATTAGGGGAGAAAGCGTCCATATTTCTGTGGGCCGCGTCGAGCGAGAGGGACACTGCCTTTGTCAGGTCTATTTCACCCTTCTCCAGCAGCCTCTGCCGGGAGTAGTCGGACCTTAGACCTGCAACGAAAGCGTCTCGTATCAGTCCCTCCGCATGTGCCGCGGCCGATACTTCCTTGCAGTTGCAGCCGCGTCCGAGTACCCGCAGTGCCCGTAGGAAGGCCTCCACTGATTCCCCGGGCTGCTGTCTGCGAGATCTTAAAAGGTGCCTGGCATAGACCGTGTTAACCAGGCGTGCATACTGCCCTTTCAGTAGGTCGATAGCCGCCGCATAGGTCGTCGCATCTTGGATTAAAGTATAGACTTGGTGGCTCACCTTCGAGGCCAGGATTTTCAGTTTATTTTCATCAAGAGTCATGGTCGAGGCTTCCAGATACGCCTCAAAGCAACGCAGCCATTGTGCGAATTTAGTCGACGAACCCACTTCTTGGGGGTCTAGGTCCAGGCATGTTGGTCTGAGGGCTCGCAGCAGCACCTGCTGCTCAGCGTTTTGCGCCATCGGTTGATCAGCATCCGCAGCCAACATTTAACTTTGGTAATAAAATTGATGCACTATCAATTGCTACAAAAGACTGGAAATTGAGAAAGTAATAAACAGGCTTTTATTACCAAAGAACAGAGCATGCCTCTTGTGGTTGCCTGGTATCCAAAAGGGCCGGGGGCTGCCGAGCAGCGACCTTTATACCCAGCCATGAGGGTGGAGCCAGGGGCGGAGTCAGCTGAGGCATGCACAGACAAGTACAACAATATGCAAGAGTGAACAACAGTACTAACAGTGAACAACAGTACTAACAACAGTGGTGAACAACAATACTAACAACAGTGGTTTACCACAAATACTACATTTTTATACACATTTGAAATCTCCCTTATGTAAAAAAGATATTGATGGACCAAAGGACATTAGATGCTCCACTGTCGTTGAACTTCTAGGAACTAGGGGGGAAAAATTGGGTATAGCCCATTTTGGGACGCTAACCTTGCCAGGGCGCTAATTTTAGCACCCTGAAAAAGTTAGTGCCCCTACCCCGTAAATTCAGTAGTAGCGCCCCAAGAAGGAGGCGGAGCGCTACACCTTCTTCTTGGGCCGCTACTACTCAATGTCATAGCGCTACGGCATTGCAGGCCTCTTCCCTTGATTAAAGGGGAGGGGCCGAGCACTGCGTGCACTGGGGTCCTGCCGGACCACCGGTGAGCGGGGTGCCGTGGAAACAGCCCGGCACCCAAGAGGAGTGCCGGGCTGAACGATTGCAGCCGGCACCCTGCATAAAAAAGGGAAAGGGGCAGGTGCTGGCAGCCAGCCAAAATAAAACTGGCCGCCCAACACCTGCCCTTTAAATTGCGCCGCCACCCGCTACAAAACCTCCCCCTGATCCTGTCGCACATATCGCCCGGCGATAGGTCAGGGGAAGCAAGGGAAGTTTGCGGCCGGGGCGCAAACGGGGCGCTGTGCACTGCGATGACGTCATCATTACCAGCACAGTGGAGCAGGGCGCTACCAGCTACCTCCACCACTAACCTCACACTGAATTTCGCGGGAGGCATTAGTGGTGCCACACCCAGGCGCTAGGGCATTTGCGCCCTGTTATCGCCCCCCACCTCCTGGGGGCGCTAACGAGAGGTGCAAAGCAACCCAATTTCTAGCCCTTGGTTTCAATCTTATCCAGACAGGTGGCATCAATCAATCAATCTCTCTGGATTATATATGAAATGACTTTGGGCAGTCCACTGCAAAGTGACAGATCCTGCCCATAGTTTAGCACAAATCTTCTTCAAAGGCCACAAGGGTGGCTAGCATGCAAATTGGAAGAGGTTGTGCTGGACCAGTAAGATAGGGGATCTCTTTCTGGATTGAGGTTAAGGCACAGCTTTTTCTTGCATTGACTTTTAATGAAAAAGTTAGCATGCCCAAAATGGGGATGTAGTGCAAAAGAAACCGAAAAGGGAGTATTGAATTTTGCATCACACTTGGCTAGAATTAGCAATTGGTGCAGTGGACATCTCAGTGCAGCAGGATGAGATGGTGGCCCAGGAGCACAAAAGATATAGGAGGCCCATATCGTGCAGAATAAACTACCTCAGGCAGTGGGACTGATCACCTAGTAAACAAGGACCTGCAGGAATGTTCAACCTTCTGTATTGCACTCTTGGTGGCAGTGTAGGTCAGCACTGCCATCAACCTTTATGATACAGGGTCTATCACAAGATTCCACCACTTTGTCACATACCGCTTTTTCAAGGAAATACCTGGAGCCCTATTTTGCCATGCACTCTCCTAAGTACACTAGAACAGTCAAAGGCAGCAGAACTTTCCAAATTGCTGGCTGCTCCAAAGCACAGGCCATCAGAAAACACACATTGCTATTCATATATAAGTCTTTACCAAATGTTCCATGACTTAAAGCAAAAGATAATCCATATCTATGTTTCCCATGGAGTACACCATTCTGACGCAATCACACCACACAGTTTTGAAGAAGAAAGATGCATGGACTGCTGAATCCCTGGAGACTCGAGCGACACCATACAACCAGCTCTGTACAACTCCCATACCCCAGCACAGAATACAAGTCACATTGGGGAAACCAGGGCCTTCACTGATCAGATGTTTGGATTGCTAAAACAATGCTTCAGATATCTTAACCAATCAGGAGTGGTCTTGCAACATGCCCCAGACAAGATCAGTTAAAAAGAGTACACTGTGGCAAAGCCATCAAGAGACTCTTGCAGTAACGTTTATAATTGTCTTTAACCATAGTTGTTATCTTTAAGTGTTTGCTCTGTTCAAACAGCGCGGGAATCGATAAAATCGCGATCTGACGCGATGACTTCATCACGGGGGTCACGTGACGTTCCCAACGGCGGGAAACATGATGACGTCATGATGTCAGGGGGGTAGGGCATTTCAGTCAGTCCTCGTGGATCCAGCTAGTGTACAGACCTGTGTGGAGTTTCTCCTGCGTTCTTTTGTTTCTAACTGTTTCAGTACATTAAACCACGTTTGTTTAACTGTCAGTTTCAACCGCAGTATTTTCGTAGTAGTGTGAAGACACCTACATTGGTGACCCCGAAACCTCGCGAACGTTTTTCGCGGTGGACACGGAATGCAGGCCAGTGATGGAAGCCAACGCAGTGGTTTGGAAGCTCCCCCAATTCTGGGAACAACAGGCGGCCTCCTGGTTTGTGCAGGCTGAGGCACAATTTGAGCTCCGCAACATCGTGCAGGACCAGCTCCGATATTTGTACATGGTCTCCGCCCTCAACAGCTCGACGGCGTCGAGGTTCATCAGCCTTCTGGAGAACCCCCCGACCGCTGACAAGTATGTCGCCATCAAGACACGGCTGCTGCAGGTATTTGGCCTTACAAAGGCGGAGCGCGCTCGCCGTCTACTTACACTACCCGGGTTAGGTGACTCCAAACCCTCGGAACTAATGAGCCACATGCTAACGCTCCTGGGCCTAGAAATTCAGTTGGCTGTGCCAGCCGTTAGCGCCTTAGGAGTAGATCTCGAGCGCTAGGCGCTTAGCGCCCGGGCGCAGCGCGATCTGCGCCTCGCCCCAACTTCAGTAGACATTTAGCGCCGGCGCAATGTCGTTGCGCATGCTTATCTGCGCGCGCAGATCATGACGTCATTTCGTCGTGCAACGTCCTTTGTGCGCCCGGAACCGGAACTTCACTCGCGCCGCCCCATTGTGCGCCTGGCGGCCCGAACGACTGTGAAGTGGAACGGTACACAGCCGAGGCGGGCCGCGGGGAGCGCAAATTAAAGGGCACTCCTGCAGTAGAAAAGGCAGCCGTTTTGCAACACTCCTGGAGGAGGAGGAGGAGGAGGTGGAGGAGGAGGGGCGGTACCACGTAACAAACTGATGGAGAGAAGCCCTCCCCAACAACACAAATACACTAGTCTCGGCCTTTCACAAAAACAAATCCACCCTCCCCCTTTAAGAGCTCACCCCAGAGTGTCTGCCGGCAATCAGCAGCTCACCGCACCTGCCCTGCGCCCAACTTCCGGTGTTAGCGCCCCGGGCTGCCGGCTTAGCGCCTAATGATAGTCGTGCATCGCCTGTTTTAGCGCAGCAGCAACCTCTTAGGGCGATGCAACTGAATATCGGCGAAGGGGGCTCGACTTTGCGCCGGGCGCAAACTTTAGCGGCCGCCCGACTTTACCGCCCCAAAAGTGGCTATACTGAATTTCTAGGCCCTGGGGTCCGAACCCCAATGTTTCCTGTTTCGCGAGCTGTTTCTTAGTCAGCTTCCCGAACAGGTCCAAGCAGCCCTCGCCAGGTCGGACACCGGGGATTGCATCGCGCTCGCCGAAGAGGCGGATAAAATATACGCGGTCCGACAGCAATACTGCGCCATTGCGCAACGCCCAGCCCCGAAGGGCCCCACCTCGACGCTTCCGACGACCGGTTACTGTTATTACCACGCTCGTTTTGGCCTGAAAGCCCGCTGCTGCCGCCCGCCTTGCAGTTTCGCGCCCAAACCGTCAAACAGACCGCCGCGAGTCAAGAACACCGGAACCGGGGCGTGCCCCGTGGCCACAATGGCGATCGGCGATTCCGGGAATTTAGGAGTCGGTCAAACAGGCTTGTCCGACCTCCTCTGCGATTGACGTTCCTCGTTAAAGACAATTCTGGGGGGGCGTATGTGGCAAAGCCATCAAGAGACTCTTGCAGTAACGTTTATAATTGTCTTTAACCATAGTTGTTACCTTTAAGTGTTTGCTCTGTTCATAGAAACATAGAAGATAGGAGCAGGAGTAGGCCATTCGGCCCTTCGAGCCTGCTCCGCCATTCAATGAGATCATGGCTGATCATCCAAATTCAGTACCCTGTCCCTGCCTTCTCCCCATATCCCTTTAGCCTTAAGAAATATATCCAACTCTTTCTTGAATATATTTAATGAACTGGCCTCCACCGCCCTCTGTGGCAGAGAATTCCACAGGTTCACCACTCTCTGGGTGAAGAAGTTCCTCCTCATTTCAGTCCTAAATGGCTTACCCCTTATCCTTAGAGTATGACCCCTGGTTCTGGACTCCCCAGCCATCCGAAACATCCTTCCTGCATCTAGTCTGTCCAGACCTGACAGAATTTTATAGGTTTCGATGAGATCCCCTCTCAATCTTCTAAACTCCAGTGAGTATAAGCCCAATCGACACAATCTCTCCTCATACGTCATTCCTGCCATCCCAGGTATCAGCCTGGTGAATCTTCGCTGCACTCCCTCCATGGCAAGAATGTCCTTCCTCAGGTAAGGTGACCAAAACTGCACACATTACTATGGGTGCGGTCTCACCAAGGCCCTGTACAACTGTAGCAAGACATCCTTGTTCCTGTACTCGAACCCTCTTGCTACGAAGGCCAACATACCATTTGCCTTCTTAACCGCCTGCTGCACCTGCATGCTTACCTTCAGCGGCTGGTGCACAAGAACACCCAGGTCTCTTTGCACTTCTCCTTCTCCCAATCTATTGCCATTCAAATAATAATCTGCCTTCCTGTTTTTGCCACCAAAGTGGATAACCTCACATTTATCCACATTATAGTGCATTTGCCATGTTTCTGCCCAATCACCCAACCTGTCCAAATCGTACTGGAGTTTCACAACATCCTCCTCACAGCTTACCCTCCCACCCAGCTTTGTGTCGTCTGCAAATTTGGAGATATTACATCCAATTCCCTCGTCCAGATCATTAATATATATTGTGAACAGCTGGGGTCCTAGGACCGATCCTTGCGGTACTCCACTAGTCACTGCTGCCACTCGGAAAACGACCCGTTTATTCCAACTCTTTGCTTTCTGTCCGCCAACCAGTTCTCTATCCAAGTCAATACCTTGCCCCCAATCCCATGTGCCTTAATTTTGCACGCTAATCTCTTATGTGGGACCTTATCGAAAGCCTTCTGAAAGTCCAAATACACCACATCCACTGGTTCTCCCTTATCTATTTTACCAGTTACATCCTCAAAAAATTCCAGTAGATTAGTCAAGCATGATTTACCTTTTGTAAATCCATGTTGACTTTGTCCGATCCTGTCACTGTTTTCCAAGTGCTCTGCTATTACATCTTTTATAATAGACTCCAGCATTTTCCCCACTACCGATGTCAGGCTATAATTCCCCGCTTTTTCTCTACCACCTTTTTTGAATAGTGGGGTAACATTAGCTACCCTCCAATCCATGGGTACCGTTCCAGAGTCTATCGAATACTGGAAGATGACCAGCAATGCATATACTATCTCTAGAGCCACTTCCTTAAGTACCCTGGGATGTAGACCATCAGGCCCTGGGGATTTATCGGCCTTCAGTCCCATCAATTTTCCTAACACCATTTCCCTACAAATACTGATTTCTTTCAGTTCCTCCTTTTCATCAGACCCTATGTTCCCCGACATCTCTGGGAGGTTATTTGTGTCCTCCTTTGTGAAGACAGAACCAAAGTATGTATTTAGTTGGTCTGCCATTTCCTTGTTTCCCATTATAAATTCCCCTGATTCTGACTGTAAGGGACCTACGCTTGACTTCACCAATCTTTTTCTCTTCACATGTCTATAAAAGCTTTTAGTCAGTTTTTATGTTCCCTGCAAGCTTACTCTCATATTCTATTTTCCCTTTCTTAATTAATCCCTTTGTCCTCCTTTGTTGACTCCTAAACTGCTCCCAATCCTCAGGATTATTGCTTTTTCTAGCCAATTTATATGTCCTCTCCTTGGATCTTATGCTATCCCTAATTTCCCTTGTTAGCCACGTCAGGGGGGTAGGGCGTTTCAGTCAGTCCTCGTGGATCCAGCTAGTGTACAGACCTGTGTGGAGTTTCTCCTGCGTTCTTTTGTTTGTAACTGTTTCAGTACATTAAACCACGTTTGTTTAACTGTCAGTTTCAACCGCAGTATTTTCGTAGTAGTGTGAAGACACCTACAACACTACACAATACTGCCATGGAGAGATGCCTCATTATTGACTTGGAAGACATGGAGCAACAACAATTCATAGCAGATTAGGACAATGGTGCATAAAGTACAAGAGCAAAGAGGCTATGATAAAATTGTACAAGACATTGGTTAGGTCACAGAGGTCTGTCTGCATTTTTGAGTGCCCCATTATAAAAAGAACATTGAAGCCATAGAGAATGTATAACGTAGCTTCACCAGGATGGCACCAGGAATGAGAAACTACAGTTATGAGGAAAGACTTAAGATAAAAAATCACAGGATTGGGGGTAATATTCTGGAATGGATAGAGGATTGGCTATCTAACAGAAGGCAGAGAGTTGGGATAAATGGTTCATTCTCGGACTGGCAATCAGTAACTAGTGGTGTTCCACAGGGGTCAGTGCTGGGTCCCCAACTCTTTACAATCTATATTAACGATTTGGAGGAGGGGACCGAGTGTAACATATCAAAGTTTGCAGATGATACTAAGATGTGAGGGAAAGTAGTGAGTGAGGAGGACATAAAAAACCTGCAAGGGGACATAGACAAGCTAAGTAAGTGGGCAGAGATTTGGCAGATGGAATACAATACTGGAAAGTGTGAGGTTATGCACTTTGGCAGGAAAAATCGTAGAGCAAGTTATTATCTTAATGGCAAGAAACTGGAAAGTACTGAAGTACAAAGGATCTGGGGGTCCTGGTGCACGAAACTCAAAAGGTTAGTATGCAGGTGCAGCAAGTGATTAAGAAGGCCAATGGAATGTTGGCTTTCATTGCTAGGGGGATAGAATATAAAAATAGGGAGGTATTGCTTCAGTTGTACAAGGTATTGGTGAGACCGCACCTGGAATACTGCGTACAGTTTTGGTGTCCATACTTAAGAAAAGACATACTTGCTCTCGAGTCAGTACAAAGAAGGTTCACTCGGTTAATCCCGGGGATGAGGGGATGGACATATGAGGAGAGGTTGAGTAGATTGGGACTCTACTCATTGGAGTTCAGAAGAATGAGAGGCGATCTTATTGAAACATATAAGATTGTGAAGGGGTTGGATCGGGTGGATGCGGGGAGGATGTTCCCGATGATGGGTGAAACTAGAACTAGGGGGCATAGTCTTAGAATAAGGGGCTGCTCTTTCAAAACTGAGATGAGGAGGAACTACTTCACTCAGAGGGTGGTAGGTCCATTGTATATGCTGCCCCAAAAAGCTGTAGAAGCTACATCATTACATAAATTTAAAACAGAAATAGACAGTTTCCTAGAAGTAAAGGGAATTAAGGGTTACGGGGAGCGGGCAGGAATTTGGACATGAGTCTAGGTTCGGATCGGACATGGCTCTGTGGGTAGCGGAGCGGGCCCAGGGGCCGTGTAGCCTGATCCTGCTCCTATTTCGTGTGTCTAATTCTGTTAGATTCAGGAGATGGTTCTGTGATAGTAGATTGGCGGTCAGGATCAGATCAGCCATGATCTTATTAAATGGCGGAGCAGGCTCGAGGGGCCGATTGGCCTACTCCTGCTCCTATTTCTTATGTTCTTATACTGGGACTACTTCCACTGAAGCAGAAAAGGCTAAGAAAAGATTTAATAAATGTTTTTAAAATTATGAAAGGTTTTGAAAAAGTAAATAGGGAAGGACCATTTCCTCCAATTGGTGAGTCAGTGACAAGGGGTCATCAGTTTAAAATAAACACCAAGAGGTGAGGAGAGACAGGTTGGGAGAAATGTATTTACACCTGGAGTGGTTGGAGTGTGGAATCATTTGCCACAGGGAAGGTGGCGAGATTAGCTGGTACAGACCCAATGGGTTAAATGGCCTGGTGTCAAATGGCCTCCTTTTATGGTAGCAGGCACATCAGACCAGCCTCTGCAGACAGTGAGACAGGTCTCGCTGTCTGGTTCTTCCAGCAAGTGATGCAATTGGCCACTATTACTTTTATTAAACCTGCTAGCTATTTTTTCTGTTCATTTTTTTTCTAACTATGTATGTCCCACTAGTCTGACATTTTCTTTTCCGCACAATAAAATGCAATATATATTAAAAGTGAAATAATTTTCATTCTGTTTGCATGCTTGTGGTGTATGTGCTGCTGTGTTTACCCATTGAGATTGGTGAATTTATGCCGACTTGTGTATGCGCCCATTCTTAAGTGCTTCCCTAGCCGAGAGTGCAGCAGTGCTGGTTAGCTGCTCCACCAAATGTCAACTTGCCTGGACTAAAGAAGGGCCGACACCTTATCTGTGACTAACCTGCATCAGTGCCAGGGGTCTCCTTTGTTGGAGGTTCACTGCTTTTGGACAAGTAATTCAGACTGGGGACCTAACTCATTTATTTTAAGTTTGTACGATAATAAATCACTGACAATAATTTCTAGCCTAAAGAATCTAAAGGCGGGGGGGGGGGAAGGGAAGAGTGAGAAGAATACAAAAGGATATTTTGTGCATGGTGTAAAATTCAGTGCAATACATTATGCAATTGGTGGATATATCATAGGCGGCCATTCGGCCCATCATGCCTCTACCAGGTCTTTAAAAATCTATCCAATTAGTCCCACTCTTTCCCCATAGCCCTGTAAATGTTTCCTTAGCAAGTATATATCCAATTCCCTTTTGAAAGTTACTGTTGAATCTGTTTCCACCACTTTCTCAGGTAATGAATTCCAGATCATAACAATGTGCTGTGTAAAGAAATTCTCCCCATTTCCCCTCCGGTTCTTTTGCCAATTATTGTAAATGTGCGTCCTCTGGTTACCAACTCTCATATATGCACAAATGTAAAAATTTCCAGCGCAGTACCTCCACTGTCTCCATTCACTGCATCAGAAACTGTGGTCAGAGTGCCTGGTATCTTAAAAGATGCCAACTCCAGTCGTTGGACCGACTTCTCCAAACGTTCCACCAAATCTTGTAACTCTGCCATTACGGATATACTGAAAGAAATAATAAAGAATTAAACGGACACGGTGAGCATTATTACTAAAATATAGAAACAGGTCAGTGCAAGCGAGTAATAAAAGGATATAATTTACTCGAGTTCAGACATCATGATGAACAAAAATCTGTCATTCTTAAGCAACGTATGCCCCATAAAGGTAATCGATGCATGGCCTCCCTTTTGGGGGTCTCTAACATAAACAGGAAATAGCAACGGCCCATATTCCCTGCAGTATTGGCATTAATTTTGATGTCAGTGCCAAGCAAGTGAAAAGTTGCACGCTGTGTGACAGACATTTTCCATGAATCTTTGAGCTGTGTTGCACACATTTTGTAAGGTTCTCCTAGACCCATTATGTAATAGTTTCCTAGTGTTCGTGTTACAATCAATGCATATTACAGCTTCCTGAAAAAATGCAATTGCTCTGCTATTAATGGACACCTACTGCATTAGTCCATAATGGTGAAACTGCAAACCAGTCACCTTCACTTGTCACTGCTTCTGGTGCACAGGCTAATTCTTGTATTTTAAAAAAAGCACAGACGTAAATACTGCAGCCAGAAAAGAATACAGAAGGTTAAGTTAAAAGGAGATTCATTTCTTGCTATCAGAATAACTTTCTCCTCATCTCCCCTTTGGTTCTTTTGGGGGATATTCACAGGTTGCGATATTCTAATTTTTAGTCAGGCTTAACCAAACCCCATCAGAATGCATTAGCACCTATGCTCTTAGGACTGAAATGAGGAGGAATTTCTTCACCCAGAGAGTGGTGAACCTGTGGAATTCTCTGCCACAGAGGGCGGTGGAGGCCAGTTCATTAAATATATTCAAGAAAGAGTTGGATATATTTCTTGAGGCTAAAGGGATCAAGGGATATGGGGAGAAGGTAGGGACAGGGTACTGAATTTGGATGATCAGCCATGATCTCATTGAATGGCGGAGCAGGCTTGAAGGGCCGAATGGCCTACTCCTGCTCCTATCTTCTATGTTTCTTTCCCCGGAGAACTTCAAGGCTGCTGCTGTGGTACCACCTGGTACAGAGCTGCCCTAGCATCGTTGAGGTAATGTCTTTAGAACTTGACCGAATGGAAGATGGCTAAGTTAAGAGTCCTTGAATATCTGCTTGGTCATGTGAGAGGGTACAAGGTCTGCCTCACTCAATGATGTCCTCCTTTACTAGATGAGTCCTTCTCTGTCCATTGTCGAAGGCTTTGCAGTTGCCGGAAAACCTGCATGTCAAGATCTGCAGAATTTGAAAGGCGATGCGAGTGTGTAGCAAAAGAAACTTCAACTGTTACTTTGAAAGAAATACAAGTTGTTGTTGTTGAAAAAGAAAATGGAGAAAACGCCAATACAAGTTTTTGTAAAGATCAAGTGCACATTAAAGAACAAGGGTTGTGAGTAATAATAGAATTGGCAAATGATTCACAAGCAGAAAAGAATGAGAACTTTTACTACTGGGAGTGCAACGATGTAGTGCTGCCAACATCAAGTTGGTAAAAACTGATCAAGAATGGCCATTCTTTTGCTCTTGGATTCTGAGGTTAAGACATTTTTGGGCTCCTGGATCAGGGTCCAGTGATACAGGCCCTGAAGTGGTGAGCTTCTTCAGAAGATCAAGCTGTTAACACCTCAATGTCTCCCCTCCTCACTTATTCTCAATTCCCTTCTTGGTTTGGGAACACTTGGATGGCTGAACGGATTTATTTATTTTTAAGAGCACAACATCCAATTGACATCACCCACTCTGCTCTGACTAAGACAGTATTCATCATCTATCCTCCAGTAAAAAGGAAACACAAGCTACCCAGCTTTGGTTGGAGGAGCAGATCCAAGCATTGGAATCTGCCCACAAGACGAATCAGACACTTCCACCCCACCCCCCACTTCAGAGACCCAAAGGTGACCAGATTTGTATGACCAATTCTGCTCATCAATGCGCAGAATAAACTAGGCCGTCTATTGATATTTACTTTGAGGAACCAACTGGGTAGTTAGCCCAAGCCAGTAGAACATAAGAACATAAGACGTAGAAGCAGGAGGTGGTCATTTGGCCCCTCGAGCCTGCTCCGCCATTCAATAAGATCATGGCTGATCTGATCTTGGCCTCAACTTCACTTCCCTGCCCGCTCCCCATAACCCTTGACTCCCTTATCATTCAAAAATCTGTCTATCTCCACCTTAAATATATTCAATGACCCAGCCTCCACAGCTCTCTGGGGAAGAGAATTCCAAAGATTCACGACCCTCTGAGGGAAGAAATTCCTCCTCATTTCCGTTTTAATGGGTGCCCCCTTATTCTGAAATTATGCCCCCTAGTTCTAGATTCCCCCACGAGGGGAAACATCCTCTCTGCATCTATCCTGTCAAGCCCCTTCAGAATCTTATATGTTTCAATAAGATCCCCTCTCATTCTTCTGAACTCCAATGAGTATAGACCCAACCTGCTCAACCTTTCTTCATAAGACAACCTCTTCATCTCCGGAATCAATCTCGTGAACCTTCTCTGAACTGCCTCCAATGCAAGTATATCCTTCCTTAAATAAGGAGACCAAAACTGTATGCAGTACTCCAGGTGTGGTCTCACCAAAGCCCTGTACAGTTGTAACAGGACTTCCCTACTTTTATACTCCATTCCCTTTACAATAAAGACCAACATTCCATTTGCCTTCCTAATTACTTGCTGTACCTGCATGCTAACTTTTTTGTGAATCATGTACAAGGACCCCCAGAGCCCTCTGTACCTCAGCATTTTGTAATCTCTCTCCATTTAAATAAGAATTTGCTTTTTTATTTTTCCTACCAAAGTGGATAACCTCAAATTTTCCCACATTATACTCCATCTGCCAAATCTTTGCCCACTCACTTAGCCTATCTATATTCCTTTGGAGATTCTTTGCATCCTCCACACAATTTGCTTTCCCGCCTATTTTTGTATCATCAGCAAATTTGGCTACATTACACTCAGTCCCTTCATCCAAGTCATTAATATAGATTGTAAATAGTTGAGGCCCCAGCACTGATCCCTGCGGCACCCCACTAGTTATATTTTGCCAACCTGAAAATGACCCATTTATCCCGACTCTGTTTTCTGTTAGTTAGCCAATCCTCTATCCATGCTAATATATTACCCCCAACCCCGTGAGCTCTTATCTTGTGTAGTAACCTTTTATGTGGCACCTTATTGAATGCCTTCCGGAAATCCAAATACACGGCATCTACTGGTTCCCCTTTATCCACCCTGCTCGTTACATCCTCAAAGAACTCCAGCAAATTTGTCAAACATGATTTCCCTTTCATAAAACCATGCTGACTCTGCTTGACTATATTATGATTTTCTAAATGTCCTGCTACCACTTCCTTAATGATGGACTCCAGCATTTTCCCAATGACAGATGTTAGGCTAACTGGTCTATAGTTGCCTGCTTTCTGTCTCCCTCCTTTCTTAAATAGGGCCGTTACATTTGTATTTTTCCAGTCCGCTGTTACCTCTCCAGAATCCAGGGAATTCTGGTAGATTACAACCAATTCATCCACTATCTCTGCAGCCACCTCTTTTAAGACCCTAGGATGCAGGCCAGTGGGTCCAGGGGACTTGTCCACCTTTAGTCCCATTAGTTTGCCTAGTACTTTCTCTCTAGTGATAGTGATTGTTTTAAGTACCCCCCCCCCACCCCAATAGCCCATTGATTATCCATTATTGGGATTCTTTTAGTGTCTTCTACCATGCAGACCGATACAAAATATTTGTTCAAAGTCTCCGCCATTTCCCTGTTTCCCGTTATTAATTCCCCAGACTCATCCTCTAGGGGACCAACGTTTACTTTAGCTACTCTCTTCCTTTTTATATACCTGTAGAAGCTCTTACTGTCTGTTTTTATATTTCTTGCTCGCTTACTCTCATAAGCTATCTTCTCTCTCTATCATTTTTTTAGTCATCCTTTGCTGGTTTTTAAAAATGTCCCAATCCTCTGGCCTTCCACTATTCTTCGCAACATTGTATGCCTTTGTTTTCAATTTGATACCATCCTTTACTTCCTTAGTTAGCCACGGATGGTTCATCGTTCTCTTAAGAGTGAAAACCAGAAGTGACCAAGGGGTTTAATTTCCTCTGGTAGTACTTGGCTTCACTAACAGCCATTAACCTTTTTAAATGTAAATGCATTATAAATGCAAGTTCATTCATTCTTTATTAAAACAGAATTAAAATAAACCATAAAGGAATCCTATGCAACACATTAAACAGTGTTAACCTGAGGAAATTAAGCCAAGGCTGTCAATAGTCTTGAGAATGTTAATAGGGAGTTTAGTTGGCTTTACTCTGACTGTGTTAAGTCAGAAGCCAAGAGCATTCTCAACTGCTATTGGGGACTGTGATAAAAATGATAACTTCCGGGAAGTTATGTCATCACTAACTGTGAACTATGAACTATGAACTGTGTACATACCTCACTTCCTGTCATGTGTCACTTCCTGTTGGACTGGTATAAATACTGGTCTGTTCAGTATTGTAAGAGGCTTCTACCAGAGGCATGGTAAAGACCTCTCTTGTATATAGTGTGTTTATAAGTTACTTAAAGCTTACTTTAAAGTTACTTGATGGTAAGCCTCCTTTTTCTTACATCAATTTAAGTAACTTAATATTTACACTCACGAATACTAGACCTTCGGACAAACTCGGAATTAAGGATCCAGGGAACCACCCATCATGGAGAAAATCCTTAGACCTATTCGTCTGGACTTGGACCCGAATGCACCAGCAGCTGGCAGGGTATGGAAGCATTGGTATCGTACTTTTGAGAATTTTTTGGATGAATGTAAAGCGGATGCTCCTGCTAAATTGAAGATACTTGTCAATTATGTGACCCCAAAAGTGTTCGAATATGTTGATGACTGGGATAATTACGAAGAGGTGATTCGGGCACTTAAGAAACTGTATGCGAAGACCCCAAATGAGGTCTATGCTAGACATCTGCTGGCCACAGCCCGACAAGGGCCAGGGGAATCAATTGACGAATTCCTGCAAGAACTTCGCAGGCTCAGCGTAGATTGTAACTTTCAGGCAGCCTCAGCTGAGCTGTACCGCCAAGAAATGATTCGTGATGCTTTCATCTGCGGGATTGCCTCTCCATTTATACGCCAGCGTCTACTAGAAAGTAAAACACTTGAGCTACAAAAAGCTTTTGACCTAGCTTGTTCACTGGATTTGGCAAAGAGAAATGCAGACCTCTATCAGCTGCCCAGATCTCGATCTGCTGCTGTAGCTGCAACCAGACAATTCAAGCGGTCTCAGGTGAACCCTATCATGGGGGAATCTAATTCTGATAATTCTGATGAAGAAGAGGAGGACGACCCCACTTTAGCAGCCTCTTGGCAATCTAGGAAGGAATGCTTCTTTTGTGGAGATGCTTTTCACCCTAGGAAAACCTGCCCTGCTCGCAATGCAATCTGCAGTTATTGCAGGAAAAAAGGACACTTTGCTAAAGTTTGCCTATCAAGGGCCTCTACGAGGGCCAATCCAGCTAAGGCCTACCGAACTGCCCCAATTAGGGCCTATCAAGATGCTCCAGCTAGGACCTATCAAGCTTCCTCTCGAGCTCTCTCCCGAAGAAGCACACCGAGAGTTTTAGCCACTCTCTGTGCAACGACACCAATTACAGCTGCTTGCCCACAGAACCTGTCTCAGGCAGCCACAAAAATTTCAATTAAAGGGCATACCTTAGATGCCTTAATTGACTCAGGAAGTACTGATAGTTTCATTAAGGAACAGATTGTTGCGAAATTGAAACTACATGTCTTCCCATCGGACCAGGCAATTGCGATGGCCCAGTCATCACTTAATACCAGAATCTCCGGCTTTTGTGTTGTTGATATGACACTTCATGGTCGTATGTATCCCTCCACCCGACTTTCGGTGCTCAAAGACTTATGTAGTGATCTCCTCTTAGGGCTGGACTTCCAAAAACAGCATAAGAAACTCACCATTGAGTTTGGTGGATCCAAACCCGGACTTACTATTTCTAATATACCATCTAAATTACCATTTTGTGCATTATCAGCAGCTTCACTTGATGAACCCTCATTATTTGCCAGTATTCCGCCTCAATGCCAACCGATAATAACGAAATCGCGGCGCTTTAATCAGGAAGACCAATCTTTTATTGCGGCTGAAATCTCTCGACTTCTAGCAGAGGATATCATTGAACCATGTTCGTCGCCCTGGCGGGCTCAAGTCGTCATTGTCAAGAACCCTCTAAAACCTCACAAACAGCGACTATGCATCGATTATTCGCAAACCATCAATCAATATACCGACTTGGACGCCTACCCATTGCCACGCATTGATGATATGGTTAATAAACTGGCCGAATACAAAGTGTTCTCAACTTACGATTTAAAAAGTGCCTATCATCAGTTACCCTTGAAGGTCTCAGATAAGCAGTACACAGCCTTTGAGGCTAATGGACGGCTGTACCAATTTCGTCGCCTCCCATTCGGGGTTACTAATGGAGTGGCTGTCTTTCAACGGGCAATGGATGGCCTGGTTAAGCAGGAAAACCTAAGGGACACTTTTCCCTATCTTGATAACATTACCATTGCAGGTCACGATCAACAGGAACACGACTCCAACCTCCAAAAATTTCGGGATGCCCTCCATCGCCGTAATTTCACCCTGAATGAATCCAAATCTGTTGAGTCGCAACCGACCATCAACATCCTTGGCTACTGCGTAGGCAATGGTATCATTAAGCCAGACCCAGAAAGACTTCGCCCGCTCCAAGAGCTCCCGTCACCTAAGAATCCGGCTTCTTTACGTCGGGCTCTCGGTCTGTTTGCATACTACGCTAAATGGATTCCTCATTTTTCGGACAAAATCCAACCCTTGCTGCATGCTAGATCATTTCCACTGGGAACAGCGGCTGTTGCAGCCTTTAACCTTCTCAAAAAACAGTTGGAGAAAGCGGCTCTTCACTCCATTGATGAGAATCTCCCTTTCGTGGTTGAATGTGATGCCTCGGAGGTGGCGATCTCGGCTACTCTGAATCAGGAAGGTCGTCCTGTAGCATTTATGTCCAGGACCTTACAAGGTGCCGAGCTACATTATCCTCCGGTTGAGAAAGAAGCCACAGCCATCATAGAGGCAGTACGGAAGTGGAACCATTTTCTAGCTCGCCAGCACTTTACATTGATCACGGACCAACGATCAGTCGCCTTCATGCTCGATAATCGAAAACGAACCAAAATTAAGAATAATAAAATACAACTTTGGAGGATGGAACTGGCCTCTTTTGGTTATACCATTCTCTATCGGCCTGGCAAGGAGAATGTGGCCCCGGACACCCTCACACGGGCATTCTGCTCCACTATGTCATCCTCCACTCTCATGGATGTCCACAATGGTTTGTGTCATCCTGGCGTTACGCGCATGCTACATTTCGTACGATCACGGAATCTCCCTTTTTCCACTGGAGATGTAAAGAAAATATGCTCAGAATGCCGGCTTTGTGCGGAGTTAAAACCTCAGTTCTTCCGCCCCTCAGATGGTATACTCATACATGCAACTCAACCGATGCAACGACTTAGCATCGATTTTAAGGGCCCAGTGCCCTCTTCAACTCGGAACACATATTTGCTCACCATGATCGACGAATATTCACGTTTTCCGTTTGCCTTCCCCTGCTCCAATATGCTGGCGTCCACAGTAATCTGCTGCCTTGAGCAGGTATTTTCTCTCTGTGGCATGCCGGCTTATATTCACTCAGATCGGGGTCCATCCTTTATGTCAAGGGAACTCAAGGACTACCTCTCAGAACGGGGAATTGCTACAAGCAAAACAACACCATACCATCCCATCGGAAATGGGCAGGTAGAGAGGTATAACGGTATCATCTGGAATTCCGTACGTCTCGCTTTAAGATCTCGGGGCCTACCAGACCAGCAATGGGAAACAGTGCTTCCGGATGCATTGCACTCTATACGGTCCCTGCTTTCTACAGCCACAAATACTACACCTCATGAGCGGTTCTTTGGATTCCAGCGTCGCTCATCTCATGGGACATCACTCCCGTCATGGCTAACTACTCCTGGACCTGTATTACTCCGAAGATACGTTCGGACGTCTAAAAATGACCCTCTTGTAGACGAGGTCGAACTAACCGATGCCAACCCCACCTATGCAAACATACGATATTCCGACGGCCGAGAATCTACCGTATCATTACGGGATCTGGCTCCCTGCCCACCAGGACCTAGTGGGACATCGGGTGATGGCATTTCACCAGGAAACTCTTGGGACCTATCGGGTACCCCTCTCCAGGATCCTGATCGGACACCAACTAGCTTGGTGCCGGTAGAACCCCGTGCTCAAGGTTGCGACCCACCCAGTACCGCGCATGAAAGTACTGATCCGCCACAGACCAGCTCTGCACCTCCCTCTGAACAGAGGCAGTCCGACTTTGAACCTATTGGGGCTCGTACTCGAAGCCATGATCTCCCCGACCCTTCACAGGGCAATCCAGGCCACACAGACTCTGACCAATGGCCAACCGCATGTAAGCGGACCAGCGACACTCTACGACGGGAATCCAAACGGGTGCGACTCTTCCTTGTTCGGCGGCTGCGGACCAAAAGGTAGACCACAGCCTCCTAATCCTGCAGGAGGGAAGAATGTGATAAAAATGATAACTTCCGGGAAGTTATGTCATCACTAACTGTGAACTGTGAACTATGAACTATGAACTGTGTACATACCTCACTTCCTGTCATGTGTCACTTCCTGTTGGACTGGTATAAATACTGGTCTGTTCAGTATTGTAAGAGGCTTCTACCAGAGGCATGGTAAAGACCTCTCTTGTATATAGTGTGTTTATAAGTTACTTAAAGCTTACTTTAAAGTTACTTGATGGTAAGCCTCCTTTTTCTTACATCAGGGACTACTTGCGCTCTCTCTCCAACGCACCTAGATAAAGTCGACTGGACAGCTTTGAATACACCCATTACTATGGTTGAGGTACTCCAAGCTATAAATTTGCCCCGGGCTAATGAGGCTCCTAGCTCTGATGGTTTCTCCACTGACTTATTAAAGGACAATCATCTAAGTTGGCTCCTCTGCTTCTGAAAAAGTGTTTCATGAAATTACTAACACTGGTGCCACCCAGATATTTGGATACTGAAAAAGGACAATGACCCCATAAGTGTACCTCCTTAATCACCTTTGAATTGCCACTCCATAGTTTTTATGAAAATTCTTTGAATAATCTGGTTTCCAATTTAAATTAACGCTCATCAGGAGGGTTTTCATTTAGGACAAGGCGTCCCTACAATAATATCCAGCTGCTTCTCAACATTTAATTCCATGATTGCATCAGATGAATCTAGCTGGCCCTTTTTAGATGCTGACATGTGTGTAGTACTACAGGTGATGTGGTTTGGAGAAGTCTTTATCTGAAGGATCTCCTGGTTATACTCAGTCTCTGCTCATCCATAACCTCTAATAAGATTGAAAGGTCTGTCAATAAACTGTTCCAAAGCACTTGGTATGGGCTGCCCTCCTTTGCACATACCTTTTGCTTCAAGACAACTGATGAGCAGGACAATAAAGCAAGCACGGGCTTACTTTTACATAATGCCTCATCATATCTCTCAATGTCCCAGTGCAATTCACATGCAATGAATTAGTTTTTGAGGTGCTGATGAGAGTATACTCAGCAGACAATTTACACACATCATGGTCCCACAAAGAGCAAACAAGATGTTCGACCAGTTAATCTGTTTTGGTGATGTTGGTTGAGGGAGGAATATTGCCCAGGACATCAACAGAACTCCTTACTGTTCTTTGAAAAGTGCCAGGAATCCTTTATGTTCACGTGAATGACCAGAATATGCTGATGGGAATATAAGTTTAATGTCACATTTGAAGAAAAAAAAGCAATGCTATCTCATCAGGTAAAGGCATCCCCAAACTCTGTAACCACCAGAACCCCTCTCAAGAAGGTGCACTCCACTAACTTCTCAGCATCTAAAGAGGCCAAACTAAATTCATTGAGTCAGTCTTGGAATACCTGATGTCTTGGAATAAAGTTGAGAATTTTCTTGCTTTGGCTATTGATTCACTGGCTGCCAATGGGTAAAATATACCTTGTATACAATTATTAATCACCCAGCTCTCCCTCCCCAGTGTGCTGGAACATATTTGGCATTATCCTCCATGACAAAGTCTTGCCTTCCATAATTTGGGAATGTCATTCATTCTTAAGGCAAGAAGACTAAGCCCATCACCAAGTGAACTTCCTGGAATAAGATCCTATAATGATATTAATTACCCAGAAAGTCTTGGGAGAGATGTTAAAAGGATGGCGTTTCTAAATGAAACTAATAATGACCTATACATAGTTGTAAGAAGCAGGGAGTTATTGTATTACAGGATCAGTAAGAATGAGTGCAGATGAGAAGCAGCAACAGAACAATCTGGTTATAAAAACAAAAGCACACCTGTTTGTTTTTAAGGAAGGAAGAAATGATGACATAGTTGGAACGTCCACAGACATTCCTTACTACCAATGTGTCATATGTTTCATATCAGTTTGACTATGTAAGTTAGACACATTCCCTTAACAACCAGTATCTGATGATGTACTATTGAGCCAATAGGTTTTTAGGTAGCCTGCTCCAGCCAAAGCACTAAAGATGGAGCTCTGTAAGAGGCGAGTCTGCTGTAGAACGTTATTTTAAAATGTAATAACTTCATTCCTCTTCAATCTTAGGCTGCAAATAAACCTGAAATATTTAATGCAAGTTTATGTCACTTGTCACGGCTTGGAACACTTTTTTGAATCAAGATAAATAGCTATTTGAAGTAAGAGTTAAGTGATCAAGATACCTTACAGCCAATTTTAACCACAGAGCTGGCCTTGGGGTCACCTACACAGCTTTTCAAACAATGACTTACCCACACAAATGAAAGACATACTCTATAAATCGATACAAGTTGGAATGGAAGCGCTGTTGAATAAATTCAGCCCCCTTCCTTGCAGTAGGGAATAGGTTTTTTTGCACAGTAATAAACATTGGGAACTGCGGTTTTCATCCTGAACCTGTGGAACTTCAATATCCAGAATGCACCGTGACAACTCATCATATGGTAACCAGGTATAGAAGGTCCATCAAGCCCTCGGTTCTGTAGAGAAAGCGTGCGGCATGCAAGCGGGAGGGGGAGGAATCACAGAAGTTGCCACAGGACCAGGGTGAAAATAGTAGAGTGACAACCAGCCAGAAAAATGACAAAGAACTATCATAGACAAGTGGCAGAAAAAAAAATCAAAATATTTCAGCATTTTATACAGTTGAAACCATTAATTAAAAATTCAGAGCCAACAATGATGTTTGGCATGAGGGTTTTTTGTGTCACTGAGGGGCGCTGATGTTCATGGTCGAGCCAGTGGGGAACAGTGTTTGTGAGGACCTAGAACGTTTCAGACAAAGTAAATGAACCACCCAGACCAGACCATGGCAAATGGCCACCTGTTCCAAGTGCTGGCCATTGATGACTTGGTGGCAAGCCTCCTTGGGCAGTGCTGCAACAACAGCAGCTGCAACTTCAGTACGAAATACAACTCCAACATGGGAAGTAAAGGGTAGGAAAAAAATATCTTGTACATAATCATGTAATAGAAAAAGGAGGAAGATGACGGCGGAGGGAAGAAAGTATTGCATTCTAAGCAAATACAAAAAATTGGCTGTGGGACACAGAACCAAAAAAAATTACGTAAATAACTGGGATTAAGAGGTTTTGGGGAGGAAAGAACAAAGTAAGGTCCAGGTAAAGTGCTAGGTAAAAGGTTTTTACAAATATATCTGAGACCTATATCTTTACAATATCAGTTAGGTGTGTAATATTTTTACTTTGAAAAATTATTTGCATTTATATTGCGCCTTTCACAACCTCAGTACGTCCCAAAGTGTTTTACAGCCAATGAAGTACTTTTGAAGTGTAGCCACTGTTGTAATGTAGGAAGCACAGCAGCCAATTTGCACGCAGCAATGTGATAATGATCAAATAATGTGTTTTTAGTGGTGTTGGTTGAGGGATAAATATTGACCAAGACACTGGGGAGAACTCCTCTGCTCTGAAGTAACATATTACAAGACTGACTCAATGGGCTCGATTTTGCCAGGCCCGAGGAGGCGAGATTGGTTGTGTGTGAGTTGTTAAAAATCACAAAAAATGGCGAGTGGGCCCGATCCCGCCTCCATGCAATTTTCCCACATGCGAGTTTTCTGACCCCGTTTCCATCCCGCCTCCAAGAGGTGGGATAGGCCTTTAAGGCCCTTAACAACCACTTAATTGCCTCTATAATCCCATTTTGAGAGGCCTTTCCGATTTTAACCCTTTTCCCACATTCTGTACGCCTCTTCTGGAACACGCCAGTGAATCCTGGTGGCATCACAAGTGGACTGCTTACTAACAACTGCAGCGCCGCCATTATAAAGGAGTTTTCACCAATCATCATTTGCAGGTGGCAGAACTTTGTTGCCTCAGGTCTGGGGGAACTTTTAGCAGGCCTACTCATTGTTCTGGAAGTTTGGAGCCTGACACCCATCTCCAGTGTGACCTCCTGGGAAACCCCTCTCCCCACCTTGACTGAGCGCTTCCTCAACTGAGGTATATACCAGAAGAATGGGAACTATTTATTTCCTTTCCTCTTGGACATCAGATTCGGACGAAGACCAGCAGCAGAACACTGACCAACAGCAGCACCAACTGCAGGAGCTCCAAGCTGCTGCTCACCCACCTGAAGCTGCACAGGCCAGAAGGCATCAGCACATTGTAGGATTCGCAAAATCCAGGAAAATACAGCCTACATTTTAAAACCCCTGAAATGGCCACATTTTTAAGAGCACAAGATGGAGTCGGCAGATCACATGACTCATTTCAGAAGGACATACCACTGCAATACCTTAAAGAAACCTGAGTCACCACCGATTGGAAAATTCCAGACTGACTGCAATTGATATGGTAATAAAGGTAGCAGCAGTAACGAAGTCAAAAACAAAGGACTTGCACTTGAAAAGGTCATGTTAATCGCCAGATAAACGTAAACCCATCACTGAAATCACAGAGCACAGACAAGACCCATTATCTGCATCAAACTCAGCGGGACACGGGACATAACCCATCAGTTTGGTTTCGGCCACGATTAAAGTCGTTAAACTAAAGTACCAGCTTTTGTCAAAGTAGCCGGCCCAAAACTTTGACAAAAAAAACCCCTGATTTGGCGCCAAAGGGCAAGGAAACGGTATAACTGTTGGGGGAAAATCGACGGGCAGAAGGTACGATCGGAGGCAGAGAACAACGAGAGGTTAAGGTTAAGTTGAACGGTTCGAGTGGAGAGGTCCGATTAGGAGGTTCGATTACGGTTCGAGGAGCACGGAGGTTCTACAAGTTCGAGCAGGAGAGCAGGTTCAGGAGCCCATCCCAGAAGGAAGATCAATCGGGAATCCCAGAAGCTACAGGAGCACCAAGGTCGAGGGCAGTTTTAAAACCCTGGTGAGCATAGAGGCCCAACTCCACCTAGCTGACCTAGTAGAGGGATACTTTAGAGACGGGAGGGTTTTAATATTAAGGGCTTTGTAATCGGGAGTGTTATTTATCCTTCGTTGTACCGCGCGCTTTCCCCACCCCCGTTTTATTATACCGCAGCTAATGAATTGATGTATTTTAAGAAAGTCAAAGTAATTCTTGTGTGTTAAATTTTAGTTCCCATTGGGAGGCGTGTTAATGATTTTGTCTGTGTTGTTTCTTTGTTCCCTGTGTTTTTATTCTCCTTATAAATAAAGAAACCATTAATTTTAAAACCTACCTTGTCTCACCTGATCCATTTGTCTTCTGAGTCACAAGTTGGGCCAACACATCAAGGTAGTCTGGCAATAAGTCCAGTGTCTAGAATCAGTGAGGGGGGAGCGCTTCGGAACCACTCACGAGCAGTGTGAAATCAAGAATCGATCTCGCACACCACAAGCTCGTTAAAAAGACCCCTTACAACATGGAATCACGTTGGCGCAGGAGATACCCCCAAAACAGGGTCTACAGAGGATCAGCTACCTCAACATGACTGAGCAGCAGTGCCAAAGGAGGCTCAGACTTTCACGAGAGGTAGTGGGTGATATCTGCGCAATGCTGCAGCAAGACCTGGAGCCCAGAGGAGCAGGTGGACACCCCTTACCAGTGGCCGTCAAAGTCACCACCGCACTCAACACTTTTGCTTCAGGCTCATTTCAGGGATCAGCAGCAGACATCAGCGGCGTCTCCCAGGCGGCCGCACACACTTGCATCATGCAAGTAACCAATGCCCTTTTTGCCATCGTGCACAATCACATCAATTTCTCCAAGGATCAAGCCAGTGTAATTGCGCGTACGGTTGGGGTTGACAACCTGGCAGGCTTTCCAAGGGTGCAGGGCATCGTTAACTGCACACGTGGCCCTAAAGGCACCCCATCACAATCCAGGTATTTTTGTCAACTGCAAGGGATTCCACTCCCTCAACGTACAGCTGGTGTGTGACCACAAGAAGGAAATTTTGCATGTTGGAGCCAAGTACCCTGGCAGTTGTCATGACTCCTTCATCCTGCGCCAGTCTAGTGTGTCTCCACTCTTCAGTCCACCAGACCAACTTTGCGGATGGCTACTTGGAGACAAGGGCTATCCCCTGAAGACGTGGCTAATGACGCTGTTGAGGAGCCCTTCCAACGAAACAGAGCAGCGCTACAACTCCAGCCACATGTCCACCAGATTCATAATAGGGCAAACCATCGGCTTGCTGAAGATGCGCTTCAGATGCCTTGCTAGCTCAAGTGGAGCCCTGCAGTACTCAGCAGCCAGGGTCTCCAGAATGGTCATGGTTTGCTGTGCACTTTATAACATGGCACAGCATCGTGGCTTGCAGATGCCTGAGGAACACGTGGCTCATCACATAGCCTCCTCAGATGAGGAGGAGGAGGAGAGCGACAACGAACAGCTTGCAGAGGCGCATCAACTAGCGGCAGCAGCATGCGAGCACATTGCTGCCCGGGATGCAAGGCATGCACTCAACTTGGCCAGATTTGCTTAGCCTACACAATCAAACACTTTTGCCTCGCACCTTATCAGACCCTCGACAATGGCCAAGAACCTGCGGCTTCCTATCACTCTGACCACCATACTGACAATTGCAAGTAATTCTAAGCCCTCAATGTGGAAGTCCCATTAGCAACATGACACACACCACAACTGCAACAGTTTGCCATCAGAATTTTTAATGGCAATAAGCATCTGATGGCTTTTCAACATTAAACATAACATTACACCCAAGTGACTACCTTTGTGACTACTTGTGCATTATCTTCCTCTTATGCGTGCTCCTACGTGGTGCTTCCCCTGTGGCTTCAGCAGATGTGGAAGCCCCTTGCACACTTTCCTGCTGCTCCTGTCTCGACACCTTTGGCGGGCGTCCTCTGGGGTTGCGAACCTGTGAGGGCTCGGCAACAGTCTGCTGCTCCTGCGGCTGTGCAGGGGTTGAGACGCCGATCTCAGTTGGGTGGGGACTCTGGTGGGGCTCTGACCGAGGGCTATGCAGTGGCATGGTCGTGTGAGCGCTTGGAGAGGAGCCCCCACTTCCTTGCTGTCTGCCACCAACATCCCTCTCATGGGTCAGCCCCACTTCAGAGCTAGCAAGTGGCTTGACAGCACCTTGCTGCACTTCAGGGGGGCTATGAGGACCCGTTTCTGTACTGGAAGTCCTACTCCCGAGGACTTGCATGAATGTCTGGTTTGTATGCTCACCATCGCTCCTCAAGAGATGTCAGTCAATTGTGAACAATGACCATGTTTTCACGATCCTGGCGACTAAGCTCCTCCATGGCCGTAGCCATCCTCTCCTCTACGGTAGCCATCCTTTCCACGGAGGTTGCCATCCTTTCCGTGGTGATGCGTTCATGCGCCAACGCCTCCACAAAGGCTCTGCTCATGTTAGCGATGGACTCCTCCATTCGTTCCACACTCACAGCGACCCTGGAGACAAAACCTGCCAGAGACTCTTGCACCTGTTCCTGGAGTTCCAGCACCGCTGTCCTTCTGTATGGACCTGGAGGCACAGGGTCGACATGCAGCGGAGCTGAGCTGGCAGAGTCCTGCGCCCTCCGACAAGGACTCTCCACTGCTGTCCCTGTCTCCACCATCTGCTGATGCTCACTTGTGAGCTGTGATACACCAGGTGACAACTCTACTCTATGTCCCGAAGGTCCCACCGAGGTGTGAGTGTCTGCGCTGGTGATGTGCGCGCTTAATTCTGCTGACGCAGTGCCCTCAGAGGTTGCAGCTTCCTCTGAGGAGTCTGGAAGCTCAGGCTCTTCCTCCTGACAGTGGGGATGGGGGCTGTCGATGGTCCTGTGGGGGAGTAAAGGAAAGAATTAGAGATGTGAAGTCAAGGTTACATGCACATTGAATAGTGCAGATGATCATAAGTCAATCTGTTAGAGCATCAGATTCATTATCAGTGACTCATGCAATGTCAATGAGATGCCAAACTACTCTGTCACCAGCTTGCTGTGATGCGCCTGCCTGTCCGTCTCCCACTTGGGAATCGTCCTCGATCCCGGCAATTTCCAGGGCCGCCTCCTCCGAGGTGGTGAGCTGGGCTACTGAAGGTGGCCCTCCTCCTGTCCTCGCTCTTTCCCTCTTATTGTGGGCTCTCCTTTCCTGCAATGAGGGACACAAGTGGAGTTTGAGTGAGAATGAAGGAGTGTAGAGAATCCATAGCTTAGATGCTTAGAAGGAGACAAAGGGCCCTCTCTGTGTGTTGTAAGTTGTTGTCATTGCTGTGAGGGCTGCATGGTCGAGTAGTTAAGTGAATGTGACCATAGAGAGAGAGGGAATGGGTAAGGATGCAGGAATGCAAGTGTCAAGTGGGATGTGGAGGAAGAGGTTGGCAGAGTGCTGGTGAGGAGAGGCGATGGGGATCAGATTGAGGGTGAAGGGAAAGTCATACTCACTTTTCCAGTGCGCAGGTCATGAAACCTCTTCCTGCACTGCAGCCAGGTTCTGCGGCACACAGAGATGGCATTGACCTCCCTGGCCACTTGCAGCCACACAGCTTTAGTTTGTTGTGGTGGCTTTTTTCTCCCTGAGGAAGGGAAGAGCACCTCCTTATTAGATCTTGCTCCCGCCACCAGAGCTTGGAGGGAGGGCTCATCAAAGTGAGGTGCAGACTTTTGCTTGCTGGTGGACATGGTCGGTAAATGAAGTCCTTCATACAATGTCCAAAGCGTTTCCAGTCTCCAGAAGAAGCAAGTCTGCTTGCAGGCCTTAAATCCAGCAGCACCGATGACGTCATCGGAGGCGACTTTCAGGATGGAAAGTCTAATTGGGCCAGGGGTTCCCACACGCTGGAAATCAATTGCCCAATTAGCGGAAACTCGCTCCTTTTCCCCACATCACACTGGAGTCGGGTTCAGGACTCTAAAAACACCTGACACGCCCCAGCCCGCCCACACTGGCAAAATCGAGCCCAATAAATTTGTTTTATTACAGCAAACTGCTGTTGTGTTGGTGTTCAGGCTTCAGTGGGATCACAATAAACATTTGAAACCATATGGCAGATCCTGGACTGCAGTGCTACAGAAGATCTAAATCTATACATGGTTCACTAAAATCGCTTCTTGGCCACTTCCTTGGCACTGGATTTCATTATTTCCAGTAGGCTGGGGAACCCTGTGCATTTGAAGGTCTCACGACCACAGATGGAAGTACATGTATAAGGCTGGCTTCCTTGGGCCTCATTCAGAAGACTCCTCCAGTCATATTTCTAGACATTCTCGATATTAGTATTTACATTTCCGAGCGGATCTGGAAAAGTTGAAGTTTAAAAAAAAAGACAAGAAAATGCTGGAAATAAACAGTAGGTCAGTCAGCCTCTGTAAAGGGAAGAGGCAGGTTAACACTTCAGGTGTAACTCTTCACAGTCTCCAGGTTGACTTTGTTTGTATTGCCAGCATTTTCTGTTTTCATTTCAGATTTCTGGAAAACAAGTGGGGTTCGAGGCCTCCTGGGGCTTGCCTGATCGCCTATAGGGAAGGGGGGGAGGGTCAGAGAGGAAGATTTGACAGCAGGCTCCTGAACTGGCTAAATCTCTCCGTTCTTCCTCTCCAAGGAGGTGGGAAAGAGAAGGAGGCCTGATAAGTGGGAATGAGATCAGAAAATGTTTTAGTTGACTGCGTATGGGCCTGAGAAACATTTCTTGCCCACAGTACGCAACACAATACACGCAATATAACATACAACATGGAACAAACCATTGCCAGCATCTAAAGATTTAAAAAAACATTTATAATGGAAAAGTTGCTGTCCATCATAGTACCCCGTGTAGGTTTTGGAAACCATAGCCAAACAATTTTTGACCCAGACATCTCATAAAACAGTAGTCAGATAAAACCAGCACAAACAGTTTGGGCTAGAACTTGCGGTCGGAGGCTTCCCACGGGCGAATGCCTCCAAACCGCAAGTAAACTCCGATCCTACCTGGTGCCTCCGTACCTTTGAAGACTCGCGCTCCTGGGCCTGCAGGCATAAACCTGCGTGAAGGCCCACGTGTCCCAGGGCACAGGCGGTTCGAAGCGTCCCTAGGATCACGTGGGCCGGCCCAACCAATCACAAAGGAGGATTCCCATTATACTTATGGGGATTCCATTTACGTACAGAATCCCCATTAGCATGAATAGGAATCCTCTAAAAAACACACTATCATAGCACTGAAATAAAAAATCATCACATGGTCAAAATTAATTAAAATACAATTTAATTAAACATTTAAAACAAAAATGTAATTTATTGATAAATAAATTTAAACATTTTTCAATAACCTAAACTAATTTTAAAGGTTTTTGTATGGTTAAATCATTTAAAAAAAGGTTAGTTTAATATTTATTTAAACCCTTACACTGGTAAAAGGCCGTACGCCTGCTTTTACCAGGCATTAGGGTGTCGTGGGCATTCGCTGGGCAGGAGTTGGGCGAATGTCCATTTCTTGTGGATTGGTATGATCACAGATCGCACGTAGAAACATAGAAGATAGGAGCAGGATTAGGCCATTCGGCCCCTCGAGCCTGCTCCGCCATTCAATGCGATCATGGCTGATCATCCAAATTCAGTACCCTGTCCCTGCTTTCTCCCCATATCCCTTGATACCTTTAGCCTTAAGAAATATATCCAACTCCTTCTTGAATATATTTAATGAATTGGCCTCTACTGCCTTCTGTGGTAGAGAATTCCACAGGTTCACCACTCTCTGGGTGAAGAAATTCCTCCTCATCTCTGTCCTAAATGGCTTACCCCTTATCCTTAGACTGTGACCCCTGGTTCTGGACTCCACGACCATCGGGAACATCCTTCCTGCATCTAGTCTGTCTAGTCCCATTAGAATTTTCTAAGTTTCAATGAGATGCCCTCTCATTCTTCTAACCTCCAGCAAGTACAAGCCCAATCGACCCAATCTCTCCTCATACGTCATTCCTGCCATCCCAGGTATCAGCCTGGTGAATCTTCGCTGCACTCCTTCCATGACAAGAACATCCTTCCTCAGATAAGGCGACCAAAACTGCACACAATACTCAAGGTGTGGTCTCAGTAAGGCCCTGTACAACTGCAGCAAGACATCCTTGCTCCTGTACTCAAATCCTCTCACTACGAAGGCTAACATACAATATGCCTTCTTAACCGCCTGCTGCACCTGCATGCTTACCTTCAGCGACTGGTGCACAAGGATGCCCAGGTCTCGTTGCACTTCCCCTTCTCCCAATCTATTGCCATTCAGATAATAATCTGCCTTCTTGTTTTTGACACCAATGTGGATAACCTTGCATTTATCCACGTTATATTGCATCTGCCATGCTTCTGCCCAATCACCCAACCTGTCCAAATCATACTGGAGTTTCTCGGCATCCTCCTCACAGCACACACATCCTCCCAGCTTTGTGTCGTCTGCAAACTTGGGAGATATTACATCTAGTTCCCTAGTCCAGGTCATTAATATATATTGTGGCGGAGCCACCAGGGGATTCAGGACAATTGTTTATAATTCCTTTAACAGCAATGTAGTGCAACCGGGGGCTGCACCTTTAATGTATCTGTTAACTGTACTATGGCTTCTTTCCTTTACTCCGCGTGATGACGTCATGCCGCCCATCACGTGATCCCCCAACGGCGGGAAGAACATGATGACGTCATGACATCAGTGCTCGGAACCTTCTAGCAGTTCAAGAGAGGCTTTCAACCAGACCAGACCTATTTGCATTGTATCCAGCAGTTTACTGTTTAACTTCGTTTGTTCATTAAATTTTATTGTTTTTGATTCTCTGCGTCGATCTCAATTCTTCAGCTAGGAACCTCCGTTCCTACATTGTGTCGTCTGCAAACTTGGAGATATTACATCTAGTTCCCTTGTCCAGATCATTAATATATATTGTGAATAGCTGGGGTCCAAGGACCGATCCCTGCGGTACCCCACTAGTCACTGCCTGCCACTCGGAAAAAGAGCCGCTTATTCCAACTCTTTGCTTTCTGTCTGCCAACCAGTTCTCTATCCAAGTCAATACCTTGCCCCCAATCCCATGTGCCTTAATTTTACACGCTAATCTCTTATGCGGGTCCTTATCGAAAGCCTTTTGAAAGTCCAAATACACCACATCCACTGGTTCTCCCTTATCTATTTTACCAGTTACATCCTCAAAAAATTCCAGTAGATTAGTCAAGCACGATTTACCTTTTGTAAATCCATGTTGACTTTGTCCGATCCTGTCACTGTTTTCCAAGTGCTCTGCTATTACATCTTTTATAATGGACTCTAGCATTTTCCCCACTACCGATGTCAGGCTTACCGGTCTGTAATTCCCCGTTTTCTCTCTACCACCTTTTTTGAACAGTGGGGTAACATTAGCTACCCGCCAATCCATGGGTACTGTTCCAGAGTCTATCGAATTTTGGAAGATGACCAGCAATGCATCCACTATTTCTAGGGCCACTTCCTTAAGTCCCTAGGATGTAGATTATCAGGCCCTGGGGATTTATTGGCCTTCAATCCCGTCAATTTCTCTATTTCCCTACAAATGCTGATTTCTATCAGTTCCTCCCTTTCATTAGACCCTATGAACCCTGACATCTCTGGGAGGTTATTTGTGTCCTCCTTTGTGAAGACAGAACCAAAGTATGTATTTAATTGGTCTGCCATTTCTTTGTTCCCCATTATAAATTCCCCTGATTCTGACTGCAAGGGACCTACGCTTGACTTCACCAATCTTTTTCTCTTCACATATCTATAAAAGCTTTTACACTCAGTTTTTATGTTCCCTGCAAGCTTACTCTCACTCTATTTTCCCCCTCTTAATTAATCCCTTTGTCCTCCTTTGTTGAATCCTAAACTGCTCCCAATCCTCAGGTTTACTGCTTTTTCTGGCCAATTTATATGTCCTCTCCTTCGATCTTATGCTATCTCTAATTTCCCTTGTTAGCCACGGTTGAGTCACCTTTGTTGTTTTATTTTTTATGCCAGACTGGGATGAACAAATTCTGTAGTTCATCCATGCGATCTTTGAATGTTTGCCATTGCCTATCCACCGTCAACCCTTTGAGTGACATTCCCCACTCAATCCTACCCAACTCGCGCCTCATACCATCATAGTTTCCTTTATTTAAATTCAGGACCCTAGTCTCTGAGTCAACTACTTCACTCTCCATCTTAATGAAGAATTCTATCATATTATGATCGCTCCGACCCAAGGGGCCTCGCACAACAAGATTGCTAATTAATCCTTTCTCATTACATAAAACCCAGTCTAAGATGGCCTGATCTCTAGTTGGTTCCTCGACATATTGGTCCAGGAAACCATCCCGTATACACTCCAGGAATCCCTCCTCCACAGTATTGTTACTAATTTGGTTAGCCCAATCTATATGTAGATTAAAGTCACCCATGATAACTGCTGTGCCCTTATTGCACGCTTCTCTAATTTCCCTTTTAATGCCATCCCTGACCTCCGCATTACTGTTTGGAGGTCTATATACCACTCCCCCTAACGTTTTCTGCCCCTTGGTATTTCGCAGTTCTACCCATACAGATTCCACGTCATCAGAGCACGTTCCAGGTTTTCAAGCATGCGGTAACCCAGAAATTGTGGGGCACTTACGACAAGCCCTGGAAAATCCAGGCCTTTATTTATAGATATCCACTGACTGTATCACATGTTGCCCCCAAATGTTATTATATATTTATATACATACACACATCTAAACATTGAATCACTTGGTATTTACAGCTCAGAAATAGGCCATTCGACCAAACTAGTCTATGGCGGTGATTATGCGCCACACGAGCCTCCTCCCACCATATTTCATCTAACCCTATCAACATATCCTGCTATTCCTTTCTCCCTCATGTACTTATCTAGCTTCCCCTTAAATGCATCTATGCTAGTCTCCTCAACCACTCCATGAGGTAGCGAGTTCCACATTCGCACCACATATATATGTGCATAGAGTATATCTATCTCATTCATTTAGAAAGTTTCTCTAGAAAAGGGGGCCACAGCCCCTAGAAAACATGCAACCAAACCAGATGTGGCAGTCATTACAGGAATCAAAAAGGAACCGCCTTCATTTCTCCTTACCCACTGATTCATGTCAATCAAGAGTTGCCATTCTTCTCCATAACAGTCATAGTAATAACCAAAAGAGCAATGAAAGAAATTTAACTCCCACAGGAAAATCACAGGTAGAAAACACTCGCTAAATCCCACCCCAGAGATATTTTTATCTTTCAAGCAAAGTAGTAAACATTCGCAGGTTTTTAAAAAATAAAATACAAGGTGCAGCTTTCTGAATCTGCAAGGCTAATTCTCTCTTCTTCCACTCACTCCGCCCCCCCAAATAGTGGAAACCAGCATCGATGAATACACATCACCACAATGTGTTAACACTGGAGGGGTTGCAATTCTTCACACAAAAAATTTATAAAATGAGAGGTTGTTTTTGCACTGATTCTTTTTAATGGTGTCTCAGTAACACGCGATTTTCATGACATGGGATTCAATACAACACATGCAGTGGTTCAGCCAATTAGAACACACCTACAATGATGCTGCCAAGTCACTTGTTAAATGAGCTTTAACTGGTATAACCAGCGCATTTTCCACAACTACAGCTGCGACTCTGGAAAATTGCTCCAAGTGAAGTAAGTGGAAGCTGAGATACAGCAACGACACCTTGTAGGCTCTTGTAGATGGAGCAAAGCAGCAAACTATCCTGTTCAAGGCTAGAGGCCAACATCAAGCGAGTAATTCCCTCCCTGAACCTCTCTGCTTCTCCGCCTCTCTCTCTTCCTTTAAGAGGCTCCTTAAAACCTACCTCTTTGACCAAGCTTTTGGTCACCTGTCCTAATATGTGGCTAGGTGCAAAATTTTGTGATAACGCTCCTGTGAAGCACCTTGCGATGTTTTACTACTTTAAAGGCACTAGATAAATGCACATTCTTGTTGTAAAGGGTACAGCAAGTGTGGGAGGACTTTAGGACAGTCTACCCACCAGCAACTGAGACACCCCTGCAAGTTTGCAGACACCGCTGCCCCCCCCACCCCACCTGCCCCAATTGCAAGTATATTACAAGGCAGTCCCGACACCGATGCAGAGCCTCACAAGGCACGTTGTCGACCATCACAATCTCCAGAAGTTGGGAATGCCACTTACCACACCCATTACTTCGATTAGTGGCTCACTTAGGGGAGAACACAAGTTACGGTGCTTTCACGCCAAGTTTAACATTTTTTTAAAAATGGAGGACACAACACAAAAAAAAATCCCATAGGAACTTGCTGTAACATGCATCAAAAGATAGTAACACCAGGGAGTCATTTCCTCCAATACGCAGGTAGTGCATCAATTCTGCATTGGTGCAAACATAAAAAGTTATTTCTTATTAATGCCCAATTTGTGCAATAATTCAAACACATTGAGGAATTTCAACTCGTGGGAGTGTTTTGAATGGTCAGTTTTGCTTAAAACTTTACCACAAGGGATTGAATTGTTTTGGTAACAATGTAAATTCAGTCTAACCCTCAGATCTACAGACTTGCACTTTTAAGCAATGCAGCATTGAAAAACAAGAAAAAAATCAGATTATACAGAGATCTACCTGGATACTATGTCACTTTATGCCATCAGTGTTTAACTGTGCTCCAGTTTAAGTCTTCAATTCTAAAATGCTACTTAATAAAATAAAATGCTCAAAAAATGATGCTGGCATGCAGAGCTAACAATAGCTGAAGAGAGAGGAAGCTGTAATTATACCGCATTCTGTCAGCTTGTTCCCTAAAACACACTAGGGATCGATAAAATAGGTCATATACTGAAGCAATGCACCTTTCAGATGATTCAAGTTTTTAAAAATAAAATAAAACACCAACACAGGCCGCCATCCTGTCACTTGAGAGCATGCGGAAAATAAGTAACTCGTACAAGATAAACATTTTACTGTACACTCATTATACATCTGACAATTATTTCAAAAATACAAAGTGCAAATTGGACAGATTATACTTAAAAAGTGCCAATAAAAAGTAGCAATAAAAACAGGGAATAAAATATGATTGAGCAAAGGATCTCTGGCCTGAAAGGCAAATTACGCCTTGCAGAGTATTATTGCTCCATTGAAAACAAGCAGCAGTAAACATTTATTACTGCACATTACATATTATAAAAAGAAATCTCAATATTGTACAGCTAAAAATACTGGTTAATACATTATACTCAAAAACCCTTAAGAAATGAAACAATGACTTACTGAGAACACCCTAAAGCTCTTTACAGCCAATTAATTACTTTTGAAGTGTAGTTACTGTTGTAATGTAGCAAACGTGACAGCCAATTTGCATACAGCAAGATCCCACAAACAGCAATATGATAGTGACCAAATAACCTGTTTAGTGTTGGTTGAGGGATAAATATTGGCCAGAACACCCCTGCTCTTCTTCAAAATAGTGCCATGGGATCTTTTACATCCACAAGAGGGCAGACGGGGCCTCGTTTTAACATCTCATCCAAAAACAGCACCTCCGACGGTGCAGCACTCCACTAGAGTGTCAGCCTAGATGTTGTGCTCTCTGGAGTGGGACTTGAACCCACAATCTTCTGACTCAGGCGAGAGTGCTACCACTGAGCTACGTCTGGCAGACTTAAGTACTACTGTATTTGGACTCAACTATCAACATTCATGTCGGCCCTTTGGGTTGTCTACCTCTTGTCTCCCGGTGAGTACTGAAGGAGTGACATGACATAATTACCACTGAGAAGTCAACCTGCACCAACAATGTCACACAGGCTGACCCAGGGAATAGTGTTGCAACTTAGTCAAGCAATTGTCCCCTTGAAGCTCAACCAAATAATAATGAGGAAATTTATTGGTCAATGTGACCTTTTCTTCTCCATTAATCAAGGTGAGTGCTGTGGAATGGACTGCACTGCCACCTGTTATCAGCATAAAGCACTCCTAGGGCAAGGGCAGAAGAGGACACAGGGCGAGAAGAGCTTCATCTACTCAGACTCCCTCCTGCTACCCCCATACTAGGAATGGCTTTAGTGATTTGGAGATATTTAGTCGTAGCTTTGTGCTGTGGGGCCACAGGCTACTTCATACAGGATAACAACAACTTGCATTTATACAGCGTCTTTAACATAGTAAAGCATCCCAAGACACTTCACAGGAGCGTAATCAGACAGAAATGGACACAGAGCCACATAAGGAGATAGTACTACAGGCGACTAAAATCTTGATCAAAGAGGTAGGTTTTAAGCAGGTTCTTGGAGGTGGAGAGGCAAGAGGTTTAGGGAAGGAATTCCAGATCTTAGGGCCTAGATAGCTGAATGCACGGCCGTCAATGATAGGGCAGAGCAAGTGAGGCATGCACAAGATGCAAAGAGTTGGAGGAATGCAGAGTTTTCGGAGGATTGCAGAGCTAGAGGAGGTTACAGAGATAGGGAAGGGCGAAACGTGAAGGGATTTGAACAAGGGTGAGAATTTTAAAATCGAGGTGTTGCCGGACTTGGAGCCAATGTAGTCAGTGAGCACAGAGGTGATGGGTGAACAGGACTTGGTGCGAGTTAGGAAATGGGCAGCAGAGTTTTCGATGAGCTGAAGTTTACAGGAGGGTGGAAGGTGGGAGGCCAGCCAGGAGTGCGTTGGAATAGTCAAGTCTAGCGGTAACAAAGGCATGGACAAGGATTTCTGCAGCAGGTGGGCTGAGGCAGGGCTGAGGCGGTGCAGAGACGGGCGATATTACAGAGGTGGAAGTAGGCGGTCTTGGTGATGGAGAGGATATGGTGTCGGAATCTCAGCTCAAGATCAAATAGGATAGTGAGGTTGTAAACAGTCTTGTTCAGCCTCAGACAGTGGCCAGGGAGGGGGATGGAGTCGGTGACTAGGTAAGGGCGTTTGTGCGGGGACGGAAGACAATGTCCGCGAATTTCCCAGCGGAGGCGGGAGAGCTGGTTTCCGGGTTCCAGTCACGAACCTGGCTGCAGCTGTTTTGATTTCTTTTTGGGTTCAATAAAGACTCATTTCTGAAAGAGAATGTTGTTTAATCTAAAGTCTTGTTCAAGACTTTCTACAGCTTTTTACAGAACACACTATGCTGTGATGCATCTAGAATCAAACTGAAAGTAAAACTCCTCTGGACTGCTTGTCTCTCACATGACCTCTGCTGGTGAGGCACAAATAATCAAAAACACAGACAAATATGCTGTAAGGCATAAGTAATCAAACACAGACAAATATCATCACTATTTGCTGATATCATTACATCTCCCTTTCTTAAAACAAAAGTATTTTACTTTTAACTAACAACATTTAATGAACTTACATTATCATTATCATGATCAAGGTTTTTTACCCTTGCTTTGTGTGTTCACATGAAATATGTCAATACACTAGAACTTGAAGAAAGAATAAGATAACATTACTTCCTTCTTTAACAATAGTCCTTAAATTTGCTCAATGAGTCTCTCAGGAGGCTTCACGTGTCTTGAGGATTTTCTGATTGATTGTCCTTGAATCTGAGTTGTTGCCTCAGATGATTGGTTCTCAGCTGTGTGATCAGGTTGTTCACCAGTATCAGTCTCTTCACCTGCTGTGGCTGGTCCCATGAGAAGATCTCGACGATTTCTTCTCAGAACAGCACCCTCATCTGTCTGAATGGTGTATGATCTTGGTTGAACTTCACTCAGGACAGTTCCCTTCTGAGTCCATGTGTTTGTTTTGTCTTTCAACCTTACTTGGTCACCAGTGTGGAGTTCAGGTAGGTTTTGTGTTCCTCGGTCATAGTAGTACTTTTGCTTCTTTCTGTTGCTCTTTGAACTTCCTCACTTTCTCCCCCTCTTTTGTTTTCAGGAGGTTCTCCGGGATGGGTAGGTTTGACCTTAGCCGACGTCCCATCAGGAGTTGGGCTGGTGACATACCACACTCGAGAGGCGTTGTGCGGTATACAAGCATGCTTTGGTAGAAGTCAGTTCCACTGTCTTTTGCCTTGTACATCAGTCTTTTCACTGTCTGGACCAATTTTTCCACTAGTCCATTGGACTGTAGATAGTGAGGACTTGACGTTGTGTGGACAAAGTCCCACTCTTTGGCAAAGTGTCGGAAATTTGCATTGTTAAACTGGGGTCCGTTGTCTGTGAAGACCTCGCTTGCCACGCCATGTCTGGAGAATATGGCTTTCATACTTCTTATCACAGCTTCTGCAGTGGTGGTGTACAGTCTACAAACCTCTGGATACAGGGAGTAATAGTCTGTGACGACAAGATAGTCCTTCCCTTGACATACGAATAGGTCAGCGCCTACCTTCTGGTAAGGTCTGTCTGGTGCTGGGTGTGGCTTTAGTGGTTCTACCAGATTGCTTGCTCGATATTTCAGGCATATTGTGCAGTTTGACACCTCATTTGTCACATCTTGGTTGATTCGTGGCCAGTACATCACCTCTTGTGCTCTTTTCTTACACTTTTCGATTCCCAGATGTCCTCCATGGATCTTTTTTAGCATCTCTCTTCTCAGACTCTTTGGGATAACTATTTTACTTCCTTTGTAGATGATGTCTTCGACCACTGATAGTTCCGCCCTGCAGTTCCAGTACTCTGCTATATCAGGTGAGCAGTCTTGCTTCATGTTGGGCCATCCATCCAAGATGCTTTTTCTCAGTCGTCTCATTGTTTCATCTTTGTTTGTCTCAGTCTTTATGAGCTCCATTTTTGCATCTGCTATGGGCAGTGCACTTGTGATCATGTCCACGTAGGCGTTCACTTTTTCATCCATTGTGGTGTTTGCGGGCTCACTTGGGTCAACAGCTCTGGACAACGTGTCTGCTGTATACATCAGCTTACCCGGTGTGTACGCAACATTCAGTGTATAGCGTTGCAGCCTGATCATCATTCTTTGTATTCTAAGCGGACAGCTATTCAGTGGCTTTTGGAACAATGCAATCAAGGGCTTATGGTCAGTCTCTACACTGATTGCTTGTCCTGCCACAAACTGGTGAAATCTTTCACAAGCGAATGTGATGCTGAGCAGCTCCTTTTCTATTTGAGCATATCGCGTCTCCGCGTCTGTCATTGAGCGCGATGCATATGCAATAGGTTGCCAGTAGTCATATTGTTGCAGAAGAACGGCACCGAGCCCACTCTGTGATGCATCTGATGATATCTTGATGGGTCTCGCTGGGTCATAAAACCTCAGAATTGGTTCCTCTGTGAGCAGTTTCTTTAGATCGCTCCATGACTTCTCATGCTCATGATTCCATTCCCATTCTATGTTCTTTTCAGTTAGTCTTCTCAGTGGCGCTATTTTTTCTGAGAGGTTGGATATGAATTTACCCATGTAGTTGATCATTCCATTAAACCTCTGCACGTCCTTTTTGCATTGTGGCCTTGGCATATTCTCAATGGCGGACACCTTTCTGGGATCTGGTCTGATGCCCTCACTGCTAAGGATATCTCCCACGAATGTCAGTTCTGTCACCCCGAGCTGGCATTTCTCTCTATTCAGCTTCAGGTTTGTTTTCCTTGTTGCTTCCAGCACTTTTTTCAGTCTCTCGTCATGCTCAGTTCTCGTGGTTCCCCATACTATGATGTCATCCATTGATGTATCAACTCCCTCCAGGTGCTCATAGATCATATGGATAGTCTTGTGATACACTTCAGGAGCTGAGGCAATGCCAAATGGTAACCTTAGGAATCTGTATCTGCCAAATGGAGTGTTGAACGTGCACAGTCTTGAACTTGCTTCGTCCAGCTTCATCTGCCAAAATCCTGAGGACGCATCTAACTTGCTGAAATATTTTGCATTTGCAAACTGTGCCATGATTTCCTCACGTGTAGGAAGCTTGAAGTGCTCTCTCTTTATTGCTCTGTTTAGATCTCTTGGATCCAGGCAAATTCTGAGCTTTCCATTCTTTTTGTCCACTACGACGAGGGAACTCACCCACTCAGTTGGCTCATCTATCTTCTGAATCACGTTCAGGCTTTCCATCCTGTCCAACTCTGCCTTCAGTTGCTTTTGAAGAGCAAACGGAACTTTTCTGCATGACCAGTGTCATACTTAAATCTACTCTGATCGTGTGTTCTCCTGGAATGCAGCCTAGACCCTTAAATAGGTCTTTGTACTCTTTCATGAGTTCATCATAGACTGTCTCTCCTTCGCTTTCCACAACGAGGACTCTCTTTACCAGGTTCAGTCTCTCACAGGCTTTTAACCCTAGTATGGCTTGCACATCCTTTGGCACCACGATTAATGCTAGCGTGTGCTCTCTGTCCTTGTGTGTTACTTTGACAATGCATTTTCCTTTCACTGGTATATCAGTACCTGAGTATCCGGTCACTTTCACTTGTATTCCATGTAACTTTGGTCCGGGTCTAATTCTCTTAAAATCGGTCTCTGATATCACATTAACTTGTGCTCCAGTATCCAATTTAAATGGAATGTGTGTGTCATTCACTTTTAGTGTCAACATCCAGTCTCTTTCTTTTTTGTTTTCAGACACAACATCTACATTGAATTCCTCTATCTCGCTTTCATCTACTGTATGGACCTTGCTTTGTTGCACTTGGTTCTTACAGCAACGGGCATAATGGTTGTTTTTGTTGCATCTATTGCATGTTTTACCATATGCTGGACACTTTCTTGGTGGATGCTGTGTACCGCATCGACTACATGACTTCCGATTGTCTCTTTCATTTTCGTTTGCTGGCCACGTCTCTTTTTTCACATTGGCGCTCTCTTTGTTAAACGGTTTGATTCCGTTCTTTCTCACTGCATCCACGTTGCAGCTACTGTCACTGAACAGCTCCTTTGCCTGCAACTTCACAGTCTCTGTAGCCCTACACAATGCTATGGCTTTTCCCAGGTCTAGATCTTGCTCTCTTAGCAGCCTTTCCCTTAGACCATTATCTGGAATACCACACACCAGTCTGTCTTTTATCAGCGAGTCTGTGAGTCCCCCAAATTCACACGATTTGCTCTGGTTTCTCAGTTCAGTCACATACTGATCAATAGTCTCGCCGATTTTCTGTACACATGTGAAAAATTTGTGCCTCTCAAAGGTCACGTTGCGTTTAGGTATGCAGTAGGCCTCAAACTGTTCCATTATTTTATCTAGCTTCCTTTTGTCTCCATCAACAGCAAATATGAAATTATTATATACCTCCAGCGCTGCATCACCCACGACATGTAAGAACACGGACGATTTTTGTTTATCACTTTTCTCGTCAGCTCCGATTGCCGCTAAATACAACTCTAAACGTTGTTTGAACCTTCTCCAATTTTCAGCCACATTACCTGTCAATTGAAGCGTCGCCGGTGGGAGTAAACCTTCCATTTTTTCACTTCGTTAGCTATTCTCTAATGGTAAGCAACGATGTTCTCTTCTGGCTTGCTAATATGTGGAGAGCTGATTTCGCTTACTTGCCACAACTGCTTTCACTGTCCCATCAAGTTGCTAACTTCAGATTTTTTCTCTTTCAGCCACTTCTGACATCATGTTTTGATTTCTTTTTGGATTCAATAAAGACTCATTTCTGAAAGAGAATGTTGTTTAATCTAAAGTCTTGTTCAAGACTTTCTACAGCTTTTTACAGAACACACTATGCTGTGATGCATCTAGAATCAAACTGAAAGTAAAACTCCTCTGGACTGCTCGTCTCTCACATGACCTCTGCTGGTCAGGCACAAGTAATCAAAAACACAGACAAATATGCTGTAAGGCATAAGTAATCAAACACAGACAAATATCATCACTATTCGCTGATATCATTACAGCAGCCGCTCTGTAAATGGGATTTTCCCTGATTGGCCTTGTTAAGCCTGCACTGCGGGCTTCCCGGCCAATTAACAGGAAGCGGGTCTGATGACGTCATTTGATGGCGCGTCATCAGCCGGCTTCCTTAAAGGGACCACGTCTACATGGAGTTTGACAGTTGTTCTGTCAGTGTTTGACAGCATTAAGGTGTTTGAAGACCTTTGAGGGACTCCAGTGTTTTAACGTTCAGTCCGTAAGGATGACCCCGAGCTTCCGGTCGCCTGTCATTTTAATTCACCGCCCCATTCCCACTCATACCTCACTGTGCTCGGGCTCTTGCATTGTTCCATGGAAGCTCAGCGCAAGCTCGAGGAACAGCACCTCATCTTCCGATTAAGCACTTTACAGCCTTCCGGACTCAATATAGAGTTCAACAATTTCAGATTATAACCTCGGCCCCCAATACATTTTTACTTATTTTTTATCCACCCCTGTGTTTTGGCCCTTACCCCTCTTTTTTTTTCTCTCCCACATGGCAGCTGTCTCTCATTCTGCCAGCACATTTCACACCTAATCTAGAGCCGTCTTTTGTCTCCACTCGTCTCGTTTTGAATACCTCTTAATGTCTCTTCACTTCTCTTTTGTTCTCTCCCAGTCTGGCTATTACGTCCGTGAATGATTGAGACACAGACAGCAGGAGTTGAACATAACACGTCTTTACTGATGGAAGTCAATAGTGAAACTGAAAACAACAGAGGCTCCCTAGCGCCTTTTATACAGGGGTGGTCACTGCCAGTACTGCAGTCTGAGACCAGTTATTCTCTTAAAAGGTACATACACAACAATTCCTCCCATTTTAGATAAACAGTACATAACATTCATTTAACAACTAAATGATAACTAATTACAATCACAATTATGGTTGCTAGATACATTGGTTAAGTTTAAGCAATTATAAGTTCAGTCTTTGAGGAGGCTTCCTGATTCTGTCTGGATAACGCCTCTTTGGGGTATCAGGTTCTTCTGGCAATGTTGAGTCGGGATCAATGTCGATGTTTGGTTCATCTGCTTCCAATATTACCGGTTCTGCGGTAGCTGCAATTGGAACGTCGATTTCATTACTAGGTGTATCAGATCGTGGTGTGGAGTTGACGTTTTCCAGTGACTCTAGAATCTGGTCAGCATGGCGTCTTACAATGCTCTCCCCAACGTCCACGGTATACATGAGAGGTCCTTGCCGTGTACAAATCGTTCCTGGCTGCCATTTCTCAGTGCGGTAGTCCCGGGCCAAAACTGGTTGACCTATCTTAAAACTCCTGGTCGGCCTTTCATTCATATTCTGAAACTGTCTGTTCTCCACATCTCTTCGGACGTTTGGCTTAACCAAATCCAAGCGGCATCGTAGTCTTCGATTGAAGAACATCATGGCTGGAGTTTGGTTGGTAACCGCATGTGTCGCATTCCGGTAGGCAAACAAGAAGTTGTCCACCTTGTGTTGTAGGGGTATATCTTCATTACACATTGCCTTGATAGCCTTCTTGAATGTTTGGACAAACCTCTCGGCCAATCCATTAGTGGCTGGATGATATGGGGCAGATGTGCAATGCTTAACACCATTGTTCTTTAAGAACCTCCGGAACGCTTCAGACACAAACTGTGGTCCATTGTCAGAGCAAATCTGTTCAGGCAGCTCATTCCTGGCGAATATGGTTCGTAAGACTGTGATAGTTTTTTCCGTGGTGGTTGAGGACATTTTTATTACCTCTGGCCACTTTGAATGTGCATCCACTGCAATTAAAAACATCGAGTCCATGAAGGGACCAGCAAAATCAATGTGCACCCTTTGCCATGGAGATGAGGGCAACTCCCATGGATGCAGAGGAGCTTGTGGTGGGGCGTTTTGGACCTTCTGGCATCCTGCACAGCTCTTGGTCATCTCTTCGATTTCTCTATCGATTCCCGGCCACCACACAAACGCTCTGGCTAAGTTCTTCATTTTTACCCCACCCAGATGACCCTCATGAAGCTCATTGAGCACTCTATCCGTCAACTTAGGTGGAATTACTACTCTGGATCCACACATCAAGGTTCCTCTGCACACTGACAGCTGTTCTCTTCTCGGCGAGAATGCTGGCAGCAGTGGTTCGCCATGTGCTGGCCATCCCTTCACCGTTAAATCATAGACCCGTGATAGTGTCGGGTCATTCCGTGTTTCCTTTTCTATGTTTGCATTCGTCACAGGGAGACAGTCGACTATGGTCGAGTGGAATAACTCCATTGGATCCACTGCAAGGTCTTCTTCTTCCACCGTCGGCAACGGTAGGCATGACAATCCATCAGCATATCCATGCTGTTTAGTTCCTTTGTACTCGATGTCATATTGGTGTGCCCCTAGGAAAAGGGACCACCTCTGCAGCCGTTGTGCTGTCATTATCGGTACGCCCTTCTGAGGGTTGAAAATGGAGACAAGAGGTTGATGATCGGTTAGTAGAGTAAATTTTTGACCGTGCAGGTAGTGATTGAACTTCTTCACCCCCCACACTAGGCTGAGGGCCTGTCTGTCAATCTGGGCGTAGTTACACTCGGCAGAAGTTAACGAGCGTGACGCAAAAGCTATCGGCCTCTCTAAACCATCAAGGAATTTATGTGACAGTACCGCCCCAATGCCGTAGGGAGACGCATCACACGCCAGTCTGATCGGCAGTGCTGGGTTGTAGTGAGCCAATACTTCCCTTAAGTGATTAAGTCCTTACTCTTCTGAAAGGCCCGCTTACAATCATCGCTCCATTTCCATGCTACCCCCGTTCATAGCAGGGCGTTCAGTGGGTGCAGAATTGTCGACAAATTCGGCAAAAACTTATGGTAGTAATTCACCAATCCGAGGAATGACCTCAGTTGCGACACATTTTCAGGCGCTGGGGCCTTAACAACCGCTTCAATTTTGTCAGGGGACTTATGTAACCCCTCTTCATCAATCACATGGCCACAATACGATATCTGTTTCTTAAAAAATTCGCACTTGGGGCGGTTGGCTCGCAGCCCATGTTCCCGTAGTCTAGTGAGCACCTGTTCTAGGTTGTTAAGGTGTTCACTGTCATCTCCACCTGTCACAAGGATGTCGTCCAAGTAACACGGAGTCCCCGGAATCCCTTGCAGGACTTGTTCCATCGCTCTTTGCCATATTGCAGGAGCTGATGCTACTCCGAATACCAATCAATGATACTGGTAAAGACCTTTGTGAGTGTTTATCGTGAGATACTTCCTAGAGGACTCTTCAACCTCCATCTGCAAATATGCTTGTGCTAGGTCAATTTTTGTAAAACGCTTCCCTCCAGACAGTGAGGCGAAGATGTCTTGGAAGAGGATATTGTACTGTGTGAAGGACTGGGTTCACCGTCACCTTGAAATCCCCACAGATGCGAATCTTCCTTGGCTCCCCGGACTTATTGCTTAACGTTTTCTTCATGACAGGAACGATGGGTGTCACCCACTCGCTCCAGTCGACCTTAGACAACACGCCTGCCTTCTCCAGATTCTCCAGCTCTGCCTCGATGGCTGGGCGAATTGCATATGGTACCGGTCTTGCTTTGAAAAACTTGGGAACTGCATTCTCTTCTATTTTTATCAAGGCGGTTACGCCTTTAAGCGTACCCAGTTCTTGTTGAAATACCTCTTTGGCGTTAGCTAAGATTGTTGACAATCGTCCAGGAGTGACGTCTTCATCTTTTTTACCGTCCACCGTCATTGCATGAATGGAGTGCCAATCTAAGTTTATCTTCCTGATCCATTCCCGTCCCAATAACGGTGGTCCACCATTTGGCAGTATGTAGAGATACAATTTCCGTATTTTCTTGCCGTTGTATTCGACAGGCACCCTTATTTTTCCTCTGGGGTATACTTTTTGCCCCGTATACGTCGTCAAGACGATGGATGTCTCTCTCAAGGGTATGTGTGAAAATAGCCGCTCGTAGTCTCGTCGATTCATGACGGTTAGCGCTGATCCTGTATCCAATTCCATTTTAACTTGGGACCCTGCTATCGTGAGGGTGACCCAAATGGTTCGGTGATCCTCTTTTGCGATTACATTGTGAAGTTTGAGACAGCTTAATCTCCTGTTCCCGGATTCTTTTTGTTGTCGCTGGTCTTCTTCCCAGACCTGCAAACTCGTGCAATGTGTCCCATCTTCCCGCATTGCCTACATATTTTGTCTTTGGACTAGCAGTCCTTCTGGTCATGGTTAGTTCTGCCGCAGCGATAACATTTTGCAAATCCCCGTGTCATTTTGTGGGTGATGTATTCCTGTGGTTTTTGTTGAATTTCTGCAGCTCCCCTGGCTGCTGCTTCATACGATACTGCCACGCTGAAAGCCTTATCTAGCGTCAGCTCTTTCTCGGAGAGTAACTTCTTCTGTGTTCCTTCACTCAGGAGTCCACAGACAAATTTGTCCCGTAGGGTATCTGCCAGTCCTGCTCCGAACTGGCAGTGCTTTGATAGCTTGCGTAGTTCCGTAAGGTACTCAGCATTGCTCTCATCTTTATGCTGAGTTCTCCTGTGGAATTTAAATCTTTCTGCTATCAACAGCGGTGCAGGGTTTAGGTGTTCCTGTAGGACAGCAACAATTTTGTTAAAACTCTTCGCCTTCGGTTTGGCTGGAGTAATCAGGTCCCGCAATAGGCCGTACGTTCTAGCGCCCATTAAGTTTAGCAATATCGATGCCTTTTTCTCCTCCGCTATTTCGTTTGCCTCGAAATATACCTCGACTCTTTCCACATACGTGGTCCAGTCCTCTATTGTATTATCAAAGGCAGTGATACAGCCAGTCTTCGGCATCTTGCAAATCTAAAATGGCGCCTCCTGCGCTTTGCCTTCTTCCCCGCTGTTGCTAGCGCTGCTTTCCGCGGTTCCCGTTGCAACCTGCAGCTCCTCGCGGTTTCCTGCGCGTTTAATATTTCTTTTTTTATTATTTTCCCGTCGTGGAACAACCCTGTGGGACTCTTGCCTCCCTCTTCGCGGGTCTATACGCAGCCCGGCTTCGTAGCACCGGCCGCGCCCTGTGTGCTCCACCCTCTCTCTCTCTTCTTCCCGACAACGCTGCTCGGCCCCGTTGCAAACCACCCGCTCGAGTTCGCGACCACCGCAGCCCAGGAAGGATCAGTGCACTACCTGCCACCAGCCCGATTAGCTGAAGCACCGTCGACAGGAACCAGGCCCCGCTTCCAACAGCTTCTCCAGCAATCTTCAACTCCGCTATCACAGGGGCGGATGCCCACGGTCGACGCCCGTTTCTACTGCCTCTTACTTTCTTTTCTTTCTGGCCTCGACCTCTGCTCACTTCGCTGTAGGAATGGATCCCAGGAGGTGGTGCAGACTGTAGGTAGGTTCGTATCTGCTCATCGCCAGTATTACGTCCGTGAATGATTGAGACACGGACAGCAGGAGTTGAACAAAACACGTCTTTACTGATGGAAGTCAATAGTGAAACTGAAAACAACAGAGGCTCCCTAGCGCCTTTTATACAGGGGTGGTCACTGCCGGTACTGCAGTCTGAGACCAGTTATTCTCTTAAAGGTACATACACAACACTGGCCTTTTAATCTATTTCATTTCCTGTGCTTTTCCAGTCTTGACAAAGGGTTTGACCTGAAACATTGACTCTATTTTCTCTCCACGGATGTTGCCTGGCCTGCTGAATTTTTCCAGCATTTTCTGTTGTTACATCTTCAAATAGGTTGTTTTCAAATGTCCTCCAGTACCAAGTTTTAGCTTCTGTAGAACTTTTACACAGAGTTTTATGATCATGTCTACAGCAGATTTGGTTCAACATCCTTTCCTCTATTACTGAGCTGGTTGGATTCTCACTAGGGGCAGTGTTACACAATCACCATTTGTAGATTTTAATTTTTTTAAATCCTGTCTTGTTGACAGCAGTGAGTCCAATAGTTTCAATGTCAGATTGCTGGATGATAACACCTCTGCAATTACAAGGATCCAAAGTGTTGCTTAGCGCCGCATTTCATAAGGTTCATTGTAAAGTTCGAAACTACCCCAATCTCATCAAGTAGAACAAATGTTTTCTTTAAACGGAGTGGATCGATCTCATAATCTAATTTCAAGCTTCCAGAAGACAAGGACTTACAAAGCTCTTAGTTAGATTACTTACTTAGCTCTTACACAGAGCTGGCACAGGCACAGTGGGCCGAATGGCTCCTTCAGTGCTGTACAATTCTGTGACTTATGTTGGGATATGTGTTCTGAGAGTGCTGGCTTCTGTTACTTCAACAAGTGACCATTTGTTCTCTAACCCCAAATAGCGAGCATCAGCAGCCTAGTCACCATGGAGGCCTAGTCACTCAAGAAGCTCGACACCATCCAGGACAAAGCAGCCCGCTTGATTGCCACCCCTCCATCCACCACCTTAAACATTCACTCCCTCCACCACCAGCGCACCGTGGCTGCAGTGTGTACCATCTACAAGATGCACTGCAGCAACTCACCAAGGCTTCTTCGGCAGCACCTCCCAAACCCGCGACCTCTGCCACCTAGAAGAACAAGGGCAGCAGGCGCATGGGAACACCACCAACTCCAAGTTCCCCTCCAAGTCACACACCATCCTGACTTAGAAGTATATCGCCGATCCTTCATCGTTGCTGGGTCAAAATCCTGGAATTCCCTACCTAACAGCACTGTGGGAGTACCATCACCACACGGACTGCAGCAGTTCAAGGCCGTTCACCACCACCTTCTCAAGGGCAACTAGGGATGGGCAATAAATGCTGGCCTTGCCAGCGAAGCCCAGATCCCATAAGCGAATAAAAAAAAAGCCTAGCTCAGTTGTCCTCATCCAATTTGCACACTTCAATGCCAAGGCCACTGGACAGCAGGTACATTAGCTGATTTTCCCTCCCTAGCCCATAGCACCTTACTGCCAAACTCCATAAGGAACCTATTAACTCAACACAGAGCATACTGGGGAGCTTCTTGATCTGTATGGCTCCAAACCACAGCAGGCAAGACTTTCTCCAACTAAGCTCTGGACATTCAGACTTTACACCAACATTCTGTGAACAAAATTTTTTTATATATAAAACACAAATAGGTTGTTCCAGGGGGTTGAAATTCTATGGTGCACTACGGGTGGGGGTGGGAGGGGAGCAGGGAGAATGGGTGACTCAGGAAAGTGGCTATGCTTCATATTAGTTATTAATAACAGAACGTAGACTATAGTGATCATAAAGGCATGATATTTTAAACCAATTTAAACCTAGAATTGTAAGGCCAATTTTATTTTACAAGCTAGTCTAACTTTGAATATAATCTTGGTTTTATTTGAATATTAAATCTGTACAGTATTGCTCTGGAAACTAAATCATATCCTAAACGGCCTTAAATTAACAATGAACTCTCAAATGTTTACTTTCAGCTCATCTTAGCTCATCCATTCAGACAATTCCCATCACACTATCTGACCAATCTAAGTATTAATCACTCTGTGTGAAGAAGTCCTTCCTAAAGTCAGACCCAAACTTGCCTTTCACCATTTTTTTTACCTATGCCCCTTGTTCTAGTACCCTGGCATACCTTGAAGCAGTGCTCCAGATTAGCGGTTTAATATCTTGCATACTTCAAAGGGTCAACAAACCCAGCACAGGTTAGCGATCGAAGCAGAGGCCCTTGTGTTCTGCATTTAAAAAAATTAATTCTCAGGATGTCGGCATCACTGGTAATTTATTGCCCATCCCTAGTTGCGGCATACAACGGAGTGGATTGCTAGGCCACTTCAGAAGACAACAGTTAAGAGTCAACCACTGGAGTCACATTGGCCAGATCAGCTTTCCTTCCCTGTAGACATTAGTGAGCCAGTTGGATTTTTACACCAGCTTCACTTTTCCAGATTTTTTTTTCCTACAAACTGAATTTAAATTCTCAAACTACCCTGGTGGGATTTGAACTCACATTCTTGGGATTATCATTAGTTGAAAGCCTCAGGATTACTAGGCCCTTAACATAACCACTACACTAATGTGCCTTAGTATTGGCTCAGTTAACCACTGGATAAACACAAACCTTTTGCAAAGACAACATAACTTTATTCCTCCAAAGCTCCATCCTGTTAAACTAGCCAACACACATGCCAAGATGTATTTTAATGGTGTACAGGAATGTGCACTTCCAGGAGAGCAGGCGTAAAAAGCCAGAAGCCTCTGCAGTATTTGCTGCAGCTTCCTTTTCTGTCTGGGATACCAAGTCATAAGTGGCATGATTACACTCAGCAGTGGGCTAAAACACTCAAGCGTAGGTCTAGGGGGAAAAAAAAGGACACACACACATATTTATAAAGTTTGTTCATTCTTCATCCAAATCACTGCAGGTCTCACAATTGTTACGAAGAAAAATAGTTTGTGATGAGGATCAGAGGGGCGATGTTAACTTAAAAAAACTACAAGTGACAAGAGAATTTTCCACTACAGCAGAGCTTTCCTCATAATTCTGCTTTAGTACAGTAGCTGGTGCAGGTTCATAAGGCACAACATACATCTGCCGCATGCTTAATTATTTAAAAGAGACATTGTTAGTACTATTGACTGAGGTCACTCCTGAACAGCAACAAGCTGAAAGGTAGTCCAGAATTTCATCATTATTTTACAATACCAATAGCATTGCTTGCAGAGGTAGGTTTATGAGGACGCTCTTGCTGGTCTGCCAAAGGTGCTTGTTCACTGCATTTTTTTTTAAAGATAGTGCCTGCTTAATACAAAGTGTTTGCCAAACACTCAAAGGTAATGGTGCAATTTGCATTGAAATAAGCAAGTGCATCATGAAAATATTACCAGCAAAAATGATGCATTGCACGGCATCAAAAATAGACTTCAATGGAAATAATAATCAGGAGACATATAAAAACGGGCTGCTGACTCACTATCGCACAAAGTCAAGACCTTTCCCCAATGTCTCCTCAAAAAGGAATGGTGCATTAGCACTAGAGTGTTCCAATGTCTGTATTGCCAAACTGTTCTTTAAAAGCATATTTGTCCAAAGATGTGTGGGTTAGGTTGATTGGCTATGATAAATTGACCCTTAGTGTTAGGGGGATTAAATACGTGGGGTTACGGGGATAGGGTGGGATATGTGTTGGTGTAGGGGTTACGGGGATCGGGTGGGATATGTGTCGGTGCAGGCTCGATGGGCCGAAATGGCCTCTATCTGCACTGTGGGGTTTCTGTGATTATAGATTTAAGCAGCTCTGCCAATTCTAGATTCACACTAGAGTGGGGGAGGAACTGCAGAATGATGCCCTGTGTGCGCCATACCACTGATTGTCTTTCCCAACAACCCCTACCCCCACCCACCGCCATTCCCATGGCAACGTGCCTGGTACTGCATTGGACACTGAACGTGACCCTGCACAACTTCAGATCACAGCATCCCATCAGACCCAAACGTAGCACTGGCGGGAATTGCACAAACTATTTAAAAAGGCAATTCAGTTGCTTGACTATACAATTTTCAACTCCATTAATAAATAGCGCTCTCTTCATTACAAATAACATCAAATTTATGATGCTATAGGCAGCCATTTTAGGAGGTCAACAAACATTAATAAAGGAAATTTAGTGGAAGCATTTACTTATTTATACAGCCAGTCAGATAACTTGCATGAATATGAACATTTCTCCTATCATACCTGAGCTGCAATATTATCCATATATATGATTGCCACACTATTTCTGGAAAAGAAAGCTTTATAAATTAATGAATTTAAAATTAAAAGGCCTTAATTTGATGCTGCTGGGATTAAAATATTGCATTCCAATCACAGTGCTTGGAACAGGTTAATATCAAGCAAATCAGCACTGCTGACAATCTACCAGGGTCGCTAATTTGGACGTGAAGAGGATGCGCAGCCTGCAGCCATGTGTTTCTGCCAACTGCAGGCTCAGACAGTGGTACAGCTAGAATGCAGTAAGCTCACAACCGCATCTGTCACTCCAAGTGACCCAAAAACAGCAAAGAAGGGCACGACGGTACATTAAAATTAAATGTTACGACGTACATAATCTAGGTTATTTCATCCATTTTAATTACCATGGCTGTTTAGATGTGTATACATTACCCTTTCCCCAACATTGTGGATCGTGAAAGGCAAATTCAGGTGTATGCAGTCCAAAGCTAGTCTGATCAGTACATACATACAACCACAAACACATTACTGTGTAGCCTGAAACGAGTAACCCGATCATAACAATTCATCTTTCTCCACCTATACAACCATCCACTTTTTTACAAAACCACATTCTAATCGGCTTCTTAAAAAAAGAGAACTTTTGGCTAGCTCAGGGATGGTCAAACTGCATCCCGTTGGTCACACGTGGCCCATAAGTCCTGGCATACAGTCCTTGAAGCCAGAGCAATTTAGTCCTGTTGGTGATTATTTCTTATTCGCTTTGTGCTGAAAGCCTATTCTTAGCACTATGCCTCAGATAAATTCTAAATCATAACACCCATGTTAGCATCAGCTACTTGAGATATAAAAATTAATGTGGATACGTTGATTTAACCTTTATGTGTGGCCCCTGAGGCTCCATGGCACGCACCTATATGGCTTGCAAAGGCAAAAAGCTTGGATGCTCTGGTCTAGATGACCTGGTGACAAGATATCACACTTGTACACTACACCACTTACTGGGGAATCCAGCCTTATTGGGTTGCCCCTCAGACAACACGTTTCTGATCATACTAAAGTCCTTAAAGCTCAACCAGAGGCATCTCTTTGCCAAGAATGAGAGAGGCCAGCAACACATGCACCATGGTTCTAACTTGGCCTTCCCTACCACCAACCCGTGGAGATACTTATTTTAGATTATAGAGTCCAAGGTGTCCGGCACAGAAGGCAAGTTGGGACATGGTGAAAAAACAAGTGGCTGTTATTGTGAATAGACAGTCCATAACAAAGCACAGCTAGTCCAGGATTTCAACAGAAGCAATGTACTTTCCAAAGGTATTTATTAACTTTAGTACAAAACTATTGGGAATTTCATTTTCTAATGGTGGTATGTTCAAAGTACAGGGTTCTCCATCCATCCACCCACTCCCCACTTTCTCTTCCTCTCCTCCCCAAAAATGGTGAATTTATTGCAGTGAACCCTGCCAATACCTACAACTTTAGGAAGGATGTCAAAATCATGGGAAGGGTACAGAAGAGAGGCCTCAGTTATAAGGAGGGACTAAAGAAATCAGGTCTCTCTTCATTAGAGCACCAAAGTTTAAGAGGCGATCGAATAGAGGTGTATAAAATTATGAGTACTGTCGATAAGTTAAATCGGGGAAAACTATTTCCATTGGTTAGTGAGTCTGTAAATAGAGGACATAAATTTAAGGTCATCACCAAAAGAATGAAAGGAGGTCAGAAGAATTCCTTTATCCATTTACTTACACAGAAGGTTGTTAGAACATCGAATGTCTTGCCAGAAACAGTGGTGGAAGAAAATCCAAAGTATAGCATTTGAAAGGAAAGTAAATACATATTTGAGAAATAAACATTTAAAAGAGTATGGGGAAAGGGCCGAGGAATAGGGCTAAATTGGGCAGCTCTTTCAGAGAGCATCACAGACACCAAGGGCTGAATGACTTTCTTTTGCACTGAAAAATTCTACATTGTATTCCAGAAAGTACAACTTAGCCAAATAGAAACTAATGGCCTGTAACATCAATTTTAAGTGAGATAATAGTATAAAACAAATTGCAAAAAAACCTTTGCACCAGTCAAAACTCTGGACTAATATGAATGCCCACACCCTACATGAAAAAGTGAAGAGGTAATTCAGAGGGAGTGAATGTAACTATGGAGTTGGACTCTGTATGTATTGACCAGGATGTCACTTATTGATAAGCAATAGTGAGGAATGCAAACTAGGCAGAAAAGGTGATGACATGAGGAAGATACATACATACATTTGTTTAGGTAAAGTTCTAAAGGGCTAATAAAATGTAGGTTTCACCTATCATGTTTTAAGTTTGTTACAGAAAAGTTCATAAAAAGCCAGCATATACAAGATGTTGTAAAATGCAATGTTGTACTTAAGCATTTTGTTTCCATACATAGAATCATACAGCAGGAGGCCATTTGGCAAATCATGCCTATGCAAGAAAGAGCTTTGCAATTAGTCCCATTCTCCTGCTCTTTCCCCATTGCCCTGCATATTTTTTCTTTTCAAGTATATATCCACTTCCCTTTTGAAAGTTACTATTGAATCTACTTTCAGGCAGTACATTTCAGATCATAATAACTCACTGTGTAAAAAAACTTACAATTTTTTCAACAACTAAACAACATCTTCAAATATAACAAGCTACTGCATTTTTTTCTCCCTATAACGATCAGTTTTTCAATACGACATTTTCTTTTATTCTTGTCTGTGGTTTCTTCAAACAACACAAATGCATTTTTAGTTCCTCACAACAAATCATTCACGGGCAGATACTACTTTCACCTTAGTCCAGATGCTGGAGGTTTGCTTACAAATTATCTACCTATATGAAACTGTCGAAAATGAGAAAGGTTAACCTCCTTTGGTTGCCATGTAAATAAACCCTGTAAATGAAGAAAGCCATTTTGATTACATAGAAGATGCACACTGAAAAATACTGATCAGGCGCACTAAGCATCATATCCCTGAAAAGTTAGCATTAATGCAAATCTCTCAAAGATCATTTACAGGAAACATTTGGAAATTTCTGGAGTATAGCTACAAAATCATCCAACAAATTGCACACTTTTTAAAACAAATTAAGATACTGCAGACCAACTCAAAAGTGTAAACTTAAAAAAAGAAAAACGATTTCTACCAGTTCTACTAAACATGTGCATAGCCTGAATTAAAAAATAAAGGTTTGAAATTGTCAAACTGCAGAAGGAATTAGGCAAATGTGTACATCTTTCATTCTGCAGAAACATCTCAAAATTAGAATATGCATGTGATACAATTTTTCACAAAGGCAGTAATACATTTACTATTCCTTAGGCTATTTAAATCATGGGGAGAATTATTAGAAGATCGATTTTAGACAAACTGCATCAGCACTAAGTTAGATGAAAGCCTACCAGCTTGTCACTTTCAGGCTAATTAGTCTGCTGAAACATACAATGGCCCACTTAAGCTTCCCAAGAGAATACTCCCCTTAAGTGTAAACTGCCATAAAGACATACATCGAGATAGTCATCGCTGAGACTCTTAAAAGCTAGCGACCGAAATTCAAAAGGTCGCTTCTTCCTGCTCCATCTCATCACGCTAAAAAGCATTCTCGGGCTTCCGCGCAGTTAAATAGCTGGAGGGGAGGAGGGGAGAATAATGTAAGTAACGTTTGCAGAAGATGCCAGATTTGCAACAAAAACTTTGCATTTTCACCACAAGGTTTCCAGCGTTAGCTGACTGTAGACAAGGCCTGCTACAGAGAGAAGCTACCTGCTAAGAATCATCGTAGTACGATGTATGCAGAATTTATTGCATTATAATTACAGGAGAGCCGAAATTTGATTAAAATTTGTAGCAAACATGTGACAGCTCCATCACAAAGTACCATGTTGCAGGAAACAGTTATTTCAATCCGTTGCATAATAGAAAACCTTCATATTTTACAATTACAATTACAACGACCACAGTCGCCGTATGGTTATCCTTATTTTGGGAAGGAGTCAAACAAACCTCAACAAATGCAGAAGGACGAAGAGAAAGGAAGATCCGACACTGCATCAACAAGCACGCTCTGATACACAATCACTTGTGCTCAGAACGCACACCGACCAAATCAAATCTCCTTTTTAAGGCAACATTATAGATTTTTAAAAAAGAAATAAATCAAAACGCCTCTAATTGGTGCAAAAATGCTGTTGCATTACCTGCTGTATTTGTTTGCGGTTTGTGTGTGTGTGTACTGTATGTATGAAAGGTACTGGTCCCGCTCTCGTTCCTTCAGGCTCTTTTCTCCCAACCAGCCGCAGCCCTGCTCGCGCTCCGGGTCTGTGTATGTGATTGACACGTGTGACGACACGGTCCGGAGAGAGCGCGCACGTCCTTCCGCTTTTTCCCAAATAAAGGCACCGGCTGCAGTCACACCCCCTTTCCCAGGCTTCAGCACCACACTCACTGCAGCATCACAGTGGAGCGGGAGCCCGTGCGCGTACTCTCCAAATAAGGACACAGGGGCGAGCAAAGCCCAGAAAGATGCTTCTCGTCTTGCTGTCTTCCTGGATTACTTGGTTACATTCCTTTCGAACCATGTCTAGTTAAAAGTGCACTTCTTTTAAAAAATAGCATTCACATTGCATTTTCTTTTTCTCTTGCACACATATGACAGCTGCAAATAGACATTACCACCTACACCCAGACCTTGAAATGCAAAACGCAAAAGGCGTTGTAATGGATATTAGAAAACAGTTTACTCACTGAATTGAGCTCAGCAAGCTGTAAACTCCTCGTGTGTCATCCCTGTACCATGACGACAATTTTGGCTTCTGGTGAAATTTTGATTTGCTCCAGGAGCCCAAAGATTGCTAAACTAGCCCCCCATCAGTAAAATATGCTCCCTCACACCATGTACTTCAGCCTCGAAGCTTTGACCACGCTCGATCAGCTCCGATGGACGGGTCACATTGTCCGCATGCCCGATACGAGACTCCCAAAACAAGCGCTCTACTCGGAGTTCCAGCACGGCAAGAGAGCCCCAGGTGGGCAGAGGAAACGCTTCAAGGACACCCTCAAAGCCTCCTTGAAAAAGTGTAACATCCCCACCGACACCTGGGAATCCCTGGCCCAAGACCACACAGAGTGTTCGGGAAGGCGCTGAACACTCGAGTCTCTTCGCCGGGAGCAAGCGGAAGCCAAGCGCAGGCAGTGCAAAGAGCGCACGTCAACCCAAGCACCCCACCCACCCGCCCCTTCAACCACCCTCTGCCCCACCTGTGACAGAGACTGTAGGTCCTGCATTGGACTCATTAGTCACCTGCGAACTCATTTTTAATGTGGAAACAAGTCATCCTCGGTTCCGAGGGACTGCCCAAGAAGAAGACTTCAGCCTCCTGTCACATTGCAGATGTTGAAATAAAAATCCAGAGAATATTAAATATATTTATAGTTTGAAAGTAGCATTTGTGCTAAAATAGCCCACCAATACAATTATTTGTCCAATAATTCTCTTAATAACTTTTAAAACGGTGCTGTATTTTTGATTAGCTATCATTGTAATTATGCTGACATGTCTAACACATAGCATAGATAGCGTTGGGTTTAGGCATCCACCAAACCATACTGTTGGGGCCTCCAATAACCTTCGTGCCGGTTAAGGCGGAATCCAACACTAAAAAATGTCCTACCAATTCAATGGACCTAGTCTTGTTATGTACATGATCATAAAGTCCATACCTCAGAAGAGTTGACTTGTTAGATAACTGTGTATATTGACTTTAAAATTCTGAATTTCCAAAATTTTGCTGCACATATCCTGCCCCACTCGCCCATCACCCCATCCTCACTGATTCACAGTGGCTTACAATGGCCCTGGCCATCCATCCCCTCCTCCCTTTGACTTTAGAGGCACTTTACTGGAGGAGGGAGGAGAGAAAATAAGTTAAATAGATAAAGAAACAGACATGGAGCCATGATGGAAAAGTTCAGAGAGGTGACCAAAAGCTTGGTCAAAAAGATAGGTTTGGAGTTTTTTTTAACGTGGATAGAGAAGTGATGGAGTGGGGTGGTTGAAGGAGGGAGTTCCAAAGCATATGGGGAAGGTAGATGAGGGCAATGCCACTAATGGCAGAGCAAAGGGACGGGTGAATGTAAAAAAGACCAGAGTTAGAGGACCAAAGGATGAAGGAAAGGTTGTAAGGCTGGAGGAGCTCGCAAACAGGGTTGAGCAAGGTAGTGGAGGGATTCGAAGACGACGACAAGAATTTTAAATTCACTGCATTGGGGAACAGGCGACAATGTAGAGACAACACTGAAACATTTTTTCTGATTGGATGAATCCCTTAGGCTAATCGGGAAGCTCAGTGGTTCTTTTCTAGTGGGGGGCGGGGCTGTAATACAGCGGGACCTCTATGTGTCCCTGGAAAATATATTTATGTGCAATTGCATTCATCATGCTAATGGCATGGCTGACCCAGAGCAAGATTACACATTTATGAAAATGAGTCATCTCAGTCACTGCTTCATCACCAGATACTGCATCTCGACTACACTGAACCATGAAAGGTATTAGTCTTTCCCCTGACAGTTGCTGTAAACAAACAAAGCTCCATCAGTCTGAAGTAAGCTACATGCTACTGAAATCATAGCAATCAGTAATATAGAGTTGGTGTTTCAGAGAAAGATATTCATTGTAGAGAAGAGTATCAGAAGGTGGCTAGATTTAATATCCATATATCTTAGGGTCACTATAGGGTAACCTTAATGCTACAATTAGACCTAGGATTATGAATCCAAGAATCCTGGGCTAGAGTTTACACTTTGGGTGCAATCAGGAATTTGCGCCCAAAATGTGCTTGAAATTGTTTCCGCTAAAATTCATTTGCATAATCACAAACGTCAAATCTTCCATGAACTAGCGGAATAATGCAGCATAATAGAACGTAATTGTTTCTTTTTATTTCTTTCCATTAAAAAGTATTCCTTGATGTATTTAAGAGTGGTAACCTGGTGCAGTTTTATTAATACAGCTGAAAATGGGTTTATCCCCAATAATAGGCATTTTTAGCAAGGGTGTCCAGTCCTCCACCTGTGAGTAACCTGACTTCTAATTACTGAAAAGTACTTAAAAAAAACTATACTGAATCATTTAAGAATTTCATTGGTGTATACTATTGTAATAAAGGAAACACAGTAACCAATTAGCACACAGTAAGCTCCCACAAACCGCAATGTGATAATGACCAGATAATCTGTTTTATTGATGTTGGTTGAGGGATAAATGTTGGCCAGAACGTCAGAGAGAACTCCCCTGCTCTTCATCGAAATAGTGTAATGCGATCTTTTATGTCCACCTGAGAGAGCAGACGGGGCCTCGGTTTAACGTCTCATCCGAAGGACAGCACCTCTGGCAGTGCAGCACTCCCTCAGTACTGCACTGGAGTGTCAGCCTAGATTTTGTGCTCAAGTTTCTGGAGTGGAACTTGAGCCCACAACCTTCTGATTCAGATGTGAGTGTGCTATCAACTGAGCCGTGGCTGACGCACAAAGACCAGCAATCAAAGTCTAATTGCTGTTACGTAACTACTTCAAGTGAGTGTTTAGTTGCTCTTGAGGGCCAGATAATAATGAAGTCTCATAGCCAATCATCTGACCTGCAACTTAATTGCAGCAAGTTATCCAGGCATGTGATCTATACTTACAACTGTCAGCATCAGTAGTAACCCACACAGAAATCTCAGCTTCCATCCTCAAGTCTAGGACTTCAAACCTAATTTGATACCTAGAGGATAAACTAAAATGGATAATCATAGGGTGATAATTCTGTTTTTTTTTATATGTAACTTATTTTTATTTTGAATTCTAATAAATCACAGAGAAATTTGAAGTAGCTCCATCAAATAAAACATTTTGGGGCTTTATCTCCCCTAATTTAAACCACACTAAAAGATGTATTATATGGGGAGCAAATACCTCTTAAGAGAGGTAAATATTGTATCCCATAAAGCCATGGGAAGTATTAAAGTTGTTTCCTGGTCATAGTCGTTCATATAATTTTTACACAAGTAATTCAATATAATAAGGCTATCTCAAAGATGGTGATACCATTCATACAGTAGTAATAATATTCCTACAGTGCCTCCGAATTCATATCTCCCATATAGCATTCTCTATGTCTGTGTCTTTGTGGTGTTTTTGACAGTTTGGGTTCACATTCCCTGGTTGTATGATATGCACATTATCTTCTGCTGTTCCAACGATGAGTCTGAGTATTTATCTCATTTTCAACTAATCTAACGGAGGACTTTTTGTTGTCAGTTAACAATATTTATTTGATCTCAAAATCCCTATTTGAAAGTCAGATTATTGGATAAATTAATGCTCATCCCCCATCTAACTTAACTTCACTTTATTTTATTTTCAATCGTGTATTATTAATGACCTCTAAGAACATAGGAATAGAAGCACAAGAAGACATCATTCAGTCCATCTAGTTTGCTCCATTGCCCAGTCCCATTTCAGGATCTGATCCAACCATTTGCCATTTTTTCTTACCCCAAACTCTTTCTTCTGCCCCCAGCCAAATCAGGAATCAGTCCAGTCCCCTTTGAATGTCCAATCAAGTTAGTGTTTGTTGGACTTGTTTGCAGTTTCCACAGATTAACAACTCTGAGCGTGAAGAAGCTATTCCTTTGAGTTAAGTTCAGGTATACCTTATAATCGTGTTCTTGCCATTCCTATCCTGGTTTTGCACAAAATACCGTTATCAACTTCAGTGAGTCCCATCATTATTCTAAAAACTTGGATCATGCATCAATTTCATATTTTTATAATAGGAATAGCTTCTCTTCATAACTCAATGATCTAAAGCTTCAAACCATCTTGGCTAGCCCCTGAATTCTTTCCACTACATTCACATCTTTCAATTAGGCTCACTAATGCTTTATAAAGTGTCAATGCCACTTTGTTCAACCACAGCACCAACTACTTGCATTTATATAACACCTTTAACGTAGCAAAACATCCCAAGGCACTTCACAAGAGCGTTATCAATCAAAATTTGACACCAAGCCACTGAAGGAGATATTAGGACAGATGACCAAAAGCTTGGTTAAAGAGGTAGGTTTTAAGGAGCATCTTAAAGGATAAGAGAGAGAGAGATAGAGAGAGGTGGAGAGGTTTAAGGAGGGAATTCCAGAGCGTAGGGCCAAGGCAGCTGAAAGCACAGCCGCCAATGACGGAGTGATTTAAAATCGGGATGCGCAACATGCCAGAATTGGAGGAATGCAGGTACCTTGGAGGGTTATAGGTCTGGAGGAGGTTACAGAGATAGGGAGGGGTGAGGCCATGGAGTGATTTGAAGAGAAGGAGGAGAATTTTAAAATTGAGGCATTGCTGGACCGGGAGCCAGTGTAGGTCAGCAAGCAGAAGGGTGATGGGTGAACGGGACTTGGTGCGAGTTAAGATACGGGCAGCAGAGTTTTCGATAAGCACAAGTTTATGGAGGGTGGAAGATGGGAGGCCGGCCAGGAGAGCATTGGAATAGTCAAGGCTAGAGGTGACAAAGGCGTGGATGAAGTTTTCAGCAGCAGATGAGCTGAGGCGGGATGGAGTCGGGCTATGTTACGGAGGTGGAAGTAGACAGTCTTGGTGATGGAGTGGATATGTAGTCGGAAGCTCAACGATGCTTGCGTCTGCGCTCACTCGGAGGTCGAACTCCAAACCATCGTAAATACCTTCACTGAAGCATACGAGAGCATGGGCCTTACACTAAACATCCGTAAGACAAAGGTCCTCTACCAACCTGCCCCGCCACACAGTGCTGCCCCCCGATTATCAAAATCCACGACAAGGCCTTGGACAACGTGGACCACTTTCCATACCTCGGGAGCCTACTGTCAACAAGGGCAGACGTCGACAACGAAGTCCAACACTGCCTTCAGTGTGCCAGTGCAGCCTTCGGTCGCCTGAGGAAGAGAGTGTTTGAAGACCAGGACCTCAAACCCGGCACTAAGCTCATGGTCTACAGAGCAGCAGTGATACCCGCCCTGCTGTATGCCTCAGAGACATGGACCATGTACAGCAGGCACCTCAAAGCACTGGAGAGGTACCACCAACGCTGCCTCCGCAAGATCCTGCAAATCCATTGGCAGGATAGGTACACCAACATCAGTGTTCTTGCTCAGGCCAACATCCCCAGCATCGAAGCTCTGACCACGCTCAATCAGCTCCGATGGACGGGTCACATTGTCCGCATGCCCGATACGAGACTACCAAAACAAGCGCTCTATTCGGAGCTCCGGCATGGCAAGAGAGCCCCAGGTGGGCAGAGGAAACGCTTCAAGGACACCCTCAAAATCTCCTTGAAAAAGTGTAACATCCCCACCGACACCTGGGAATCCCTGGCCCAAGACCGCACAAAGTGGAGGAGAAGCATCCGGGAAGGCGCCGAACACCTCGAGTCTCTTCGCCGGGAGCAAGCGGAAGCCAAGCACAGGCAGCACAAGGAGCGCACGTCAACCCAAGCACCCCACCCACCCACCCCTTCAACCACCGTCTGCCCCACCTGTGGCAGAGACTGTAGGTCCCGCATTGGACTCATCAGTCACCTGCGAACTCATTTTTAATGTGGAAGCAAGTCATCCTCGCTTCCGAGGGACTGCCTAAGAGAGAGAGAGAGATGGGTCAAACACAACACCAAGGTTGCAAACAGTCTGGCTCCCCTTCAGACAGTTGCCAGGAAGAGGGATGGAAATGGTGGCCAGGGAACAGAGTTTGTGGCGGGGACCAAAGACAGAGCAGGGAGGAGCAGCGAGGAGGAGCCCAGTACAAAAACCGGCGACCAGCGAGGCCCGAGACCACTCGGAGCAGGGAGGAGCAGCGAGGAGGAGCCCGGTACAAAAACCGGCGACCAGCGAGGCCCGAGACCACTCGGAGCAGGGAGGAGCAGCGAGGAGGAGCCCGGTACAAAAACCGGCGACCAGCGAGGCCCGAGACCACTCGGAGCAGGGAGGAGCAGCGAGGAGGAGCCCGGTACAAAAACCGGCTCCACCAACGAGGCCTGACCAGAGGGAGCAGCGAGGCATACCAAATCAACAGCAGAGGAGAGAGGTAAAAAGTAATCAGAGTGTGACGTCACCAGGGAGCAGGTAAGTGATTGGTTGGTGAGTATTTCTCTTTTTTAAACTTTAACTCTGTAGTTTATAGTTACTAGGGTCTTTTCTGGTATAGCAGGGACTGTTGGTAGACTATACAAGTGCCTTAGTGATATCTTTAATTGGTGATAGTAAATTAATTTAAATTAATTAAAGGGAAGGTCATGCCAGGAGAGCCCAGCCCCGTGATATGCTCCTCTTGCTCTATGTGGGAATTCAGGGACACTGCCGGTGCCCCTGATGACCACGTGTGCCGGAGATGCATCCATCTGCAGCTACTAGCAGACCGCATTGAGGCGCTGGAGCTGCGGGTGGATGGGTTGTTGAGCATTCACAATGCTGAGAGGGTCGTGGATAACACGTTTAGTGAGTTGGTCACACCGCAGGGTAGGGCTGCACAGGAAGAAAGGAAATGGGTGACCACCAGGCGGAACAATAGAAGCAGGCAGGTAGTGCAGGAGACCCCTGTGACCATTCCCCTCTCAAACAGGTATACCGCTTTGGATACTGTTGAGGGGGATGACTCACCAGGGGAAGGCAGCAGCAGCCAACTTCCTGGCACTGGGGGTGCTCCTGCTGCCCAGGAAGGGAGGAAAAAGAGTGGGAGAGCAATAGTGGTAGGGGATTCTATAGTAAGGGGAACAGATAGGCGTTTCTGTGGCCGTAGACGTGAATCCAGGATGGTTTGTTGCCTCCCTGGTGCCAGGGTCAAGGATGTCACTGAGCGGCTGCAGGGCATTCTGGAGGGGGAGGGTGAACAGCCAGAGGTCGTGGTCCACATTGGTACCAACGACATAGGTAAAAAGAGGGATGAGGTCCTGCAGCAAGAATTTAGGGAGCTAGGTGGAAGATTTAAGAGCAGGACCTCAAAGGTTGTAATCTCTGGATTACTCCCGGTGCCACGTGCTAGTGAGTATAGGAATAGGAAGATAGAACAGATGAATGCGTGGCTAAAGGGATGGTGCAGGGGGGAGGGCTTTAGTTTCCTGGATCACTGGGTCTGCTTCTGGGAAAGGTGGGACTTGTACAAGTCGGACGGTTTACACCTGAACCAGAGGGGGACCAATATCCTTGCGGGTAGGTTTGCTAGCACTGTTGGGGGGGGTTTAAACTAACTTGGCAGGGGGATGGGATACAGAGTGGAGCTATAGTATGTACTGTTTTCTTTGTGGGTTCAATGATGAGACATTTATGAAAGAGAATGAGTTTTAATCTAAAGTCTGTTCAACTCTTTTGTACAGCTTTTACTGGAGACACGATGCTGTGATGCATCTAGAACGAAAACAAAACTAAATCTCCTGCCTTGCTTCTCTCGGTCACATGCCCTCTGCTGGTCAGGCACAAGCAATCAATACATACAAACATGCTATTAAGGCATCATAATCGAACAGGCAAATACCATCTCTATTTGCTGATATCATTACATCTCCTTTTCTTAAAACAAAAGTATTTTACTTTTAACTAACAACATGTTTTCTTTGTATTAATCTGCATTTTAACTGTAACACTTAATGAACTTACATTATCATTATCATTATCAAGGTTTTTTAACCTTGCTTTGTGTGTTCACATGAAATATGTCAATACACTAGAACTTGAAGAAAGAATAAGATAACATTACTTCCTTCTATAACAATAGTCCTTAAATTTGCTCAATGAGTCTCTCAGGAGGCTTCATGTGTCTTGAGGATTTTCTGATTGATTGTCCTTGAATCTGAGTTGTTGCCTCAGATGATTGGTTCTCAGCTGTGTGATTAGGTTGTTCAACAGTATCAGTCTCTTGACCTGCTGTGGCTGGTCCCATGAGAAGATCTCGACGATTTCTTCTCAGAACAGCACCCTCATCTGTCTGAATGGTGTATGATCTTGGTTGAACTTCACTCAGGACAGTTCCCTTCTGAGTCCATGTGTTTTGTCTTTGAACCTTACTTGGTCACCAGTGTGGAGTTCAGGTAGGTTTTGTGTTCCTCTGTCATAGTAGTACTTTTGCTTTTCTTTCTGTTGCTCTTTGAACTTCCTCACTTTCTCCCCCTCTTTTGTTTTCAGGAGGTTCTCCGGGATGGGTAGGTTTGACCTTAGCTGATGTCCCATCAGGAGGTGGGCTGGTGACTTACCACACTCGAGCGGCGTTGTGCGGTATACAAGCATGCTTTGGTAGAAGTCAGTTCCACTGTCTTTTGCCTTGTACTTCAGTCTTTTCACTGTGTTTGCAGGCTCTCCTGGGTCAACAGCTCTGGACAACGTGCCTGCTGTATACATCAGCTTACCCGGTGTGTACGCAACATTCAGTTCATCATAGACTGTCTCTCCTTCGCTTTCCACAACGAGGACTCTCTTTACCAGGTTCAGTCTCTCACAGGCTTTTAAACCTAGTATGGCTTGCACATCCTTTGGCACCACGATTAATGCTAGCGTGTGCTCTCTGTCCTTGTGTGTTACTTTGACAATGCATCTTCCTTTCACTGGTATATCAGTACCTGAGTATCCTGTCGCTTTCACTTTTATTCCATGTATCTTTGGTCTGGGTCTAATTTTCTTAAAATCAGTCTCTGATATCACATTAACTTGTGCTCCAGTATTCAATTTAAATGGAATGTGTATGTCATTCACTTTTAGTGTCAACATCCAGTCTCTTTCTTCTTGTTTGTTTTCAAACACAACATCTACATAGAACTCCTCTATGTCGCTTTCATCTACTGCATGGACCTTGCTTTGTTGCACTTGGTTCTTACAGCAACGGGCATAATGGTTGTTTTTGTTGCAACTATTGCATTTTTTACCATATGCTGGACACTCTTTTGGTGGATGCTGTGTACCGCATCGACTACATGACTTTCGATTGTCCCTTTCATTTTCGTTCACTGGCCACGCCACTTTTTTCACATTGGCGCTCATTTTGTTAAACGGTTTGTATCCGTTCTTTCTCACTGCATCCACGTTGAAACTATTGTCACTGAACAGCTCCTTTGCCTACGACTTCACAGTCTCTGCAGCCCTACACAGTGCTATGGCTTTTCCCAGGTCTAGATCTTGCTCTCTTAGCAGTCTTTCCCTTAGACCATTATCTGGAATACCACACACCAGTCTGTCTTTTATCAGCGAGTCTGTGAGTCCCCCAAATTCACACGATTTGCTTCGGTTTCTCAGTTCAGTCACATACTGATCAATAGTCTCGCCGATTTTCTGTACACATGTGAAAAATTTGTGCCTCTCAAAGGTCACGTTGCGTTTAGGTATGCAGTAGGCCTCAAACTGTTCCATTATTTTATCTAGCTTCATTTTGTCTCCATCAGCAGCGAATGTGAAGTTATTATACACCTCCACCACTTCATCACCCACGACATGTAAGAACAGTGACGATTTCCTTTTATTACTTTTCTCGTCAGCTGCGATTGCTGATAAATACAACCCCACACGTTGTTTGAACCTTCTCCAATTTTCAGCCACATTACCTGTCAACTGAAGCGTCGCCGGTGGGAGTAAACCTTCCATTTTTCACTTCGTTAGCTATTCTCTAATGGTAAGCAACGATGTTCTCTTTTGGCTTGCTAATCTGTGGAGAGCTGATTTAACTTCAGAATTTTTCTCTTCATCTCTTTCAGCCACTTCTGACACCATGTATTGATTTCTTTGTGGGTTCAATGATGAGACATTTATGAAAGAGAATGAGTTTTAATCTAAAGTCTGTTCAACTCTTTTGTACAGCTTTTACTGGAGACACGATGCTGTGATGCATCTAGAACGAAAACAAAACTAAAACTCCTGCCTTGCTTCTCTCGGTCACATGCCCTCTGCTGGTCAGGCACAAGCAATCAATACATACAAACATGCTATTAAGGCATCATAATCGAACAGGCAAATACCATCTCTATTTGCTGATATCATTACATAGTAGGGGGTGATTTACAGCCAAATACGGAGGAAAAAACAAGTCAGCTGGGAAGGCAGAGCAAATATGTGAAGGCAAAAGGGAATATGGCAGGGCTGGAAGGCATTTATTTTAATGCAAGGAGTCTTGCAAGTAAGGTGGATGAACTGAAGTTGTTGTTGAACACATGGGAGTGCGATATTGTTGCTATCACGGAGACATGGTTGAGGGAGGGTCAGGACTGGCAGCTCAATATGCCGGGGTATAGAATCTTCAGGTGAGACAGAGGGGGGTGTAAAAGGGGAGGGGGTGTTGCAATATTAATTAAGGAGTCAATTACTGCTGTAAGGAGGGACGATATATTAGCGGGTTCCTCTAATGAGGCCATATGGGTAGAACTTAAAAACAAAAAGGGGGCAAGCACTTTGCTGGGAGTGTACTATAGGCCCCCAAACAGTCAGGGGGAGATAGAGGAACAGATATGTAGGCAAATCTCAGAGAAGTGCAAAAATAATAGGGTAATAATAGTGGGGGATTTCAACTTCCCCAATATTAATTGGGATAGTCAGAGTGTGACAGGCTTAGAGGGTGCAGAATTCTTAAAGTGCATCCAAGAGAGCTTTTTGAGCCAACATGTAGAAAGTCCTACAAGAGAGGGGGCGGTACTGGACCTAATTCTAGGGAATGTAGCCGGGCAAGTGGTGGAAGCGTCAGTAGGAGAGCATTTTGGCGACAGTGACCATAATTCGGTGAGATTTAAGGTGGTTGTGGAAAAAGACAAAGACGGCCCGGAAATAAGGGTTCTAAATTGGGGGAAGGCCAATTTTAATATGATAAGGCAGGATCTGGCCAAAGTGGACTGGGAGCAGCTACTTATAGGAAAATCCACATCAAAACAGTGGGAGACTTTCAGAAGGGAAATAGAGAGAGTACAACGCCAACATGTTCCTGTAAAGGTCAAGGGTGGGACCAACAAGCAAAGGGAACCTTGGATGACAAGGGATATACAAAAATGCATTAGGAAAAAAAGGGGGGCTTTTGGCAATTACAAAAGACTAAAGACGGAGGAAGCCCTAGAGGAGTATAAAAAGTGCAGGGGCATACTTAAAAGAGAAATTAGGAGGGCAAGGAGGGGCCATGAAATAACACTGGCGAGCAAAATAAAGGAAAATCCTAAGATGTTTTATAAGTATATTAAGGGCAAGAGGATAACCAGGGAAAGGGTTGGGCCCATTAGGGACCAAAGTGGCAATCTGTGTGTAGAGCCAGATGATGTAGGCGGGGTTTTAAATGAATTTTTTGCATCTGTGTTCACTATGGAGAAAGACGATGTAGACATAGAAATCGGGCAAGGGGACTGTGACATACTTGAACATATTAGCATCGAGAGGGAGGAGGTACTAGCGGTTTTAGCAGGCCAAAAAGTGGATAAATCCCCAGGCCCGGACGAGATGTATCCCAGGCTGTTGTGTGAGGCAAAGGAGGAGATTGCAGGGGCTCTGACACAATTTTTCAGAACCTCTCTGGCCACAGGGGATGTACCAGAGGACTGGAGAACAGCTAACGTAGTATCATTATTCAAGAAGGGTAGCAGGGATAAACCAGGGAATTACAGGCCAGTGAGCCTAACATCTGTGGTAGGGAAATTATTGGAAAAAATTCTGAGGGACAAAATTAGTCACCACTTGGAGAGGCAAGGATTAATCGGGGATAGTCAGCATGGCTTTGTCAAGGGTAAATCATGTCTGACCAATCTGATTGAATTTTTCGAGGGGGTGACTAGGTGTGTGGATGAGGGAAATGCTGTGGATGTGGTTTACATGGACTTCAGTAAAGCTTTTGACAAAGTCCCGCATAGGAGACTGGTCAAGAAGGTAAGAGCCCATGGGATCCAGGGTGCCTTGGTGCGTTGGATCCTAAACTGGCTGAGTGGCAGGAGGCAGAGGGTGATGGTCGAAGGTTGCTTTTGTGACTGGAAGCCTGTGTCCAGTGGGGTACCTCAGGGATCGGTGCTGGGTCCCTTGCTGTTTGTGATCTACATAAATGATTTGGATGAGAATGTAAAAGGTATGATCAGTAAGTTCGCAGATGACACGAAAATTGGTGGGGTGGTAAATTGCGAGGAGGAAAGCCTCAGGCTACAGGACGATATAAACGGGTTGGTCAGATGGGCGGAAAAGTGGCAAATGGAATTTAACCCTGAAAATGCGAGGTGATGCATTTTGGACGGACAAATAAGGCAAGGGAATACACAATGAGTGGTAGGACCCTAGGAAGTACAGAGGGTCAGAGGGACCTTGGTGTACATGTACATAGATCCCTGAAGGCAGCGGAACAGGTAGATAAGGTGGTTAAAAAGGCATATGGGATACTTGCCTTCATTAGCCGAGGCATAGAATATAAGAGCAGGGAGGTTATGATGGAGCTGTACAAAACGCTGGTGAGGCCACAGCTGGAGTACTGTGTGCAGTTCTGGTCGCCTCACTATAGAAAGGATGTGATTGCTTTGGAGAGGGTGCAGAGAAGATTCACCAAGATGTTACCTGGGATGGAGCGCCTCAGCTATGAAGAAAGGCTAAACAGGCTGGGGTTGTTTTCCTTGGAGCAAAGAAGGCTGAGGGGGGACCTGATTGAGGTGTACAAAATGATGAGGGGCATCGATAGGGTGGATAAAGAGGAACTTTTCCCCTTAGTAGGGGGGTCAATAACAAGGGGGCATAGATTCAGGGTAAGGGGCAGGAGATTTAGAGGGGATTTGAGGAGGAACTTTTTCACCCAGAGGGTGGTTGGAATCTGGAACTCGCTGCCTGAAAGGGTGGTAGAGGCAGGAACCCTCACAACATTCAAGAAGCATTTGGATGAGCACTTGAAATGCCATTGCATACAAGGCTATGGACCAAATGCTGGAAAATGGGATTAGACTGGACAGGGATTGATGGACGGCGCAGACACGATGGGCCGAAGGGCCTCTTTCTGTGCTGTAAAACTCTATGACTCTATGACAATGGCTTCAGTCTTCCCAATATTTAGTTGGAGGAAATTTCTGCTCATCCACTACTGGATGTCAGACAAGCAGTGTGGCACGTACACAGACCTGGACAAGCAATGTGACAAATCAGAGACTGTAGATGAGTCAAGAGAGGTGGTGGTGAGATAGTGCTGAGTGTCATCAGCGTCAGGAACCTGGGCAGCATGTAGATGAGAAATAGAGGAGGGCCAGAATAGATCCTTGGGGGACTCCAGAGGTAGTGGTGTGGCAGTGGGAAGAGAAGCCATTGCAGGTGATTCTCTGGCTACGATTCGATAGATAAGAATAGAACAAGGCAAAGGCAGTTTCAACCAGCTGGATGACAGAGGAGAGACACTGGAGGAGGATGGTGTGGTCAACCATGTCTAAAGCTGCTGATAGGTTGAGAAGGATGAGGGAGGATAGGTTATCATGGTCACAGTCACATAGAAAGTCATTTGTGACTTTGATAAGGGCCATTTCAGTCCTGTGGCAGGGGCAGATACCTGAGTGGATGGAATCAAACATAGACTATAGGCTTGTGGGAAAAATGGGCATGGATTTGGGAGGCGACAACACGTTCAAGGGCTTTGGAGAGGAAAGGGAGGCTGGAGATGGGGGCGGTACTTTGCAAGGACGGAGGGGTCAAGGTTGGATTTTTTGAGGAGAGGGATGATGACGGCAGAATTGAAGGGGAGTGGGGCAGTACCTGAGGAGAGAGAACCCTTAACAACATCAACTAACATGGGGGCCAAGAAGGGGAGTTGGGTGGTCAACAGTTTGGTGGGAATTGGGTCGAGGGAGCAGGAGGTGGATCTCATGGACAAGGTGAGCTTGGATAGAGCATGATGGGAGATGAGATAGCACCTAGGGAAAGATGTGAGTTCATGGCTAGAGCAGTGGGGAACAATAGGGGATATTTGGACCGGTGGTCCAGGGGAAGGGAGGGAAGCAGCAGAGGCAACTGAATGGATGGTCTCGATCTTTGTGACAAAAAAGTCCATGAGCTCTTCGACTTGTTATTGTAGGTTAGGGTGGAGGAGGCACGGAAGGATGGTTTAAGAAGATGGTTTGTGGTGGAGAAGAGAAGCCGAGGGTTATCTTTGCATTCCAGGATGCTCTTTGAATATTGAGCAGTTTTAGCAAAGGAGAGCAGGACCCGATAGTGCTTTACATGGTCCAGCCAGTTCTGGCGATGGATGGTTAAACCAATAGTCCACCATAGACGTTCAAGTCTGCGTCCCTTGGACTTAAGTTAGCAGAGATGAGGGATATACCGGGGGAATGACTAGGGTGAGAGAGAGTAATTGTTTTAATGAGGACATCAAAAGTGGAGGTGAGGGTGTGATTGAGCAGATCAGTAGCTGCATAAATGTCATGATGAATGGAGAGCCAAAGGCTAGACAATTCGGTTTATATACCCACAATGTTTTAGATCTCTTTGTAAATGGTGATCTACGCTGACAATTTCAGTAATTAATCATTTACCAACACCTTTCTCATGACTCACTTTGTTTAGTATTGTACGCCTCATTTTGCAATCATGCTTGTTTGTATCAGTTTGCATCGCTTTACATTTCTCATGTATTAAGTTGTTTTTTTATGCTTCACCTGCCCAGAATTTAACCCTATTCTTTCAAACACCTGGTTTCCCATATTTGCAGAGTTAGATATTCTACTTTTAACACCACATCAAGATCATTATAAGTACTAGAAGATCAGCCATGATCTTATCGAATGGCAGAGCAGGCTTGAAGGACTGAATGGCTGACTCCTGCTCCTATTTCTTATGTTCTTATGTTCCATGGCCTCACTCACAAATCTGTATGGTTTGGGATGTTGCCTCTGCTATATGATTTGGGATATTGCTGGTGGTTAGTAGACAGCTCTCCCAATCAATCGCAGTAACTTTGATGAAAGCCCCAGAGAAATGGCGTAAATGGCTGTTTACACCGTTTTTGCCAATCTTCCGCCAAAGTTAGAGCAGACAATCAGGAGAACCCCCGCAGAAATTCCAGGTGTTTATTTTTAGGGGTGCATAGTGGGGCGGGGAAAACAACATAGCTGTTCACACCAGTTGGAAAAAATTATTTCAGGGAATTGGTTGATTTTGTGGCGATTGCTAACTTTTCATTGGTTGCTTTTTAATGAATGGAAATTTTTCATAAAGGAGTGATATGATGAAAGTGTTTAAATTATGAAAGGATGGAACAGGATAGATAGAAGCAGACTGTTTCCAATGGTTGAGGGGGTCAAGAATGAAAGGCCATAGGATTAAGTGTGTAAGGTTTCGAACAGAGGGCAGGAGAAACCTCTAGGGTGGGGTCGTCATCAGTGTCGGTTTCTAGGGTAGGGTTGTCATCAGCCGGGTTGGAGTCGTCATCCGTGAGGGCTTCTGCCCGAGGCCTATCGAAGGAGTCACTAAAAGAGATAGCAGCAGCCCGTGCACGTGGTGAAAGATAGGTGTCTGCATTCCTCTTTGCTAAGTCCAGAGAACATGCCTGGTCATAGGCAGCCTGTAACTTGAGGGTTTTATTCTCCAACTCCTCCTGGTACTGCTCAGCTGTAACAGCTTTAATGTTACAATCCTTGCTGAGCCTGCGAAGTTTCTGAAGGAATTCGTCAAGTGATTCCCCGGGTTGTTGTCGAGTTGTGCCCAGTAGATGCCGAGAAAAACATTTCATTTGGGGACTTGACATATAGCTGCTGTAGTATTTGGATAGCGGCGTCATAGTCTACACAGTCTTCGATATAATCAAACACATGAGGGGATACGTAATTAGCAAGTATTTCTAATTTATCAGGAACATTTTCACCACACACCCTGAGGAAGTTGCTGAAAGTACGATACCAGTGTTTCCATACCTTAGCAACTGTAAGTGAATTCGGGTCCAGGTCAAGACGGGCGGGTTTCTCCATGATGGATCGATTACTTGTCTGAGTTTTCTTCTACGGTTCGAGTCATAGCTGGCTGTTCCCGAAATCACCCAAAGTGTGGAGTCGATATCAAGTTGATTAAATTGACGTAATAAAACTCACTACGCACTTGGTTTGAGTATAAAGCAAGGCTTTAATCAACTTGTTTCAGAACATGGAAGTCTAGTTGTACTTCACTAGCTCCTTGTCTTACAAAATGTCCCTGGAAAGCTGGGGCCAACGCCCAAGTATTTATACTCCTTGGACGGCGCCACCAGCTGGCCGTCCAGTGTTATTTCATAGGTAGTTTCTCGATGATGAGATTTATGACAAACAGTACTAGCAAAATTAATGGGACTAAAAGTCAATAAATCTCAAGGACCAGATGACCTACATCCTAGGGTTTTGAAAGAGGTGGCCATTGGGATAGTGGACGCATTGGTTGTCATCTTCCAAAATTCTATAGATTCTGGAACTGTTCCTGCAGATTGGAGGATAGCAAATGTAACCCCGCTATTTAAGAAAGGAGGGAGAGAGAAAACGGGGAACTACAGACCTGTTAGCCTCACATCAGTAGTTGGGAATATGCTGGAATCTATTATAAAGGATGCAATAACTGGGAACTTAGAAACTAATAGTAAGATTGGGCAGAGTCAACATGGATTTATGAAAGGGAAATCCTGTTTGACAAACCTATTGGAGTTCTTTGAGGATGTAACTAGTGGAGTAGACAAAGGGGAACCGGCAGATGTGGTGTATTTGGATTTTCAGAAGGCCTTCGATAAGGTCCCACACAAGAGGTTGGTGAACAAAATTAAGGCACAATGGAATTGAGGGTAATATACTAGCATGGATTGAGAATTGGTTAACAGAGAGAAAACAAAGAGTAGGGATAAACGGGTCTTTTTCAGGATGGCAGACTGTGACTAGTGGGGTACCGCAAGGATCGGTGCTTGGGCCCCAGCTATTCACAATCTATATCAATGATGTGGATGAGGGGACTAAATGTAACATTTCCAAATTTGCTGATGACACAAAGCTAGGTGGCAGTGTCAGTTGCGAAGAGAATGTGAAGAGGCTTCAAGGGGATCTCGACAGGCTCAGTGAGTGGGCGAGAACATGGCAGATGGATTATAATGTGGATAAATGTGAAGTTATCCACTTTGGTAGAAAAAACAGAAAGGCAGAGTATTTCCTAAATGGTGAAAGATTAGGGAATGCAGATGCTCAAAGGGACCTGGGTGTCCTTGTACATGTGTCACTGAAAGTGAATGTACAGGTGCAGCATGCTATTAGGAAGGCAAATGGTATGCTGGCCTTCATTACAAGAGGATTTGAGTACAGCAGTAAAGAAGTCTTACTCCAATTATATAGGGCCTTGGTGAGACCACACCTGGAGTACTGTGTACAATTTTGGTCTCCTTAGCTAAGGAAGGATATACTTGCCATAGAGGGAGTGCAACGAAGGTTCACGAGATTGATTTCTGGGATGGCGGGACTGTCGTATAAGAAGAGATTGAGTAAACTAGGCCTGTATTCTCTTGAATTCAGAAGAATGAGAGGGGATCTCATTGAAGCATACAAAATTATTACAGGGCTTGATAGGGTGGATGCTGGGAGAATGTTTCCCTTGGCTGGGGAGTCTAGAACCAGGGGCCACAGCCTCAGGATAAAGGGTAGGCCATTCAGGACTGAGATGAGAAGACATTTCTTCACACAGAGGGTGGTGAATCTTTGGAATTCTCTACCCCAGAGGGCTGTGGAGGCTCAGTCATTGGGTATATTCAAAACAGAAGTCGATAGATTTCTGACTAGTAAGGGCATCAAGGGATAAGGCAATAAGGCCGGTGAATGGAATTGAGGCAGAAGATCAGCCATGATGTCCTTGAATGGCGGAGCAGGCTCGAAGGGCTGAATGGCCTACTCCTGCTCCTATTTCTTATGTTCTTATGTTCTTATGACATGAAACTCGCAAATGTAGTAAACAATGAGGAGGATAGTAGTAGACTTCAGGAGGACATAGACAGACTGGTGAAATGGGCAAACACATGGCAGATGAAATTTAAAGCAGAAAGTGTGAAGTGATGCATTTTGAAAGAAAGAAAAAGGAGAGGCAATATAAATTAAATGGTACAATTTTAAATACCATGTGTGGCGGAGCCACTGAATGACTCTGGGCAACTGTACATAATGCCCTTTAACGATGTTCTAACACCAGCCTAAGTCTGTACCATTGTGTTAGACATGACTTCGTTTTGTATATAGTGTTTGTATGCACGGGGTGTGGCCCCTTTAAGAGCGCAGGAAAACACGGGTAAACGCGATGACGTCATGTCGCAAACCACGTGACTGCCCAGGCAGTCCTCGTGGAAGCTCCATCTTGTACAGACCTGTTTTCGTGGTTCTCCTGTATCGATCTTAACAAACTGTTTAAACTCGTTTAAATGTAAGAAGTCACACAACACCAGGTTATAGTCCAACAGCTTTATTTGAAATCACAAGCTTTCGGAGCACTGCTCCTTCGTCAGGTCCTTCACCTGACGAAGGAGCAGCTTTCCGAAAGCTTGTGATTTCAAATAAAGCTGTTGGACTATAACCTGGTGTTGTGTGACTTCTTACATTTGTCCACCCCAGTCCAACTCCGGCATCTCCACACCATGGCTAAACTCGTTTAGCTTTACATTAAAAGCCTGTTTGTTTGATCGCCTGAGTTGATCTCAGTTCTTAGTTAGGAATTCGTCAATTCCTACATTGGTGACCCCGTCTTTTGTGAACGTTTTTCGCAAAAAGAACACAACATGGAAGCCAACGCCGTTTCGTTGAAGCTACCACAGTTCTGGGAGCAGCAAGCAACCTCACGGTTCATTCAGGTCGAGGCACAATTCGCACTGAGGGACATCGTTGCGGATCAGACCCGATATCTCTATGTGGTCTCCACCCTCGACGGCTCTACCACCTCACGGATCATCAGCCTCCTCGAGAACCCTCCAACAGAGCGCAAGTACGAAACCCTCAAGGCGCGGTTGCTGCAAGTTTTCGGGCTCACTAAATCGGAGCGCGCCCGTCGACTGCTCGCTATGCCCGGGCTCGGGGATTCCAAGCCCTCGGAGTTAATGAGCCAAATGATCGCCCTCCTTGGCTCCGAACCGGAATGCTTCCTATTCCAGGAATTATTCCTCAGCCAGTTACCGGAACAGGTGCAAGCTGCCCTGGCCAGCTCTGAAGTTGAGGACTGCGCAGCATTCGTGGCAAAGGCGGACAAAATATTCGCCGTTACTCAGCAGTACTGCGCCGCCACGAGGCGCCCATCCCCCACAGACGCCGCCCCAGCTCGTCAGCCTGCTGAGCTGTGTCCCTGCCACACATGGTTCGGCATGAAAGTGAGACGTTGCCGCCCTCCCTGCAGTTTCCCCCCCCAAAAAACAACTACGACCACCGAGGACCGGGTCTAACGAGTGCCCCGCGGCAGTGATGGCGATCGACAACGCGGGCAAGCGGCTGTTTATCACCGATACTCTCTCCGGTCATCGTTTCCTGTGTGACACCGGGGCGCAGTGCAGCATTTTACCCGCGTCCGCCCTCGATGTGCAGACTGGGATTCACGGTCTCGCCCTTGAAGCGGCCAATGGCGTGGCAATTCGGACCTTCGGCAGACACGGGTGCAGTTGTGTTTCGGAGGCCAGCGTTTCCACTGGGAGTTTGTGATGGCCAAGGTTTCGCAACCCATTCTCGGCGCGGATTTCCTGTGCGCCAACAGCCTCCTGGTTGACGTGAAGAACCGACGGTTGATCAACGCGGCAACTTTTCATTCTATCCCTTGTTACCGCAGTAACACTACGTCGCGCACCGTCGCCTGTGCTTTTCCGGCTCCGGATGAGTTCGCTCGCCGGCTCGGCGAATTCCCCGACCTGACAAGGCCCACTTTCTCCTCCACGGCCATGAAACATGGTGTGGAACACCACATCACCACCAACGGCCCCCCGGTCTACGCGCGGGCCCGGCGCCTGGAACCTGGCAAGCTGGCGGTCGCGAAAACGGAGTTCGCGACCATGGAACGGTTAGGGATTATTCACCGGTCGAATAGTCCCTGGTCTTCACCCCTCCACATCGTCCCGAAGCCTGGCAGCGGATGGCGGCCATGCGGCGACTATCAATGCCTAAACGACGCCACCACTCCTGATCGGCACCCGATCCCCCATATTCAGGATTTCTCCACTCATTTGGCAGGGAACACTGTCTTCTCGAAAGTCGACCTCGTCCGGGGCTACCACCAGGTCCCCATTCATCCCCAAGAAGCTCAGAATACCACAGTCATCACCCCATTCGGCCTTTTCAAGTTCTTAAGAATGTCGTTTGGCTTAAAGAACGCCGCCCAGGCTTTCCAATGCCTGATGGACTCCGTGCTGCGGGACCTCAAGTTCCTCTTTGTCTACTTAGACGACATCCTCATTGCCAGTCCCACCAAAGCAGAACACATCTGTCACCTACGAACCCTTTTCAGCGTCTCAGCCAACATGGCTTGATTATCAATCCGGCCAAGTGTCAGTTTGGCCTGCAGCAAATTGATTTCCTGGGGCATCGCATCACTTCAGAGGGAGCGGTTCCTTTACAAGCGAAGGTAGAGGTGGTGACATCCTTTCCACGCCCGCAAACCATTAAGGCCCTGCAGGAATTCCTAGGCATGGTAAACTTTTACCACTGTTGCGTACCTAAGGCAGCACTGCTCATGCAGCCCCTGTACGAGGCCCTCAAGGGCAGGACTGGCAAAGATATGGTAGACTGGACGGAGGACATGGCCCGGGCGTTCGCCGACACAAAAAGAGCCTTGGCCAATGCGACTATGCTGGCGCACCCGCTGCCAAGAGCCACCATCGCCCTCACCACCGACGCGTCAGACTACGCAATTGGCGCCGTGCAAGAGCAGTGGGTGAATGGGACCTGGCAGCCATTGGCATTCTTCAGCTGTCAACTATGGCGGAACGAGAGGAAGTATAGCACATTCGACTGGGAGTTGCTCGCTCTTTTTCTGGCTATCCGACATTTTCGCTTCCTCCTGGAAGGACGTCCCTTCACCGCCTTCGTGGACCATAAGCCGCTCACCTTCGCCATGGCCAAGACCGCCGAACCGTGGTCATCCCGACAGCAACGTCACCTGACGTACATATCCGAGTTCACCACGGATATATAACACGTGGCCGGTAAGGACAACCTGGTGGCCGAATGCCTCTCCCGCGCGACCGTCAATATGGTTCATTTAGGCATCGATTACGCCCTCATGGCAGCGGATCAAGCCTCGGACCCAGAAATCCAAGCCTACAGAACGACCGTCACTGGCCTCCAGTTGGCTGACATCAAGTTCCATGCGGCAGGTACCACGCTCTTGTGTGACGTCTCCGTTCGGGACCCTCGCACTGTCGTACCGGCCGTCTGGCGCCGCAAAGTGTTCGACGCCATACATGGGTTATCACACCCAGGAATGAAGGCCTCCCAGAAGCTGATGTCGAGGAAATTCGTATGGCACAGCATGCACAAGGATGTCCGCGACTGGACCAACACCTGCGTGGTCTGCCAAAAGGCCAAAGTACAGCGTCACATCAAAGCTCCGTTGGCCACCTTCACAGTGCCGGAGCGACGGTTTGACCATGTCAATGTGGACCTGGTGGGTCCACTCCCACCCTCCCATTGTTTTTCACACATCCTGACCATGGTTGACCGCACCACCAGATGGCCGGAGGCGGTTCCCCTATCATTCACTACTTCGGCGGACGTGGCCAGGGTGTTCATTTCCACCTGGGTCGCCCGTTTCGGAGTGCCCGCTGATATTTCTTCAGACAGGGGACCACAGTTTCCTCCGAACTCTGGAATGCAGTGGCCCAAGGGCTCGGTGTCAAATTACACCGCACCACAGCCTACCACCCACAGGCGAATGGTCTCTGTGAACGTTTCCACCGGTCACCAAAAGCCTCCCTGAGGGCCAGCCTCCAGGACGCTGGATGGGCAGACAAGCTACCCTGGGTCCTGTTGGGCCTTTGCACGGCCCCCAAAGAAGACCTTCACTCTTCATCCGCGGAGCTGGTGTATGGACAACCGTTGCGAGTCCCAGGGGATTTCCTACCAGAATTAACGAAGCCTTGGTCCGCGTCTGACCAGCTGACTAGTCACCGTTTCGCGCCGGTGCCCACTTCGCACCACGGGCTGCAGAGTTCGCACGTTCCAACGGGGCTTCACAAGGCAGAATATGTCTTTATTCGCCACGATGCTCACCGGAATCCACTCAAGGCCCCATATACTGGTCCCTTCCGCGTGTTGGAGGCAGGGGACAAAACCTTCACCGTAGATGTCGGTGGTAAGCCAGACCACATTTCAGTCGATCGATTGAAGCCGGCGCATCTGGACCTCGATCGCCCCGTCGAGACAGCACTACCGCCGAGACGAGGTGGGCCACCCAGCGCTGTTCCGGCAGACCAAGCGCAACCGCCCGCCAGACCGCCAGTTGCCCAGCAGCCTCCACCTCAGGAGTACAGGAGTCGTTCCGACAGGCTCATCAGACCCCCTCGCCATTTGACTTTGTCTGTTAAAGCGAATTCTGGGGGGGGCACATGTGGCGGAGCCACTGAATGACTCTGGGCAACTGTACATAATTCCCTTTAATGATGTTCTAACACCAGCCTAAGTGTGTACCATTGTGTTAGACATTACTTCGTTTTGTATATAGTGTTTGTATGCACGGGGTGTGGCCCCTTTAAGAGCGCAGGACACTGAGGATAACTCCCCTGCTCTTCTTCAAAATAGTGCCATGGGATCTTTTACATCCACCTGAGAAAGTAGACGGGGCCTCGGCTTAACGTCTCATCCAAAAGACGGTACTGTAGGAATTGACGAATTCCTACGAATAACTGAGATCGACACAGGAGAGCGATTAAACAGGTCTTTACTCAAAGGAGATGCCACAGGGACTGCCTGGGCAGCCCCGTGGTTTGCGATGTGACGTCATCACGCTTGCCCGCGTTTTCCCGCGCTCTTAAAGGGGCCACGCCCCATACATGCAAACTCTATATACAAAACACAGTAATGCCTAACACAATGGTACAGGTTTAGGCTGGTGTTAGAACATTGTTAAAGAGAATTATATACAGTTATCCAGAGTCACTCAGTGGTTCTGCCACATGCACCCCCCCAGAATTCGCTTTAACGGACAAAGTCAAACGGTGAGGGGGTCTGACAAGCCTGTCAGAACGACTCCTGTACTCTCGAGGCGCAGGCTGCTGTGCGGCTGGCGGTTTGGCGGGCGGTCGCACTTGATCTGCCGTAACGACGATGGGTGGCCGACCCCGTCTCGGCGGTTGTGCTGTCTCGACGGGGCGGTCGAGGTCTAAATGCGCTGGCTTTAAGCGGTCGACCGAAATGTGGTCCGGTTTACCACCGACATCTACCATGAAGGTTTTGTCCCCTGCTTCCAACATGCGGAAGGGACCGGTATATGGGGCCTTGAGTGGATTCCTATGTGCATCATGGCGAATAAAAACGTACTCCGCCTTGTGAAGCTCCGTGGGAACGTGTGACCTCTGCGGCCCATGGTGCGAAGTGGGCGAAACATCTGGCCGCCTCTTGGTGACTAGCAAGCTGGGCAGACGTGGACCATGGCTCTGTCGATGTTGGTAGGAAGTCCCCTGGGACTCGCAGTGGCTGACCATAGACAAGCTCCACTGATGAAGAGTGAAGGTCTTCTTTGGGGGCCGTGCGAAGGCCCAACAGGACCCATGGTAGCTTGTCTGCCCATCCAGTGTCCTGGAGGCTGGCCCTCAGGGCAGCTTTCATTGAACGGTGGAAGCGTTCGCAGAGGCCATTCGCCTGTGGGTGGTAGGCTGTGGTGCGGTGTGATTTGACACCGAGTCCTTGGGCCACTGCATTCCAGAGTTCGGAGGAGAACTGTGGTCCCCTGTCCGACAAAATATCTGCGGGCACTCCGAAACGGGCGATCCAGGAGGAAATGAACGCCCTGGCCACGTCCGCCGAAGTAGTGGATGACAGGGGGGCCGCCTCCGGCCATCTGGTGGTGCGGTCAACCATGGTCAGGATGTGTGAAAAACCATGGGAGGGTGGGAGTGGTCCTACCAGGTCCACGTTGACATGGTCAAACCGTCGCTCCAGCACTGTGAAGGCGGCCAACGGAGCTGGAGCTTTGATGTGGTGCTGTACCTTAGCCTTTTGGCAGACCGCACAGGTGTTGGCCTAGTCGCGGACATCTTTGTGCATGCCATGCCATACGAATTTCGCTGACATCAGTTTCTGAGAGGCCTTCATTCCAGGGTGTGACAACCCATGTATGGCGTCGAACACTTTGCGGCGCCAGACGACCGGCACGACAGGGCGAGGATCCTGTATGGAGATGTCACACAACAGCGTGGTACCTGCCGAATGGAACTTGACGTTGGCCAACTGGAGGCCAGTGATGGCCGTTCTGTAAGCCTGGGCTTCCGGGTCTGAGGCTTGGTCCGCTGCCATGAGGGCGTAGTCGATACCCAAATGAACCGTATTGACGATCGCGCGGGAGAGGCAGTCTGCCACCAGGTTGTCCTTACCGGCCACGTGCCGTATATCTGTGGTGAATTCGGATATGTACGTCAGTTGACGCTGCTGTCGGGCTGACCGCGGTTCGGCGGTCTTGGACAGGGCAAAGGTCAGTGACTTATGGTCCACAAAAGTGGTGAAAGGGTGTCCTTCCAGAAGGAACCGAAAATGGCGGATGGCCAGAAAAAGGGCGAGCAACTCCCGGCCGAACGTGCTGTATGCTCTCATTCTGCCGTAGCTGACGGCTGAAGAATGCCAACAGCTGCCACGTCCTGTTCACCCACTGCTGTTGCACGGCACCGACTGCGTAGTCCGATGCGTCGGTGGTGAGGGCGATGGTGGTTCCTGGCAGCGGGTGCGCCAGCATAATCACGCTGGCTAAGGCGCTTTTGGTGTCGGCGAACGCTCGGGCCATATCATCCATCCAGTCTACCGGGTTCTTGCCAGTCTTGCCCTTGAGGGCCTCGTACAGGGGCTGCATGAGTAGTGCCGCCTTAGGCACGAAACGGTGGTAAAAGTTTACCATGCCTAGGAATTCCTGCAGGGCCTTTATGTTCTGCGGGCGTGGAAAGGATGTCACCGCCTCTACCTTCGAAGGTAAAGGAACCGCTCCCTCTGAGGTGATGCGATGCCCCAGGAAATCAATTTGGTGCAGGCCAAACTGACACTTGGCCGGGTTGATAATCAGGCCGTGTTGGCTGAGGCGTCGAAAAAGGGTGCGTAGGTGACAGGTATGTTCTTCCTTAGTAGGACTGGCAATTAGAATGTCATCTAAGTAGACGAAGAGGAACTTGAGGTCCCGTAGCACGGAGTCCATCAGGCGTTGGAAAGCCTGGGCGGCGTTCTTTAACACAAATGGCATTCGTAGAAACGCGAAGAGGCCGAATGGGGTGATGGCTGCGGTCTTCTGGACGTCTTCTGGATGAACTGGGACCTGGTGGTAGCCCCGGACGAGGTCGACTTTAGAGAACACGTTGTTCCCTGCCAAATGGGCAGAGAAATCCTGGATATGGGGGATCGGGTACCGATCAGGAGTGGTGGCATCGCTTAGGCGTCGATAGTCGCCGCATGGCCGCCATCCGCCGCCAGGCTTCGGGACGATATGGAGGGGCGAAGACCAGGGTCTATTCGACCAGCGAATAATCCCTAACCATTCCATGGTTGCGAACTCCGCCTTTGCGACCGCCAGCTTGCCAGGTTCCAGGCGCCAGGCCCGCGCGTAGACCGGGGGGCCGTTGGTGGTGATGTGGTGTTCCACACCATGTTTCGTGGCTGTGGAGGAGAACTTGGGTCTTGTCAGGTCGGGGAATTCGCTGAGCAGGCGAGTGAACTCATCAGGAGTCGGGAACGCACAGGAGACGGTGCGTGACGTAGTGTTACTGCGGTAACACGGAAGAGAATTAAAAGTTGCTGCGTTGATCAGCCGCCGGTTCTTAACGTCGACCAGGAGGCTGTTGGCGCACAGGAAATCCGCGCCGAGGAGGGGCTGGGAAACTTTGGCCGTAACAAACTCCCAGTGACAACGTTGCTCCCCGAGGCACAACTCCACTCGCCGTCTGCCGAAGGTCCGAATTGCCGCGCCATTGGCCGCTTCAAGGGCGGGGCCGTGATTCCCCATCTGCACATCGAGGGCGGACGCGGGTAAAATGCTGCACTGCGCTCCGGTGTCGCACAGAAAACAACGACCGGAGAGAGTATCAGTGATGAAGAGCAATTTTCCTGCGTTGCCGACCGCCATCGTGGCCGCGGGGTGCCCGTTAGACCCGTTCCTCGGTGGTTGCAGTGTCAGTTGTTGTTTTTTTTGGGAAAACTGCAGGGAGGGCGGCAACGCTTCGCCTTCGCGCCAAACTGCACATGGTAGAAACACAGCCCAGCAGGCTGACGAGCTGGGGCGGCGTCTGCGGGGGATGGGTGCCTCGTGGCAGCGCAGTGCTGCCGAGTTACAGCGAAAATTTTGTCAGCCTCCGCACGAGCGTTGCGCAGTCTTCTATTTCAGATCTGGCCAGGGCAGCTTGTACTTGTTCAGGCAGTTGGCTGAGGAAAATCTCGCGGAATAGGAAACATTCCCGTTCTGAGCCCAGGAGTGTGAGCATTTGGCTCATCAACTCTGAAGGCTTGGAGTCCCCGAGCCCAGGCATAGCGAGTAATCGACGGGCGCACTCTGATTTTGTGAGCCCGAAAACCTGCAGTAACTGCACTTTGAGGGTTTCATACTTGCGCTCCGTTGGGGGGTTTTTGAGGAGGCTGACGATCCGAGAGGCGGTGGAGCTGTCGAGTGCGGAGACCACATAAAGATACTTGGTCTGATCCGCATCGATGTTCCTCAGGGCGAACTGGGCCTCGACCTGAATAAACCACGAGGGCGCTTGCTGCTCCCAGAACTGTGGTAGCTTTAGTGAAACCGCGTTTGCTTCCATGCTGTGCTCTTCTTTTGTGAAAACGTTCACAAAAACGGGGTCACCAATGTAGGAATTGACGAATTCCTACGAATAACTGAGATCGACACAGGAGAGCGATTAAACAGGTCTTTACTCAAAGGGGATGCCACAGGGACTGCCTGGGCAGTCCCGTGGTTTGCGACGTGACGTCATCACGTTTGCCCGCTTTTTCCCGCGCTCTTAAAGGGGCCACGCCCCGTACATGCAAACTCTATATACAAAACACAGTAATGCCTAACACAATGGTACAGGTTTAGGCTGGTGTTAGAGCATCGTTAAAGAGAATTATATACAGTTATCCAGAGTCACTCAGTGGTTCTGCCACAGTACATCCAACAGTGCAGCACTCCCTCAGTACTGCACTGGAGTGTCAGCCTGGATTTGTGTGCTCAAGCCTCTGGAGTGGGACTTGAACTCAGAACCTTCTGACTCAGAGTTGAGGGTGCGACCAACTGAGCCACTGGCTGAGTTATTCTATTTATATGCAGCGAGTTGTTACGATCTCGAATGCACTGCCTGAAAGGGTGGCGGAAGCAGATTCAATAGTAACTTACATAAGGGTATTGGATATATACTTGAAACGGAAAAATTTGCAGGACTATGGAGGAAGATAACTTTTTCAAAGAGCCAGCACAGGTACAATGGACCAAATGGCCTCCTTCTGTGCTTTATGGTTCTATGTTTTCTATGGTTTTTAAAGGCATTTAGTTAATTTTTTTACAGTTAAAGTTTTTTGATTAATTGTTTTTGGTGATTGGGACATTTGAGGTAATCAGAGCACTTTGTAGAAAAATAATGGTCTTTTATTCATTGGCACATTTGAGGTAATTACGATGCTTCACTCTCTACACATACTTACAAGCCTTACAGACACTTTCTGCCCTATTGATATTTTCTGTACAACAGGCACATGTCTGGCACAAAACTTTTAATTATATAGATAGATAGAGAATGGCGGAGGTCCCAGAGTTGATCCGTGGGGCTTTCTGTCAATCAGAAATATTTCCATTGATCACTACCTGCTGTTTTCTATTAATTAGCAAATTAATTTTCTAATTTACTACTTTTTATTTATCCTAAGCTACTTATTCCTGGCTGCTGGCCTTAGAAAATCTGGCAATGTTACCTTTAGTGTTGACCCAGGTTGTATGAGACTGTAAGATTCGCAAAATTTCTACATCTTCCCGAAGGTTATTAATAAGAAAAGGGACCCTGCATGGACATTTTTTAATGAAAAGGGGTACCCAAAATGGCGTCCGCGCCTCGTGGCAGAAAGCCTGTGAGATTTTAAAATGGACTCTGCAACGCAGACAGCTTGTGGATCGAAACCAAAGCTGCAGTTTCTGTGAAGAGAGACTTTGTATTTTGAAACCAGACAGGACTCTGAATTATGTATTAGACCGAATTGGAGACAAATCTAAATTCAGTTAGGCCAATAGTTAAGGCCATCAAGCAGTTTACAGAAATAATCGACAACAGATTAAGGAAGCCATCGAGGCTGGACAGGCCCATCAGGAACATTCATGACAAAACAAGTCAATTATCGGGCCGGTAGATGCGATTACCGGCCATCTAAAAACAGTTAGTATGGATTGCTACCATTATTTAAAATAGCCCGCCAAGATTAAGACAAAGAACTAACCTGATTTGGCGCGCAGATAAAGGTTTTCGAAAAGAGTATAATTGAAGGCCCCGGATAGCAATCTCTCTCTCTGCTCTGCTTGGCTCTTCCACCCCTCGCCCTTGTGGCTGTTGTTCTTTCCCCATCCAGCGCTTACCCCCTGGCCTTTGCCCGTGCCTTTTCCCCAATCCATCTGGAACTCACCCGGGCACTGCATCAGGCGGACACGGACAATTCAGACCAGGCGCGACGAGGGGAGGAGGGAAGACCAACCGAAGAAGGCCAACTGAGAAAGACCAACTGAGGAGACGAACTGAGGGGAGGCTTCGAATCATCGGGCCTTCAGCCTCAGCCAACCTGCGACTATCTTCACACAAACTCAAACTCTCAGCCGACGACGAAGAATCACCCCTGCAAGGTAAAGTACCCAAACAGAGACTTTAACTTTGGGGTACTCAAACTTGGGCAACGCCCTTGCAGCACTCGGAGACCACGTGACGACGGCAGGCTCCAGAGAGCACCAAGAGCGAACCCCGAACCCAACCGCTGTTTTGAGTCCAGCAGACCCCTTTTGATTGGTGAGCATGAAGTTCTGACCCCTCATAGCTTGATCTAGTTAGGTATAGGGGATGGGATAAGGATAAGGGGATTGCTAAGATAGTTGTTTTCCCTCGATGTGCCGTTTGTTCCCCATTCCCTGTATAAGTATAGTTATTCTTTTGTATTTTGCCTGTAGAAGTGTACACTAGTAACTTTCCATAAGATTGTATCAATTTTTTCCTCTTCAATTAAATCTTGGTTTTTGTTTACATCCAATCACCTGTCTACCCAAGTCTTCTCTGTACCGCTGCCTTGTACCTAAGTCCGGTGTCTAGAACCCAGGGGCATGGGAGCGATTCGAACCGCCCATAAACAGTCAGCGGCATAACTGACTGGGCGTACGCGCCAGACAACACCACCACACACCATCCCCTACAGACCCATGCATCAGGAGCTGGCAGCACTAGCATGGCACAAGAACATAAGAAATAGGAGCAGGAATAGGTCACTTGGCCCCTCGAGCCTGTGCCGCCATTCAATAAGATCATGGCTGATCTAGGGCTCAAAGCCACTTCCCAGCCCGCCTACAAGCATAGAATAAAAGCAGCACCCAACTCTCCCTTTTGGCTGCACTACCGTTGATTAGCATTAGCACCTGCTTCAATACTATTTACACATGGCTATATATGACAACCTTAAATTTGTACACATTCACATTTTCAACCTTGACTTAGGGCTGTGGAGAATAACTACTTATGTGGGTACACGTAATAGAAAGAAAGAAGAAAGAACTTGCATCTATATAGAACCTTTCATGACATTGGGACATCGCAAAGCACTTTGCAACCAATTAAGTTCTTTTGACGTGTAGTCACAGTTGTAATGTAGGAAACATGGCAGCCAAATTGTACACAGTGAGCTCCCACAAACAGCAATGAGTTAATGACCAGATCATCTGTTTTAGGTGTTGCTAATGGGATAAATGTTGGCCCGGACACCAAGAGTACTTCCTGCTCTTCGTCGAATAGTATGTAACGCATCACAAGTAGTAACATTTTTAGCAGGCCATAATGGGTAACACATACTTTAAAATGCAAACTATTATAGCTGCTGGAAATCTGAAATAAGAACAGAAAATGCAAGAAACACTCAGCAGGTCAGGCAGCATCTGTGGAGAGAGAAATGTAAGATTAACATTTCAGGTCGATGAACTTTCGATGAAGTGAGCAAAAAATCCAAGCCACAAAGTCCAATCCAATTTTATTATTTATTTATGTGTTTATCAAAATGAAATGATCTTATGATACAGGCATTACATCACCCAACAAACCCAATTATAACCTTGCTGGTCTCTCTCCCAGAAGGCTATGCTGGAGGTTAAGGGCATTACCTCTCTTTCAAATCTACTAATTAAACATTGCTGGGGAAAGCATTCAAATGATTTGGATTTCTGCTACAGCTAGCTTTTAAATCCATTATCTTGGCTACCAATGGGTGGAGGAGGTGGAAAGAGGGGGAAGTTATTACCAGGAGATGCTACGACAGCTGAATGTAAAAACAAGAACAATTTGAACACATTGCACAGGACTGCCCATCATTCATTTGGCTGCAAAACGCTTCCCTCTGTTTCTAGCAGGTAATTGGGCTGTTGAACATAAGCAGCAATCTCACTGACAAATTTGAATTCCTTGCAATTGAACATTTTGAAATATTCCAGTTCTCCTCATTTTAACACTTACCTGGTCTCTAAGCCTTTACATTTCAACTTCGTAAAGCCATATAGACTCTGCTGTCTGGAACTCCCTCCCTATACCGTTCTTCTTTAAAAACCTTCTCAAAACCCATCTTTTCGCCCCTCCTAAACTCTCTCCCCAGCTCATTACTGTTACGTTCTTTCAGGCATTTTGCATGTTAAGGGCACTCTGTAAATTTAAGTTGTCCCTGCTGTTTTTAAGCTCCCTTTATGAGTATAAAACATTTGAGTTTGTCACTGTTGTAATGATCCTCATCAATCATTCAACTCACCGGCGGCAGCAGCAAAAGCGGCCCTGGGTGGAGACTGAGCGCGGAGACCAAGGAATTAAAGAGCGGGGAGAGAGAGAGCAGCCCAGACTCACCGGTGGCAGCAGCGAGAGCGGCCCTGGGTGGAGACTAAGCGTGGAGACCGAGGAGTTAAAGAGCAGGGAGAGAGAGCGGCCCAGACTCACCGGCGGCAGCAGCGAGAGCGGCCCTGGGTAGAGACTGAGCACGGAGACTGAGGAGTTAAAGAGCGGGGAGAGAGAGAGCGGCCCAGACTCACCGGCGGCAGAAGCGAGAGCGGCCCTGGGTGGAGACTGAGCACGGAGACAGTGGAGTTAAAGAGCAGGGAGAGAGAGCGGCCCAGACTCACCGGCGGCAGCAGCGAGAGCGGCCCTGGGTAGAGACTGAGCACGGAGACTGAGGAGTTAAAGAGCGGGGAGAGAGAGAGCGGTCCAGACTCACCGGCGGCAGCAGCGAGAGCAGCCCTGGGTGGAGACTGAGCATGGAGCCCGAGGAGTTAAAGAGCGGGGAGAGAGAGCAGCCCAGATTCACCGGCGGCAGCAGCGAGAGCGGCCCTGGGTGGAGACTGAGCGCGAAGACCGAGGAGTTAAAGAGCGGGGAGAGAGTGCGGCCCAGACTCACCGGCGGCAGCAGCGAGAGTGGCCCTGGGTGGAGACTGAGCATGGAGACAGTGGAGTTAAAGAGCGGGAAGAGAGAGCGGCCCAGACTCACTGGCGGCAGCAGCAAGAGTGGCCCTGGGTGGAGACTGAGCGTGGAGACCGAGGAGTTAAAGAGCGGGGAGCGAGAGTGGCCCAGACTCACCGGCGGCAGCAGCGAGAGCGGCCCTGGGTGGAGACTGAGCGTGGAGACCAAGGAGTTAAAGAGCGGGGAGCGAGAGTGGCCCAGACACACCGGTGGCAGCAGCGAGAAGTAAAAAGTAATCGAAGTGTGGTGTCACCAGAAAGCAGGTAAGTGATTGGTTGGTGAGTATTTAAATATTTCTCGCTTTTTTCCAAACTTAATTTTTGTGGTTTAAAGTTTCTAGGGTCTCTGTTGTGTAGCGGGGAGTGGTAGTTAACAAGGGCCCTTGAGTATATTATTTAATTGTAGTGTAATTAGTGGATTTGATTTGATGTAATTTAATTTGAATTAATTAAAGGGTAAGTCATGGCAGCACAGCTCGGTCCCATGGCATGCTCTTCCTGCACTATGTGGGAAATTAGGGACACTTCCTGTGTCCCTGATGACCATGCGTGTGGGAAGTGTATCCAGCTGCAGCTACTGACAGACCGCATTGCGGTGCTGGAGCTGCGAATGGATACATACTGGAGCATTCGCGATGCTGAGGACATTGTGGATCGCACGTTTAGGGAGTTGGTCACACCGCAGTTAAAGGCTGCACAGGCAGGAAGGGAAGGGGTGACCGCCAGGCAGAGTAGTAGGCACAGGCAGGTAGTGCAGGGGTCCCCTGTGGCCATCCCCCTTTCAAACAGATATACCACTTTGGATATTGTTGAGGGAGATGGCTTATTGGGGGAAGGCAGCAGCAGCAAACTTCCTGGCACCATGGGTGGTCCTGCTGCACAGGACGGGAGGAAAAAAAGTGGGAGAGCTATAGTGATGGGGGATTCTATTGTAAGGGGAATAGATAGGCGTTTCTGCGGCCGCAAACGAGACTCCAGGATGATATGTTGCCTCCCTGGTGCAAGGGTCAAGGATGTCTCGGGGCGGCTGCAGGGCATTCTGGAGGGGGAGGGTGAACAGCCAGTTGACGTGGTGCATATAGGTACCAACGATATAGGTAAAAAACGGGATGAGGTCCTAAAAGCTGAATATAGGGAGTTAGGAGGTAAATTAAAAAATAGGACCTCAAAGGTAGTCTCAGGATTGCTACCAGTGCCACGTGCTAGTCAGAGTAGAAATAGAAGGATATTTCAGATGAATACGTGGCTAGAGGAATGGTGCAAGGGGGAGGGATTCAAATTCCTGGGACATTGGAACCAGTTTTGGGGGAGGTGGGACCAGTACAAATTGAATGGTTTGCACCTGGACAGGACTGGAACCAATGTCCTAGGGGGAGTGTTTGCTAGTGCTGTTGGGGAGGGTTTAAACTAAAATGGCAGGGGGCTGGGAACCTGTGCAAGGAGACAGAGGAAAAGGAAGCAAGGATAGAAACAAAAGACAGGAAGGAGAAAAGCAAAAGTGGAAGGCAGAGAACTCAAGGGTGTAAATCAAACAGGGCCACAGTAAATAAGAATTCTAAAAGGACTAAGAGTGTTAAAAAATCAAGCCTGAAGGCTTTGCGTCTTAATATGAGGAGCATTCGTAATAAGGTGGATGAATTAGCTGCGCAGATAGATGTAAACGGATATGATATAATTGGGATTACGGAGACATGGCTCCAGGGTGACCAAGACAGGGAATTGAACATCCAGGGGTATTCAATATTCAGGAAGGACAGGAAAAAAAGGAAAAGGAGGTGGGGTAGCATTGCTGGTTAAAGAGGAGATTAACACAATAGTAAGGAAGGATATTAGCTCTGATGATGTGGAATCTGCATGGGCAGAGCTGAAAAATACCAAGGGGCAGAAAATGTTAGTGGGAGTTGTATACAGACCCCCAAACAGCAATGCTGAGGTTGGGGATGGCATTAAATGGGAAATTAGAGATGCGTGCAATAAGGGCACAGCAGTTATCATGGGTGACTTTAATCTACATATAGATTGGGCTAACCAAATTAGTAACAATACTGTGGAGGAGGAATTCCTAGAGTGTATACGGGACGGTTTCCTGGACCAATATGTCGAGGAACCAACTAGAGATCAGGCCATCTTAGACTGGGTATTATGTAATGAGAAAGGATTAATTAGCAATCTTGTTGTGCGAGGCCCCTTGGGTCGGAGCAATCATAATATGATAGAATTCTTCATTAAAATGGAGAGTGAAGTAGTTGACTCAGAGACTAGGGTCCTGAATTTAAATAAAGGAAACTATGATGGTATGAGGCATGAGTTGGCTAGGATGGATTGAGGAACGTTACTTAAAGGGTTGACGGTGGATAGGCAATGACAAACATTTAAAGATCGCATGGATGAACTACAGAATTTGTTCATCCCTGTTTGGCATAAAAATAAAACAAAAAAGGTGACTCAACCGTGGCTAACAAGGGAAATTAGGGATAGCATAAGATCCAAGCAGAGGACATATAATTTGGCCAGAAAAAGCAACAAACCTGAGGATTGGGAGCAGTTTAGGATTCAGCAAAGGAGGGCAAAGGGAATAATTAAGAGGGGGAAAACAGATTATGAGAGTAAGCTTGCAGGGAACATAAAAACTGACTGTAAAAGCTTCTATAGATATGTGAAGAGAAAAAGATTGGCGAAGTCAAGCGTAGGTCCCTTGCAGTCAGAATCAGGGGAATTTATAATGGGGAACAAAGAAATGGCTGACCAATTAAATACATACTTTGGTTCTGTCTTCACAAAGGAGGACACAAATAAACTCCCAGAGATGTTGGGGAACATAGGGTCTAATGAGAGGGAGGAATTGAATGAAATCAGTATTTGTAGGGAAATGATGTTAGGGAAATTGAGGGGCTTGAAGGCTGATAAATCCCCAGGGCCTGATAATCTACATACTAGGGTACTTAAGGAAGTGGCCCTAGAAATAGTAGATGCATTGCTGGTCCTCTTCCAAAATTCTATAGACTCTGAAACAGTTCCCATGGATTGGAGGATAGCTAATGTAACCCCACTATTTAAAAAGGGTGGTAGAGAGAAAACGGGGAATTATGGATCGGTAAGCCTGACATCGGTAGTGGGAAAAATGCTAGAGTCCATTATAAAAGATGTAATAGCAGAGCACTTGGAAAACAGTGACAGGATCGGACAAAGTCAACATGGATTTACAAAAGGTAAATCATGCTTGACTAATCTACTGGAGTTTTTTGAGGATGTAACTCGTAGAATAGATAAGGGAGAACCAGTGGATGTGGTGTATTTGGACTTTCAGAAGGCTTTCGATAAGGTCCCGCATAAGAGATTAGCATGTAAAATTAAAGCACATGGGATTGGGGGTAAGGTACTGTCTTGGATAGAGAACTGGTTGGCAGACAGGAAGCAAAGAGTTGGAATAAACGAGTCTTTTTCCGAGTGGCAGGCAGTGACTAGTGGGGTACCGCAGGGATCGGTGCTAGGACCCCAGCTATTCACAATATATATAAATGATCTAGACGAGGGAACTAGATGTAATATCTCCAAGTTTGCAGATGACACAAAGCTGGGTGGGGGTGTGTGCTGTGAGGAGGATGCAGAGAAACTCTTGTACGATTTGGACAGGTTGGGTGATTGGGCAGATGCAAGGCAAATGCAGTATAATGTGGATAAATGCGAGGTTATCCACTTCAGTGGCAAAAACAGGAAGACAGATTATTATCTGAATGGCAATAGATTGGGAAAAGGGGAAGTGCAACGTGACCTAGGTGTCCTTGTGCACCTGTCACAGAAGGTAAGCATGCAGATGCAGCAGGCGGTTAAGAAGGCAAATGGTATGTTGGCCTTCATAGCGAGAGGATTTAAGTACAGGAGCAAGGATGTCTTGCTGCAGTTGTACAGGGCCTTTGTGAGACCACACCTTGAGTATTGTGTGCAGTTTTGGTCGCCTTATCTGAGGAAGGTTGTTCTTGCCATGGAGAGAGTGCAGCGAAGATTCACCAGACTGACACCTGGGATGGCAGGAGTGACGTATGAGGAGAGATTGGCTCGATTAGGCTTATATTCGCTAGAATTTAGAAGAATGAGAGGGGATCTCATTGAAACTTATAAAATTCTAACAGGACTAGACAGACTACAGGAAGGCTGTTCCCAATGGCGGTGGAGTCCAGAACCAGGGGTCACAGTCTAAGGATAAGGGGTAAGCCATTTCGGATTGAGATGAGGAGGAATTTCTTCACCCAGAGAGTGGTGAACCTGTGGAATTCTCTGCCACACAGGGCAGTTGAGGCCAATTCATTAAATATATTCAAGAAGGAGTTGGATATATTTCTTGAGGCTAAAGGGATCAAGGGATATGGGGAGAAAGCAGGGACAGGGTACTGAATTTGGATGATCTCATTAAATGGCGGAGCAGGCTCAAGGGGCCGAATGGCCGACTCCTGCTCCTATCTTCTATGTTTCTATGATTCTACGCTGAAGGTTCTTGCCTGTTTTTAAGGCCTCAGCTCATTTTTTACTAAACATTTAGTCCGGAATTTTTACCTGACGACTTGCTGGCAGCGGGGGAGCCCTGGATTGCATGGGGAACCCGAAGGTTTCAGCGGCGCATTTGTCAGTGGCTTTTTAATGAAGCCACTGCATTTGCATCTGACCTCCGGTTTTCCCAACCAATTAACATGAGCGAGCCTGATGACGTCATGCATGAGTCCGAATTCAGCTCAGGTATTTAAAGGAACAATGCAAATCCGAGAGTTGAAGGTTTGCGGAGGTTGGAGAAACATTGCTTGGAGACAAAAAATGGAGTCGCAACATACAAAAGCTGCCCCTTGCTGCAGTGATACCGCCCAGAACCTCCTGCTGCAAGGAGGTAGGGCCTGCAGGGAGGTGTTAGTCCCTGCTGACGGGAGGAAGAAGCCAGCTTCAGAGACCAAAAAGGAATGACTGGAGATTGCGGCGGAGGTACGCAGCAGGAGTGGGGTGGCATGGTCATGGAATCAATGCAGGAAGAGATTTAATGACCTCATGAGGTCAGGAAAGGTGAGTACAATGCCACATTCAACTACATCCTGATGTGCGTGTCACCCCCTGACTCTCACTCAGAGGCCTCTTGTTTCCCCCCTTGCAGGAGAAGAGAGCACAGAACACCCAGGAGAGGCAGATTTAATTAAATTAATTAAAGGGTAAGTCATGTCAGGACAGCCCAGCCCTGTGTTATGCTCCTCTTGCTCTATGTGGGAATTCAGGGATGCTGCCTGTGTCCCTGACGACCATGTGTGCCAGAAATGCATCCAGCTGCAGATACTAGCGGACCATATTGAGGTGCTGGAGCTTCGGATGGATGAGTTTTGGAGCATTCGCGATGCTGAGAGGGTCGTGGATTACACGTTTAGTGAGTTGGTCACACCACAGGTTAGGGCTGCACAGGCAGAAGGGAAATGGGTGACCATCAGGCAGAGCAGTAGAGGCAGGCAGGTAGTGCAGGGCACCCCTGTGGCCATCCCTCTTTCAAACAGGTACACCGATTTGGATACTGTTGAGGGGGATGACTTACCAGGGGAAGGCAGCAGCAGCCAACTTCCTGGCACCAGGGGTGCTTCTGCTGCTCAGGAAGGGAGGAAAAAGAATGGGAGAGCAATAGTGGTAGGGGATTCTATCGTAAGGGGAACAGATCGGCGTTTCTGTGGCCATAGACGTGACTCCAGGATGGTTTGTTGCCTCCATGGTGCCAGGGTCAAGGATGTCACTGAACGGCTGCAGGGCATTCTGAAGGGGGAGGATGAACAGTCAGAGGTCGTGGTTCACATTGGGACCAATGACATGGGTAGGAAGAGGGATGAGGTCCTGCAGCAAGAATTTACGGAGCTAGGTAGCAGATTAAAGAGCAGGACCTCAAAGGTTGTAATCTCTGGATTACTCCCGGTGCCACGTGCTAGTGAGTATAGGAATAGAAGGATAGAGCAGATGAATGCGTGGCTAAAGAGTTGGTGCAGGAGGGAGGGCTTTAGTTTCCTGGATCACTGGGCCTGCTTCTGGGGAAGGTGGGACTTGTACAAGTCGGATGGGTTGCACCTGAACCAGAGTGGGACAAATATCCTTGCGGGTAGGTTTGCTAGCACTGTTCGGGGGGGGTTTAAACTAAAATGGCAGGGGCTTGGGAACCTGAGCAGGGAGACAGAGGAAAGGGAAACAGGGATAAAAGCAAAAGATAGGAAGGAGAAAAACAAAAGTGGCAGTAAGAGAAATCAACGGTTTAAATCAAACGTGGCCACAGTAAATAATAACTCTAATAGGTCTAAGAGCGTTAAAAAAACAAGCCTGAAGGCTTTGTGTCTTAATGCGAGGAGCATTTGTAATAAGGTGGACGAATTGGCTGCACAAATAGAGGTAAACGAATATGATTTGGTTGGGATTACGGAAACGTGGCTCAAGGATGGCCAAGGCTGGGAACTCAACATCCAGGGGTATTCGATATTCAGGAAAGATAGGCAAAAAGGAAAGGGAGGTGGGGTAGCATTACTGGTTAAAGAAGGGATTAATACAATTGTAATGAAGGATATTAGCTCTGATGATGTGGAATCTGTATGGGTAGAATTGAGAAATACTAAGGGGAAAAAAACATTAGTGGGAGTGGTATATAGACCTCCAAACAGTAAGGCGGAGGTTGGGGATGGCATTAAAAGGGAAATTAAAGAAGCGTGCAATAAGGGCACAGCAGTCATCATGGGTGACTTTCATCTATATATAGATTGGGCCAACCAAATTAGTAACAATACTGTGGAGGAGGAATTCCTGGAGTGTTTACGGGATGGTTTCCTGGACCAATATGTCGAGGAACCAACCAGAGATCAGGCCATCTTAGACTGGGTATTATGTAACGAGAAAGGATTAATTAGCAATCTTGTTGTACGAGGCCCCTTGGGTCGGAGCGATCATAATATGATCGAATTCTTCATTAAGATGGAGAATGAAGTAGTTGACTCAGAGACTAGGGTCCTCAATTTAAATAAAGGAAACTATGATGGTCTGAGGAGCGAGTTGGGTAGGATTGATTGGGGAATGGCACTCAAAGGGTTGACGGTGGATAGGCAATGGCAAACATTCAAAGACCGAATGGATGAGCTATAGAATTTGTTCATCCCAGTTTGGCATAAAAATAAAACAAAAAAGGTGACTCAACTGTGGCTAACAAGGGAAATTAGGGATAGCATAAGGTCCAAGGAGAGGACATATAATTTGGCCAGAAAAAGCAATAATCCTGAGGATTGGGAGCAGTTTAGGATTCAACAAAGGAGGACAAAGGGATTAATTAAGAGGGGGAAAATAGAGTATGAGAGTAAGCTTTCAGGGTACATAAAAACTGACTGTAAAAGCTTTTATAGACATGTGAAGAGAAAAAGATTGGTGAAGTCAAGCGTAGGTCCCTTGCAGTCAGAATCAGGGGAATTTATAATGGGAAACAGAGAAATGGCAGACCAACTAAATTCATACTTTGGTTCTGTCTTCACAAAGGAGGACACAAATAACCTCCCAGAGATGCCGGGGAACATAGGGTCTGATGAAAGGGTGGAACTGAAAGACATCAGTATCTGTAGGGAAATGGTGTTAGGAAAATTGATGGGATAGAAGGCCGATAAATCCCCAGGGCCTGATAATCTACATCCCAGGGTACTTAAGGAAGTGACCCTAGAAATAGTAGATGCATTGCTGGCCATCTTCCAGAACTCGATAGACTCTGGAACAGTACCCATGGATTGGAGGGTAGCTAATGTTACCCCACTATTCAAAAAAGGTGGTAGAGAAAAAGCGGGGAATTATAGACTGGTAAGCCTGACATCGGTAGTGGGGAAAATTTGACAAGGTGCCACACAAAAGATTATTGCTCAAGATAAAAAATCACGGGATTGGGGGTAATATTCTGGCGTGGGTGGAGGATTGGCTCTCTAACAGAAAGCAGAGAGTTGGGATAAATGGTTCATTCTCAGATTGGCAACCAGTAACTAGTGGTGTTCCGCAGGGGTCAGTGCTGGGTCCCCAACTCTTTACAATCTATATTAACGATTTGGAGGAGGGGACCGAGTGTAACATATCAAAGTTTGCAGATGATACAAAGATGGGACGGAAAGTAGTGAGTGAGGAGGACATAAAAAACCTGCAAAGGGACATAGACAGGCTAAGTAAGTGGGCAGAGATTTGGCAGATGGAATACAATACTGGAAAGTGTGAGGTTATGCACTTTGGCAGGAAAAATCGTAGAGCAAGTTAATATCTTAATGGCAAGAAACTGGAAAGTACTGTAGTACAAAGGGATCTGGGGGTCCTGGTGCACGAAACTCAAAAAGTTAGTATGCAGGTGCAGCAAGTGATCAAGAAGGCCAATGGAATGTTGGCTTTTATTGCTAGGGGGATGGAATATAAAAACAGGGAGGTATTGCTGCAGTTGTACAAGGTATTGGTGAGACCGCACCTGGAATACTGCATACAGTTTTGGTGTCCATACTTAAGAAAAGACATACTTACTCTCGAGTCAGTACAAAGAAGGTTCACTCGGTTAATCCCGGGGTTGAGGGGGTGGTCATATGAGGAGAGGTTGAGTAGATTGGGACTCTACTCATTGGAGTTCAGAAGAATGAGAGGCAATCTTATTGAAACATATAAGATTGTGAAGGGGCTTGATCGGGTGGATGCGGTGAGGATGTTCCCAATGATGGGTGAAACTAGAACTAGGGGGCATAATCTTAAAATAAGGGGCTGCTCTTTCAAAACTGAGATGAGGAGAAACTTCTTCACTCAGAGGGTGGTAGGTTTGTGGAATTTGCTGCCCCAGAAAGCTGTGGAAGCTACATCATTAAATAAATTAAAACAGAAATAGATAGTTTCCTAGAAGTAAAGGGAATTAAGGGTTACGGGGAGCGGGCAGGAAATTGGACATGAGTCTAGGTTCGGAATGGTCATGGCCCTGTGGGTAGTGGAGTGGGCCCAGGGGCCGTGTAGCCTGGTTCTGCTCCTACTGTGTTCTAATTCTGTGTTAGATTTCAGGAGATGGTTTTATTCCTGTTCCTGGCTGGGGTGGAGATTGCCTTTACAGAAGGTAAGTACTGTAGAAAATATAGGGACAGAGTGATCTCCTGGAAGAATTTCGATCGCCTAGATGGGTCAGAGAGGAATTTCCCAGATTTTTTTCTCCCAAATTGGCCATTGGGTCTTTATCTGGTTTTTCGCCTCTCCCGGGAGATCACATGGGTTCGGGTGGATGCACAGCGATAGAAGATTTGAGGTTAGGATCAGATCAGCCATGATCTTATTGAATGGTGGAGCAGGCTCGAGGGGCCGATTGGCCTACTCCTGCTCCTATTTCTTATGTTCTTATGTAAAATGCTAGAGTCTATTATAAAAGATGTAATAGTAGAGCAGTTGGAAAGCAGTGACAGGATCGGACAAAGTCAACATGGATTTACAGAAGGTAAATCATGCTTGACTAATCTACTGGAATTTTTTGAGGATGTAACTGGTAAAATAGATAAGGGAGAACCAGTGGATGTGGTGTATTTGGACTTTCAGAAGGCTTTCGATAAGGTCCCACATAAGAGATTAGCGTGCAAAATTAAGGCACATGGGATTGGGGGCAAGGTATTGACTTGGATAGAGAACTTGTTGGCGGACAGAAAGCAAAGAGTTGGAATAAACGGGTCGTTTTCCGAGTGGCAGGCAGTGACTAGTGGGGTACCACAAGGATCGGTCCTAGGACCCCAGCTGTTCACAATATATATTAATGATCTGGACGAGGGAATTGGATGTAATATCTCCAAATTTGCAGACAACACAAAGCTGGGTGGGAGGGTAAGCTGTGAGGAGGATGTCGTGAAACTCCAGTACGATTTGGACAGGTTGGGTGATTGGGCAGAAACATGGCAAATGCACTATAATGTGGATAAATGTGAGGTTATCCACTTTGGTGGCAAAAACAGGAAGGCAGATCATTATTTGAATGGCAATAGATTGGGAGAAGGGGAAGTGCAAAGAGACCTGGGTGTTCTTGTGCACCAGTCGCTGAAGGTAATCATGCAGGTGCAGCAGGCGGTTAAGAAGGCAAATGGTATGTTGGCCTTCGTAGCAAAAGGGTTCGAGTACAGGAACAAAGATGTCTTGCTACAGTTGTACAGGGCCTTGGTGAGACCACACCTTGAGTATTGTGTGCAGTTTTGGTCACCTTACCTGAGGATGGACGTTCTTGCCATGGAGGGAGTGCAGCAAAAATTCACCAGGCTGATACCTGGGATGGCAGGAATGACGTATGAGGAGAGATTGTGTCGATTGGGCTTATACTCACTGGAGTTTAGAAGATTGAGAGGGGATCTCATCGAAACCTATAAAATTCTGTCAGGCCTGGACAGACTAGATGCAGGAAGGATGTTCCTGATGGCTGGGAGTCCAGAACCAGGGGTCATAGTCTAAGGATAAGGGGTAAGCCATTTAGGACTGAAATGAGGAGGAATTTCTTCACCCAGAGAGTGGTGAACCTGTGGAATTCTCTGCCACAGAGGGCGGTGGAGGCCAGTTCATTAAATATATTCAAGAAAGAGTTAGATATATTTCTTAAGGCTAAAGGGATCAAGGGATATGGGGAGAAGGCAGGGACAGGGTACTGAATTTGGATGATCAGCCATGGTCTCATTGAATGGCGGAGCAGGCTCGAAGGGCCGAATGGCCGACTCCTGCTCCTGTCTTCTATGTTTCTATGTTTCTATAACCGGAGCCGGCCCTCCAGTCATCACCACGCTGACTGTTGCAGAGGAGGCACTGCAGCTAACTGGAGTATCGGCATTGATGGCGGTGGGAGATGGAGAGATGGGGAGCTCCCAATCATGTTGACTTGATGTAAGCATCCAGTGAAATATGATCATGTGCATAATGTTCACTTAAAACATTCTTACCATGACAGTTCTAATTCATGTCTTTACTCTCCCACAGGCCGAACAAGTGTCCAACAGCCAGTGGAGCCGGGGGAGGAAGAAAACTCCTCAGAGGAGGTCACTAACTCTGAGGGTGCACCGTCACAGGACGCACGCAGACCAAGGACCAGTGCAGATACACACACGTCGGTTGGACCATTAAGTCAGATAGTAGTGTTGTCAACTGGTATCTCACAGATTACATGTGAGCAACAGCAAATGGTGCAGACAGGGACAGCAGTGGAGAGTCCTCATCGGAGGCCGCAGGACGCTCCAAGCTCTGCTCAGTTGGACGCAGATGCTGAACCTCGGGGGCTGTCGACAAAGAGGATGATTTTGGAGGAGCAGCAAGAAATGCATGAGGCTCTAGCAGGATTTCCAGCTGCGATGTGTACGCTTGTAGAGAGAATGGAGGAGTTCATCTCAAGCAGTGAGAGTCACCTCCAATATTGTGAGAGTGACCAATGTAGTGAGAGTGAACAATGTAGCGAGAGTGACCTACAATGAAGTGAGAGTGACCTCCCATATACTGAGAGTGACCTCCAATGTAGTGAGAGTGACCAATGTAGTGAGAGTGACCAATGTAGTGAGAGTGACCAATGTAGCGAGAGTGACCTACAATGTAGTAAGAGTGACCTCCCATATACTGAGAGTGATCTCCAATGTAGTGAGAGTGACCAATGTAGTGAGAGTGACCTCCAATGTAGTGAGAGTGATGAATGTAGTGAGAGTGACCTCCAATGTAGTGAGAGTGACCTCCAATGTAGTGAGAGTAACCAATGTAGTGAGAGTGACCTCCAATGTAGTGAGAGTGACCTCCAATGTACAGAGAGTGACCTCCAATGTAGTGAGAGTGACCTCCAATGTAGAGAGAGTGACCTCCAATGTAGTAAGAGTGACCAATGCAGTGAGATTGACCTCCAATGTAGTGAGAGTGCCCAATGTAGTGAGAGTGACCTCCAATGTAGAGAGAGTGACCTCCAATGTAGTGAGAGTGACCAATGTAGTGAGAGTGACCTCCAATGTAGTGAGAGTGACCAATGTAGTGAGAGTGATGTCCAATGTAGTGAGAGTGACCTCCAATGTAGTGAGAATGACCTCCAATGTAGTGAGAGTGAACTCCAATGTAGTGAGTGACCAATGTAGTGAGAGTGACCAATGTAGTGAGAGAGACCTACAATGTAGTGAGAGTGACCTCCAATGTAGTGAGAGTGACCAATGAAGTGAGAGTGACCAATGCAGTGAGAGTGACCTCCAATGTAGTGAGAGTGACCAATGTAGTGAGAGTGACCACCAATGTAGTGAGAGTGACCTCCAATGTAGTGAGAGTGACCAATGTAGTGAGAGTGACCTCCAATGTAGTGAGAGTGACCTCCAATGTAGTGAGACTGACCAATGTAGTGAGAGTGACCTCCAATGTAATGAGTTACCAATGTAGTGAGAGTCACCTCCAATGTACTGAGAGTGACCTCCAATGTAGTGAGAGTGAACACCAATGTAGTGAGAGTGATCTCCATTGTAGTGAGAGTGACCTCCAATGTAGAGAGAGTGACCAATGTAGTGAGAGTGACCTCCAATGTAGTGAGAGTCACCAGCGTAGTGAGAGTGACGTCCAATGTAGTGAGAGTGACCTCCAATGTAGTGAGAGTGACCTCCAATGTAGTGAGAGTGACCTCCAATGTATTGAAAGTGACCTCCAATGTAGTGAGAGTGACCTACAATGTAGTGAGAGTGACCTCCAATGTACAGAGAGTGACCAATGTAGTGAGAGTGACCTCTAATGTAGTGAGAGTGACCTCCAATGTAGTGCGAGTTACCTCCAATGCAGTGACAGTGAACAATGTAGTGAGAGTGACCAATGTAGAGAGAGTGACCTCCAATGTAGTGAGAGTGATCAATGTAGTGAGAGTGACCACCAATGTATTGAGAGTGACCTCCAATGTAGTGAGAGTGACCTCCAATGTAGTGAGAGTGACCTCCAATGTAGAGAGAGTGACCAATGTAGTGAGAGTGACCTCCAATGCAGTGAGAGTGACCTCCAATGTAGTGAGAGTGACCTCCAATGTAGGAAGAGTGAACAATGTAGTGAGGGTAACCTATAATTTAGTGAGAGTGACCAATGTAGTGAGAATGAACTCCAATGTAGTGAGAGTGACCTCCACTGTAGTGAGAGTGACCTCCAATGTAGCGAGAGTGACAATTGTAGTGTGAGTGACCAAGGTAGTGAGAGTGACCTCCAATGTAGTGAGAGTGACCTCCAGTGTAGTGAGAGTGACCAATATAGTGAGAGTGACCTCCAAAATAGTGAGAGTGACCAATGTAGTAAGAGTGACCTCCAATGTAGTGAGAGTGACCAATGTAGTGAGAGTGACCTCCAATGTAATGAGAGTGACCAATGTAGTGAGAGTGACCAATGTAGTGAGAGTGACCTCCAATGTAGTGAGAGTGACCAATGTAGTGAGAGTGACCTCCAATGTAGTAAGAGTTACCTCCAATGTAGTGAAAATGACCTCCAATGTAGTGAGAGTGATCTCCAATGTAGTGAGTGACCAATATAGTGAGAGTGACCAATGTAGTGAGAGTGACCTCCAATGAAGTGAGACTGACCGACAATGTAGTGAGAGTGACCAATGTAGTGAGAGTGACCAATGTAGCGAGAGTGACACCCAATGTAGTGAGAGTGACCTCCAATGTAGTGAGAGTGACCAATGTAGTGAGAGTGACCTCCTATGTAGTGAGAGTGACCAATTTAGTGAGGGTGACCAATGCAGTGAGAGTGACCTCCAATGTAGTGAGAGGGACCTCCAATGTAGTGAGAGTGACCAATGTAGTGAGAGTGACCAATGTAGTGAGAGTGACCTCCAATGTAGTGAGAGTGACCTCCAATGTAGTGAGAGTGACCTCCAATGTAGTGAGAGTGACCTCCAATGTAGTGTGAGTGACCAATGCAGTGAGAGAGACCTCCAATGTAGTGAGAGTGACCTCCAATGTAGTGAGAGTGAACAATGTAGTGAGAGTGACCTCCAATGTAGTGAGAGTGAACTCTAATGTAGAGAGAGTGACCTCCAATGTAGTGAGAGTGACCTCCAATGTAGAGAGAGTGACCTCCAATGTAGTGAGAGTGACCTCCAATGTAGAGAGAGTGACCAATGTAGTGAGAGTGACCTCCAATGCAGTGAGAGTGACCTCCAATGTAGTGAGAGTGACCTCCAATGTAGTAAGAGTGACCAATGTAGTGAGAGTAACCTATAATTTAGTGAGAGTGACCAATGTAGTGAGAATGAACACCAATGTAGTGAGAGTGACCTCCACTGTAGTGAGAGTGACCTCCAATGTAGCGAGAGTGACCAATGTAGTGTGAGTGACCAAGGTAGTGAGAGTGACCTCCAATGTAGTGAGAGTGACCTCCAGTGTAGTGAGAGTGACCAATATAGTGAGAGTGACCTCCAATATAGTGAGAATGACCAATGTAGTAAGAGTGACCTCCAATGTAGTGAGAGTGACCAATGTAGTGAGAGTGACCTCCAATGTAATGAGAGTGACCAATGTAGTGAGAGTGACCAATGTATTGAGAGTGACCTCCAATGTAGTAAGAGTTACCTCCAATGTAGTGAAAATGACCTCCAATGTAGTGAGAGTGATCTCCAATGTAGTGAGTGACGAATATAGTGAGAGTGACCAATGTAGTGAGAGTGACCTCCAATGTAGTGAGAATGACCGACAATGTAGTGAGAGTGACCAATGTAGTGAGAGTGACACCCAATGTAGTGAGAGTGACCTCCAATGTAGTGAGAGTGACCAATGTAGTGAGAGTGACCTCCTCTGTAGTGAGAGTGACCAATTTAGTGAGGGTGACCAATGCAGTGAGAGTGACCTCCAATGTAGTGAGAGGGACCTCCAATGTAGTGAGAGTGACCAATGTAGTGAGAGTGACCAATGGAGTGAGAGTGACCTCCAATGTAGTGAGAATGACCTCCAATGTAGTGAGAGCGACCTCCAATGTAGTGAGAGTGACCTCCAATGTAGTGAGAGTGACCAATGCAGTGAGAGAGACCTCCAATGTAGTGAGAGTGACCTCCAATGCAGTGAGAGTGAACAATGTAGTGAGAGTGACCTCCAATGTAGTGAGAGTGAACTCTAATGTAGAGAGAGTGACCTCCAATGTAGTGAGAGTGACCTCCAATGTAGAGAGAGTGACCTCCAATGTAGTAAGAGTGACCAATGTAGTGAGATTGACCTCCAATGTCATGCGAGTGACCAATGTAGTGAGAGTGACCACCAATGTAGTGAGAGTGACCTCCAATGTAGTGAGAGTGACCTCCAATGTAGTGAGAGTGACCTCCAATGTAGTGAGAGTGACCAATGTAGTGAGAGTGACCAAGGTAGTGAGAGTGACCTCCAATGTAGTGAGAGTGAAATCCAATGAAGTGAGAGTGACCAATATAGTGAGAGTGACCTCCAATATAGTGAGAGTGACCTCCAATGTAGTGAGAGTGACCAATATAGTGAGAGTGACCTCCAATATAGTGAGAGTGAGCAATGTAGTAAGAGTGACATCCAATGTAATGAGAGTGACCAATGTAGTGAGAGTGACCAATGTAGTGAGAGTGACCTCCAAAGAAGTGAGAGTGACCAATGTAGTGAGAGTGACCTCCAATGTAGTGAGAGTGACCTCCAATGTAGTGAGAGTGACCTCCAATGTAGTGAGAATGGCCGACAATGTAGTGAGAGTGACCAATGTAGTGAGAGTGACACCCAATGTAGTGAGAGTGACCTCCAATGTAGTGAGAGTGACCAATGTAGTGAGAGTGACCTCCTCTGTAGTGAGAGTGACCAATTTAGTGAGGGTGACCAATGCAGTGAGAGTGACCTCCAATGTAGTGAGAGGGACCTCCAATGTAGTGAGAGTGACCAATGTAGTGAGAGTGACCAATGTAGTGAGAGTGACCTCCAATGTAGTGAGAATGACCTCCAATGTAGTGAGAGCGACCTCCAATGTAGTGAGAGTGACCTCCAATGTAGTGAGAGTGACCAATGCAGTGAGAGAGACCTCCAATGTAGTGAGAGTGAGCAATGTAGTAAGAGTGACATCCAATGTAATGAGAGTGACCAATGTAGTGAGAGTGACCTCCAATGTAGTGAGAATGACCGACAATGTAGTGAGAGTGACCAATGTAGTGAGAGTGACACCCAATGTAGTGAGAGTGACCTCCAATGTAGTGAGAGTGACCAATGTAGTGAGAGTGACCTCCTCTGTAGTGAGAGTGACCAATTTAGTGAGGGTGACCAATGCAGTGAGAGTGACCTCCAATGTAGTGAGAGGGACCTCCAATGTAGTGAGAGTGACCAATGTAGTGAGAGTGACCAATGGAGTGAGAGTGACCTCCAATGTAGTGAGAATGACCTCCAATGTAGTGAGAGCGACCTCCAATGTAGTGAGAGTGACCTCCAATGTAGTGAGAGTGACCAATGCAGTGAGAGAGACCTCCAATGTAGTGAGAGTGACCTCCAATGCAGTGAGAGTGAACAATGTAGTGAGAGTGACCTCCAATGTAGTGAGAGTGAACTCTAATGTAGAGAGAGTGACCTCCAATGTAGTGAGAGTGACCTCCAATGTAGAGAGAGTGACCTCCAATGTAGTAAGAGTGACCAATGTAGTGAGATTGACCTCCAATGTCATGCGAGTGACCAATGTAGTGAGAGTGACCACCAATGTAGTGAGAGTGACCTCCAATGTAGTGAGAGTGACCTCCAATGTAGTGAGAGTGACCTCCAATGTAGTGAGAGTGACCAATGTAGTGAGAGTGACCAAGGTAGTGAGAGTGACCTCCAATGTAGTGAGAGTGAAATCCAATGAAGTGAGAGTGACCAATATAGTGAGAGTGACCTCCAATATAGTGAGAGTGACCTCCAATGTAGTGAGAGTGACCAATATAGTGAGAGTGACCTCCAATATAGTGAGAGTGAGCAATGTAGTAAGAGTGACATCCAATGTAATGAGAGTGACCAATGTAGTGAGAGTGACCAATGTAGTGAGAGTGACCTCCAAAGAAGTGAGAGTGACCAATGTAGTGAGAGTGACCTCCAATGTAGTGAGAGTGACCTCCAATGTAGTGAGAATGGCCGACAATGTAGTGAGAGTGACCAATGTAGTGAGAGTGACACCCAATGTAGTGAGAGTGACCTCCAATGTAGTGAGAGTGACCAATGTAGTGAGAGTGACCTCCTCTGTAGTGAGAGTGACCAATTTAGTGAGGGTGACCAATGCAGTGAGAGTGACCTCCAATGTAGTGAGAGGGACCTCCAATGTAGTGAGAGTGACCAATGTAGTGAGAGTGACCAATATAGTGAGAGTGACCTCCAATGTAGTGAGAATGACCTCCAATGTAGTGAGAGCGACCTCCAATGTAGTGAGAGTGACCTCCAATGTAGTGAGAGTGACCAATGCAGTGAGAGAGACCTCCAATGTAGTGAGAGTGACCTCCAATGTAGTGAGAGTGAACAATGTAGTGAGAGTGACCTCCAATGTAGTGAGAGTGAACTCTAATGTAGAGAGAGTGACCTCCAATGTAGTGAGGGTGACCTCCAATGTAGAGAGAGTGACCTCCAATGTAGTAAGAGTGACCAATGTAGTGAGATTGACCTCCAATGTCGTGCGAGTGACCAATGTAGTGAGAGTGACCACCAATGTAGTGAGAGTGACCTCCAATGAAGTGAGAGTGACCTCCAATGTAGTGAGAGTGACCTCCAATGTAGTGAGAGTGACCAATGTAGTGAGAGTGACCAAGGTAGTGAGAGTGACCTCCAATGTAGTGAGAGTGACCTCCAATGAAGTGAGAGTGACCAATATAGTGAGAGTTACCTCCAATATAGTGAGAGTGACCTCCAATGTAGTGAGAGTGACCAATATAGTGAGAGTGACCTCCAATATAGTGAGAGTGAGCAATGTAGTAAGAGTGACATCCAATGTAATGAGAGTGACCAATGTAGTGAGAGTGACCAATGTAGTGAGAGTGACCTCCAAAGAAGTGAGAGTGACCAATGTAGTGAGAGTGACCTCCAATGTAGTGAGAGTGACCTCCAATGTAGTGAGAGTGACCAATATAGTGAGAGTGACCTCCAATATAGTGACAGTGACCAATGTAGTAAGAGTGACATCCAATGTAATGAGAGAGACCAATGTAGTGAGAGTGACCAATGTAGTGAGAGTGACCTCCAATGTAGTGAGAGTGACCAATGTAGTGAGAGTGACCTGCAATGTAGTAAGAGTTACCTCCAATGTAGTGAGAATGACCTCCAATGTAGTGAGAGTGATCTCCAATGTCGTGAGTGTCCAATATAGTGAGAGTGACCAATGTAGTGAGAGTGACCTCCAATGTAGTGAGAGTGACCGACAATGTAGTGAGAGTGACTAATGTAGTGAGAGTGACCAATGTAGTGAGAGTGACCTCCAATGTAGTGAGAGTGACCTCCAAGTTAGTGAGAGTGACCAATGTAGTGAGACTGGCCTCCTATGTAGTTAGAGTGACCAATTTAGTGAGGGTGACCAATGCAGTGAGAGTGACCTCCAATGTAGTGAGAGTGACCTCCAATGTAGTGAGAGTGACCTCCAATGTAGTGAGAGTGACCAATGCAGTGAGAGAGACCTCCAATGTAGTGAGAGTGACCTCCAATGTAGTGAGAGTGACATGCAATGTAGTGAGAGTGACCTCCAATGTAGTGAGAGTGACCTCCAATGTAGAGAGAGTGACCTCCAATGTAGAGAGAGTGACCTCCAATGTAGAGAGAGCGACCTCCAATGAAGTAAAAGTGACCTCCAATGTAGAGAGAGTGACCTCCAATGTAGTAAGAGTGACCAATGTAGTGAGATTGAACTCCAATGTAGTGAGAGTGACCAATGTAGTGCGAGTGACCGCCAATGTAGAGAGAGAGACCTCCAATGTAGTGAGAGTGACCAATGTAGTGAGAGTGACCAATATAGTGAGAGAGACCTACAATGTAGTGAGAGTGACCTCCAATTTAGTGAGAGTGACCAATGTAGTGAGAGTGACCAATGTAGTGAGAGTGACCTCCAATGTAGTGAGAGTGACCAATGTAGTGAGAGTGACCACCAATGTAGTGAGAGTGACCTCCAATGTAGTGAGAGTGACCAATGTAGTGAGAGTGACCTCCAATGTAGTGAGAGTGACGTCCAATGTAGTGAGACTGACCAATGTAGTGAGAGTGACCACCAATGTAGTGAGAGTGCCCTCCAATGTAATGAGTGACCAATGTAGTGAGAGTGACCTCCAATGTAGTGAGAGTGACCTCCAATGTAGTGAGAGTGACCTCCAATGTAGTGAGAGTGATCTCCATTGTAGTGAGAGTGACCTCCAATGTAGAGAGAGTGACCAATGTAGTGAGAGTGACCTCCAATGTAGTGAGAGTGACCAAAGTGGTGAGAGTGACGTCCAATGTAGTGAGAGTGACCTCCAATGTAGCGAGAGTGACCTCCAATGTAGTGAGAGTGACCTCCAATGTATTGAGAGTGAACTCCAATGAAGTGAGAGTGACCTCCAATGCAGTGAGAGTGATCTCCAATGTAGAGAGAGTGACCAATGTAGTGAGAGTGACCTCTAATGTAGTGAGAGTGACCTCCAATGTAGTGCGAGTTACCTCCAATGCAGTGAGAGTGAACAATGTAGTGAGAGTGACCAATGTAGTGAGAGTGACCTCCAATGTAGTGAGAGTGACCTCCAATGTAGTGAGAGTGATCTCCATTGTAGTGAGAGTGACCTCCAATGTAGAGAGAGTGACCAGTGTAGTTAGAGTGACCTCCAATGTAGTGAGAGTGACCAACGTAGTGAGAGTGACTTCCAATGTAGTGAGAGTGACCTCCAATGTAGTGAGAGTGACCTCCAATGTAGTGAGAGTGACCTCCAATGTATTGAGAGTGACCTCCAATGTAGTGAGAGTGACCTCCAATGTAGAGAGAGTGACCAATGTAGTGAGAGAGACCTCTAATATAGTGAGAGTGACCTACAATGTAGTGCGAGTTACCTCCAATGCAGTGAGAGTGAACAATGTAGTGAGAGTGACCAATGTAGAGAGAGTGACCTCCAATGTAGTGAGAGTGACCAATGTAGTGAGAGTGACCTCCAATGTAGTGAGAGTGAACAATGTCGTGAGTGACCAATAAAGTGAGAGTGACCAATGTAGTGAGAGTGACCTCCAAAGTAGTGAGAGTGACCGACAATGTAGTGAGAGTGACCAATGTAGTGAGAGTGACCAATGTAGTGAGAGTGACCTCCAATGTAGTGAGAGTGACCTCCAAGGTAGTGAGAGTGACCAATGTAGTGAGAGTGACCTCCAATGTAGTGAGAGTGACCAATTTAGTGAGGGTGACCAATGCAGTGAGCGTGACCTCCAATGTAGTGAGAGTGACTTCCAATGTAGTGAGAGTGACCAATGTAGTTAGAGTGACCAATGTAGTGAGAGTGACCTCCAATGTAGTGAGAGTGACCTCCAAGGTAGTGAGAGTGACCAATGCAGTGAGAGAGACCTCCAATGTAGAGAGAGTGACCTCCAAAGTAGTGAGAGTGACCTCCAATGTAGAGAGAGTGACCTCCAATGTAGTAAGAGTGACCAATGTAGTGAGATTGACCTCTAATGTAGTGAGAGTGACCAATGTAGTGAGAGTGACCTCCAATGTAGAGAGATTGACCTCCAATGTAGTGAGAGTGACCAATGTAGTGAGAGTGACCTCCAATGTAGTGAGAGTGACCAATGTAGTGAGAGTGACGTCCAATGTAGTGAGAGTGACCTACAATGTAGTGAGAATGACTTCCAATGTAGTGAGAGTGACCTCCAATGTAGTGAGTGACCAATGTAGTGAGAGTGACCAATGTAGTGAGAGAGAACTACAATGTAGTGAGAGTGACCTCCAATGTAGTGAGAGTGACCAATGTAGTGAGAGTGACCAATGTAGTGAGAGTGACCTCCAATGTAGTGAGAATGACCTCCAATGTAATGAGACTGACCTCCAATGTAGTGAGAGTGATCTCCAATGTAGTGAGTGACCAATGTAGTGAGAGTGAGCAATGTAGTGAGAGAGACCTACAATGTAGTGAGAGTGACCTCCAATGTAGTGAGAGTGACCTCCAATGTAGTGAGAGTGACCAATGTAGTGAGAGTGACCAATGTAGTGAGAGTGACCTCCAATGTAGTGAGAATGACCTCCAATGTAGTGAGAGTGACCTCCAATGTAGTGAGAGTGACCTCCAATGTAGTGAGTGACCAATGTAGTGAGAGTGACCAATGTAGTGAGAGAGATCTACAATGTAGTGAGAGTGACCTACAATGTAGTGAGAGTGACCGCCAATGTAGTGAGAGTGACCAATGTAGTGAGAGTAACCTATAACTTAGTGAGAGTGACCAATGTAGAGAGAGTGACCACCAACGTAGTGAGAGTGACCTCCAATGTAGTGAGAGAGACCTCCAATGTAGTGAGAGTGACCTCCAATGTAGTGAGAGTGACCTCCAATGTAGTGAGAGTGACCAATGTAGCGAGAGTGACCTCCAATGTAGTGAGAGTGACCTCCAATGTAGTGAGAGTGACCAATATAGTGAGAGTGACCAATGTAGTAAGAGTGACCTCCAATGTAATGAGAGCGACCAATGTAGTGAGAGTGACCTCCAATGTAATGAGAGTGACCAATATAGTGAGAGTGAACAATGTAGTGAGAGTGACCGTCAATGTAGTGAGAATGACCAATGTAATGAGAGTGACCTCCAATGTAGTGAGAGTTACCTCCAATGTAGTGAGAATGACCTCCAATGTAGTGAGAGTGATCTCCAATGCAGTGAGTGACCAATATAGTGAGAGTGACCAATGTAGTGAGAGTGACCTCCAATGTAGTGAGAGTGACCGACAATGTAGTGAGAGCGACTAATGTAGTGAGAGTGACCAATGTAGTGAGAGTGACCTCCAATGTAGTGAGAGTGACCTCGAATGTAGTGAGAGTGACCAATGTAGTGAGAGTGACCTCCTATGTAGTGAGAGTGACCAATTTAGTGAGGGTGACCAATGCAGTGAGAGTGACCTCCAATGCAGTGAGAGCGACCTCCATTGTAGTGAGAGTGACCAATGTAGTGAGGGTGACCAATGTAGTGAGATTCACCAATGTAGTGAGATTCACCAATGTAGTGAGAGTGACCTCCAATGTAGTGAGAGTGACCTCCAATGTAGTGAGAGTGACCAATGAAGTGAGAGAGACCTGCAATGTAGTGAGAGTGACCTCCAATGTAGTGAGAGTGAACAATGTAGTGAGAGTGACCTCCAATGTAGTGAGAGTGACCAATGTAGTGAGAGTGATCAATATAGTGAGAGTGACCTCCAATGTAGTGAGAATGACCTCCAATGTAGTGAGAGTGACCTCCAATGTAGTGAGAGTGACCTCCAATGTAGTGAGTGACCAATATAGTGAGAGTGACCAATTTAGTGAGAGAGACCTACAATGTAGTGAGAGTGACCTCCAATGTACTGAGAGTGACCTCCAATGTAGTGAGAGTGACCAATGTAGTGAGAGTGACCAATGTAGTGAGAGTGACCTCCAATGTAGTGAGAGTGACCTCCAATGTAGTGAGAGTGACCAATGTAGTGAGAGTGACCAAGGTAGTGAGAGTGACCTCCAATGTAGTGAGAGTGACCTCCAATGTAGTGAGAGTGACCAATATAGTGAGAGTGACCTCCAATATAGTGAGAGTGACCAATGTAGTAAGAGTGACCTCCAATGTAATGAGAGTGACCAATGTAGTGAGAGTGACCTCCAATGTAATGAGAGTGACCAATGTAGTGAGAGTGACCAATGTAGTGAGAGTGACCGCCAATGTAGTGAGAGTGACCAATGTAATGAGAGTGACCTCCAATGTAGTAAGAGTTACCTCCAATGTAGTGAGAATGACCTCCAATGTAGTGAGAGTGATCTCCAATGTAGTGAGTGACCAATATAGTGAGAGTGACCAATGTAGTGAGAGTGACCTCCAATGTAGTGAGAGTGACCGACAATGTAGTGAGAGTGACCAATGTAGTGAGAGTGACCAATGTAGTGAGAGTGACTTCCAATGTAGTGAGAGTGACCTCCAATGTAGTGAGAGTGACCAATGTAGTGAGAGTGACCTCCTATGTAGTGAGAGTGACCAATTTAGTGAGGGTGACCAATGCAGTGAGAGTGACCTCCAATGTAGTGAGAGCGACCTCCAATGTAGTGAGAGTGACCAATGTAGTGAGAGAGACCAATGTAGTGAGATTCACCAATGTAGTGAGAGTGACCTCCAATGTAGTGAGAGTGACATCCAATGTAGTGAGAGTGACCTCCAATGTAGTGAGAGTGACCAATGCAGTGAGAGAGACCTCCAATGTAGTGAGAGTGACCCGCAATGTAGTGAGAGTGAACAATGTAGTGAGAGTGACCTCCAATGTAGTGAGAGTGACCAATGTAGTGAGAGTGACCAATGTCGTGAGAGTGACCTCCAATGTAGTGAGAATGACCTCCAATGTAATGAGAGTGACCTCCAATGTACTGAGAGTGACCTCCAATGTAGTGAGTGACCAATGTAGTGAGAGTGACCAATGTAGTGAGAGAGACCTACAATGTAGTGAGAGTGACCTCCAATGTAGTGAGAGTGACCTCCAATGTAGTGAGAGTGACCAATGTAGTGAGAGTGACCTCCAATGTAGTGAGAATGACCTCCAATGTAGTGAGAGTGACCTCCAATGTAGTGAGAGTGACCTCCAATGTAGTGAGTGACCAATGTAGTGAGAGTGACCAATGTAGTGAGAAAGATCTGCAATGTAGTGAGAGTGACCTACAATGTGGTGAGAGTGACCGCCAATGTAGTGAGAGTGACCAATGTAGTGAGAGTAACCTATAACTTAGTGAGAGTGACCAATGTAGAGAGAGTGACCACCAACGTAGTGAGAGTGACCTCCAATGTAGTGAGAGTGACCTCCAATGTAGTGAGAGTGACCTCCAATGTAGTGAGATTGACCAATGTAGTGAGAGTGACCAAAGTAGTGAGAGTGACCTCCAATGTAGTGAGAGTGACCTCCAATGTAGTGAGAGTGACCAATATAGTGAGAGTGACCTCCAATATAGTGAGAGTGACCAATGTAGTGAGAGTAACCTATAATTTAGTGAGGGTGACCAATGTAGTGAGAATGAACACCAATGTAGTGAGAGTGACCTCCACTGTAGTGAGAGTGACCTCCAATGTAGCGAGAGTGACCAATGTAGTGTGAGTGACCAAGGTAGTGAGAGTGACCTCCAATGTAGTGAGAGTGACCTCCAGTGTAGTGAGAGTGACCAATATAGTGAGAGTGACCAATGTAGTAAGAGTGACCTCCAATGTAGTGAGAGTGACCAATGTAGTGAGAGTGACCTCCAATGTAATGAGAGTGACCAATGTAGTGAGAGTGACCAATGTAGTGAGAGTGACCTCCAATGTAGTGAGAGTGACCAATGTAGTGAGAGTGACCTCCAATGTAGTAAGGGTTACCTCCAATGTAGTGAAAATGACCTCCAATGTAGTGAGAGTGACCTCCAATGTAGTGAGAATGACCGACAATGTAGTGAGAGTGACCAATGTAGTGAGAGTGACCAATGTAGTGAGAGTGACACCCAATGTAGTGAGAGTGACCTCCAATGTAGTGAGAGTGACCAATGTAGTGAGAGTGACCTCCTCTGTAGTGAGAGTGACCAATTTAGTGAGGGTGACCAATGCAGTGAGAGTGACCTCCAATGTAGTGAGAGGGGCATCCAATGTAGTGAGAGTGCCCAATGTAGTGAGAGTGACCAATGTAGTGAGAGTGACCTCCAATGTAGTGAGAGTGACCTCCAATGTAGTGAGAGTGACCTCCAATGTAGTGAGAGTGACCAATGCAGTGAGAGAGACTTCCAATGTAGTGAGAGTGACCTCCAACGTAGTGAGAGTGAACAATGTAGTGAGAGTGACCTCCAATGTAGTGAGAGTGAACTCTAATGTAGAGAGAGTGACCTCCAATGTAGTGAGAGTGACCTCCAATGTAGAGAGAGTGACCTCCAATGTAGTAAGTGTGACCAATGTAGTGAGATTGACCTCCAATGTCGTGAGAGTGACCAATGTAGTGAGAGTGACCACCAATGTAGTGAGAATGACCTCCAATGTAGTGAGAGTGACCTCCAATGTAGTGAGAGTGACCTCCAATGTAGTGAGAGTGACCAATGTAGTGAGAGTGACCAAGGTAGTGAGAGTGACCTCCAATGTAGTGAGAGTGACCTCCAATGAAGTGAGAGTGACCAATATAGTCAGAGTGACCTCCAATATAGTGAGAGTGACCTCCAATGTAGTGAGAGTGACCAATATAGTGAGAGTGACCTCCAATATAGTGAGAGTGAGCAATGTAGTAAGAGTGACATCCAATGTAATGAGAGTGACCAATGTAGTGAGAGTGACCAATGTAGTGAGAGTGACCTCCAATGTAGTGAGAGTGACCAATGTAGTGAGAGTGACCAAGGTAGTGAGAGTGACCTCCAATGTAGTGAGAGTGACCTCCAATGAAGTGAGAGTGACCAATATAGTGAGAGTGACCTCCAATATAGTGAGAGTGACCTCCAATGTAGTGAGAGTGACCAATATAGTGAGAGTGACCTCCAATATAGTGAGAGTGAGCAATGTAGTAAGAGTGACATCCAATGTAATGAGAGTGACCAATGTAGTGAGAGTGACCAATGTAGTGAGAGTGACCTCCAAAGTAGTGAGAGTGACCAATGTAGTGAGAGTGACCTCCAATGTAGTGAGAGTGACCTCCAATGTAGTGAGAGTGACCAATATAGTGAGAGTGACCTCCAATATAGTGACAGTGACCAATGTAGTAAGAGTGACATCCAATGTAATGAGAGTGACCAATGTAGTGAGAGTGACCAATGTAGTGAGAGTGACCTCCAATGTAGTGAGAGTGACCAATGTAGTGAGAGTGAAAAATGTAGTGAGAGTGACCTCCAATGTAGTGAGAATGACCTCCAATGTAGTGAGAGTGACCTCCAATGTAGTGAGAGTGACCTCCAATGTAGTGAGTGACCAATGTCGTGAGAGTGACCAATATAGTGAGAGAGATCTACAATGTAGTGAGAGTGACCTACAATGTGGTGAGAGTGACCGCCAATGTAGTGAGAGTGACCAATGTAGTGAGAGTAACCTATAACTTAGTGAGAGTGACCAATGCAGAGAGAGTGACCACCAACGTAGTGAGAGTGACCTCCAATGTAGTGAGAGTGACCTCCAATGTAGTGAGAGTGACCTCCAATGTAGTGAGATTGACCAATGTAGTGAGAGTGACCAAGGTAGTGAGAGTGACCAATGTAGTGAGAGTGACACCCAATGTAGTGAGAGTGACCTCCAATGTAGTGAGAGTGACCAATGTAGTGAGAGTGACCTCCTCTGTAGTGAGAGTGACCAATTTAGTGAGGGTGACCAATGCAGTGAGAGTGACCTCCAATGTAGTGAGAGGGGCATCCAATGTAGTGAGAGTGACCAATGTAGTGAGAGTGACCAATGTAGTGAGAGTGACCTCCAATGTAGTGAGAGTGACCTCCAATGTAGTGAGAGTAACCTCCAATGTAGTGAGAGTGACCTCCAATGTAGTGAGAGTGACCAATGCAGTGAGAGAGACCTCCAATGTAGTGAGAGTGACCTCCAATGTAGTGAGAGTGAACAATGTAGTGAGAGTGACCTCCAATGTAGTGAGAGTGAACTCTAATGTAGAGAGAGTGACCTCCAATGTAGTGAGAGTGACCTCCAATGTAGAGAGAGTGACCTCCAATGTAGTAAGAGTGACCAATGTAGTGAGATTGACCTCCAATGTCGTGAGAGTGACCAATGTAGTGAGAGTGACCACCAATGTAGTGAGAGTGACCTCCAATGTAGTGAGAGTGACCTCCAATGTAGTGAGAGTGACCTCCAATGTAGTGAGAGTGACCAATGTAGTGAGAGTGACCAAGGTAGTGAGAGTGACCTCCAATGTAGTGAGAGTGACCTCCAATGAAGTGAGAGTGACCAATATAGTGAGAGTGACCTCCAATATAGTGGGAGTGACCTCCAATGTAGTGAGAGTGAACAATATAGTGAGATTGACCTCCAATATAGTGAGAGTGAGCAATGTAGTAAGAGTGACATCCAATGTAATGAGAGTGACCAATGTAGTGAGAGTGACCAATGTAGTGAGAGTGACCTCCAAAGTAGTGAGAGTGACCAATGTAGTGAGAGTGACCTCCAATGTAGTGAGAGTGACCTCCAATGTAGTGAGAGTGACCAATATAGTGAGAGTGACCTCCAATATAGTGACAGTGACCAATGTAGTAAGAGTGACATCCAATGTAATGAGAGTGACCAATGTAGTGAGAGTGACCAATGTAGTGAGAGTGACCTCCAATGTAGTGAGAGTGACCAATGTAGTGAGAGTGATCTCCAATGTAGTAAGAGTTACCTCCAATGTAGTGAGAATGACCTCCAATGTAGTGAGAGTGATCTCCAATGTAGTGAGTGACCAATATAGTGAGAGTGACCAATGTAGTGAGAGTGACCTCCAATGTAGTGAGAGTGACCGAAAATGTAGTGAGAGTGACTAATGTAGTGAGAGTGACCAATGTAGTGAGAGTGACCTCCAATGTAGTGAGAGTGACCTCCAAGTTAGTGAGAGTGACCAATGTAGTGAGAGTGACCTCCAATGTAGTTAGAGTGACCAATTTAGTGAGGGTGACCAATGCAGTGAGAGTGACCTCCAATGTAGTGAGAGTGACCTCCAATGTAGTGAGAGTGACCTCCAATGTAGTGAGAGTGACCAATGCATTGAGAGAGACCTCCAATGTAGTGAGAGTGACCTCCAATGTAGTGAGAGTGACCTGCAATGTAGTGAGAGTGACCTCCAATGCAGTGAGAGTGACCTCCAATGTAGAGAGAGTGACCTCCAATGTAGAGAGAGTGACCTCCAATGAAGTAAGAGTGACCTCCAATGTTGAGAGAGTGACCTCCAATGTAGTAAGAGTGACCAATGTAGTGAGATTGAACACCAATGTAGTGAGAGTGACCAATGTAGTGAGAGTGACCGCCAATGTAGAGAGAGTGACCTCCAATGTAGTGAGAGTGACCAATGTAGTGAGAGTGACCAATATAGTGAGAGAGACCTACAATGTAGTGAGAGTGACCTCCAATGTAGTGAGAGTGACCAATATAGTGAGAGTGACCAATGTAGTGAGAGTGACCTCCAATGTAGTGAGAATGACCTCCAATGTAGTGAGAGTGACCTCCAATGTAGTGAGAGTGACCTCCAATGTAGTGAGTGACCAATGTAGTGAGAGTGACCAATGTAGTGAGAGAGATCTACAATGTAGTGAGAGTGACCTACAATGTGGTGAGAGTGACCGCCAATGTAGTGAGAGTGACCAATGTAGTGAGAGTAACCTATAACTTAGTGAGAGTGACCAATGTAGAGAGAGTGACCACCAACGTAGTGAGAGTGACCTCCAATGTAGTGAGAGTGACCTCCAATGTAGTGAGAGTGACCTCCAATGTAGTGAGATTGACCAATGTAGTGAGAGTGACCAAGGTAGTGAGAGTGACCTCCAATGTAGTGAGAGTGACCTCCAATGTAGTGAGAGTGACCAATATAGTGAGAGTGACCTCCAATATAGTGAGAGTGACCAATGTAGTGAGAGTAACCTATAATTTAGTGAGGGTGACCAATGCAGTGAGAATCAACACCAATGTAGTGAGAGTGACCTCCACTGTAGTGAGAGTGACCTCCAATGTAGCGAGAGTGACCAATGTAGTGTGAGTGACCAAGGTAGTGAGAGTGACCTCCAATGTAGTGAGAGTGACCTCCAGTGTAGTGAGAGTGACCAATATAGTGAGAGTGACCTCCAATATAGTGAGAGTGACCAATGTAGTAAGAGTGACCTCCAATGTAGTGAGAGTGACCAATGTAGTGAGAGTGACCAATGTAGTGAGAGTGACCTCCAATGTAGTGAGAATGACCTCCAATGTAGTGAGAGTGACCTCCAATGTAGTGAGAGTGACCTCCAATGTAGTGAGTGACCAATGTCGTGAGAGTGACCAATATAGTGAGAGAGATCTACAATGTAGTGAGAGTGACCTACAATGTGGTGAGAGTGACCGCCAATGTAGTGAGAGTGACCAATGTAGTGAGAGTAACCTATAACTTAGTGAGAGTGACCAATGCAGAGAGAGTGACCACCAACGTAGTGAGAGTGACCTCCAATGTAGTGAGAGTGACCTCCAATGTAGTGAGAGTGACCTCCAATGTAGTGAGATTGACCAATGTAGTGAGAGTGACCAAGGTAGTGAGAGTGACCAATGTAGTGAGAGTGACACCCAATGTCGTGAGAGTGACCTCCAATGTAGTGAGAGTGACCAATGTAGTGAGAGTGACCTCCTCTGTAGTGAGAGTGACCAATTTAGTGAGGGTGACCAATGCAGTGAGAGTGACCTCCAATGTAGTGAGAGGGGCATCCAATGTAGTGAGAGTGACCAATGTAGTGAGAGTGACCAATGTAGTGAGAGTGACCTCCAATGTAGTGAGAGTGACCTCCAATGTAGTGAGAGTAACCTCCAATGTAGTGAGAGTGACCTCCAATGTAGTGAGAGTGACCAATGCAGTGAGAGAGACCTCCAATGTACTGAGAGTGACCTCCAATGTAGTGAGAGTGAACAATGTAGTGAGAGTGACCTCCAATGTAGTGAGAGTGAACTCTAATGTAGAGAGAGTGACCTCCAATGTAGTGAGAGTGACCTCCAATGTAGAGAGAGTGACCTCCAATGTAGTAAGAGTGACCAATGTAGTGAGATTGACCTCCAATGTCGTGAGAGTGACCAATGTAGTGAGAGTGACCACCAATGTAGTGAGAGTGACCTCCAATGTAGTGAGAGTGACCTCCAATGTAGTGAGAGTGACCAATGTAGTGAGAGTGACCAAGGTAGTGAGAGTGACCTCCAATGTAGTGAGAGTGACCTCCAATGAAGTGAGAGTGACCAATATAGTGAGAGTGACCTCCAATATAGTGGGAGTGACCTCCAATGTAGTGAGAGTGAACAATATAGTGAGATTGACCTCCAATATAGTGAGAGTGAGCAATGTAGTAAGAGTGACATCCAATGTAATGAGAGTGACCAATGTAGTGAGAGTGACCAATGTAGTGAGAGTGACCTCCAAAGTAGTGAGAGTGACCAATGTAGTGAGAGTGACCTCCAATGTAGTGAGAGTGACCTCCAATGTAGTGAGAGTGACCAATATAGTGAGAGTGACCTCCAATATAGTGACAGTGACCAATGTAGTAAGAGTGACATCCAATGTAATGAGAGTGACCAATGTAGTGAGAGTGACCAATGTAGTGAGAGTGACCTCCAATGTAGTGAGAGTGACCAATGTAGTGAGAGTGATCTCCAATGTAGTAAGAGTTACCTCCAATGTAGTGAGAATGACCTCCAATGTAGTGAGAGTGATCTCCAATGTAGTGAGTGACCAATATAGTGAGAGTGACCAATGTAGTGAGAGTGACCTCCAATGTAGTGAGAGTGACCGACAATGTAGTGAGAGTGACTAATGTAGTGAGAGTGACCAATGTAGTGAGAGTGACCTCCAATGTAGTGAGAGTGACCTCCAAGTTAGTGAGAGTGACCAATGTAGTGAGAGTGACCTCCTATGTAGTTAGAGTGACCAATTTAGTGAGGGTGACCAATGCAGTGAGAGTGACCTCCAATGTAGTGAGAGTGACCTCCAATGTAGTGAGAGTGACCTCCAATGTAGTGAGAGTGACCAATGCAGTGAGAGAGACCTCCAATGTAGTGAGAGTGACCTCCAATGTAGTGAGAGTGACCTGCAATGTAGTGAGAGTGACCTCCAATGCAGTGAAAGTGACCTCCAATGTAGAGAGAGTGACCTCCAATGTAGAGAGAGTGACCTCCAATGAAGTAAGAGTGACCTCCAATGTTGAGAGAGTGACCTCCAATGTAGTAAGAGTGACCAATGTAGTGAGATTGAACACCAATGTAGTGAGAGTGACCAATGTAGTGAGAGTGACCGCCAATGTAGAGAGAGTGACCTCCAATGTAGTGAGAGTGACCAATGTAGTGAGAGTGACCAATATAGTGAGAGAGACCTACAATGTAGTGAGAGTGACCTCCAATGTAGTGAGAGTGACCAATATAGTGAGAGTGACCAATGTAGTGAGAGTGACCTCCAATGTAGTGAGAATGACCTCCAATGTAGTGAGAGTGACCTCCAATGTAGTGAGAGTGACCTCCAATGTAGTGAGTGACCAATGTAGTGAGAGTGACCAATGTAGTGAGAGAGATCTACAATGTAGTGAGAGTGACCTACAATGTGGTGAGAGTGACCGCCAATGTAGTGAGAGTGACCAATGTAGTGAGAGTAACCTATAACTTAGTGAGAGTGACCAATGTAGAGAGAGTGACCACCAACGTAGTGAGAGTGACCTCCAATGTAGTGAGAGTGACCTCCAATGTAGTGAGAGTGACCTCCCATGTAGTGAGATTGACCAATGTAGTGAGAGTGACCAAGGTAGTGAGAGTGACCTCCAATGTAGTGAGAGTGACCTCCAATGTAGTGAGAGTGACCAATATAGTGAGAGTGACCTCCAATATAGTGAGAGTGACCAATGTAGTGAGAGTAACCTATAATTTAGTGAGGGTGACCAATGCAGTGAGAATCAACACCAATGTAGTGAGAGTGACCTCCACTGTAGTGAGAGTGACCTCCAATGTAGCGAGAGTGACCAATGTAGTGTGAGTGACCAAGGTAGTGAGAGTGACCTCCAATGTAGTGAGAGTGACCTCCAGTGTAGTGAGAGTGACCAATATAGTGAGAGTGACCTCCAATATAGTGAGAGTGACCAATGTAGTAAGAGTGACCTCCAATGTAGTGAGAGTGACCAATGTAGTGAGAGTGACCTCCAATGTAATGAGAGTGACCAATGTAGTGAGAGTGACCAATGTAGTGAGAGTGACCTCCAACGTAGTGAGAGTGACCAATGTAGTGAGAGTGACCTCCAATGTAGTAAGGGTTACCTCCAATGTAGTGAAAATGACCTCCAATGTAGTGAGAGTGACCTCCAATGTAGTGAGAATGACCGACAATGTAGTGAGAGTGACCAATGTAGTGAGAGTGACCAATGTAGTGAGAGTGACACCCAATGTAGTGAGAGTGACCTCCAATGTAGTGAGAGTGACCAATGTAGTGAGAGTGACCTCCTCTGTAGTGAGAGTGACCAATTTAGTGAGGGTGACCAATGCAGTGAGAGTGACCTCCAATGTAGTGAGAGGGGCATCCAATGTAGTGAGAGTGACCAATGTAGTGAGAGTGACCAATGTAGTGAGAGTGACCTCCAATGTAGTGAGAGTGACCTCCAATGTAGTGAGAGTGACCTCCAATGTAGTGAGAGTGACCTCCAATGTAGTGAGAGTGACCAATGCAGTGAGAGAGACTTCCAATGTAGTGAGAGTGACCTCCAACGTAGTGAGAGTGAACAATGTAGTGAGAGTGACCTCCAATGTAGTGAGAGTGAACTCTAATGTAGAGAGAGTGACCTCCAATGTAGTGAGAGTGACCTCCAATGTAGAGAGAGTGACCTCCAATGTAGTAAGAGTGACCAATGTAGTGAGATTGACCTCCAATGTCGTGAGAGTGACCAATGTAGTGAGAGTGACCACCAATGTAGTGAGAGTGACCTCCAATGTAGTGAGAGTGACCAATGTAGTGAGAGTGACCTCCAATGTAGTGAGAGTGACCTCCAATGTAGTGAGAGTGACCAATATAGTGAGAGTGACCTCCAATATAGTGACAGTGACCAATGTAGTAAGAGTGACATCCAATGTAATGAGAGTGACCAATGTAGTGAGAGTGACCAATGTCGTGAGAGTGACCTCCAATGTAGTGAGAGTGACCAATGTAGTGAGAGTGAAAAATGTAGTGAGAGTGACCTCCAATGTAGTGAGAATGACCTCCAATGTAGTGAGAGTGACCTCCAATGTAGTGAGAGTGACCTCCAATGTAGTGAGTGACCAATGTCGTGAGAGTGACCAATATAGTGAGAGAGATCTACAATGTAGTGAGAGTGACCTACAATGTGGTGAGAGTGACCGCCAATGTAGTGAGAGTGACCAATGTAGTGAGAGTAACCTATAACTTAGTGAGAGTGACCAATGTAGAGAGAGTGACCACCAACGTAGTGAGAGTGACCTCCAATGTAGTGAGAGTGACCTCCAATGTAGTGAGAGTGACCTCCAATGTAGTGAGATTGACCAATGTAGTGAGAGTGACCAAGGTAGTGAGAGTGACCTCCAATGTAGTGAGAGTGACCTCCAATGAAGTGAGAGTGACCAATATAGTGAGAGTGACCTCCAATATAGTGAGAGTGACCTCCAATGTAGTGAGAGTGACCAATATAGTGAGAGTGACCTCCAATATAGTGAGAGTGAGCAATGTAGTAAGAGTGACATCCAATGTAATGAGAGTGACCAATGTAGTGAGAGTGACCAATGTAGTGAGAGTGACCTCCAAAGTAGTGAGAGTGACCAATGTAGTGAGAGTGACCTCCAATGTAGTGAGAGTGACCTCCAATGTAGTGAGAGTGACCAATATAGTGAGAGTGACCTCCAATATAGTGACAGTGACCAATGTAGTAAGAGTGACATCCAATGTAATGAGAGTGACCAATGTAGTGAGAGTGACCAATGTAGTGAGAGTGACCTCCAATGTAGTGAGAGTGACCAATGTAGTGAGAGTGAAAAATGTAGTGAGAGTGACCTCCAATGTAGTGAGAATGACCTCCAATGTAGTGAGAGTGACCTCCAATGTAGTGAGAGTGACCTCCAATGTAGTGAGTGACCAATGTCGTGAGAGTGACCAATATAGTGAGAGAGATCTACAATGTAGTGAGAGTGACCTACAATGTGGTGAGAGTGACCGCCAATGTAGTGAGAGTGACCAATGTAGTGAGAGTAACCTATAACTTAGTGAGAGTGACCAATGTAGAGAGAGTGACCACCAACGTAGTGAGAGTGACCTCCAATGTAGTGAGAGTGACCTCCAATGTAGTGAGAGTGACCTCCAATGTAGTGAGATTGACCAATGTAGTGAGAGTGACCAAGGTAGTGAGAGTGACCTCCAATGTAGTGAGAGTGACCTCCAGTGTAGTGAGAGTGACCAATATAGTGAGAGTGACCTCCAATATAGTGAGAGTGACCAATGTAGTAAGAGTGACCTCCAATGTAGTGAGAGTGACCAATGTAGTGAGAGTGACCTCCAATGTAATGAGAGTGACCAATGTAGTGAGAGTGACCAATGTAGTGAGAGTGACCTCCAATGTAGTGAGAGTGACCAATGTAGTGAGAGTGACCTCCAATGTTGTAAGGGTTACCTCCAATGTAGTGAAAATGACCTCCAATGTAGTGAGAGTGACCTCCAATGTAGTGAGAATGACCGACAATGTAGTGAGAGTGACCAATGTAGTGAGAGTGACCAATGTAGTGAGAGTGACACCCAATGTAGTGAGAGTGACCTCCAATGTAGTGAGAGTGACCAATGTAGTGAGAGTGACCTCCTCTGTAGAGAGAGTGACCAATTTAGTGAGGGTGACCAATGCAGTGAGAGTGACCTCCAATGTAGTGAGAGGGGCATCCAATGTAGTGAGAGTGACCAATGTAGTGAGAGTGACCAATGTAGTGAGAGTGACCTCCAATGTAGTGAGAGTGACCTCCAATGTAGTGAGAGTGACCTCCAATGTAGTGAGAGTGACCTCCAATGTAGTGAGAGTGACCAATGCAGTGAGAGAGACCTCCAATGTAGTGAGAGTGACCTCCAATGTAGTGAGAGTGAACAATGTAGTGAGAGTAACCTATAACTTAGTGAGAGTGACCAATGTAGAGAGAGTGACCACCAACGTAGTGAAAGTGACCTCCAATGTAGTGAGAGTGACCTCCAATGTATTGAGAGTGACCTCCAATGTAGTGAGATTGACCAATGTAGTGAGAGTGACCAAGGTAGTGAGAGTGACCTCCAATGTAGTGAGAGTGACCTCCAATGTAGTGAGAGTGACCAATATAGTGAGAGTGACCTCCAATATAGTGAGAGTGACCAATGTAGTGAGAGTAACCTATAATTTAGTGAGAGTGACCAATGTAGTGAGAATGAACTCCAATGTAGTGAGAGTGACCTCCACTGTAGTGAGAGTGACCTCCAATGTAGCGAGAGTGACCAATGTAGTGTGAGTGACCAAGGTAGTGAGAGTGACCTCCAATGTAGTGAGAGTGAGCTCCAGTGTAGTGAGAGTGACCAATATAGTGAGAGTGACCTCCAATATAGTGAGAGTGACCAATGTAGTAAGAGTGACCTCCAATGTAGTGAGAGTGACCAATGTAGTGAGAGTGACCTCCAATGTAATGAGAGTGACCAATGTAGTGAGAGTGACCAATGTAGTGAGAGTGACCTCCAATGTAGTGAGAGTGACCAATGTAGTGAGAGTGACCTCCAATGTTGTAAGGGTTACCTCCAATGTAGTGAAAATGACCTCCAATGTAGTGAGAGTGACCTCCAATGTAGTGAGAATGACCGACAATGTAGTGAGAGTGACCAATGTAGTGAGAGTGACCAATGTAGTGAGAGTGACACCCAATGTAGTGAGAGTGACCTCCAATGTAGTGAGAGTGACCAATGTAGTAAGAGTGACCTCCTCTGTAGTGAGAGTGACCAATTTAGTGAGGGTGACCAATGCAGTGAGAGTGACCTCCAATGTAGTGAGAGGGGCATCCAATGTAGTGAGAGTGACCAATGTAGTGAGAGTGACCAATGTAGTGAGAGTGACCTCCAATGTAGTGAGAGTGACCTCCAATGTAGTGAGAGTGACCTCCAATGTAGTGAGAGTGACCTCCAATGTAGTGAGAGTGACCAATGCAGTGAGAGAGACCTCCAATGTAGTGAGAGTGACCTCCAATGTAGTGAGAGTGAACAATGTAGTGAGAGTGACCTCCAATGTAGTGAGAGTGAACTCTAATGTAGAGAGAGTGACCTCCAATGTAGTGAGAGTGACCTCCAATGTAGAGAGAGTGACCTCCAATGTAGTAAGAGTGACCAATGTACTGAGATTGACCTCCAATGTCGTGAGAGTGACCAATGTAGTGAGAGTGACCACCAATGTAGTGAGAGTGACCTCCAATGTAGTGAGAGTGACCTCCAATGTAGTGAGAGTGACCTCCAATGTAGTGAGAGTGACCAATGTAGTGAGAGTGACCAAGGTAGTGAGAGTGACCTCCAATGTAGTGAGAGTGACCTCCAATGAAGTGAGAGTGACCAATATAGTGAGAGTGACCTCCAATATAGTGGGAGTGACCTCCAATGTAGTGAGAGTGAACAATATAGTGAGATTGACCTCCAATATAGTGAGAGTGAGCAATGTAGTAAGAGTGACATCCAATGTAATGAGAGTGACCAATGTAGTGAGAGTGACCAATGTAGTGAGAGTGACCTCCAAAGTAGTGAGAGTGACCAATGTAGTGAGAGTGACCTCCAATGTAGTGAGAGTGACCTCCAATGTAGTGAGAGTGACCAATATAGTGAGAGTGACCTCCAATATAGTGACAGTGACCAATGTAGTAAGAGTGACATCCAATGTAATGAGAGTGACCAATGTAGTGAGAGTGACCAATGTAGTGAGAGTGACCTCCAATGTAGTGAGAGTCACCAATGTAGTGAGAGTGATCTCCAATGTAGTAAGAGTTACCTCCAATGTAGTGAGAATGACCTCCAATGTAGTGAGAGTGATCTCCAATGTAGTGAGTGACCAATATAGTGAGAGGGACCAATGTAGTGAGAGTGACCTCCAATGTAGTGAGAGTGACCGACAATGTAGTGAGAGTGACTAATGTAGTGAGAGTGACCAATGTAGTGAGAGTGACCTCCAATGTAGTGAGAGTGACCTCCAAGTTAGTGAGAGTGACCAATGCAGTGAGAGTGACCTCCTATGTAGTTAGAGTGACCAATTTAGTGAGGGTGACCAATGCAGTGAGAGTGACCTCCAATGTAGTGAGAGTGACCTCCAATGTAGTGAGAGTGACCTCCAATGTAGTGAGAGTGACCAATGCAGTGAGAAAGACCTCCAATGTAGTGAGAGTGACCTCCAATGTAGTGAGAGTGACCTGCAATGTAGTGAGAGTGACCTCCAATGCAGTGAGAGTGACCTCCAATGTAGAGAGAGTGACCTCCAATGTAGAGAGGGTGACCTCCAATGAAGTAAGAGTGACCTCCAATGTTGAGAGAGTGACCTCCAATGTAGTAAGAGTGACCAATGTAGTGAGATTGAACACCAATGTAGTGAGAGTGACCAATGTAGTGAGAGTGACCGCCAATGTAGAGAGAGTGACCTCCAATGTAGTGAGAGTGACCAATGTAGTGAGAGTGACCAATATAGTGAGAGAGACCTACAATGTAGTGAGAGTGACCTCCAATGTAGTGAGAGTGACCAATATAGTGAGAGTGACCAATGTAGTGAGAGTGACCTCCAATGTAGTGAGAATTACCTCCAATGTAGTGAGAGTGACCTCAATGTAGTGAGAGTGACCTCCAATGTAGTGAGTGACCAATGTAGTGAGAGTGACCAATGTAGTGAGAGAGATCTACAATGTAGTGAGAGTGACCTACAATGTGGTGAGAGTGACTGCCAATGTAGTGAGAGTGACCAATGTAGTGAGAGTAACCTATAACTTAGTGAGAGTGACCAATGTAGAGAGAGTGACCACCAACGTAGTGAGAGTGACCTCCAATGTAGTGAGAGTGACCTCCAATGTAGTGAGAGTGACCTCCAATGTAGTGAGATTGACCAATGTAGTGAGAGTGACCAAGGTAGTGAGAGTGACCTCCAATGTAGTGAGAGTGACCTCCAATGTAGTGAGAGTGACCAATATAGTGAGAGTGACCTCCAATATAATGAGAGTGACCAATGTAGTGAGAGTAACCTATAATTTAGTGAGGGTGACCAATGTAGTGAGAATGAACACCAATGTAGTGAGAGTGACCTCCACTGTAGTGAGAGTGACCTCCAATGTAGCGAGAGTGACCAATGTAGTGTGAGTGACCAAGGTAGTGAGAGTGACCTCCAATGTAGTGAGAGTGACCTCCAGTGTAGTGAGAGTGACCAATATAGTGAGAGTGACCTCCAATATAGTGAGAGTGACCAATGTAGTAAGAGTGACCTCCAATGTAGTGAGAGTGACCAATGTAGTGAGAGTGACCTCCAATGTAATGAGAGTGACCAATGTAGTGAGAGTGACCAATGTAGTGAGAGTGACCTCCAACGTAGTGAGAGTGACCAATGTAGTGAGAGTGACCTCCAATGTAGTAAGGGTTACCTCCAATGTAGTGAAAATGACCTCCAATGTAGTGAGAGTGACCTCCAATGTAGTGAGAATGACCGACAATGTAGTGAGAGTGACCAATGTAGTGAGAGTGACCAATGTAGTGAGAGTGACACCCAATGTAGTGAGAGTGACCTCCAATGTAGTGAGAGTGACCAATGTAGTGAGAGTGACCTCCTCTGTAGTGAGAGTGACCAATTTAGTGAGGGTGACCAATGCAGTGAGAGTGACCTCCAATGTAGTGAGAGGGGCATCCAATGTAGTGAGAGTGACCAATGTAGTGAGAGTGACCAATGTAGTGAGAGTGACCTCCAATGTAGTGAGAGTGACCTCCAATGTAGTGAGAGTGACCTCCAATGTAGTGAGAGTGACCTCCAATGTAGTGAGAGTGACCAATGCAGTGAGAGAGACTTCCAATGTAGTGAGAGTGACCTCCAACGTAGTGAGAGTGAACAATGTAGTGAGAGTGACCTCCAATGTAGTGAGAGTGAACTCTAATGTAGAGAGAGTGACCTCCAATGTAGTGAGAGTGACCTCCAATGTAGAGAGAGTGACCTCCAATGTAGTAAGAGTGACCAATGTAGTGAGATTGACCTCCAATGTCGTGAGAGTGACCAATGTAGTGAGAGTGACCACCAATGTAGTGAGAGTGACCTCCAATGTAGTGAGAGTGACCAATGTAGTGAGAGTGACCAAGGTAGTGAGAGTGACCTCCAATGTAGTGAGAGTGACCAATGTAGTGAGAGTGACCTCCAATGTAGTGAGAGTGACCTCCAATGTAGTGAGAGTGACCAATATAGTGAGAGTGACCTCCAATATAGTGACAGTGACCAATGTAGTAAGAGTGACATCCAATGTAATGAGAGTGACCAATGTAGTGAGAGTGACCAATGTCGTGAGAGTGACCTCCAATGTAGTGAGAGTGACCAATATAGTGAGAGTGACCTCCAATATAGTGACAGTGACCAATGTAGTAAGAGTGACATCCAATGCAATGAGAGTGACCAATGTAGTGAGAGTGACCAATGTCGTGAGAGTGACCTCCAATGTAGTGAGAGTGACCAATGTAGTGAGAGTGAAAAATGTAGTGAGAGTGACCTCCAATGTAGTGAGAATGACCTCCAATGTAGTGAGAGTGACCTCCAATGTAGTGAGAGTGACCTCCAATGTAGTGAGTGACCAATGTCGTGAGAGTGACCAATATAGTGAGAGAGATCTACAATGTAGTGAGAGTGACCTACAATGTGGTGAGAGTGACCGCCAATGTAGTGAGAGTGACCAATGTAGTGAGAGTAACCTATAACTTAGTGAGAGTGACCAATGTAGAGAGAGTGACCACCAACGTAGTGAGAGTGACCTCCAATGTAGTGAGAGTGACCTCCAATGTAGTGAGAGTGACCTCCAATGTAGTGAGATTGACCAATGTAGTGAGAGTGACCAAGGTAGTGAGAGTGACCTCCAATGTAGTGAGAGTGACCTCCAATGTAGTGAGAGTGACCAATATAGTGAGAGTGACCTCCAATCTAGTGAGAGTGACCAATGTAGTGAGAGTAACCTATTATTTAGTGAGAGTGACCAATGTAGTGAGAATGAACTCCAATGTAGTGAGAGTGACCTCCACTGTAGTGAGAGTGACCTCCAATGTAGCGAGAGTGACCAATGTAGTGTGAGTGACCAAGGTAGTGAGAGTGACCTCCAATGTAGTGAGAGTGACCTCCAGTGTAGTGAGAGTGACCAATATAGTGAGAGTGACCTCCAATATAGTGAGAGTGACAAATGTAGTAAGAGTGACCTCCAATGTAGTGAGAGTGACCAATGTAGTGAGAGTGACCTCCAATGTAATGAGAGTGACCAATGTAGTGAGAGTGACCAATGTAGTGAGAGTGACCTCCAATGTAGTGAGAGTGACCAATGTAGTGAGAGTGACCTCCAATGTAGTAAGGGTTACCTCCAATGTAGTGAAAATGACCTCCAATGTAGTGAGAGTGACCTCCAATGTAGTGAGAATGACCGACAATGTAGTGAGAGTGACCAATGTAGTGAGAGTGACCAATGTAGTGAGAGTGACAGCCAATGTAGTGAGAGTGACCTCCAATGTAGTGAGAGTGACCAATGCAGTGAGAGAGAACTCCAATGTAGTGAGAGTGACCTCCAATGTAGTGAGAGTGAACAATGTAGTGAGAGTGACCTCCAATGTAGTGAGAGTGAACTCTAATGTAGAGAGAGTGACCTGCAATGTAGTGAGAGTGACCTCCAATGTAGAGAGAGTGACCTCCAATGTAGTAAGAGTGACCAATGTAGTGAGATTGACCTCCAATGTCGTGAGAGTGACCAATGTAGTGAGAGTGACCACCAATGTAGTGAGAGTGACCTCCAATGTAGTGAGAGTGACCTCCAATGTAGTGAGAGTGACCTCCAATGTAGTGAGAGTGACCTCCAATGTAGTGAGAGTGACCAATGTAGTGAGAGTGACCAATATAGTGAGATTGACCTCCAATATAGTGAGAGTGAGCAATGTAGTAAGAGTGACATCCAATGTAATGAGAGTGACCAATGTAGTGAGAGTGACCAATGTAGTGAGAGTGACCTCCAAAGTAGTGAGAGTGACCAATGTAGTGAGAGTGACCTCCAATGTAGTGAGAGTGACCTCCAATGTAGTGAGAGTGACCAATATAGTGAGAGTGACCTCCAATATAGTGACAGTGACCAATGTAGTAAGAGTGACATCCAATGTAATGAGAGTGACCAATGTAGTGAGAGTGACCAATGTAGTGAGAGTGTACTCCAATGTAGTGAGAGTGACCAATGTAGTGAGAGTGATCTCCAATGTAGTAAGAGTTACCTCCAATGTAGTGAGAATGACCTCCAATGTAGTGAGAGTGATCTCCAATGTAGTGAGTGACCAATATAGTGAGAGTGACCAATGTAGTGAGAGTGACCTCCAATGTAGTGAGAGTGACCGACAATGTAGTGAGAGTGACTAATGTAGTGAGAGTGACCAATGTAGTGAGAGTGACCTCCAATGTAGTGAGAGTGACCTCCAAGTTAGTGAGAGTGACCAATGTAGTGAGAGTGAGCTCCTATGTAGTTAGAGTGACCAATTTAGTGAGGGTGACCAATGCAGTGAGAGTGACCTCCAATGTAGTGAGAGTGACCTCCAATGTAGTGAGAGTGACCTCCAATGTAGTGAGAGTGACCAATGCAGTGAGAGAGACCTCCAATGTAGTGAGAGTGACCTCCAATGTAGTGAGAGTGACCTGCAATGTAGTGAGAGTGACCTCCAATGCAGTGAGAGTGACCTCCAATGTAGAGAGAGTGACCTCCAATGTAGAGAGAGTGACCTCCAATGAAGTAAGAGTGACCTCCAATGTTGAGAGAGTGACCTCCAATGTAGTAAGAGTGACCAATGTAGTGAGATTGAACACAAATGTAGTGAGAGTGACCAATGTAGTGAGAGCGACCGCCAATGTAGAGAGAGTGACCTCCAATGTAGTGAGAGTGACCAATGTAGTGAGAGTGACCAATATAGTGAGAGAGACCTACAATGTAGTGAGAGTGACCTCCAATGTAGTGAGAGTGACCAATGTAGTGAGAGTGACCAATGTAGTGAGAGTGACCTAAAATGTAGTGAGAGTGACCTCCAATGTAGTGAGAGTGACCAATGTAGTGAGAGTGACCTCCAATGTAGTGAGAGTGACGTCCAATGTAGTGAGACTGACCAATGTAGTGAGAGTGATCACCAATGTAGTGAGAGTGCCCTCCAATGTAATGAGTGACCAATGTAGTGAGAGTGACCTCCAATATAGTGAGAGTGACCTCCAATGTAGTGAGAGTGACCTCCAATGTAGTGAGAGTGATCTCCATTGTAGTGAGAGTGACCTCCAATGTAGAGAGAGTGACCAATGTAGTGAGAGTGACCTCCAATGTAGTGAGAGTGACCTCCAATGTAGTGAGAGTGACCAAAGTGGTGAGAGTGACGTCCAATGCAGTGAGAGTGACCTCCAATGTCGTGAGAGTGACCTCCAATGTAGTGAGAGTGACCTCCAATGTATTGAGAGTGACCTCCAATGAAGTGAGAGTGACCTCCAGTGTAGTGAGAGAGATCTCCAATGTAGAGAGAGTGACCAATGTAGTGAGAGTGACCTCTAATGTAGTGAGAGTGATCTCCATTGTAGTGAGAGTGACCTCCAATGTAGAGAGAGTGACCAGTGTAGTTAGAGTGACCTCCAATGTAGTGAGAGTGACCAACGTAGTGAGAGTGACGTCCAATGTAGTGAGAGTGACCTCCAATGTATTGAGAGTGACCTCCAATGTAGTGCGAGTTACCTGCAATGCAGTGAGAGTGAACAATGTAGTGAGAGTGACCAATGTAGTGAGAGTGACCTCCAATGTAGTGAGAGTGATCTCCATTGTAGTGAGAGTGACCTCCAATGTAGAGAGAGTGACCAGTGTAGTTAGAGTGACCTCCAATGTAGTGAGAGTGACCAACGTAGTGAGAGTGACGTCCAATGTAGTGAGAGTGACCTCCAATGTAGTGAGAGTGACCTCCAATGTATTGAGAGTGACCTCCAATGTAGTGAGAGTGACCTCCAATGTAGAGAGAGTGACCAATGTAGTGAGAGAGACCTCTAATATAGTGAGAGTGACCTACAATGTAGTGCGTGTTACCTCCAATGCAGTGAGAGTGAACAATGTAGTGAGAGTGACCAATGTAGAGAGAGTGACCTCCAATGTAGTGAGAGTGACCAATGTAGTGAGAGTGACCTCCAATGTAGTGAGAGTGACCAATGTAGTGAGTGACCAATAAAGTGAGAGTGACCAATGTAGTGAGAGTAACCTCCAATGTAGTGAGAGTGACCGACAATGTAGTGAGAGTGACCAATGTAGTGAGAGTGACCAATGTAGTGAGAGTGACCTCCAATGTAGTGAGAGTGACCTCCAAGGTAGTGAGAGTGACCAATGTAGTGAGAGTGACCTCCAATGTAGTGAGAGTGACCAATTTAGTGAGGGTGACCAATGCAGTGAGAGTGACCTCCAATGTAGTGAGAGTGACTTCCAATATAGTGAGAGTGACCAATGTAGTGAGAGTGACCAATGTAGTGAGAGTGACCTCCAATGTAGTGAGAGTGACCTCCAAGGTAGTGAGAGTGACCAATGCAGTGAGAGAGACCTCCAATGTAGAGAGAGTGACCTCCAATGTAGTGAGAGTGACCTCCAATGTAGAGAGAGTGAGCTCCAATGTAGTAAGAGTGACCAATGTAGTGAGATTGACCTCTAATGTAGTGAGAGTGACCAATGTAGTGAGAGTGACCTCCAATGTAGAGAGATTGACCTCCAATGTAGTGAGAGTGACCAATGTAGTGAGAGTGACCTCCAATGTAGTGAGAGTGACCAATGTAGTGAGAGTGACGTCCAATGTAGTGAGAGTGACCTACAATGTAGTGAGAATGACCTCCAATGTAGTGAGAGTGACCTCCAATGTAGTGAGTGACCAATGTAGTGAGAGTGACCAATGTAGTGAGAGAGAACTACAATGTAGTGAGAGTGACCTCCAATGTAGTGAGAGTGACCAATGTAGTGAGAGTGACCAATGTAGTGAGAGTGACCCCAATGTAGTGAGAGTGACCAATGTAGTGAGAGTGACCACCAATGTAGTGAGAGTGACCTCCAATGTAGTGAGAGTGACCAATGTAGTGAGAGTGACCTCCAATATAGTGAGAGTGATGTCCAATGTAGTGAGACTGACCAATGTAGTGAGAGTGACCACCAATGTAGTGAGAGTGACCTCCAATGTAATGAGTGACCAATGTAGTGAGAGTGACCTCCAATGTAGAGAGAGTGACCTCCAATGCAGTGAGAGTGACCTCCAATGTAGTGAGAGTGACCTCCAATGTAGTGAGAGTGACCTCCAATGTAGAGAGAGAGAGTGACCAAAGTAGTGAGAGTGATGTCCAATGTAGTGAGAGTGACCTCCAATGTATTGAGAGTGACCGCCAATGTAGTGAGAGTGACCTCCAAGTAGTGAGAGTGACCGCCAATGTAGAGAGAGTGACCAATGTAGTGAGAGTGACCTCTAATGTAGTGAGAGTGACCTCCAATGTAGTGCGAGTTACCTCCAATGCAGTGAGAGTGAACAATGTAGTGAGAGTGAGCAATGTAGAGAGAGTGACCTCCAATGTAGTGAGAGTGACCTCCAATGCAGTGAGAGTGAGCACCAATGTAGTGAGAGTGACCTCCAATGTAGTGAGAGTGACCTCCAATGTAGTGAGAATGACCAATTTAGTGAGAATGACCAATGTAGTGAGAGTGACCAATGTAGTGAGAGTGACCTCCAATGTAGAGAGAGTGACCAATGTAGTGAGAGTGACCCCAATGCAGAGAGAGTGACCTCCAATGTAGTGAGAGTGTTCTCCAATGTAGTGAGATTGCCCTCCATTGCAGTGAGAGTGACCTCCAATGTAGTAAGAGTGACCAATGTTGTGACAGTAACCTATAACTTAGTGAGAGTGACCAATGTAGTGAGAGTGACCAGCAACGTAGTGAGAGTGACCTCCAATGTAGTGAGAGTGACCTCCAATGTAGTGAGAGTGACCTCCAATGTAGTGAGAGTGACCAATGTAGTGAGATTGACCAAGGTAGTGAGAGTGACCTCCAATGTAGTGAGAGTGACCTCCAATGTAGTGAGAGTGACCAATATAGTGAGAGTGACCTCCAATATAGTGAGAGTGACCAATGTAGTAAGAGTGACCTCCAATGTAATGAGAGTGACCAATGTAGTGAGAGTGACCACCAATGTAATGAGAGTGACCAATGTAGTGAGAGTGACCAATGTAGTGAGAGTGACCGCCAAAGTAGTGAGAGTGACCAATGTAATGAGAGTGACCTCCAATGTGGTAAGAGTTACCTCCAATGTAGTGAGAATGACCTCCAATGTAGTGAGAGTGATCTCCAATGTAGTGAGTGACCAATATAGTGAGAGTGACCAATGTAGTGAGGGTGACCTCCAATGTAATGAGAGTGACCGACAATGTAGTGAGAGTGACCAATGTAGTGAGAGTGACCAATGTAGTGAGAGTGACTTCCAATGTAATGAGAGTGACCTCCAATTTAGTGAGAGTGACCAATGTAGTGAGAGTGACCTCCTATGTAGTGAGAGTGACCAATTTAGTGAGGGTGACCAATGCAGTGAGAGTGACCTCCAATGTAGTGAGAGCGACCTCCAATGTAGTGAGAGTGACCAATGTAGTGAGAGAGACCAATGTAGTGAGATTCACCAATGCAGTGAGAGTGACCTCCAATGTAGTGAGAGTGACCTCCAATGTAGTGAGAGTGACCAATGCAGTGAGAGAGACCTCCAATGTAGTGAAAGTGACCTGCAATGTAGTGAGAGTGAACAATGTAGTGAGAGTGACCTCCAATGTAGTGAGAGTGACCAATGTAGTGAGAGTGACCAATGTAGTGAGAGTGACCTCCAATGTAGTGAGAATGACCTCCAATGTAGTGAGAGTGACCTCCAATGTAGTGAGTGACCAATGTAGTGAGAGTGACCAATGTAGTGAGAGAGACCTACAATGTAGTGAGAGTGACCAATGTAGTGAGAGTGACCAATGTAGTGAGAGTGACCTCCAATGTAGTGAGAATGACCTCCAATGTAGTGAGAGTGACCTACAATGTAGTGAGAGTGACTGCCAATGTAGTGAGAGTGACCAATGTAGTGAGAGTAACCTATAACTTAGTGAGAGTGACCAATGTAGAGAGAGTGACCACCAACGTAGTGAGAGTAACCTCCAATGTAGTGAGAGTGACCTCCAATGTAGTGAGAGTGACCTCCAATGTAGTGAGAGTGACCTCCAATGTAGTGAGAGTGACCAAGGTAGTGAGAGTGACCTCCAATGTATTGAGAGTGACCTCCAATGTAGTGAGAGTGAACAATATAGTGAGAGTGACCTCCAATATAGTGAGAGTGACCAATGTAGTAAGAGTGACCTCCAATGTAATGAGAGCGACCAATGTAGTGAGAGTGACCTCCAATGTAATGAGAGTGACCAATGTAGTGAGAGTGACCAATGTAGTGAGAGTGACCGTCAATGTAGTGAGAGTGACCAATGTAATGAGAGTGACCTCCAATGTAGTAAGAGTTACCTACAATGTAGTGAGAATGACCTCCAATGTAGTGAGAGTGATCTCCAATGCAGTGAGTGACCAATATAGTGAGAGTGACCAATGTAGTGAGAGTGACCTCCAATGTAGTGAGAGTGACCGACAATGTAGTGAGAGTGACCAATGTAGTGAGAGTGACCAATGTAGTGAGAGTGACTTCCAATGTAGTGAGAGTGACCTCCAATGTAGTGAGAGTGACCAATGTAGTGAGAGTGACCTCCTATGTAGTGAGAGTGACCAATTTAGTGAGGGTGACCAATGCAGTGAGAGTGACTTCCAATGTAGTGAGAGTGACCAATGTAGTGAGAGTGACCAATGTAGTGAGAGTGACCTCCAATGTAGTGAGAGTGACCTCCAAGGTAGTGAGAGTGACCAATGCAGTGAGAGAGACCTCCAATGTAGAGAGAGTGACCTCCAATGTAGTGAGAGTGACCTCCAATGTAGAGAGAGTGAGCTCCAATGTAGTAAGAGTGACCAATGTAGTGAGATTGACCTCTAATGTAGTGAGAGTGACCAATGTAGTGAGAGTGACCTCCAATGTAGAGAGATTGACCTCCAATGTAGTGAGAGTGACCAATGTAGTGAGAGTGACCTCCAATGTAGTGAGAGTGACCAATGTAGTGAGAGTGACGTCCAATGTAGTGAGAGTGACCTACAATGTAGTGAGAATGACCTCCAATGTAGTGAGAGTGACCTCCAATGTAGTGAGTGACCAATGTAGTGAGAGTGACCAATGTAGTGAGAGAGAACTACAATGTAGTGAGAGTGACCTCCAATGTAGTGAGAGTGACCAATGTAGTGAGAGTGACCAATGTAGTGAGAGTGACCCCAATGTAGTGAGAGTGACCAATGTAGTGAGAGTGACCACCAATGTAGTGAGAGTGACCTCCAATGTAGTGAGAGTGACCAATGTAGTGAGAGTGACCTCCAATATAGTGAGAGTGATGTCCAATGTAGTGAGACTGACCAATGTAGTGAGAGTGACCACCAATGTAGTGAGAGTGACCTCCAATGTAATGAGTGACCAATGTAGTGAGAGTGACCTCCAATGTAGAGAGAGTGACCTCCAATGCAGTGAGAGTGACCTCCAATGTAGTGAGAGTGACCTCCAATGTAGTGAGAGTGACCTCCAATGTAGAGAGAGAGAGTGACCAAAGTAGTGAGAGTGATGTCCAATGTAGTGAGAGTGACCTCCAATGTATTGAGAGTGACCGCCAATGTAGTGAGAGTGACCTCCAAGTAGTGAGAGTGACCGCCAATGTAGAGAGAGTGACCAATGTAGTGAGAGTGACCTCTAATGTAGTGAGAGTGACCTCCAATGTAGTGCGAGTTACCTCCAATGCAGTGAGAGTGAACAATGTAGTGAGAGTGAGCAATGTAGAGAGAGTGACCTCCAATGTAGTGAGAGTGACCTCCAATGCAGTGAGAGTGAGCACCAATGTAGTGAGAGTGACCTCCAATGTAGTGAGAGTGACCTCCAATGTAGTGAGAATGACCAATTTAGTGAGAATGACCAATGTAGTGAGAGTGACCAATGTAGTGAGAGTGACCTCCAATGTAGAGAGAGTGACCAATGTAGTGAGAGTGACCCCAATGCAGAGAGAGTGACCTCCAATGTAGTGAGAGTGTTCTCCAATGTAGTGAGATTGCCCTCCATTGCAGTGAGAGTGACCTCCAATGTAGTAAGAGTGACCAATGTTGTGACAGTAACCTATAACTTAGTGAGAGTGACCAATGTAGTGAGAGTGACCAGCAACGTAGTGAGAGTGACCTCCAATGTAGTGAGAGTGACCTCCAATGTAGTGAGAGTGACCTCCAATGTAGTGAGAGTGACCAATGTAGTGAGATTGACCAAGGTAGTGAGAGTGACCTCCAATGTAGTGAGAGTGACCTCCAATGTAGTGAGAGTGACCAATATAGTGAGAGTGACCTCCAATATAGTGAGAGTGACCAATGTAGTGAGAGTGACCTCCAATGTAATGAGAGTGACCAATGTAGTGAGAGTGACCACCAATGTAATGAGAGTGACCAATGTAGTGAGAGTGACCAATGTAGTGAGAGTGACCGCCAAAGTAGTGAGAGTGACCAATGTAATGAGAGTGACCTCCAATGTGGTAAGAGTTACCTCCAATGTAGTGAGAATGACCTCCAATGTAGTGAGAGTGATCTCCAATGTAGTGAGTGACCAATATAGTGATAGTGACCAATGTAGTGAGGGTGACCTCCAATGTAGTGAGAGTGACCGACAATGTAGTGAGAGTGACCAATGTAGTGAGAGTGACCAATGTAGTGAGAGTGACTTCCAATGTAATGAGAGTGACCTCCAATGTAGTGAGAGTGACCAATGTAGTGAGAGTGACCTCCTATGTAGTGAGAGTGACCAATTTAGTGAGGGTGACCAATGCAGTGAGAGTGACCTCCAATGTAGTGAGAGCGACCTCCAATGTAGTGAGAGTGACCAATGTAGTGAGAGAGACCAATGTAGTGAGATTCACCAATGCAGTGAGAGTGACCTCCAATGTAGTGAGAGTGACCTCCAATGTAGTGAGAGTGACCAATGCAGTGAGAGAGACCTCCAATGTAGTGAAAGTGACCTGCAATGTAGTGAGAGTGAACAATGTAGTGAGAGTGACCTCCAATGTAGTGAGAGTGACCAATGTAGTGAGAGTGACCTCCAATGTAGTGACAATGACCTCCAATGTAGTGAGAGTGACCTCCAATGTAGTGAGTGACCAATGTAGTGAGAGTGACCAATGTAGTGAGAGAGACCTACAATGTAGTGAGAGTGACCAATGTAGTGAGAGTGACCAATGTAGTGAGAGTGACCTCCAATGTAGTGAGAATGACCTCCAATGTAGTGAGAGTGACCTCCAATGTAGTGAGAGCGACCTCCAATGTAGTGAGAGTGACCAATGTAGTGAGAGAGACCAATGTAGTGAGATTCACCAATGCAGTGAGAGTGACCTCCAATGTAGTGAGAGTGACCTCCAATGTAGTGAGAGTGACCAATGCAGTGAGAGAGACCTCCAATGTAGTGAAAGTGACCTGCAATGTAGTGAGAGTGAACAATGTAGTGAGAGTGACCTCCAATGTAGTGAGAGTGACCAATGTAGTGAGAGTGACCAATGTAGTGAGAGTGACCTCCAATGTAGTGAGAATGACCTCCAATGTAGTGAGAGTGACCTCCAATGTAGTGAGTGACCAATGTAGTGAGAGTGACCAATGTAGTGAGAGAGACCTACAATGTAGTGAGAGTGACCAATGTAGTGAGAGTGACCAATGTAGTGAGAGTGACCTCCAATGTAGTGAGAATGACCTCCAATGTAGTGAGAGTGACCTACAATGTAGTGAGAGTGACTGCCAATGTAGTGAGAGTGACCAATGTAGTGAGAGTAACCTATAACTTAGTGAGAGTGACCAATGTAGAGAGAGTGACCACCAACGTAGTGAGAGTAACCTCCAATGTAGTGAGAGTGACCTCCAATGTAGTGAGAGTGACCTCCAATGTAGTGAGAGTGACCTCCAATGTAGTGAGAGTGACCAAGGTAGTGAGAGTGACCTCCAATGTATTGAGAGTGACCTCCAATGTAGTGAGAGTGAACAATATAGTGAGAGTGACCTCCAATATAGTGAGAGTGACCAATGTAGTAAGAGTGACCTCCAATGTAATGAGAGCGACCAATGTAGTGAGAGTTACCTCCAATGTAATGAGAGTGACCAATGTAGTGAGAGTGACCAATGTAGTGAGAGTGACCGTCAATGTAGTGAGAGTGACCAATGTAATGAGAGTGACCTCCAATGTAGTAAGAGTTACCTACAATGTAGTGAGAATGACCTCCAATGTAGTGAGAGTGATCTCCAATGCAGTGAGTGACCAATATAGTGAGAGTGACCAATGTAGTGAGAGTGACCTCCAATGTAGTGAGAGTGACCGACAATGTAGTGAGAGTGACCAATGTAGTGAGAGTGACCAATGTAGTGAGAGTGACCAATGTAGTGAGAGTGACCTCCAATGTAGTGAGAGTGACCTCGAATGTAGTGAGAGTGACCAATGTAGTGAGAGTGACCTCCTATGTAGTGAGAGTGACCAATTTAGTGAGGGTGACCAATGCAGTGAGAGTGACCTCCAATGTAGTGAGAGCGATCTCCATTGTAGTGAGAGTGACCAATGTAGTGAGAGTGACCAATGTAGTGAGATTCACCAATGTAGTGAGATTCACCAATGTAGTGAGAGTGACCTCCAATGTAGTGAGAGTGACCTCCAATGTAGTGAGAGTGACCTCCAATGTAGTGAGAGTGACCAATGGAGTGAGAGAGACCTGCAATGTAGTGAGAGTGACCTCCAATGTAGTGAGAGTGAACAATGTAGTGAGAGTGACCTCCAATGCAGTGAGAGTGACCAATGTAGTGAGAGTGACCAATATAGTGAGAGTGACCTCCAATGTAGTGAGAATGACCTCCAATGTAGTGAGAGTGACCTCCAATGTAGTGAGTGACTAATATAGTGAGAGTGACCAATGTAGTGAGAGAGTCCTACAATGTAGGGAGAGTGACCTCCAATGAAGTGAGAGTGACCTCCAATGTAGTGAGAGTGACCTCCAATGTAGTGAGAGTGACCAATGTAGTGAGAGTGACCAAGGTAGTGAGAGTGACCTCCAATGTAGTGAGAGTGACCTCCAATGAAGTGAGAGTGACCAATATAGTGAGAGTGACCTCCAATATAGTGAGAGTGACCTCCAATGTAGTGAGAGTGACCTCCAATGTAGTGAGTGACCAATATAGTGAGAGTGACCAATGTAGTGAGAGAGACCTACAATGTAGTGAGAGTGACCTCCAATGTACTGAGAGTGACCTCCAATGTAGTGAGAGTGACCAATGTAGTGAGAGTGACCAATGTAGTGAGAGTGACCTCCAATGTAGTGAGAATGACCTCCAATGTAGTGAGAGTGACCTCCAATGTATTGAGAGTGACCAATATAGTGAGAGTGACCAATATAGTGAGAGTGACCTCCAATGTAGTGAGAATGACCTCCAATGTAGTGAGAATGACCTCCAATGTAGTGAGAGTGACCTCCAATGCAGTGAGAGTGACCAATGTAGTGAGAGTGACCAATATAGTGAGAGTGACCTCCAATGTAGTGAGAGTGACCTCCAATGTAGTGAGTGACTAATATAGTGAGAGTGACCAATGTAGTGAGAGAGTCCTACAATGTAGGGAGAGTGACCTCCAATGAAGTGAGAGTGACCTCCAATGTAGTGAGAGTGACCTCCAATGTAGTGAGAGTGACCAATGTAGTGAGAGTGACCAAGGTAGTGAGAGTGACCTCCAATGTAGTGAGAGTGACCTCCAATGAAGTGAGAGTGACCAATATAGTGAGAGTGACCTCCAATATAGTGAGAGTGACCTCCAATGTAGTGAGAGTGACCTCCAATGTAGTGAGTGACCAATATAGTGAGAGTGACCAATGTAGTGAGAGAGACCTACAATGTAGTGAGAGTGACCTCCAATGTACTGAGAGTGACCTCCAATGTAGTGAGAGTGACCAATGTAGTGAGAGTGACCAATGTAGTGAGAGTGACCTCCAATGTAGTGAGAATGACCTCCAATGTAGTGAGAGTGACCTCCAATGTATTGAGAGTGACCAATATAGTGAGAGTGACCAATATAGTGAGAGTGACCTCCAATGTAGTGAGAATGACCTCCAATGTAGTGAGAATGACCTCCAATGTAGTGAGAGTGACCTCCAATGCAGTGAGAGTGACCAATGTAGTGAGAGTGACCAATATAGTGAGAGTGACCTCCAATGTAGTGAGAATGACCTCCAATGTAGTGAGAGTGACCTCCAATGTAGTGAGAGTGACCTCCAATGTAGTGAGTGACCAATATAGTGAGAGTGACCAATGTAGTGAGAGAGACCTACAATGTAGTGAGAGTGACCTCCAATGTAGTGAGAGTGACCTCCAATGTAGTGAGAGTGACCTCCAATGTAGTGAGAGTGACCAATGTAGTGAGAGTGACCAAGGTAGTGAGAGTGACCTCCAATGTAGTGAGAGTGACCTCCAATGAAGTGAGAGTGACCAATATAGTGAGAGTGACCTCCAATGTAGTGAGAGTGACCTCCAATGTAGTGAGAGTGACCAATATAGTGAGAGTGACCTCCAATATAGTGAGAGTGAGCAATGTAGTAAGAGTGACATCCAATGTAATGAGAGTGACCAATGTAGTGAGAGTGACCAATGTAGTGAGAGTGACCTCCAAAGTAGTGAGAGTGACCAATGTAGTGAGAGTGACCTCCAATGTAGTGAGAGTGACCTCCAATGTAGTGAGAGTGACCAATATAGTGAGAGTGACCTCCAATATAGTGACAGTGACCAATGTAGTAACAGTGACATCCAATGTAATGAGAGTGACCAATGTAGTGAGAGTGACCAATGTAGTGAGAGTGACCTCCAATGTAGTGAGAGTGACCAATGTAGTGAGAGTGACCTTCAAAGTAGTGAGAGTGACCAATGTAGTGAGAGTGACCTCCAATGTAGTGAGAGTGACCTCCAATTTAGTGAGAGTGACCAATATAGTGAGAGTGACCTCCAATATAGTGACAGTGACCAATGTAGTAAGAGTGACATCCAATGTAATGAGAGTGACCAATGTAGTGAGAGTGACCAATGTAGTGAGAGGGACCAATGTAGTGAGAGTGACCAATGTAGTGAGAGTGACCAATGTAGTGAGAGTGACCTCCAATGTAGTGAGAGTGACCTCGAATGTAGTGAGAGTGACCAATGTAGTGAGAGTGACCTCCTATGTAGTGAGAGTGACCAATTTAGTGAGGGAGACCAATGCAGTGAGAGTGACCTCCAATGTAGTGAGAGTGACCTCCAATGTAGTGAGTGACTAATATAGTGAGAGTGACCAATGTAGTGAGAGAGTTCTACAATGTAGGGAGAGTGACCTCCAATGAAGTGAGAGTGACCTCCAATGTAGTGAGAGTGACCTCCAATGTAGTGAGAGTGACCAATGTAGTGAGAGTGACCAAGGTAGTGAGAGTGACCTCCAATGTAGTGAGAGTGACCTCCAATGAAGTGAGAGTGACCAATATAGTGAGAGTGACCTCCAATATAGTGAGAGTGACCTCCAATGTAGTGAGAGTGACCTCCAATGTAGTGAGTGACCAATATAGTGAGAGTGACCAATGTAGTGAGAGAGACCTACAATGTAGTGAGAGTGACCTCCAATGTACTGAGAGTGACCTCCAATGTAGTGAGAGTGACCAATGTAGTGAGAGTGACCAATGTAGTGAGAGTGACCTCCAATGTAGTGAGAATGACCTCCAATGTAGTGAGAGTGACCTCCAATGTATTGAGAGTGACCAATATAGTGAGAGTGACCAATATAGTGAGAGTGACCTCCAATGTAGTGAGAATGACCTCCAATGTAGTGAGAATGACCTCCAATGTAGTGAGAGTGACCTCCAATGCAGTGAGAGTGACCAATGTAGTGAGAGTGACCAATATAGTGAGAGTGACCTCCAATGTAGTGAGAATGACCTCCAATGTAGTGAGAGTGACCTCCAATGTAGTGAGAGTGACCTCCAATGTAGTGAGTGACCAATATAGTGAGAGTGACCAATGTAGTGAGAGAGACCTACAATGTAGTGAGAGTGACCTCCAATGTAGTGAGAGTGACCTCCAATGTAGTGAGAGTGACCTCCAATGTAGTGAGAGTGACCAATGTAGTGAGAGTGACCAAGGTAGTGAGAGTGACCTCCAATGTAGTGAGAGTGACCTCCAATGAAGTGAGAGTGACCAATATAGTGAGAGTGACCTCCAATGTAGTGAGAGTGACCTCCAATGTAGTGAGAGTGACCAATATAGTGAGAGTGACCTCCAATATAGTGAGAGTGAGCAATGTAGTAAGAGTGACATCCAATGTAATGAGAGTGACCAATGTAGTGAGAGTGACCAATGTAGTGAGAGTGACCTCCAAAGTAGTGAGAGTGACCAATGTAGTGAGAGTGACCTCCAATGTAGTGAGAGTGACCTCCAATGTAGTGAGAGTGACCAATATAGTGAGAGTGACCTCCAATATAGTGACAGTGACCAATGTAGTAACAGTGACATCCAATGTAATGAGAGTGACCAATGTAGTGAGAGTGACCAATGTAGTGAGAGTGACCTCCAATGTAGTGAGAGTGACCAATGTAGTGAGAGTGACCTTCAAAGTAGTGAGAGTGACCAATGTAGTGAGAGTGACCTCCAATGTAGTGAGAGTGACCTCCAATTTAGTGAGAGTGACCAATATAGTGAGAGTGACCTCCAATATAGTGACAGTGACCAATGTAGTAAGAGTGACATCCAATGTAATGAGAGTGACCAATGTAGTGAGAGTGACCAATGTAGTGAGAGTGACCAATGTAGTGAGAGTGACCAATGTAGTGAGAGTGACCAATGTAGTGAGAGTGACCTCCAATGTAGTGAGAGTGACCTCGAATGTAGTGAGAGTGACCAATGTAGTGAGAGTGACCTCCTATGTAGTGAGAGTGACCAATTTAGTGAGGGTGACCAATGCAGTGAGAGTGACCTCCAATGTAGTGAGAGTGACCTCCAATGTAGTGAGTGACTAATATAGTGAGAGTGACCAATGTAGTGAGAGAGTCCTACAATGTAGGGAGAGTGACCTCCAATGAAGTGAGAGTGACCTCCAATGTAGTGAGAGTGACCTCCAATGTAGTGAGAGTGACCAATGTAGTGAGAGTGACCAAGGTAGTGAGAGTGACCTCCAATGTAGTGAGAGTGACCTCCAATGAAGTGAGAGTGACCAATATAGTGAGAGTGACCTCCAATATAGTGAGAGTGACCTCCAATGTAGTGAGAGTGACCTCCAATGTAGTGAGTGACCAATATAGTGAGAGTGACCAATGTAGTGAGAGAGACCTACAATGTAGTGAGAGTGACCTCCAATGTACTGAGAGTGACCTCCAATGTAGTGAGAGTGACCAATGTAGTGAGAGTGACCAATGTAGTGAGAGTGACCTCCAATGTAGTGAGAATGACCTCCAATGTAGTGAGAGTGACCTCCAATGTAGTGAGAGTGACCTCCAATGTAGTGAGTGACCAATATAGTGAGAGTGACCAATGTAGTGAGAGAGACCTACAATATAGTGAGAGTGACCTCCAATGTAGTGAGAGTGACCTCCAATGTAGTGAGAGTGACCTCCAATGTAGTGAGAGTGACCAATGTAGTGAGAGTGACCAAGGTAGTGAGAGTGACCTCCAATGTAGTGAGAGTGACCTCCAATGAAGTGAGAGTGACCAATATAGTGAGAGTGACCTCCAATGTAGTGAGAGTGACCTCCAATGTAGTGAGAGTGACCAATATAGTGAGAGTGACCTCCAATATAGTGAGAGTGAGCAATGTAGTAAGAGTGACATCCAATGTAATGAGAGTGACCAATGTAGTGAGAGTGACCAATGTAGTGAGAGTGACCTCCAAAGTAGTGAGAGTGACCAATGTAGTGAGAGTGACCTCCAATGTAGTGAGAGTGACCTCCAATGTAGTGAGAGTGACCAATATAGTGAGAGTGACCTCCAATATAGTGACAGTGACCAATGTAGTAACAGTGACATCCAATGTAATGAGAGTGACCAATGTAGTGAGAGTGACCAATGTAGTGAGAGTGACCTCCAATGTAGTGAGAGTGACCAATGTAGTGAGAGTGACCTTCAAAGTAGTGAGAGTGACCAATGTAGTGAGAGTGACCTCCAATGTAGTGAGAGTGACCTCCAATTTAGTGAGAGTGACCAATATAGTGAGAGTGACCTCCAATATAGTGACAGTGACCAATGTAGTAAGAGTGACATCCAATGTAATGAGAGTGACCAATGTAGTGAGAGTGACCAATGTAGTGAGAGTGACCTCCAATGTAATGAGAGCGACCAATGTAGTGAGAGTGACCTCCAATGTAATGAGAGTGACCAATGTAGTGAGAGTGACCAATGTAGTGAGAGTGACCGTCAATGTAGTGAGAGTGACCAATGTAATGAGAGTGACCTCCAATGCAGTAAGAGTTACCTCCAATGTAGTGAGAATGACCTCCAATGTAGTGAGAGTGATCTCCAATGCAGTGAGTGACCAATATAGTGAGAGTGACCAATGTAGTGAGAGTGACCTCCAATGTAGTGAGAGTGACCGACAATGTAGGGAGAGTGACCAATGTAGTGAGAGTGACCAATGTAGTGAGAGTGACCAATGTAGTGAGAGTGACCTCCAATGTAGTGAGAGTGACCTTGAATGTAGTGAGAGTGACCAGTGTAGTGAGAGTGACCTCCTATGTAGTGAGAGTGACCAATTTAGTGAGGGTGACCAATGCAGTGAGAGTGACCTCCAATGTAGTGAGAGCGACCTCCATTGTAGTGAGAGTGACCAATGTAGTGAGAGTGACCAATGTAGTGAGATTCACCAATGTAGTGAGATTCACCAATGTAGTGAGAGTGACCTCCAATGTAGTGAGAGTGACCTCCAATGTAGTGAGAGTGACCAAGGGAGTGAGAGAGACCTCCAATGTAGTGAGAGTGACCTCCAATGTAGTGAGAGTGACCAATGTAGTGAGAGTGACCAATGTAGTGAGAGTGACTTCCAATGAAATGAGAGTGACCTCCAATGTAGTGAGAGTGACCAATGTAGTGAGAGTGACCTCCTATGTAGTGAGAGTGACTAATTTAGTGAGGGTGACCAATGCAGTGAGAGTGACCTCCAATGTAGTGAGAGCGACCTCCAATGTAGTGAGAGTGACCAATGTAGTGAGAGAGACCAATGTAGTGAGATTCACCAATGCAGTGAGAGTGACCTCCAATGTAGTGAGAGTGACCTCCAATGTAGTGAGAGTGACCAATGCTGTGAGAGAGACCTCCAATGTAGTGAAAGTGACCTGCAATGTAGTGAGAGTGAACAATGTAGTGAGAGTGACCTCCAATGTAGTGAGAGTGACCAATGTAGTGAGAGTGACCAATGTAGTGAGAGTGACCTCCAATGTAGTGAGAATGACCTCCAATGTAGTGAGAGTGACCTCCAATGTAGTGAGTGACCAATGTAGTGAGAGTGACCAATGTAGTGAGAGAGACCTACAATGTAGTGAGAGTGACCAATGTAGTGAGAGTGACCTCCAATGTAGTGAGAATGACCTCCAATGTAGTGAGAGTGACCTACAATGTAGTGAGAGTGACTGCCAATGTAGTGAGAGTGACCAATGTAGTGAGAGTAACCTATAACTTAGTGAGAGTGACCAATGTAGAGAGAGTGACCATCAACGTAGTGAGAGTAACCTCCAATGTAGTGAGAGTGACCTCCAATGTAGTGAGAGTGACCTCCAATGTAGTGAGAGTGACCTCCAATGTAGTGAGAGTGACCAAGGTAGTGAGAGTGACCTCCAATGTATTGAGTGACCTCCAATGTAGTGAGAGTGAACAATATAGTGAGAGTGACCTCCAATATAGTGAGAGTGACCAATGTAGTAAGAGTAACCTCCAATGTAATGAGAGCGACCAATGTAGTGAGAGTGACCTCCAATGTAATGAGAGTGACCAATGTAGTGAGAGTGACCAATGTAGTGAGAGTGACCGTCAATGTAGTGAGAGTGACCAATGTAATGAGAGTGACCTCCAATGTAGTAAGAGTTACCTACAATGTAGTGAGAATGACCTCCAATGTAGTGAGAGTGATCTCCAATGCAATGAGTGACCAATATAGTGAGAGTGACCAATGTAGTGAGAGTGACCTCCAATGTAGTGAGAGTGACCGACAATGTAGTGAGAGTGACCAATGTAGTGAGAGTGACCAATGTAGTGAGAGTGACCAATGTAGTGAGAGTGACCTCCAATGTAGTGAGAGTGACCTCGAATGTCGTGAGAGTGACCAATGTAGTGAGAGTGACCTCCTATGTAGTGAGAGTGACCAATTTAGTGAGGGTGACCAATGCAGTGAGAGTGACCTCCAATGTAGTGAGAGCGACCTCCATTGTAGTGAGAGTGACCAATGTAGTGAGAGTGACCAATGTAGTGAGATTCACCAATGTAGTGAGATTCACCAATGTAGTGAGAGTGACCTCCAATGTAGTGAGAGTGACCTCCAATGTAGTGAGAGTGACCTCCAATGTAGTGAGAGTGACCAATGTAGTGAGAGAGACCTGCAATGTAGTGAGAGTGACCTCCAATGTAGTGAGAGTGACCAATATAGTGAGAATGACCTCCAATGTAGTGAGAGTGAACTCCAATGTAGTGAGTGACCAATATAGTGAGAGTGACCAATGTAGTGAGAGAGTCCTACAATGTAGTGAGAGTGACCTCCAATGAAGTGAGAGTGACCTCCAATGTAGTGAGAGTGACCTCCAATGTAGTGAGAGTGACCAATGTAGTGAGAGTGACCAAGGTAGTGAGAGTGACCTCCAATGATGTGAGAGTGACCTCCAATGAAGTGAGAGTGACCAATATAGTGAGAGTGACCTCCAATTTAGTGAGAGTGACCTCCAATGTAGTGAGAGTGACCTCCAATGTAGTGAGTGACCAATATAGTGAGAGTGACCAATGTAGTGAGAGAGACCTACAATGTAGTGAGAGTGACCTCCAATGTACTGAGAGTGACCTCCAATGTAGTGAGAGTGACCAATGTAGTGAGAGTGACCAATGTAGTGAGAGTGACCTCCAATGTAGTGAGAATGACCTCCAATGTAGTGAGAGTGACCTCCAATGTAGTGAGAGTGACCAATATAGTGAGAGTGACCAATATAGTGAGAGTGACCTCCAATGTAGTGAGAATGACCTCCAATGTAGTGAGAATGACCTCCAATGTAGTGAGAGTGACCTCCAATGCAGTGAGAGTGACCAATGTAGTGAGAGTGACCAATATAGTGAGAGTGACCTCCAATGTAGTGAGAATGACCTCCAATGTAGTGAGAGTGACCTCCAATGTAGTGAGAGTGACCTCCAATGTAGTGAGTGACCAATATAGTGAGAGTGACCAATGTAGTGAGAGAGACCTACAATGTAGTGAGAGTGACCTCCAATGTAGTGAGAGTGACCTCCAATGTAGTGAGAGTGACCTCCAATGTAGTGAGAGTGACCAATGTAGTGAGAGTGACCAAGGTAGTGAGAGTGACCTCCAATGTAGTGAGAGTGACCTCCAATGAAGTGAGAGTGACCAATATAGTGAGAGTGACCTCCAATATAGTGAGAGTGACCTCCAATGTAGTGAGAGTGACCAATATAGTGAGAGTGACCTCCAATATAGTGAGAGTGAGCAATGTAGTAAGAGTGACATCCAATGTAATGAGAGTGACCAATGTAGTGAGAGTGACCAATGTAGTGAGAGTGACCTCCAAAGTAGTGAGAGTGACCAATGTAGTGAGAGTGACCTCCAATGTAGTGAGAGTGACCTCCAATGTAGTGAGAGTGACCAATATAGTGAGAGTGACCTCCAATATAGTGACAGTGACCAATGTAGTAACAGTGACATCCAATGTAATGAGAGTGACCAATGTAGTGAGAGTGACCAATGTAGTGAGAGTGACCTCCAATGTAGTGAGAGTGACCAATGTAGTGAGAGTGACCTTCAAAGTAGTGAGAGTGACCAATGTAGTGAGAGTGACCTCCAATGTAGTGAGAGTGACCTCCAATTTAGTGAGAGTGACCAATATAGTGAGAGTGACCTCCAATATAGTGACAGTGACCAATGTAGTAAGAGTGACATCCAATGTAATGAGAGTGACCAATGTAGTGAGAGTGACCAATGTAGTGAGAGTGACCTCCAATGTAATGAGAGCGACCAATGTAGTGAGAGTGACCTCCAATGTAATGAGAGTGACCAATGTAGTGAGAGAGACCAATGTAGTGAGAGTGACCGTCAATGTAGTGAGAGTGACCAATGTAATGAGAGTGACCTCCAATGTAGTAAGAGTTACCTCCAATGTAGTGAGAATGACCTCCAATGTAGTGAGAGTGACCTCCAATGTAGTGAGAGTGACCTCCAATGTAGTGAGTGACCAATATAGTGAGAGTGACCAATGTAGTGAGAGAGACCTACAATGTAGTGAGAGTGACCTCCAATGTACTGAGAGTGACCTCCAATGTAGTGAGAGTGACCAATGTAGTGAGAGTGACCAATGTAGTGAGAGTGACCTCCAATGTAGTGAGAATGACCTCCAATGTAGTGAGAGTGACCTCCAATGTATTGAGAGTGACCAATATAGTGAGAGTGACCAATATAGTGAGAGTGACCTCCAATGTAGTGAGAATGACCTCCAATGTAGTGAGAATGACCTCCAATGTAGTGAGAGTGACCTCCAATGCAGTGAGAGTGACCAATGTAGTGAGAGTGACCAATATAGTGAGAGTGACCTCCAATGTAGTGAGAATGACCTCCAATGTAGTGAGAGTGACCTCCAATGTAGTGAGAGTGACCTCCAATGTAGTGAGTGACCAATATAGTGAGAGTGACCAATGTAGTGAGAGAGACCTACAATGTAGTGAGAGTGACCTCCAATGTAGTGAGAGTGACCTCCAATGTAGTGAGAGTGACCTCCAATGTAGTGAGAGTGACCAATGTAGTGAGAGTGACCAAGGTAGTGAGAGTGACCTCCAATGTAGTGAGAGTGACCTCCAATGAAGTGAGAGTGACCAATATAGTGAGAGTGACCTCCAATGTAGTGAGAGTGACCTCCAATGTAGTGAGAGTGACCAATATAGTGAGAGTGACCTCCAATATAGTGAGAGTGAGCAATGTAGTAAGAGTGACATCCAATGTAATGAGAGTGACCAATGTAGTGAGAGTGACCAATGTAGTGAGAGTGACCTCCAAAGTAGTGAGAGTGACCAATGTAGTGAGAGTGACCTCCAATGTAGTGAGAGTGACCTCCAATGTAGTGAGAGTGACCAATATAGTGAGAGTGACCTCCAATATAGTGACAGTGACCAATGTAGTAACAGTGACATCCAATGTAATGAGAGTGACCAATGTAGTGAGAGTGACCAATGTAGTGAGAGTGACCTCCAATGTAGTGAGAGTGACCAATGTAGTGAGAGTGACCTTCAAAGTAGTGAGAGTGACCAATGTAGTGAGAGTGACCTCCAATGTAGTGAGAGTGACCTCCAATTTAGTGAGAGTGACCAATATAGTGAGAGTGACCTCCAATATAGTGACAGTGACCAATGTAGTAAGAGTGACATCCAATGTAATGAGAGTGACCAATGTAGTGAGAGTGACCAATGTAGTGAGAGTGACCAATGTAGTGAGAGTGACCAATGTAGTGAGAGTGACCAATGTAGTGAGAGTGACCTCCAATGTAGTGAGAGTGACCTCGAATGTAGTGAGAGTGACCAATGTAGTGAGAGTGACCTCCTATGTAGTGAGAGTGACCAATTTAGTGAGGGTGACCAATGCAGTGAGAGTGACCTCCAATGTAGTGAGAGTGACCTCCAATGTAGTGAGTGACTAATATAGTGAGAGTGACCAATGTAGTGAGAGAGTCCTACAATGTAGGGAGAGTGACCTCCAATGAAGTGAGAGTGACCTCCAATGTAGTGAGAGTGACCTCCAATGTAGTGAGAGTGACCAATGTAGTGAGAGTGACCAAGGTAGTGAGAGTGACCTCCAATGTAGTGAGAGTGACCTCCAATGAAGTGAGAGTGACCAATATAGTGAGAGTGACCTCCAATATAGTGAGAGTGACCTCCAATGTAGTGAGAGTGACCTCCAATGTAGTGAGTGACCAATATAGTGAGAGTGACCAATGTAGTGAGAGAGACCTACAATGTAGTGAGAGTGACCTCCAATGTACTGAGAGTGACCTCCAATGTAGTGAGAGTGACCAATGTAGTGAGAGTGACCAATGTAGTGAGAGTGACCTCCAATGTAGTGAGAATGACCTCCAATGTAGTGAGAGTGACCTCCAATGTATTGAGAGTGACCAATATAGTGAGAGTGACCAATATAGTGAGAGTGACCTCCAATGTAGTGAGAATGACCTCCAATGTAGTGAGAATGACCTCCAATGTAGTGAGAGTGACCTCCAATGCAGTGAGAGTGACCAATGTAGTGAGAGTGACCAATATAGTGAGAGTGACCTCCAATGTAGTGAGAATGACCTCCAATGTAGTGAGAGTGACCTCCAATGTAGTGAGAGTGACCTCCAATGTAGTGAGTGACCAATATAGTGAGAGTGACCAATGTAGTGAGAGAGACCTACAATGTAGTGAGAGTGACCTCCAATGTAGTGAGAGTGACCTCCAATGTAGTGAGAGTGACCTCCAATGTAGTGAGAGTGACCAATGTAGTGAGAGTGACCAAGGTAGTGAGAGTGACCTCCAATGTAGTGAGAGTGACCTCCAATGAAGTGAGAGTGACCAATATAGTGAGAGTGACCTCCAATGTAGTGAGAGTGACCTCCAATGTAGTGAGAGTGACCAATATAGTGAGAGTGACCTCCAATATAGTGAGAGTGAGCAATGTAGTAAGAGTGACATCCAATGTAATGAGAGTGACCAATGTAGTGAGAGTGACCAATGTAGTGAGAGTGACCTCCAAAGTAGTGAGAGTGACCAATGTAGTGAGAGTGACCTCCAATGTAGTGAGAGTGACCTCCAATGTAGTGAGAGTGACCAATATAGTGAGAGTGACCTCCAATATAGTGACAGTGACCAATGTAGTAACAGTGACATCCAATGTAATGAGAGTGACCAATGTAGTGAGAGTGACCAATGTAGTGAGAGTGACCTCCAATGTAGTGAGAGTGACCAATGTAGTGAGAGTGACCTTCAAAGTAGTGAGAGTGACCAATGTAGTGAGAGTGACCTCCAATGTAGTGAGAGTGACCTCCAATTTAGTGAGAGTGACCAATATAGTGAGAGTGACCTCCAATATAGTGACAGTGACCAATGTAGTAAGAGTGACATCCAATGTAATGAGAGTGACCAATGTAGTGAGAGTGACCAATGTAGTGAGAGTGACCTCCAATGTAATGAGAGCGACCAATGTAGTGAGAGTGACCTCCAATGTAATGAGAGTGACCAATGTAGTGAGAGAGACCAATGTAGTGAGAGTGACCGTCAATGTAGTGAGAGTGACCAATGTAATGAGAGTGACCTCCAATGTAGTAAGAGTTACCTCCAATGTAGTGAGAATGACCTCCAATGTAGTGAGAGTGACCTCCAATGTAGTGAGAGTGACCTCCAATGTAGTGAGTGACCAATATAGTGAGAGTGACCAATGTAGTGAGAGAGACCTACAATGTAGTGAGAGTGACCTCCAATGTACTGAGAGTGACCTCCAATGTAGTGAGAGTGACCAATGTAGTGAGAGTGACCAATGTAGTGAGAGTGACCTCCAATGTAGTGAGAATGACCTCCAATGTAGTGAGAGTGACCTCCAATGTATTGAGAGTGACCAATATAGTGAGAGTGACCAATATAGTGAGAGTGACCTCCAATGTAGTGAGAATGACCTCCAATGTAGTGAGAATGACCTCCAATGTAGTGAGAGTGACCTCCAATGCAGTGAGAGTGACCAATGTAGTGAGAGTGACCAATATAGTGAGAGTGACCTCCAATGTAGTGAGAATGACCTCCAATGTAGTGAGAGTGACCTCCAATGTAGTGAGAGTGACCTCCAATGTAGTGAGTGACCAATATAGTGAGAGTGACCAATGTAGTGAGAGAGACCTACAATGTAGTGAGAGTGACCTCCAATGTAGTGAGAGTGACCTCCAATGTAGTGAGAGTGACCTCCAATGTAGTGAGAGTGACCAATGTAGTGAGAGTGACCAAGGTAGTGAGAGTGACCTCTAATGTAGTGAGAGTGACCTCCAATGAAGTGAGAGTGACCAATATAGTGAGAGTGACCTCCAATGTAGTGAGAGTGACCTCCAATGTAGTGAGAGTGACCAATATAGTGAGAGTGACCTCCAATATAGTGAGAGTGAGCAATGTAGTAAGAGTGACATCCAATGTAATGAGAGTGACCAATGTAGTGAGAGTGACCAATGTAGTGAGAGTGACCTCCAAAGTAGTGAGAGTGACCAATGTAGTGAGAGTGACCTCCAATGTAGTGAGAGTGACCTCCAATGTAGTGAGAGTGACCAATATAGTGAGAGTGACCTCCAATATAGTGACAGTGACCAATGTAGTAACAGTGACATCCAATGTAATGAGAGTGACCAATGTAGTGAGAGTGACCAATGTAGTGAGAGTGACCTCCAATGTAGTGAGAGTGACCAATGTAGTGAGAGTGACCTTCAAAGTAGTGAGAGTGACCAATGTAGTGAGAGTGACCTCCAATGTAGTGAGAGTGACCTCCAATTTAGTGAGAGTGACCAATATAGTGAGAGTGACCTCCAATATAGTGACAGTGACCAATGTAGTAAGAGTGACATCCAATGTAATGAGAGTGACCAATGTAGTGAGAGTGACCAATGTAGTGAGAGTGACCAATGTAGTGAGAGTGACCAATGTAGTGAGAGTGACCAATGTAGTGAGAGTGACCTCCAATGTAGTGAGAGTGACCTCGAATGTAGTGAGAGTGACCAATGTAGTGAGAGTGACCTCCTATGTAGTGAGAGTGACCAATTTAGTGAGGGTGACCAATGCAGTGAGAGTGACCTCCAATGTAGTGAGAGTGACCTCCAATGTAGTGAGTGACTAATATAGTGAGAGTGACCAATGTAGTGAGAGAGTCCTACAATGTAGGGAGAGTGACCTCCAATGAAGTGAGAGTGACCTCCAATGTAGTGAGAGTGACCTCCAATGTAGTGAGAGTGACCAATGTAGTGAGAGTGACCAAGGTAGTGAGAGTGACCTCCAATGTAGTGAGAGTGACCTCCAATGAAGTGAGAGTGACCAATATAGTGAGAGTGACCTCCAATATAGTGAGAGTGACCTCCAATGTAGTGAGAGTGACCTCCAATGTAGTGAGTGACCAATATAGTGAGAGTGACCAATGTAGTGAGAGAGACCTACAATGTAGTGAGAGTGACCTCCAATGTACTGAGAGTGACCTCCAATGTAGTGAGAGTGACCAATGTAGTGAGAGTGACCAATGTAGTGAGAGTGACCTCCAATGTAGTGAGAATGACCTCCAATGTAGTGAGAGTGACCTCCAATGTATTGAGAGTGACCAATATAGTGAGAGTGACCAATATAGTGAGAGTGACCTCCAATGTAGTGAGAATGACCTCCAATGTAGTGAGAATGACCTCCAATGTAGTGAGAGTGACCTCCAATGCAGTGAGAGTGACCAATGTAGTGAGAGTGACCAATATAGTGAGAGTGACCTCCAATGTAGTGAGAATGACCTCCAATGTAGTGAGAGTGACCTCCAATGTAGTGAGAGTGACCTCCAATGTAGTGAGTGACCAATATAGTGAGAGTGACCAATGTAGTGAGAGAGACCTACAATGTAGTGAGAGTGACCTCCAATGTAGTGAGAGTGACCTCCAATGTAGTGAGAGTGACCTCCAATGTAGTGAGAGTGACCAATGTAGTGAGAGTGACCAAGGTAGTGAGAGTGACCTCCAATGTAGTGAGAGTGACCTCCAATGAAGTGAGAGTGACCAATATAGTGAGAGTGACCTCCAATGTAGTGAGAGTGACCTCCAATGTAGTGAGAGTGACCAATATAGTGAGAGTGACCTCCAATATAGTGAGAGTGAGCAATGTAGTAAGAGTGACATCCAATGTAATGAGAGTGACCAATGTAGTGAGAGTGACCAATGTAGTGAGAGTGACCTCCAAAGTAGTGAGAGTGACCAATGTAGTGAGAGTGACCTCCAATGTAGTGAGAGTGACCTCCAATGTAGTGAGAGTGACCAATATAGTGAGAGTGACCTCCAATATAGTGACAGTGACCAATGTAGTAACAGTGACATCCAATGTAATGAGAGTGACCAATGTAGTGAGAGTGACCAATGTAGTGAGAGTGACCTCCAATGTAGTGAGAGTGACCAATGTAGTGAGAGTGACCTTCAAAGTAGTGAGAGTGACCAATGTAGTGAGAGTGACCTCCAATGTAGTGAGAGTGACCTCCAATTTAGTGAGAGTGACCAATATAGTGAGAGTGACCTCCAATATAGTGACAGTGACCAATGTAGTAAGAGTGACATCCAATGTAATGAGAGTGACCAATGTAGTGAGAGTGACCAATGTAGTGAGAGGGACCAATGTAGTGAGAGTGACCAATGTAGTGAGAGTGACCAATGTAGTGAGAGTGACCTCCAATGTAGTGAGAGTGACCTCGAATGTAGTGAGAGTGACCAATGTAGTGAGAGTGACCTCCTATGTAGTGAGAGTGACCAATTTAGTGAGGGAGACCAATGCAGTGAGAGTGACCTCCAATGTAGTGAGAGTGACCTCCAATGTAGTGAGTGACTAATATAGTGAGAGTGACCAATGTAGTGAGAGAGTTCTACAATGTAGGGAGAGTGACCTCCAATGAAGTGAGAGTGACCTCCAATGTAGTGAGAGTGACCTCCAATGTAGTGAGAGTGACCAATGTAGTGAGAGTGACCAAGGTAGTGAGAGTGACCTCCAATGTAGTGAGAGTGACCTCCAATGAAGTGAGAGTGACCAATATAGTGAGAGTGACCTCCAATATAGTGAGAGTGACCTCCAATGTAGTGAGAGTGACCTCCAATGTAGTGAGTGACCAATATAGTGAGAGTGACCAATGTAGTGAGAGAGACCTACAATGTAGTGAGAGTGACCTCCAATGTACTGAGAGTGACCTCCAATGTAGTGAGAGTGACCAATGTAGTGAGAGTGACCAATGTAGTGAGAGTGACCTCCAATGTAGTGAGAATGACCTCCAATGTAGTGAGAGTGACCTCCAATGTATTGAGAGTGACCAATATAGTGAGAGTGACCAATATAGTGAGAGTGACCTCCAATGTAGTGAGAATGACCTCCAATGTAGTGAGAATGACCTCCAATGTAGTGAGAGTGACCTCCAATGCAGTGAGAGTGACCAATGTAGTGAGAGTGACCAATATAGTGAGAGTGACCTCCAATGTAGTGAGAATGACCTCCAATGTAGTGAGAGTGACCTCCAATGTAGTGAGAGTGACCTCCAATGTAGTGAGTGACCAATATAGTGAGAGTGACCAATGTAGTGAGAGAGACCTACAATGTAGTGAGAGTGACCTCCAATGTAGTGAGAGTGACCTCCAATGTAGTGAGAGTGACCTCCAATGTAGTGAGAGTGACCAATGTAGTGAGAGTGACCAAGGTAGTGAGAGTGACCTCCAATGTAGTGAGAGTGACCTCCAATGAAGTGAGAGTGACCAATATAGTGAGAGTGACCTCCAATGTAGTGAGAGTGACCTCCAATGTAGTGAGAGTGACCAATATAGTGAGAGTGACCTCCAATATAGTGAGAGTGAGCAATGTAGTAAGAGTGACATCCAATGTAATGAGAGTGACCAATGTAGTGAGAGTGACCAATGTAGTGAGAGTGACCTCCAAAGTAGTGAGAGTGACCAATGTAGTGAGAGTGACCTCCAATGTAGTGAGAGTGACCTCCAATGTAGTGAGAGTGACCAATATAGTGAGAGTGACCTCCAATATAGTGACAGTGACCAATGTAGTAACAGTGACATCCAATGTAATGAGAGTGACCAATGTAGTGAGAGTGACCAATGTAGTGAGAGTGACCTCCAATGTAGTGAGAGTGACCAATGTAGTGAGAGTGACCTTCAAAGTAGTGAGAGTGACCAATGTAGTGAGAGTGACCTCCAATGTAGTGAGAGTGACCTCCAATTTAGTGAGAGTGACCAATATAGTGAGAGTGACCTCCAATATAGTGACAGTGACCAATGTAGTAAGAGTGACATCCAATGTAATGAGAGTGACCAATGTAGTGAGAGTGACCAATGTAGTGAGAGTGACCAATGTAGTGAGAGTGACCAATGTAGTGAGAGTGACCAATGTAGTGAGAGTGACCTCCAATGTAGTGAGAGTGACCTCGAATGTAGTGAGAGTGACCAATGTAGTGAGAGTGACCTCCTATGTAGTGAGAGTGACCAATTTAGTGAGGGTGACCAATGCAGTGAGAGTGACCTCCAATGTAGTGAGAGTGACCTCCAATGTAGTGAGTGACTAATATAGTGAGAGTGACCAATGTAGTGAGAGAGTCCTACAATGTAGGGAGAGTGACCTCCAATGAAGTGAGAGTGACCTCCAATGTAGTGAGAGTGACCTCCAATGTAGTGAGAGTGACCAATGTAGTGAGAGTGACCAAGGTAGTGAGAGTGACCTCCAATGTAGTGAGAGTGACCTCCAATGAAGTGAGAGTGACCAATATAGTGAGAGTGACCTCCAATATAGTGAGAGTGACCTCCAATGTAGTGAGAGTGACCTCCAATGTAGTGAGTGACCAATATAGTGAGAGTGACCAATGTAGTGAGAGAGACCTACAATGTAGTGAGAGTGACCTCCAATGTACTGAGAGTGACCTCCAATGTAGTGAGAGTGACCAATGTAGTGAGAGTGACCAATGTAGTGAGAGTGACCTCCAATGTAGTGAGAATGACCTCCAATGTAGTGAGAGTGACCTCCAATGTAGTGAGAGTGACCTCCAATGTAGTGAGTGACCAATATAGTGAGAGTGACCAATGTAGTGAGAGAGACCTACAATATAGTGAGAGTGACCTCCAATGTAGTGAGAGTGACCTCCAATGTAGTGAGAGTGACCTCCAATGTAGTGAGAGTGACCAATGTAGTGAGAGTGACCAAGGTAGTGAGAGTGACCTCCAATGTAGTGAGAGTGACCTCCAATGAAGTGAGAGTGACCAATATAGTGAGAGTGACCTCCAATGTAGTGAGAGTGACCTCCAATGTAGTGAGAGTGACCAATATAGTGAGAGTGACCTCCAATATAGTGAGAGTGAGCAATGTAGTAAGAGTGACATCCAATGTAATGAGAGTGACCAATGTAGTGAGAGTGACCAATGTAGTGAGAGTGACCTCCAAAGTAGTGAGAGTGACCAATGTAGTGAGAGTGACCTCCAATGTAGTGAGAGTGACCTCCAATGTAGTGAGAGTGACCAATATAGTGAGAGTGACCTCCAATATAGTGACAGTGACCAATGTAGTAACAGTGACATCCAATGTAATGAGAGTGACCAATGTAGTGAGAGTGACCAATGTAGTGAGAGTGACCTCCAATGTAGTGAGAGTGACCAATGTAGTGAGAGTGACCTTCAAAGTAGTGAGAGTGACCAATGTAGTGAGAGTGACCTCCAATGTAGTGAGAGTGACCTCCAATTTAGTGAGAGTGACCAATATAGTGAGAGTGACCTCCAATATAGTGACAGTGACCAATGTAGTAAGAGTGACATCCAATGTAATGAGAGTGACCAATGTAGTGAGAGTGACCAATGTAGTGAGAGTGACCTCCAATGTAATGAGAGCGACCAATGTAGTGAGAGTGACCTCCAATGTAATGAGAGTGACCAATGTAGTGAGAGTGACCAATGTAGTGAGAGTGACCGTCAATGTAGTGAGAGTGACCAATGTAATGAGAGTGACCTCCAATGCAGTAAGAGTTACCTCCAATGTAGTGAGAATGACCTCCAATGTAGTGAGAGTGATCTCCAATGCAGTGAGTGACCAATATAGTGAGAGTGACCAATGTAGTGAGAGTGACCTCCAATGTAGTGAGAGTGACCGACAATGTAGGGAGAGTGACCAATGTAGTGAGAGTGACCAATGTAGTGAGAGTGACCAATGTAGTGAGAGTGACCTCCAATGTAGTGAGAGTGACCTTGAATGTAGTGAGAGTGACCAGTGTAGTGAGAGTGACCTCCTATGTAGTGAGAGTGACCAATTTAGTGAGGGTGACCAATGCAGTGAGAGTGACCTCCAATGTAGTGAGAGCGACCGCCATTGTAGTGAGAGTGACCAATGTAGTGAGAGTGACCAATGTAGTGAGATTCACCAATGTAGTGAGATTCACCAATGTAGTGAGAGTGACCTCCAATGTAGTGAGAGTGACCTCCAATGTAGTGAGAGTGACCAAGGGAGTGAGAGAGACCTCCAATGTAGTGAGAGTGACCTCCAATGTAGTGAGAGTGACCAATGTAGTGAGAGTGACCAATGTAGTGAGAGTGACTTCCAATGAAATGAGAGTGACCTCCAATGTAGTGAGAGTGACCAATGTAGTGAGAGTGACCTCCTATGTAGTGAGAGTGACTAATTTAGTGAGGGTGACCAATGCAGTGAGAGTGACCTCCAATGTAGTGAGAGCGACCTCCAATGTAGTGAGAGTGACCAATGTAGTGAGAGAGACCAATGTAGTGAGATTCACCAATGCAGTGAGAGTGACCTCCAATGTAGTGAGAGTGACCTCCAATGTAGTGAGAGTGACCAATGCTGTGAGAGAGACCTCCAATGTAGTGAAAGTGACCTGCAATGTAGTGAGAGTGAACAATGTAGTGAGAGTGACCTCCAATGTAGTGAGAGTGACCAATGTAGTGAGAGTGACCAATGTAGTGAGAGTGACCTCCAATGTAGTGAGAATGACCTCCAATGTAGTGAGAGTGACCTCCAATGTAGTGAGTGACCAATGTAGTGAGAGTGACCAATGTAGTGAGAGAGACCTACAATGTAGTGAGAGTGACCAATGTAGTGAGAGTGACCTCCAATGTAGTGAGAATGACCTCCAATGTAGTGAGAGTGACCTACAACGTAGTGAGAGTGACTGCCAATGTAGTGAGAGTGACCAATGTAGTGAGAGTAACCTATAACTTAGTGAGAGTGACCAATGTAGAGAGAGTGACCATCAACGTAGTGAGAGTAACCTCCAATGTAGTGAGAGTGACCTCCAATGTAGTGAGAGTGACCTCCAATGTAGTGAGAGTGACCTCCAATGTAGTGAGAGTGACCAAGGTAGTGAGAGTGACCTCCAATGTATTGAGTGACCTCCAATGTAGTGAGAGTGAACAATATAGTGAGAGTGACCTCCAATATAGTGAGAGTGACCAATGTAGTAAGAGTAACCTCCAATGTAATGAGAGCGACCAATGTAGTGAGAGTGACCTCCAATGTAATGAGAGTGACCAATGTAGTGAGAGTGACCAATGTAGTGAGAGTGACCGTCAATGTAGTGAGAGTGACCAATGTAATGAGAGTGACCTCCAATGTAGTAAGAGTTACCTACAATGTAGTGAGAATGACCTCCAATGTAGTGAGAGTGATCTCCAATGCAGTGAGTGACCAATATAGTGAGAGTGACCAATGTAGTGAGAGTGACCTCCAATGTAGTGAGAGTGACCGACAATGTAGTGAGAGTGACCAATGTAGTGAGAGTGACCAATGTAGTGAGAGTGACCAATGTAGTGAGAGTGACCTCCAATGTAGTGAGAGTGACCTCGAATGTCGTGAGAGTGACCAATGTAGTGAGAGTGACCTCCTATGTAGTGAGAGTGACCAATTTAGTGAGGGTGACCAATGCAGTGAGAGTGACCTCCAATGTAGTGAGAGCGACCTCCATTGTAGTGAGAGTGACCAATGTAGTGAGAGTGACCAATGTAGTGAGATTCACCAATGTAGTGAGATTCACCAATGTAGTGAGAGTGACCTCCAATGTAGTGAGAGTGACCTCCAATGTAGTGAGAGTGACCTCCAATGTAGTGAGAGTGACCAATGTAGTGAGAGAGACCTGCAATGTAGTGAGAGTGACCTCCAATGTAGTGAGAGTGAACAATGTAGTGAGAGTGACCTCCAATGCAGTGAGAATGACCAATGTAGTGAGAGTGACCAATATAGTGAGAATGACCTCCAATGTAGTGAGAGTGAACTCCAATGTAGTGAGTGACCAATATAGTGAGAGTGACCAATGTAGTGAGAGAGTCCTACAATGTAGTGAGAGTGACCTCCAATGAAGTGAGAGTGACCTCCAATGTAGTGAGAGTGACCTCCAATGTAGTGAGAGTGACCAATGTAGTGAGAGTGTCCAAGGTAGTGAGAGTGACCTCCAATGTTGTGAGAGTGACCTCCAATGAAGTGAGAGTGACCAATATAGTGAGAGTGACCTCCAATTTAGTGAGAGTGACCTCCAATGTAGTGAGAGTGACCTCCAATGTAGTGAGTGACCAATATAGTGAGAGTGACCAATGTAGTGAGAGAGACCTACAATGTAGTGAGAGTGACCTCCAATGTACTGAGAGTGACCTCCAATGTAGTGAGAGTGACCAATGTAGTGAGAGTGACCAATGTAGTGAGAGTGACCTCCAATGTAGTGAGAATGACCTCCAATGTAGTGAGAGTGACCTCCAATGTAGTGAGAGTGACCAATATAGTGAGAGTGACCAATATAGTGAGAGTGACCTCCAATGTAGTGAGAATGACCTCCAATGTAGTGAGAATGACCTCCAATGTAGTGAGAGTGACCTCCAATGCAGTGAGAGTGACCAATGTAGTGAGAGTGACCAATATAGTGAGAGTGACCTCCAATGTAGTGAGAATGACCTCCAATGTAGTGAGAGTGACCTCCAATGTAGTGAGAGTGACCTCCAATGTAGTGAGTGACCAATATAGTGAGAGTGACCAATGTAGTGAGAGAGACCTACAATGTAGTGAGAGTGACCTCCAATGTAGTGAGAGTGACCTCCAATGTAGTGAGAGTGACCTCCAATGTAGTGAGAGTGACCAATGTAGTGAGAGTGACCAAGGTAGTGAGAGTGACCTCCAATGTAGTGAGAGTGACCTCCAATGAAGTGAGAGTGACCAATATAGTGAGAGTGACCTCCAATATAGTGAGAGTGACCTCCAATGTAGTGAGAGTGACCAATATAGTGAGAGTGACCTCCAATATAGTGAGAGTGAGCAATGTAGTAAGAGTGACATCCAATGTAATGAGAGTGACCAATGTAGTGAGAGTGACCAATGTAGTGAGAGTGACCTCCAAAGTAGTGAGAGTGACCAATGTAGTGAGAGTGACCTCCAATGTAGTGAGAGTGACCTCCAATGTAGTGAGAGTGACCAATATAGTGAGAGTGACCTCCAATATAGTGACAGTGACCAATGTAGTAACAGTGACATCCAATGTAATGAGAGTGACCAATGTAGTGAGAGTGACCAATGTAGTGAGAGTGACCTCCAATGTAGTGAGAGTGACCAATGTAGTGAGAGTGACCTTCAAAGTAGTGAGAGTGACCAATGTAGTGAGAGTGACCTCCAATGTAGTGAGAGTGACCTCCAATTTAGTGAGAGTGACCAATATAGTGAGAGTGACCTCCAATATAGTGACAGTGACCAATGTAGTAAGAGTGACATCCAATGTAATGAGAGTGACCAATGTAGTGAGAGTGACCAATGTAGTGAGAGTGACCTCCAATGTAATGAGAGCGACCAATGTAGTGAGAGTGACCTCCAATGTAATGAGAGTGACCAATGTAGTGAGAGAGACCAATGTAGTGAGAGTGACCGTCAATGTAGTGAGAGTGACCAATGTAATGAGAGTGACCTCCAATGTAGTAAGAGTTACCTCCAATGTAGTGAGAATGACCTCCAATGTAGTGAGAGTGATCTCCAATGCAGTGAGTGACCAATATAGTGAGAGTGACCAATGTAGTGAGAGTGACCTCCAATGTAGTGAGAGTGACCGACAATGTAGGGAGAGTGACCAATGTAGTGAGAGTGACCAATGTAGTGAGAGTGACCAATGTAGTGAGAGTGACCTCCAATGTAGTGAGAGTGACCTTGAATGTAGTGAGAGTGACCAATGTAGTGAGAGTGACCTCCTATGTAGTGAGAGTGACCAATTTAGTGAGGGTGACCAATGCAGTGAGAGTGACCTCCAATGTAGTGAGAGCGACCTCCATTGTAGTGAGAGTGACCAATGTAGTGAGAGTGACCAATGTAGTGAGATTCACCAATGTAGTGAGATTCACCAATGTAGTGAGAGTGACCTCCAATGTAGTGAGAGTGACCTCCAATGTAGTGAGAGTGACCAATGGAGTGAGACAGATCTCCAATGTAGTGAGAGTGACCTCCAATGTAGTGAGAGTGAACAATGTAGTGAGAGTGACCTCCAGTGTAGTGAGAGTGACCAATGTAGTGAGAGTGACCAATATAGTGAGAGTGACCTCCAATGTAGTGAGAATGACCTCCAATGTAGTGAGAGTGACCTCCAATGTAGTGAGAGTGACCTCCAATGTAGTGAGTGACCAATATAGTGAGAGTGACCAATGTAGTGAGAGAGACCTACAATGTAGTGAGAGTGACCTCCAATGTAGTGAGAGTGACCAATATAGTGAGAGTGACCTCCAATATAGTGAGAGTGACCAATGTAGTAAGAGTGACCTCCAATGTAATGAGAGTGACCAATGTAGTGAGAGTGGCCTCCAATGTAATGAGAGTGACCAATGTAGTGAGAGTGACCAATGTAGTGAGAGTGACCGCCAATGTAGTGAGAGTGACCAATGTAATGAGAGTGACCTCCGATGTAGTAAGAGTTACCTCCAATGTAGTGAGAATGACCTCCAATGTAGTGAGAGTGATCTCCAATGTAGTCAGTGACCAATATAGTGAGAGTGACCAATGTAGTGAGAGTGACCTCCAATGTAGTGAGAGTGACCGACAATGTAGTGAGAATGACCAATGTAGTGAGAGTGACCAATGTCGTGAGAGTGACTTCCAATGTAGTGAGAGTGACCTCCAATGTAGTGAGAGTGACCAATGTAGTGAGAGTGACCTCCTATGTAGTGAGAGGGACCAATTTAGTGAGGGTGACCAATGCAGTGAGAGTGACCTCCAATGTAGTGAGAGCGACCTCCAATGTAGTGAGAGTGACCAATGTAGTGAGAGAGACCAATGTAGTGAGATTCACCAATGTAGTGAGAGTGACCTCCAATGAAGTGAGAGTGACATCCAATGTAGTGAGAGTGACCTCCAATGTAGTGAAAGTGACCAATGCAGTGAGAGAGACCTCCAATGTAGTGAGAGTGACCTGCATTGTAGTGAGAGTGAACAATGTAGTGAGAGTGACCTCCAATGTAGTGAGAGTGACCAATGTAGTGAGAGTGACCAATGTAGTGAGAGTGACCTCCAATGTCGTGAGAATGTCCTCCAATGTAATGAGACTGCCCTCCAATGTAGTGAGAGTGATCTCTAATGTAGTGAGTGACCAATGTAGTGAGAGTGACCAATGTAGTGAGAGAGACCTACAATGTAGTGAGAGTGACCTCCAATGTAGTGAGAGTGACCTCCAATGTAGTGAGAGTGACCAATGTAGTGAGAGTGACCAATGTAGTGAGAGTGACCTCCAATGTAGTGAGAATGACCTCCAATGTAGCGAGAATGACCTCCAATGTAGTGAGAGTGACCTCAAATGTAGTGAGTGACCAATGTAGTGAGAGTGACCAATGTAGTGAGAGAGATCTACAATGTAGTGAGAGTGACCTACAATGTAGTGAGAGTGACCGCCAATGTAGTGAGAGTGACCAATGTAGTGAGAGTAACCTATAACTTAGTGAGAGTGACCAATGCAGAGAGAGTGCCCACCAACGTAGTGAGAGTGACCTCCAATGTAGTGAGAGAGACCTCCAATGTAGTGAGAGTGACCTCCAATGTAGTGAGAGTGACCTCCAATGTAGTGAGAGTGACCAAGGTAGTGAGAGTGACCTCCAATGTAGTGAGAGTGACCTCCAATGTAGTGAGAGTGACCAATATAGTGAGAGTGACCTCCAATATAGTGAGAGTGACCAATGTAGTAAGAGTGACCTCCAATGTAATGAGAGCGACCAATGTAGTGAGAGTGACCTCCAATGTAATGAGAGTGACCAATAAAGTGAGAGTGAACAATGTAGTGAGAGTGACCGTCAATGTAGTGAGAATGACCAATGTAATGAGAGTGACCTCCAATGTAGTGAGAGTGACCTCCAATATAGTGAGAGTGACCAATGCAGTGAGAGAGACCTCCAATGTAGTGAGAGTGACCTGCATTGTAGTGAGAGTGAACAATGTAGTGAGAGTGACCTCCAATGTAGTGAGAGTGACCAATGTAGTGAGAGTGACCAATGTAGTGAGAGTGACCTCCAATGTAGTGAGAATGACCTCCAATGTAATGAGACTGACCTCCAATGTAGTGAGAGTGACCTCCAATGTAGTGAGTGACCAATGTAGTGAGAGTGACCAATGTAGTGAGAGAGACCTACAATGTAGTGAGAGTGACCTCCAATGTAGTGAGAGTGACCTCCAATGTAGTGAGAGTGACCAATGTAGTGAGAGTGACCAATGTAGTGAGAGTGACCTCCAATGTAGTGAGAATGACCTCCAATGTAGTGAGAGTGACCTCCAATGTAGTGAGAGTGACCTCAAATGTAGTGAGTGACCAATGTAGTGAGAGTGACCAATGTAGTGAGAGAGATCTACAATGTAGTGAGAGTGACCTACAATGTAGTGAGAGTGACCGCCAATGTAGTGAGAGTGACCAATGTAGTGAGAGTAACCTATAACTTAGTGAGAGTGACCAATGTAGTGAGAGTGACCTCCAATGTAGTGAGAGTGACCTCCAATGTAGTGAGAGTGACCAAGGTAGTGAGAGTGACCTCCAATGCAGTGAGAGTGACCTCCAATGTAGTGAGAGTGACCAATATAGTGAGAGTGACCTCCAATATAGTGAGAGTGACCAATGTAGTAAGAGTGACCTCCAATGTAATGAGAGCGACCAATGTAGTGAGAGTGACCTCCAATGTAATGAGAGTGACCAATATAGTGAGAGTGAACAATGTAGTGAGAGTGACCGTCAATGTAGTGAGAATGACCAATGTCATGAGAGTGACCTCCAATGTAGTGAGAGTTACCTCCAATGTAGTGAGAATGACCTCCAATGTAGTGAGAGTGATCTCCAATGCAGTGAGTGACCAATATAGTGAGAGTGACCAATGTAGTGAGAGTGACCGACAATGTAGTGAGAGTGACTAATGTAGTGAGAGTGACCAATGTAGTGAGAGTAACCAATGTAGTGAGAGTGACCTCCAATGTAGTGAGAGTGACCTCGAATGTAGTAAGAGTGACCAATGTAGTGAGAGTGACCTCCTATGTAGTGAGAGTGACCAATTTAGTGAGGGTGACCAATGCAGTGAGAGTGACCTCCAATGTAGTGAGAGCGACCTCCATTGTAGTGAGAGTGACCAATGTAGTGAGAGTGACCAATGTAGTGAGATTCACCAATGTAGTGAGATTCACCAATGTAGTGAGAGTGACCTCCAATGTAGTGAGAGTGACCTCCAATGTACTGAGAGTGACCAATGAAGTGAGAGAGACCTGCAATGTAGTGAGAGTGACCTCCAATGTAGTGAGAGTGAACAATGTAGTGCGAGTGACCTCCAATGTAGTGAGAGTGACCAATGTAGTGAGAGTGATCAATATAGTGAGAGTGACCTCCAATGTAGTGAGAATGACCTCCAATGTAGTGAGAGTGACCTCCAATGCAGTGAGAATGACCTCCAATGTAGTGAGAGTGACCTCCAATGTAGTGAGAGTGACCTCCAATGTAGTGAGTGACCAATATAGTGAGAGTGACCAATGTAGTGAGAGAGACCTACAATGTAGTGAGAGTGACCTCCAATGTACTGAGAGTGACCTCCAATGTCGTGAGAGTGACCAATGCAGTGAGAGTGACCAATGTAGTGAGAGTGACCTCCAATGTCGTGAGTTTGACCTCCAATGTAGTGAGAGTGATCTCCAATGTAGTGAGAGTGACATCCAATGTACTGAGAGTGACCACCAATGTAGTGAGAGTGACCAATGTAGTGAGAGTGACCAATGTAGTGAGAGTGACCTCCAATGTAGTGAGATTGACCTCCAATGTAGTGAGAGTGACCTCCAATGTAGTGAGAGTGAGCTCCAATGTAGTGAGAGTGACCAATGTAGTGAGAGTGACCAAGGTAGTGAGAGTGACCTCCAATGTAGTGAGAGTGACCTCCAATGTAATGAGAGTGACCAATGTAGTGAGAGTGACCTCCAATATAATGAGAGTGACCAATGTAGTGAGAGTGACCAATGTAGTGAGAGTGACCGCCAATGTAGTGAGAGAGACCAATGTCATGAGAGTGACCTCCAATGTAGTAAGAGTTACCTCCAATGTAGTGAGAATGACCTCCAATGTAGTGAGAGTGATCTCCAATGTAGTGAGTGACCAATATAGTGAGAGTGACCAATGTAGTGAGAGTGACCTCCAATGTAGTGAGAGTGCCCGACAATGTAGTGAGAGTGACCAATGTAGTGAGAGTGACCAATGTAGTGAGAGTGACTTCCAATGTAGTGAGAGTGACCTCCAATGTAGTGAGAGTGACCAATGTAGTGAGAGTGACCTCCTATGTAGTGAGAGTGACCAATTTAGTGAGGGTGACCAATGCAGTGAGAGTGACCTCCAATGTAGTGAGAGCGACCTCCAATGTAGTGAGAGTGACCAATGTAGTGAGAGAGACCAATGTGGTGAGATTCACCAATGTAGTGAGAGTGACCTCCAATGTAGTGAGAGTGACATCCAATGTAGTGAGAGTGACCTCCAATGTAGTGAGAGTGACCAATGCAGTGAGAGAGACCTCCAATGTAGTGAGAGTGACCTGCAATGTAGTGAGAGTGAACAATGTAGTGAGAGTGACCTCCAATGTAGTGAGAGTGACCAATGTAGTGAGAGTGACCAATGTAGTGAGAGTGACCTCCAATGCAGTGAGAATGACCTCCAATGTAATGAGAGTGACCTCCAATGTAGTGAGAGTGACCTCCAATGTAGTGAGTGACCAATGTAGTGAGAGTGACCAATGTAGTGAGAGAGACCTACAATGTAGTGAGAGTGACCTCCAATGTAGTGAGAGTGACCTCCAATGTAGTGAGAGTGACCAATGTAGTGAGAGTGACCAATGTAGTGAGAGTGACCTCCAATGTAGTGAGAATGACCTCCAATGTAGTGAGAGTGACCTCCAATGTAGTGAGAGTGACCTCCAATGTAGTGAGTGACCAATGTAGTGAGAGTGACCAATATAGTGAGAGAGATCTACAATGTAGTGAGAGTGACCTACAATGTGGTGAGAGTGACCGCCAATGTAGTGAGAGTGACCAATGTAGTGAGAGTAACCTATAACTTAGTGAGAGTGACCAATGTAGAGAGAGTGACCACCAACGTAGTGAGAGTGACCTCCAATGTAGTGAGAGTGACCTCCAATGTAGTGAGAGTGACCTCCAATGTAGTGAGATTGACCAATGTAGTGAGAGTGACCAAGGTAGTGAGAGTGACCTCCAATGTAGTGAGAGTGACCTCCAATGTAGTGAGAGTGACCAATATAGTGAGAGTGACCTCCAATATAGTGAGAGTGACCAATGTAGTGAGAGTAACCTATAATTTAGTGAGAGTGACCAATGTAGTGAGAATGAAAACCAATGTAGTGAGAGTGACCTCCACTGCAGTGAGAGTGACCTCCAATGTAGCGAGAGTGACCAATGTAGTGTGAGTGACCAAGGTAGTGAGAGTGACCTCCAATGTAGTGAGAGTGACCTCCAGTGTAGTGAGAGTGACCAATATAGTGAGAGTGACCTCCAATATAGTGAGAGTGACCAATGTAGTAAGAGTGACCTCCAATGTAGTGAGAGTGATCAATGTAGTGAGAGTGACCTCCAATGTAATGAGAGTGACCAATGTAGTGAGAGTGACCAATGTAGTGAGAGTGACCTCCAATGTAGTGAGAGTGACCAATGTAGTGAGAGTGACCTCCAATGTAGTAAGGGTTACCTCCAATGTAGTGAAAATGACCTCCAATGCAGTGAGAGTGACCTCCAATGTAGTGAGAATGACCAACAATGTAGTGAGAGTGACCAATGTAGTGAGAGTGACCAATGTAGTGAGAGTGACACCCAATGTAGTGAGAGTGACCTCCAATGTAGTGAGAGTGACCAATGTAGTGAGAGTGACCTCCTCTGTAGTGAGAGTGACCAATTTAGTGAGGGTGACCAATGCAGTGAGAGTGACCTCCAATGTAGTGAGAGGGGCATCCAATGTAGTGAGAGTGACCAATGTAGTGAGAGTGACCAATGTAGTGAGAGTGACCTCCAATGTAGTGAGAGTGACCTCCAATGTAGTGAGAGTGACCTCCAATGTAGTGAGAGTGACCTCCAATGTAGTGAGAGTGACCAATGCAGTGAGAGAGACCTCCAATGTAGTGAGAGTGACCTCCAATGTAGTGAGAGTGAACAATGTAGTGAGAGTGACCTCCAATGTAGTGAGAGTGAACTCTAATGTAGAGAGAGTGACCTCCAATGTAGTGAGAGTGACCTCCAATGTAGAGAGAGTGACCTCCAATGTAGTAAGAGTGACCAATGTAGTGAGACTGACCTCCAATGTCGTGAGAGTGACCAATGTAGTGAGAGTGACCACCAACGTAGTGAGAGTGACCTCCAATGTAGTGAGAGTGACCTCCAATGTAGTGAGAGTGACCTCCAATGTAGTGAGAGTGACCAATGTAGTGAGAGTGACCAAGGTAGTGAGAGTGACCTCCAATGTAGTGAGAGTGACCTCCAATGAAGTGAGAGTGACCAATATAGTGAGAGTGACCTCCAATATAGTGAGAGTGACCTCCAATGTAGTGAGAGTGACCAATATAGTGAGAGTGACCTCCAATATAGTGAGAGTGAGCAATGTAGTAAGAGTGACATCCAATGTAATGAGAGTGACCAATGTAGTGAGAGTGACCAATGTAGTGAGAGTGACCTCCAAAGTAGTGAGAGTGACCAATGTAGTGAGAGTGACCTCCAATGTAGAGAGAGTGACCTCCAATGTAGTAAGAGTGACCAATGTAGTGAGACTGACCTCCAATGTCGTGAGAGTGACCAATGTAGTGAGAGTGACCACCAACGTAGTGAGAGTGACCTCCAATGTAGTGAGAGTGACCTCCAATGTAGTGAGAGTGACCTCCAATGTAGTGAGAGTGACCAATGTAGTGAGAGTGACCAAGGTAGTGAGAGTGACCTCCAATGTAGTGAGAGTGACCTCCAATGAAGTGAGAGTGACCAATATAGTGAGAGTGACCTCCAATATAGTGAGAGTGACCTCCAATGTAGTGAGAGTGACCAATATAGTGAGAGTGACCTCCAATATAGTGAGAGTGACCAATGTAGTAAGAGTGACCTCCAATGTAGTGAGAGTGACCAATGTAGTGAGAGTGACCTCCAATGTAATGAGAGTGACCAATGTAGTGAGAGTGACCAATGTAGTGAGAGTGACCTCCAATGTAGTGAGAGTGACCAATGTAGTGAGAGTGACCTCCAATGTAGTAAGGGTTACCTCCAATGTAGTGAAAACGACCTCCAATGCAGTGAGAGTGACCTCCAATGTAGTGAGAATGACCAACAATGTAGTGAGAGTGACCAATGTAGTGAGAGTGACCAATGTAGTGAGAGTGACACCCAATGTAGTGAGAGTGACCTCCAATGTAGTGAGAGTGACCAATGTAGTGAGAGTGACCTCCTCTGTAGTGAGAGTGACCAATTTAGTGAGGGTGACCAATGCAGTGAGAGTGACCTCCAATGTAGTGAGAGGGGCATCCAATGTAGTGAGAGTGACCAATGTAGTGAGAGTGACCAATGTAGTGAGAGTGACCTCCAATGTAGTGAGAGTGACCTCCATTGTAGTGAGAGTGACCTCCAATGTAGTGAGAGTGACCTCCAATGTAGTGAGAGTGACCAATGCAGTGAGAGAGACCTCCAATGTAGTGAGAGTGACCTCCAATGTAGTGAGAGTGAACAATGTAGTGAGAGTGACCTCCAATGTAGTGAGAGTGAACTCTAATGTAGAGAGAGTGACCTCCAATGTAGTGAGAGTGACCTCCAATGTAGAGAGAGTGACCTCCAATGTAGTAAGAGTGACCAATGTAGTGAGACTGACCTCCAATGTCGTGAGAGTGACCAATGTAGTGAGAGTGACCACCAACGTAGTGAGAGTGACCTCCAATGTAGTGAGAGTGACCTCCAATGTAGTGAGAGTGACCTCCAATGTAGTGAGAGTGACCAATGTAGTGAGAGTGACCAAGGTAGTGAGAGTGACCTCCAATGTAGTGAGAGTGACCTCCAATGAAGTGAGAGTGACCAATATAGTGAGAGTGACCTCCAATATAGTGAGAGTGACCTCCAATGTAGTGAGAGTGACCAATATAGTGAGAGTGACCTCCAATATAGTGAGAGTGAGCAATGTAGTAAGAGTGACATCCAATGTAATGAGAGTGACCAATGTAGTGAGAGTGACCAATGTAGTGAGAGTGACCTCCAAAGTAGTGAGAGTGACCAATGTAGTGAGAGTGACCTCCAATGCAGTGAGAGTGACCTCCAATGTAGTGAGAGTGACCAATATAGTGAGAGTGACCTCCAATATAGTGACAGTGACCAATGTAGTAAGAGTGACATCCAATGTAATGAGAGTGACCAATGTAGTGAGAGTGACCAATGTAGTGAGAGTGACCTCCAATGTAGTGAGAGTGACCAATGTAGTGAGAGTGATCTCCAATGTAGTAAGAGTTACCTCCAATGTAGTGAGAATGACCTCCAATGTAGTGAGAGTGATCTCCAATGTAGTGAGTGACCAATATAGTGAGAGTGACCAATGTAGTGATAGTGACCTCCAATGTAGTGAGAGTGACCGACAATGTAGTGAGAGTGACTAATGTAGTGAGAGTGACCAATGTAGTGAGAGTGACCTCCAATGTAGTGAGAGTGACCTCCAAGTTAGTGAGAGTGACCAATGTAGTGAGAGTGACCTCCTATGTAGTTAGAGTGACCAATTTAGTGAGGGTGACCAATGCAGTGAGAGTGACCTCCAATGTAGTGAGAGTGACCTCCAATGTAGTGAGAGTGACCTCCAATGTAGTGAGAGTGACCAATGCAGTGAGAGAGACCTCCAATGTAGTGAGAGTGACCTGCAATGTAGTGAGAGTGAACAATGTAGTGAGAGTGACCTCCAATGTAGTGAGAGTGACCAATGTAGTGAGAGTGACCAATGTAGTGAGAGTGACCTCCAATGCAGTGAGAATGACCTCCAATGTAATGAGAGTGACCTCCAATGTAGTGAGAGTGACCTCCAATGTAGTGAGTGACCAATGTAGTGAGAGTGACCAATGTAGTGAGAGAGACCTACAATGTAGTGAGAGTGACCTCCAATGTAGTGAGAGTGACCTCCAATGTAGTGAGAGTGACCAATGTAGTGAGAGTGACCAATGTAGTGAGAGTGACCTCCAATGTAGTGAGAATGACCTCCAATGTAGTGAGAGTGACCTCCAATGTAGTGAGAGTGACCTCCAATGTAGTGAGTGACCAATGTAGTGAGAGTGACCAATATAGTGAGAGAGATCTACAATGTAGTGAGAGTGACCTACAATGTGGTGAGAGTGACCGCCAATGTAGTGAGAGTGACCAATGTAGTGAGAGTAACCTATAACTTAGTGAGAGTGACCAATGTAGAGAGAGTGACCACCAACGTAGTGAGAGTGACCTCCAATGTAGTGAGAGTGACCTCCAATGCAGTGAGAGTGACCTCCAATGTAGTGAGATTGACCAATGTAGTGAGAGTGACCAAGGTAGTGAGAGTGACCTCCAATGTAGTGAGAGTGACCTCCAATGTAGTGAGAGTGACCAATATAGTGAGAGTGACCTCCAATATAGTGAGAGTGACCAATGTAGTGAGAGTAACCTATAATTTAGTGAGAGTGACCAATGTAGTGAGAATGAAAACCAATGTAGTGAGAGTGACCTCCACTGCAGTGAGAGTGACCTCCAATGTAGCGAGAGTGACCAATGTAGTGTGAGTGACCAAGGTAGTGAGAGTGACCTCCAATGTAGTGAGAGTGACCTCCAGTGTAGTGAGAGTGACCAATATAGTGAGAGTGACCTCCAATATAGTGAGAGTGACCAATGTAGTAAGAGTGACCTCCAATGTAGTGAGAGTGACCAATGTAGTGAGAGTGACCTCCAATGTAATGAGAGTGACCAATGTAGTGAGAGTGACCAATGTAGTGAGAGTGACCTCCAATGTAGTGAGAGTGACCAATGTAGTGAGAGTGACCTCCAATGTAGTAAGGGTTACCTCCAATGTAGTGAAAATGACCTCCAATGCAGTGAGAGTGACCTCCAATGTAGTGAGAATGACCAACAATGTAGTGAGAGTGACCAATGTAGTGAGAGTGACCAATGTAGTGAGAGTGACACCCAATGTAGTGAGAGTGACCTCCAATGTAGTGAGAGTGACCAATGTAGTGAGAGTGACCTCCTCTGTAGTGAGAGTGACCAATTTAGTGAGGGTGACCAATGCAGTGAGAGTGACCTCCAATGTAGTGAGAGGGGCATCCAATGTAGTGAGAGTGACCAATGTAGTGAGAGTGACCAATGTAGTGAGAGTGACCTCCAATGTAGTGAGAGTGACCTCCAATGTAGTGAGAGTGACCTCCAATGTAGTGAGAGTGACCTCCAATGTAGTGAGAGTGACCAATGCAGTGAGAGAGACCTCCAATGTAGTGAGAGTGACCTCCAATGTAGTGAGAGTGAACAATGTAGTGAGAGTGACCTCCAATGTAGTGAGAGTGAACTCTAATGTAGAGAGAGTGACCTCCAATGTAGTGAGAGTGACCTCCAATGTAGAGAGAGTGACCTCCAATGTAGTAAGAGTGACCAATGTAGTGAGACTGACCTCCAATGTCGTGAGAGTGACCAATGTAGTGAGAGTGACCACCAACGTAGTGAGAGTGACCTCCAATGTAGTGAGAGTGACCTCCAATGTAGTGAGAGTGACCTCCAATGTAGTGAGAGTGACCAATGTAGTGAGAGTGACCAAGGTAGTGAGAGTGACCTCCAATGTAGTGAGAGTGACCTCCAATGAAGTGAGAGTGACCAATATAGTGAGAGTGACCTCCAATATAGTGAGAGTGACCTCCAATGTAGTGAGAGTGACCAATATAGTGAGAGTGACCTCCAATATAGTGAGAGTGAGCAATGTAGTAAGAGTGACATCCAATGTAATGAGAGTGACCAATGTAGTGAGAGTGACCAATGTAGTGAGAGTGACCTCCAAAGTAGTGAGAGTGACCAATGTAGTGAGAGTGACCTCCAATGTAGAGAGAGTGACCTCCAATGTAGTAAGAGTGACCAATGTAGTGAGACTGACCTCCAATGTCGTGAGAGTGACCAATGTAGTGAGAGTGACCACCAACGTAGTGAGAGTGACCTCCAATGTAGTGAGAGTGACCTCCAATGTAGTGAGAGTGACCTCCAATGTAGTGAGAGTGACCAATGTAGTGAGAGTGACCAAGGTAGTGAGAGTGACCTCCAATGTAGTGAGAGTGACCTCCAATGAAGTGAGAGTGACCAATATAGTGAGAGTGACCTCCAATATAGTGAGAGTGACCTCCAATGTAGTGAGAGTGACCAATATAGTGAGAGTGACCTCCAATATAGTGAGAGTGACCAATGTAGTAAGAGTGACCTCCAATGTAGTGAGAGTGACCAATGTAGTGAGAGTGACCTCCAATGTAATGAGAGTGACCAATGTAGTGAGAGTGACCAATGTAGTGAGAGTGACCTCCAATGTAGTGAGAGTGACCAATGTAGTGAGAGTGACCTCCAATGTAGTAAGGGTTACCTCCAATGTAGTGAAAACGACCTCCAATGCAGTGAGAGTGACCTCCAATGTAGTGAGAATGACCAACAATGTAGTGAGAGTGACCAATGTAGTGAGAGTGACCAATGTAGTGGGAGTGACACCCAATGTAGTGAGAGTGACCTCCAATGTAGTGAGAGTGACCAATGTAGTGAGAGTGACCTCCTCTGTAGTGAGAGTGACCAATTTAGTGAGGGTGACCAATGCAGTGAGAGTGACCTCCAATGTAGTGAGAGGGGCATCCAATGTAGTGAGAGTGACCAATGTAGTGAGAGTGACCAATGTAGTGAGAGTGACCTCCAATGTAGTGAGAGTGACCTCCATTGTAGTGAGAGTGACCTCCAATGTAGTGAGAGTGACCTCCAATGTAGTGAGAGTGACCAATGCAGTGAGAGAGACCTCCAATGTAGTGAGAGTGACCTCCAATGTAGTGAGAGTGAACAATGTAGTGAGAGTGACCTCCAATGTAGTGAGAGTGAACTCTAATGTAGAGAGAGTGACCTCCAATGTAGTGAGAGTGACCTCCAATGTAGAGAGAGTGACCTCCAATGTAGTAAGAGTGACCAATGTAGTGAGACTGACCTCCAATGTCGTGAGAGTGACCAATGTAGTGAGAGTGACCACCAACGTAGTGAGAGTGACCTCCAATGTAGTGAGAGTGACCTCCAATGTAGTGAGAGTGACCTCCAATGTAGTGAGAGTGACCAATGTAGTGAGAGTGACCTCCAATGTAGTGAGAGTGACCTCCAATGAAGTGAGAGTGACCAATATAGTGAGAGTGACCTCCAATATAGTGAGAGTGACCTCCAATGTAGTGAGAGTGACCAATATAGTGAGAGTGACCTCCAATATAGTGAGAGTGAGCAATGTAGTAAGAGTGACATCCAATGTAATGAGAGTGACCAATGTAGTGAGAGTGACCAATGTAGTGAGAGTGACCTCCAAAGTAGTGAGAGTGACCAATGTAGTGAGAGTGACCTCCAATGCAGTGAGAGTGACCTCCAATGTAGTGAGAGTGACCAATATAGTGAGAGTGACCTCCAATATAGTGACAGTGACCAATGTAGTAAGAGTGACATCCAATGTAATGAGAGTGACCAATGTAGTGAGAGTGACCAATGTAGTGAGAGTGACCTCCAATGTAGTGAGAGTGACCAATGTAGTGAGAGTGATCTCCAATGTAGTAAGAGTTACCTCCAATGTAGTGAGAATGACCTCCAATGTAGTGAGAGTGATCTCCAATGTAGTGAGTGACCAATATAGTGAGAGTGACCAATGTAGTGATAGTGACCTCCAATGTAGTGAGAGTGACCGACAATGTAGTGAGAGTGACTAATGTAGTGAGAGTGACCAATGTAGTGAGAGTGACCTCCAATGTAGTGAGAGTGACCTCCAAGTTAGTGAGAGTGACCAATGTAGTGAGAGTGACCTCCTATGTAGTTAGAGTGACCAATTTAGTGAGGGTGACCAATGCAGTGAGAGTGACCTCCAATGTAGTGAGAGTGACCTCCAATGTAGTGAGAGTGACCTCCAATGTAGTGAGAGTGACCAATGCAGTGAGAGAGACCTCCAATGTAGTGAGAGTGACCTCAATGTAGTGAGAGTGACCTGCAATATAGTGAGAGTGACCTCCAATGTAGTGAGAGTGACCTCCAATGTAGAGAGAGTGACCTCCAATGTAGAGAGAGTGACCTCCAATGAAGTAAGAGTGACCTCCAATGTAGAGAGAGTGACCTCCAATGTAGTAAGAGTGACCAATGTAGTGAGATTGAACTCCAATGTAGTGAACGTGACCAATGTAGTGAGAGTGACCGCCAATGTAGAGAGAGTGACCTCCAATGTAGTGAGAGTGACCAATGTAGTGAGAGTGACCAATATAGTGAGAGAGACCTACAATGTAGTGAGAGTGACCTCCAATGTAGTGAGAGTGACCAATGTAGTGAGAGTGACCAATGTAGTGAGAGTGACCTCCAATGTAGTGAGAGTGACCAATGTAGTGAGAGTGACCACCAATGTAGTGAGAGTGACCTCCAATGTAGTGAGAGTGACCAATGTAGTGAGAGTGACCTCCAATGTAGTGAGAGTGACGTCCAATGTAGTGAGACTGACCAATGTAGTGAGAGTGACCACCAATGTAGTGAGAGTGCCCTCCAATGTAATGAGTGACCAATGTAGTGAGAGTGACCTCCAATATAGTGAGAGTGACCTCCAATGTCGTGAGAGTGATCTCCAATGTAGTGAGAGTGATCTCCATTGTAGTGAGAGTGACCTCCAATGTAGAGAGAGTGACCAATGTAGTGAGAGTGACCTCCAATGTAGTGAGAGTGACCAAAGTGGTGAGAGTGACGTCCAATGTAGTGAGAGTGACCTCCAATGTAGTGAGAGTGACCTCCAATGTAGTGAGAGTGACCTCCAATGTATTGAGAGTGACCTCCAATGAAGTGAGAGTGACCTCCAATGTAGTGAGAGTGATCTCCAATGTAGAGAGAGTGACCAATGTAGTGAGAGTGACCTCTAATGTAGTGAGAGTGACCTCCAATGTATTGAGAGTGACCTCCAATGAAGTGAGAGTGACCTCCAATGTAGAGAGAGTGACCAATGTAGTGAGAGTGACCTCCAATGTAGTGAGAGTGACCAAAGTGGTGAGAGTGACGTCCAATGTAGTGAGAGTGACCTCCAATGTAGTGAGAGTGACCAATGTAGTGAGAGTGACCTCCAATGTAGTGAGAGTGACGTCCAATGTAGTGAGACTGACCAATGTAGTGAGAGTGACCACCAATGTAGTGAGAGTGCCCTCCAATGTAATGAGTGACCAATGTAGTGAGAGTGACCTCCAATATAGTGAGAGTGACCTCCAATGTCGTGAGAGTGATCTCCAATGTAGTGAGAGTGATCTCCATTGTAGTGAGAGTGACCTCCAATGTAGAGAGAGTGACCAATGTAGTGAGAGTGACCTCCAATGTAGTGAGAGTGACCAAAGTGGTGAGAGTGACGTCCAATGTAGTGAGAGTGACCTCCAATGTAGTGAGAGTGACCTCCAATGTAGTGAGAGTGACCTCCAATGTATTGAGAGTGACCTCCAATGAAGTGAGAGTGACCTCCAATGTAGTGAGAGTGATCTCCAATGTAGAGAGAGTGACCAATGTAGTGAGAGTGACCTCTAATGTAGTGAGAGTGACCTCCAATGTATTGAGAATGACCTCCAATGAAGTGAGAGTGACCTCCAATGTAGTGAGAGTGATCTCCAATGTAGAGAGAGAGACCAATGTAGTGAGAGTGACCTCTAATGTAGTGAGAGTGACCTCCAATGTAGTGAGAGTGACCAACGTAGTGAGAGTGACCTCCAATGTAGTGAGAGTGACCTCCAATGTAGTGAGAGTGACCTCCAATGTATTGAGAGTGACCTCCAATGTAGTGAGAGTGACCTCCAATGTAGTGAGAGTGACCTCCAATGTATTGAGAGTGGCCTCCAATGAAGTGAGAGTGACCTCCAATGTAGTGAGAGTGATCTCCAATGTAGAGAGAGTGACCAATGTAGTGAGAGTGACCTCTAATGTAGTGAGAGTGACCTCCAATGTAGTGCGAGTTACCTCCAATGTAGAGAGAGTGACCTCCAATGTAGAGAGAGTGACCTCCAATGAAGTAAGAGTGACCTCCAATGTAGAGAGAGTGACCTCCAATGTAGTAAGAGTGACCAATGTAGTGAGATTGAACTCCAATGTAGTGAGAGTGACCAATGTAGTGAGAGTGACCGCCAATGTAGAGAGAGTGACCTCCAATGTAGTGAGAGTGACCAATGTAGTGAGAGTGACCAATATAGTGTGAGAGACCTACAATGTAGTGAGAGTGACCTCCAATATAGTGAGAGTGACCAATGTAGTGAGAGTGACCAATGTAGTGAGAGTGACCTCCAATGTAGTGAGAGTGACCAATGTAGTGAGAGTGACCACCAATGTAGTGAGAGTGACCTCCAATGTAGTGAGAGTGGCCAATGTAGTGAGAGTGACCTCCAATGTAGTGAGAGTGACGTCCAATGTAGTGAGACTGACCAATGTAGTGAGAGTGAGCACCAATGTAGTGAGAGTGCCCTCCAATGTAGTGAGAGTGACCTCCAATGTAGTGAGAGTGATCTCCATTGTAGTGAGAGTGACCTCCAATGTAGAGAGAGTGACCAATGTAGTGAGAGTGACCTCCAATGTAGTGAGAGTGACCAAAGTGGTGAGAGTGACGTCCAATGTAGTGAGAGTGACCTCCAATGTAGTGAGTGTGACCTCCAATGTAGTGAGAGTGACCTCCAATGTATTGAGAGTGACCTCCAATGAAGTGAGAGTGACCTCCAATGAAGTGAGAGTGACCTCCAATGTAGTGAGAGTGACCAACGTAGTGAGAGTGACGTCCAATGTAGTGAGAGTGACCTCCAATGTAGTGAGAGTGACCTCCAATGTAGTGAGAGCGACCTCCAATGTATTGAGAGTGACCTCCAATGTAGTGAGAGTGACCTCCAATGTAGAGAGAGTGACCAATGTAGTGAGAGAGACCTCTAATATAGTGAGAGTAACCTACAATGTAGTGCGTGTTACCTCCAATGCAGTGAGAGTGAACAAAGTAGTGAGAGTGACCAATGTAGAGAGAGTGACCTCCAATGTAGTGAGAGTGACCAATGTAGTGAGAGTGACCTCCAATGTAGTGAGAGTGACCAATGTAGTGAGTGACCAATAAAGTGAGAGTGACCAATGTAGTGAGAGTAACCTCCAATGTAGTGAGAGTGACCGACAATGTAGTGAGAGTGACCAATGTAGTGAGAGTGACCAATGTAGTGAGAGTGACCTCCAATGTAGTGAGAGTGACCTCCAAGGTAGTGAGAGTGACCAATGTAGTGAGAGTGACCTCCAATGTAGTGAGAGTGACCAATTTAGTGAGGGTGACCAATGCAGTGAGAGTGACCTCCAATGTAGTGAGAGTGACTTCCAATGTAGTGAGAGTGACCAATGTAGTGAGAGTGACCAATGTAGTGAGAGTGACCTCCAATGTAGTGAGAGTGACCTCCAAGGTAGTGAGAGTGACCAATGCAGTGAGAGAGACCTCCAATGTAGAGAGAGTGACCTCCAATGTAGTGAGAGTGACCTCCAATGTAGAGAGAGTGACCTCCAATGTAGTAAGAGTGACCAATGTAGTGAGAGTGACCTCCAATGTAGTGAGAGTGACCAATGTAGTGAGAGTGAAGTCCAATGTAGTGAGAGTGACCTACAATGTAGTGAGAATGAACTCCAATGCAGTGAGCGTGACCTCCAATGTAGTGAGTGACCAATGTAGTGAGAGTGACCAATGTAGTGAGAGAGAACTACAATGTAGTGAGAGTGACCTCCAATGTAGTGAGAGTGACCAATGTAGTGAGAGTGACCAATGTAGTGAGAGTGACCCCAATGTAGTGAGAGTGACCAATGTAGTGAGAGTGACCACCAATGTAGTGAGAGTGACCTCCAATGTAGTGAGAGTGACCAATGTAGTGAGAGTGACCTCCAATATAGTGAGAGTGATGTCCAATGTAGTGAGACTGACCAATGTAGTGAGAGTGACCACCAATGTAGTGAGAGTGAGCTCCAATGTAATGAGTGACCAATGTAGTGAGAGTGACCTCCAATGTAGAGAGAGTGACCTCCAATGCAGTGAGAGTGACCTCCAATGTAGTGAGAGTGATCTCCATTGTAGTGAGAGTGACCTCCAATGTAGAGAGAGTGACCAATGTAGTGAGAGTGACCTCCAATGTAGTGAGAGTGACCAAAGTAGTGAGAGTGACGTCCAATGTAGTGAGAGTGACCTCCAATGCAGTGAGAGTGAGCACCAATGTAGTGAGAGTGATCTCCATTGTAGTGAGAGTGACCTCCAATGCAGAGAGAGTGACCAATGTAGTGAGAGTGACCTCCAATGTAGTGAGAGTGACCAAAGTAGTGAGAGTGACCTCCAATGTAGTGAGAGTGACCTCCAATGTAGTGAGAGTGACCAATTTAGTGAGAATGACCAATGTAGTGAGAGTGACCAATGTAGTGAGAGTGACCTCCAATGTAGAGAGAGTGACCAATGTAGTGAGAGTGACCCCAATGCAGAGAGAGTGACCTCCAATGTAGTGAGAGTGTTCTCCAATGTAGTGAGATTGCCCTCCATTGCAGTGAGAGTGACCTCCAATGTAGTAAGAGTGACCAATGTTGTGACAGTAACCTATAACTTAGTGAGAGTGACCAATGTAGTGAGAGTGACCAGCAACGTAGTGAGAGTGACCTCCAATGTAGTGAGAGTGACCTCCAATGTAGTGAGAGTGACCTCCAATGTAGTGAGAGTGACCAATGTAGTGAGAGTGACCTCCAATGTAGTGAGAGTGACGTTCAATGTAGTGAGACTGACCAATGTAGTGAGAGTGACCACCAATGTAGTGAGAGTGCCCTCCAATGTAATGAGTGACCAATGTAGTGAGAGTGACCTCCAATATAGTGAGAGTGACCTCCAATGTAGTGAGAGTGACCTCCAATGTAGTGAGAGTGATCTCCATTGTAGTGAGAGTGACCTCCAATGTAGAGAGAGTGACCAATGTAGTGAGAGTGACCTCCAATGTAGTGAGAGTGACCAAAGTGGTGAGAGTGACGTCCAATGTAGTGAGAGTGACCTCCAATGTAGTGAGAGTGACCAATGTAGTGAGAGTGACCTCCAATGTAGTGAGAGTGACGTCCAATGTAGTGAGACTGACCAATGTAGTGAGAGTGACCACCAATGTAGTGAGAGTGCCCTCCAATGTAATGAGTGACCAATGTAGTGAGAGTGACCTCCAATATAGTGAAAGTGACCTCCAATGTCGTGAGAGTGATCTCCAATGTAGTGAGAGTAATCTCCATTGTAGTGAGAGTGACCTCCAATGTAGTGAGAGTGACCTCCAATGTAGTGAGAGTGACCAAAGTGGTGAGAGTGACGTCCAATGTAGTGAGAGTGACCTCCAATGTAGTGAGAGTGACCTCCAATGTAGTGAGAGTGACCTCCAATGTATTGAGAGTGACCTCCAATGAAGTGAGAGTGACCTCCAATGTAGTGAGAGTGATCTCCAATGTAGAGAGAGTGACCAATGTAGTGAGAGTGACCTCTAATGTAGTGAGAGTGACCTCCAATGTATTGAGAGTGACCTCCAATGAAGTGAGAGTGACCTCCAATGTAGTGAGAGTGATCTCCAATGTAGAGAGAGAGACCAATGTAGTGAGAGTGACCTCTAATGTAGTGAGAGTGACCTCCAATGTAGTGAGAGTGACCAACGTAGTGAGAGTGACGTCCAATGTAGTGAGAGTGACCTCCAATGTCGTGAGAGTGATCTCCAATGTAGTGAGAGTAATCTCCATTGTAGTGAGAGTGACCTCCAATGTAGAGAGAGTGACCAATGTAGTGAGAGTGACCTCCAATGTAGTGAGAGTGACCAAAGTGGTGAGAGTGACGTCCAATGTAGTGAGAGTGACCTCCAATGTAGTGAGAGTGACCTCCAATGTAGTGAGAGTGACCTCCAATGTATTGAGAGTGACCTCCAATGAAGTGAGAGTGACCTGCAATGTAGTGAGAGTGATCTCCAATGTAGAGAGAGTGACCAATGTAGTGAGAGTGACCTCTAATGTAGTGAGAGTGACCTCCAATGTATTGAGAGTGACCTCCAATGAAGTGAGAGTGACCTCCAATGTAGTGAGAGTGACCAATGTAGTGAGAGTGACAAATATAGTGTGAGAGACCTACAATGTAGTGAGAGTGACCTCCAATGTAGTGAGAGTGACCAATGTAGTGAGAGTGACCAATGTAGTGAGAGTGACCTCCAATGTAGTGAGAGTGACCAATGTAGTGAGAGTGACCACCAATGTAGTGAGAGTGACCTCCAATGTAGTGAGAGTGGCCAATGTAGTGAGAGTGACCTCCAATGTAGTGAGAGTGACGTCCAATGTAGTGAGACTGACCAATGTAGTGAGAGTGAGCACCAATGTAGTGAGAGTGCCCTCCAATGTAGTGAGAGTGACCTCCAATGTAGTGAGAGTGATCTCCATTGTAGTGAGAGTGACCTCCAATGTAGAGAGAGTGACCAATGTAGTGAGAGTGACCTCCAATGTAGTGAGAGTGACGAAAGTGGTGAGAGTGACGTCCAATGTAGTGAGAGTGACCTCCAATGTAGTGAGTGTGACCTCCAATGTAGTGAGAGTGACCTCCAATGTATTGAGAGTGACCTCCAATGAAGTGAGAGTGACCTCCAATGTAGTGAGAGTGATCTCCAATGTAGAGAGAGTGACCAATGTAGTGAGAGTGACCTCTAATGTAGTGAGAGTGACCTCCAATGTATTGAGAGTGACCTCCAATGAAGTGAGAGTGACCTCCAATGTAGTGAGAGTGATCTCCAATGTAGAGAGAGAGACCAATGTAGTGAGAGTGACCTCTAATGTAGTGAGAGTGACCTCCAATGTAGTGAGAGTGACCAACGTAGTGAGAGTGACGTCCAATGTAGTGAGAGTGACCTCCAATGTAGAGAGAGTGACCTCCAATGTAGTGAGAGTGACCTCCAAAGTATTGAGAGTGACCTCCAATGAAGTGAGAGTGACCTCCAATGAAGTGAGAGTGACCTCCAATGTAGTGAGAGTGACCAACGTAGTGAGAGTGACGTCCAATGTAGTGAGAGTGACCTCCAATGTAGTGAGAGTGACCTCCAATGTAGTGAGAGTGACCTCCAATGTATTGAGAGTGACCTCCAATGTAGTGAGAGTGACCTCCAATGTAGAGAGAGTGACCAATGTAGTGAGAGAGACCTCTAATATAGTGAGAGTAACCTACAATGTAGTGCGTGTTACCTCCAATGCAGTGAGAGTGAACAATGTAGTGAGAGTGACCAATGTAGAGAGAGTGACCTCCAATGTAGTGAGAGTGACCAATGTAGTGAGAGTGACCTCCAATGTAGTGAGAGTGACCAATGTAGTGAGTGACCAATAAAGTGAGAGTGACCAATGTAGTGAGAGTAACCTCCAATGTAGTGAGAGTGACCGACAATGTAGTGAGAGTGACCAATGTAGTGAGAGTGACCAATGTAGTGAGTGACCAATAAAGTGAGAGTGACCAATGTAGTGAGAGTAACCTCCAATGTAGTGAGAGTGACCTCCAAGGTAGTGAGAGTGACCAATGTAGTGAGAGTGACCTCCAATGTAGTGAGAGTGACCAATTTAGTGAGGGTGACCAATGCAGTGAGAGTGACCTCCAATGTAGTGAGAGTGACTTCCAATGTAGTGAGAGTGACCAATGTAGTGAGAGTGACCAATGTAGTGAGAGTGACCTCCAATGTAGTGAGAGTGACCTCCAAGGTAGTGAGAGTGACCAATGCAGTGAGAGAGACCTCCAATGTAGAGAGAGTGACCTCCAATGTAGTGAGAGTGACCTCCAATGTAGAGAGAGTGACCTCCAATGTAGTAAGAGTGACCAATGTAGTGAGAGTGACCTCCAATGTAGTGAGAGTGACCAATGTAGTGAGAGTGAAGTCCAATGTAGTGAGAGTGACCTACAATGTAGTGAGAATGAACTCCAATGCAGTGAGCGTGACCTCCAATGTAGTGAGTGACCAATGTAGTGAGAGTGACCAATGTAGTGAGAGAGAACTACAATGTAGTGAGAGTGACCTCCAATGTAGTGAGAGTGACCAATGTAGTGAGAGTGACCAATGTAGTGAGAGTGACCCCAATGTAGTGAGAGTGACCAATGTAGTGAGAGTGACCACCAATGTAGTGAGAGTGACCTCCAATGTAGTGAGAGTGACCAATGTAGTGAGAGTGACCTCCAATATAGTGAGAGTGATGTCCAATGTAGTGAGACTGACCAATGTAGTGAGAGTGACCACCAATGTAGTGAGAGTGAGCTCCAATGTAATGAGTGACCAATGTAGTGAGAGTGACCTCCAATGTAGAGAGAGTGACCTCCAATGCAGTGAGAGTGACCTCCAATGTAGTGAGAGTGATCTCCATTGTAGTGAGAGTGACCTCCAATGTAGAGAGAGTGACCAATGTAGTGAGAGTGACCTCCAATGTAGTGAGAGTGAGCACCAATGTAGTGAGAGTGATCTCCATTGTAGTGAGAGTGACCTCCAATGCAGAGAGAGTGACCAATGTAGTGAGAGTGACCTCCAATGTAGTGAGAGTGACCAATGTAGTGAGAGTGACCAATGTAGTGAGAGTGACGTCCAATGTAGTGAGAGTGACCTCCAATGCAGTGAGAGTGAGCACCAATGTAGTGAGAGTGATCTCCATTGTAGTGAGAGTGACCTCCAATGCAGAGAGAGTGACCAATGTAGTGAGAGTGACCTCCAATGTAGTGAGAGTGACCAAAGTAGTGAGAGTGACCTCCAATGTAGTGAGAGTGACCTCCAATGTAGTGAGAGTGACCAATTTAGTGAGAATGACCAATGTAGTGAGAGTGACCAATGTAGTGAGAGTGACCTCCAATGTAGAGAGAGTGACCAATGTAGTGAGAGTGACCCCAATGCAGAGAGAGTGACCTCCAATGTAGTGAGAGTGTTCTCCAATGTAGTGAGATTGCCCTCCATTGCAGTGAGAGTGACCTCCAATGTAGTAAGAGTGACCAATGTTGTGACAGTAACCTATAACTTAGTGAGAGTGACCAATGTAGTGAGAGTGACCAGCAACGTAGTGAGAGTGACCTCCAATGTAGTGAGAGTGACCTCCAATGTAGTGAGAGTGACCTCCAATGTAGTGAGAGTGACCTCCAATGTAGAGAGAGTGACCAATGTAGTGAGAGAGACCTCTAATATAGTGAGAGTAACCTACAATGTAGTGCGTGTTACCTCCAATGCAGTGAGAGTGAACAATGTAGTGAGAGTGACCAATGTAGAGAGAGTGACCTCCAATGTAGTGAGAGTGACCAATGTAGTGAGAGTGACCTCCAATGTAGTGAGAGTGACCAATGTAGTGAGTGACCAATAAAGTGAGAGTGACCAATGTAGTGAGAGTAACCTCCAATGTAGTGAGAGTGACCGACAATGTAGTGAGAGTGACCAATGTAGTGAGAGTGACCAATGTAGTGAGTGACCAATAAAGTGAGAGTGACCAATGTAGTGAGAGTAACCTCCAATGTAGTGAGAGTGACCTCCAAGGTAGTGAGAGTGACCAATGTAGTGAGAGTGACCTCCAATGTAGTGAGAGTGACCAATTTAGTGAGGGTGACCAATGCAGTGAGAGTGACCTCCAATGTAGTGAGAGTGACTTCCAATGTAGTGAGAGTGACCAATGTAGTGAGAGTGACCAATGTAGTGAGAGTGACCTCCAATGTAGTGAGAGTGACCTCCAAGGTAGTGAGAGTGACCAATGCAGTGAGAGAGACCTCCAATGTAGAGAGAGTGACCTCCAATGTAGTGAGAGTGACCTCCAATGTAGAGAGAGTGACCTCCAATGTAGTAAGAGTGACCAATGTAGTGAGAGTGACCTCCAATGTAGTGAGAGTGACCAATGTAGTGAGAGTGAAGTCCAATGTAGTGAGAGTGACCTCCAATGTAGTGAGTGACCAATGTAGTGAGAGTGACCAATGTAGTGAGAGAGAACTACAATGTAGTGAGAGTGACCTCCAATGTAGTGAGAGTGACCAATGTAGTGAGAGTGACCAATGTAGTGAGAGTGACCCCAATGTAGTGAGAGTGACCAATGTAGTGAGAGTGACCACCAATGTAGTGAGAGTGACCTCCAATGTAGTGAGAGTGACCAATGTAGTGAGAGTGACCTCCAATATAGTGAGAGTGATGTCCAATGTAGTGAGACTGACCAATGTAGTGAGAGTGACCACCAATGTAGTGAGAGTGAGCTCCAATGTAATGAGTGACCAATGTAGTGAGAGTGACCTCCAATGTAGAGAGAGTGACCTCCAATGCAGTGAGAGTGACCTCCAATGTAGTGAGAGTGATCTCCATTGTAGTGAGAGTGACCTCCAATGTAGAGAGAGTGACCAATGTAGTGAGAGTGACCTCCAATGTAGTGAGAGTGAGCACCAATGTAGTGAGAGTGATCTCCATTGTAGTGAGAGTGACCTCCAATGCAGAGAGAGTGACCAATGTAGTGAGAGTGACCTCCAATGTAGTGAGAGTGACCAATGTAGTGAGAGTGACCAATGTAGTGAGAGTGACGTCCAATGTAGTGAGAGTGACCTCCAATGCACTGAGAGTGAGCACCAATGTAGTGAGAGTGATCTCCATTGTAGTGAGAGTGACCTCCAATGCAGAGAGAGTGACCAATGTAGTGAGAGTGACCTCCAATGTAGTGAGAGTGACCAAAGTAGTGAGAGTGACCTCCAATGTAGTGAGAGTGACCTCCAATGTAGTGAGAGTGACCAATTTAGTGAGAATGACCAATGTAGTGAGAGTGACCAATGTAGTGAGAGTGACCTCCAATGTAGAGAGAGTGACCAATGTAGTGAGAGTGACCCCAATGCAGAGAGAGTGACCTCCAATGTAGTGAGAGTGTTCTCCAATGTAGTGAGATTGCCCTCCATTGCAGTGAGAGTGACCTCCAATGTAGTAAGAGTGACCAATGTTGTGACAGTAACCTATAACTTAGTGAGAGTGACCAATGTAGTGAGAGTGACCAGCAACGTAGTGAGAGTGACCTCCAATGTAGTGAGAGTGACCTCCAATGTAGTGAGAGTGACCTCCAATGTAGTGAGAGTGACCAATGTAGTGAGAGTGACCTCCAATGTAGTGAGAGTGACGTTCAATGTAGTGAGACTGACCAATGTAGTGAGAGTGACCTCCAATATAGTGAGAGTGACCTCCAATGTAGTGAGAGTGACCTCCAATGTAGTGAGAGTGATCTCCATTGTAGTGAGAGTGACCTCCAATGTAGAGAGAGTGACCAATGTAGTGAGAGTGACCTCCAATGTAGTGAGAGTGACCAAAGTGGTGAGAGTGACGTCCAATGTAGTGAGAGTGACCTCCAATGTAGTGAGAGTGACCAATGTAGTGAGAGTGACCTCCAATGTAGTGAGAGTGACGTCCAATGTAGTGAGACTGACCAATGTAGTGAGAGTGACCACCAATGTAGTGAGAGTGCCCTCCAATGTAATGAGTGACCAATGTAGTGAGAGTGACCTCCAATATAGTGAGAGTGACCTCCAATGTCGTGAGAGTGATCTCCAATGTAGTGAGAGTAATCTCCATTGTAGTGAGAGTGACCTCCAATGTAGAGAGAGTGACCAATGTAGTGAGAGTGACCTCCAATGTAGTGAGAGTGACCAAAGTGGTGAGAGTGATGTCCAATGTAGTGAGAGTGACCTCCAATGTAGTGAGAGTGACCTCCAATGTAGTGAGAGTGACCTCCAATGTATTGAGAGTGACCTCCAATGAAGTGAGAGTGACCTGCAATGTAGTGAGAGTGATCTCCAATGTAGAGAGAGTGACCAATGTAGTGAGAGTGACCTCTAATGTAGTGAGAGTGACCTCCAATGTATTGAGAGTGACCTCCAATGAAGTGAGAGTGACCTCCAATGTAGTGAGAGTGATCTCCAATGTAGAGAGAGAGACCAATGTAGTGAGAGTGACCTCTAATGTAGTGAGAGTGACCTCCAATGTAGTGAGAGTGACCAACGTAGTGAGAGTGACGTCCAATGTAGTGAGAGTGACCTCCAATGTAGAGAGAGTGACCTCCAATGTAGTGAGAGTGACCTCCAATGTATTGAGAGTGACCTCCAATGTAGTGAGAGTGACCTCCAATGTAGTGAGAGTGACCTCCAATGTATTGAGAGTGGCCTCCAATGAAGTGAGAGTGACCTCCAATGTAGTGAGAGTGATCTCCAATGTAGAGAGAGTGACCAATGTAGTGAGAGTGACCTCTAATGTAGTGAGAGTGACCTCCAATGTAGTGCGAGTTACCTCCAATGTAGAGAGAGTGACCTCCAATGTAGAGAGAGTGACCTCCAATGAAGTAAGAGTGACCTCCAATGTAGAGAGAGTGACCTCCAATGTAGTAAGAGTGACCAATGTAGTGAGATTGAACTCCAATGTAGTGAGAGTGACCAATGTAGTGAGAGTGACCGCCAATGTAGAGAGAGTGACCTCCAATGTAGTGAGAGTGACCAATGTAGTGAGAGTGACAAATATAGTGTGAGAGACCTACAATGTAGTGAGAGTGACCTCCAATGTAGTGAGAGTGACCAATGTAGTGAGAGTGACCAATGTAGTGAGAGTGACCTCCAATGTAGTGAGAGTGACCAATGTAGTGAGAGTGACCACCAATGTAGTGAGAGTGACCTCCAATGTAGTGAGAGTGGCCAATGTAGTGAGAGTGACCTCCAATGTAGTGAGAGTGACGTCCAATGTAGTGAGACTGACCAATGTAGTGAGAGTGAGCACCAATGTAGTGAGAGTGCCCTCCAATGTAGTGAGAGTGACCTCCAATGTAGTGAGAGTGATCTCCATTGTAGTGAGAGTGACCTCCAATGTAGAGAGAGTGACCAATGTAGTGAGAGTGACCTCCAATGTAGTGAGAGTGACGAAAGTGGTGAGAGTGACGTCCAATGTAGTGAGAGTGACCTCCAATGTAGTGAGTGTGACCTCCAATGTAGTGAGAGTGACCTCCAATGTATTGAGAGTGACCTCCAATGAAGTGAGAGTGACCTCCAATGTAGTGAGAGTGATCTCCAATGTAGAGAGAGAGACCAATGTAGTGAGAGTGACCTCCAATGTAGTGAGAGTGACCAACGTAGTGAGAGTGACGTCCAATGTAGTGAGAGTGACCTCCAATGTAGTGAGAGTGACCTCCAATGTAGTGAGAGTGACCTCCAATGTATTGAGAGTGACCTCCAATGTAGTGAGAGTGACCTCCAATGTAGAGAGAGTGACCAATGTAGTGAGAGAGACCTCTAATATAGTGAGAGTAACCTACAATGTAGTGCGTGTTACCTCCAATGCAGTGAGAGTGAACAATGTAGTGAGAGTGACCAATGTAGAGAGAGTGACCTCCAATGTAGTGAGAGTGACCAATGTAGTGAGAGTGACCTCCAATGTAGTGAGAGTGACCAATGTAGTGAGTGACCAATAAAGTGAGAGTGACCAATGTAGTGAGAGTAACCTCCAATGTAGTGAGAGTGACCGACAATGTAGTGAGAGTGACCAATGTAGTGAGAGTGACCAATGTAGTGAGAGTGACCTCCAATGTAGTGAGAGTGACCTCCAAGGTAGTGAGAGTGACCAATGTAGTGAGAGTGACCTCCAATGTAGTGAGAGTGACCAATTTAGTGAGGGTGACCAATGCAGTGAGAGTGACCTCCAATGTAGTGCGAGTGACTTCCAATGTAGTGAGAGTGACCAATGTAGTGAGAGTGACCAATGTAGTGAGAGTGACCTCCAATGTAGTGAGAGTGACCTCCAAGGTAGTGAGAGTGACCAATGCAGTGAGAGAGACCTCCAATGTAGAGAGAGTGACCTCCAATGTAGTGAGAGTGACCTCCAATGTAGAGAGAGTGACCTCCAATGTAGTAAGAGTGACCAATGTAGTGAGAGTGACCTCCAATGTAGTGAGAGTGACCAATGTAGTGAGAGTGACGTCCAATGTAGTGAGAGTGACCTACAATGTAGTGAGAATGACCTCCAATGCAGTGAGCGTGACCTCCAATGTAGTGAGTGACCAATGTAGTGAGAGTGACCAATGTAGTGAGAGAGAACTACAATGTAGTGAGAGTGACCTCCAATGTAGTGAGAGTGACCAATGTAGTGAGAGTGACCAATGTAGTGAGAGTGACCCCAATGTAGTGAGAGTGACCAATGTAGTGAGAGTGACGTCCAATGTAGTGAGAGTGACCTCCAATGTAGTGAGAGTGACCTCCAATGTAGTGAGAGTGACCTCCAATGTATTGAGAGTGACCTCCAATGTAGTGAGAGTGACCTCCAATGTAGAGAGAGTGACCAATGTAGTGAGAGAGACCTCTAATATAGTGAGAGTAACCTACAATGTAGTGCGTGTTACCTCCAATGCAGTGAGAGTGAACAAAGTAGTGAGAGTGACCAATGTAGAGAGAGTGACCTCCAATGTAGTGAGAGTGACCAATGTAGTGAGAGTGACCTCCAATGTAGTGAGAGTGACCAATGTAGTGAGTGACCAATAAAGTGAGAGTGACCAATGTAGTGAGAGTAACCTCCAATGTAGTGAGAGTGACCGACAATGTAGTGAGAGTGACCAATGTAGTGAGAGTGACCAATGTAGTGAGAGTGACCTCCAATGTAGTGAGAGTGACCTCCAAGGTAGTGAGAGTGACCAATGTAGTGAGAGTGACCTCCAATGTAGTGAGAGTGACCAATTTAGTGAGGGTGACCAATGCAGTGAGAGTGACCTCCAATGTAGTGAGAGTGACTTCCAATGTAGTGAGAGTGACCAATGTAGTGAGAGTGACCAATGTAGTGAGAGTGACCTCCAATGTAGTGAGAGTGACCTCCAAGGTAGTGAGAGTGACCAATGCAGTGAGAGAGACCTCCAATGTAGAGAGAGTGACCTCCAATGTAGTGAGAGTGACCTCCAATGTAGAGAGAGTGACCTCCAATGTAGTAAGAGTGACCAATGTAGTGAGAGTGACCTCCAATGTAGTGAGAGTGACCAATGTAGTGAGAGTGAAGTCCAATGTAGTGAGAGTGACCTACAATGTAGTGAGAATGAACTCCAATGCAGTGAGCGTGACCTCCAATGTAGTGAGTGACCAATGTAGTGAGAGTGACCAATGTAGTGAGAGAGAACTACAATGTAGTGAGAGTGACCTCCAATGTAGTGAGAGTGACCAATGTAGTGAGAGTGACCAATGTAGTGAGAGTGACCCCAATGTAGTGAGAGTGACCAATGTAGTGAGAGTGACCACCAATGTAGTGAGAGTGACCTCCAATGTAGTGAGAGTGACCAATGTAGTGAGAGTGACCTCCAATATAGTGAGAGTGATGTCCAATGTAGTGAGACTGACCAATGTAGTGAGAGTGACCACCAATGTAGTGAGAGTGAGCTCCAATGTAATGAGTGACCAATGTAGTGAGAGTGACCTCCAATGTAGAGAGAGTGACCTCCAATGCAGTGAGAGTGACCTCCAATGTAGTGAGAGTGATCTCCATTGTAGTGAGAGTGACCTCCAATGTAGAGAGAGTGACCAATGTAGTGAGAGTGACCTCCAATGTAGTGAGAGTGACCAAAGTAGTGAGAGTGACGTCCAATGTAGTGAGAGTGACCTCCAATGCAGTGAGAGTGAGCACCAATGTAGTGAGAGTGATCTCCATTGTAGTGAGAGTGACCTCCAATGCAGAGAGAGTGACCAATGTAGTGAGAGTGACCTCCAATGTAGTGAGAGTGACCAAAGTAGTGAGAGTGACCTCCAATGTAGTGAGAGTGACCTCCAATGTAGTGAGAGTGACCAATTTAGTGAGAATGACCAATGTAGTGAGAGTGACCAATGTAGTGAGAGTGACCTCCAATGTAGAGAGAGTGACCAATGTAGTGAGAGTGACCCCAATGCAGAGAGAGTGACCTCCAATGTAGTGAGAGTGTTCTCCAATGTAGTGAGATTGCCCTCCATTGCAGTGAGAGTGACCTCCAATGTAGTAAGAGTGACCAATGTTGTGACAGTAACCTATAACTTAGTGAGAGTGACCAATGTAGTGAGAGTGACCAGCAACGTAGTGAGAGTGACCTCCAATGTAGTGAGAGTGACCTCCAATGTAGTGAGAGTGACCTCCAATGTAGTGAGAGTGACCAATGTAGTGAGAGTGACCTCCAATGTAGTGAGAGTGACGTTCAATGTAGTGAGACTGACCAATGTAGTGAGAGTGACCACCAATGTAGTGAGAGTGCCCTCCAATGTAATGAGTGACCAATGTAGTGAGAGTGACCTCCAATATAGTGAGAGTGACCTCCAATGTAGTGAGAGTGACCTCCAATGTAGTGAGAGTGATCTCCATTGTAGTGAGAGTGACCTCCAATGTAGAGAGAGTGACCAATGTAGTGAGAGTGACCTCCAATGTAGTGAGAGTGACCAAAGTGGTGAGAGTGACGTCCAATGTAGTGAGAGTGACCTCCAATGTAGTGAGAGTGACCAATGTAGTGAGAGTGACCTCCAATGTAGTGAGAGTGACGTCCAATGTAGTGAGACTGACCAATGTAGTGAGAGTGACCACCAATGTAGTGAGAGTGCCCTCCAATGTAATGAGTGACCAATGTAGTGAGAGTGACCTCCAATATAGTGAAAGTGACCTCCAATGTCGTGAGAGTGATCTCCAATGTAGTGAGAGTAATCTCCATTGTAGTGAGAGTGACCTCCAATGTAGTGAGAGTGACCTCCAATGTAGTGAGAGTGACCAAAGTGGTGAGAGTGACGTCCAATGTAGTGAGAGTGACCTCCAATGTAGTGAGAGTGACCTCCAATGTAGTGAGAGTGACCTCCAATGTATTGAGAGTGACCTCCAATGAAGTGAGAGTGACCTCCAATGTAGTGAGAGTGATCTCCAATGTAGAGAGAGTGACCAATGTAGTGAGAGTGACCTCTAATGTAGTGAGAGTGACCTCCAATGTATTGAGAGTGACCTCCAATGAAGTGAGAGTGACCTCCAATGTAGTGAGAGTGATCTCCAATGTAGAGAGAGAGACCAATGTAGTGAGAGTGACCTCTAATGTAGTGAGAGTGACCTCCAATGTAGTGAGAGTGACCAACGTAGTGAGAGTGACGTCCAATGTAGTGAGAGTGACCTCCAATGTCGTGAGAGTGATCTCCAATGTAGTGAGAGTAATCTCCATTGTAGTGAGAGTGACCTCCAATGTAGAGAGAGTGACCAATGTAGTGAGAGTGACCTCCAATGTAGTGAGAGTGACCAAAGTGGTGAGAGTGACGTCCAATGTAGTGAGAGTGACCTCCAATGTAGTGAGAGTGACCTCCAATGTAGTGAGAGTGACCTCCAATGTATTGAGAGTGACCTCCAATGAAGTGAGAGTGACCTGCAATGTAGTGAGAGTGATCTCCAATGTAGAGAGAGTGACCAATGTAGTGAGAGTGACCTCTAATGTAGTGAGAGTGACCTCCAATGTATTGAGAGTGACCTCCAATGAAGTGAGAGTGACCTCCAATGTAGTGAGAGTGACCAATGTAGTGAGAGTGACAAATATAGTGTGAGAGACCTACAATGTAGTGAGAGTGACCTCCAATGTAGTGAGAGTGACCAATGTAGTGAGAGTGACCAATGTAGTGAGAGTGACCTCCAATGTAGTGAGAGTGACCAATGTAGTGAGAGTGACCACCAATGTAGTGAGAGTGACCTCCAATGTAGTGAGAGTGGCCAATGTAGTGAGAGTGACCTCCAATGTAGTGAGAGTGACGTCCAATGTAGTGAGACTGACCAATGTAGTGAGAGTGAGCACCAATGTAGTGAGAGTGCCCTCCAATGTAGTGAGAGTGACCTCCAATGTAGTGAGAGTGATCTCCATTGTAGTGAGAGTGACCTCCAATGTAGAGAGAGTGACCAATGTAGTGAGAGTGACCTCCAATGTAGTGAGAGTGACGAAAGTGGTGAGAGTGACGTCCAATGTAGTGAGAGTGACCTCCAATGTAGTGAGTGTGACCTCCAATGTAGTGAGAGTGACCTCCAATGTATTGAGAGTGACCTCCAATGAAGTGAGAGTGACCTCCAATGTAGTGAGAGTGATCTCCAATGTAGAGAGAGTGACCAATGTAGTGAGAGTGACCTCTAATGTAGTGAGAGTGACCTCCAATGTATTGAGAGTGACCTCCAATGAAGTGAGAGTGACCTCCAATGTAGTGAGAGTGATCTCCAATGTAGAGAGAGAGACCAATGTAGTGAGAGTGACCTCTAATGTAGTGAGAGTGACCTCCAATGTAGTGAGAGTGACCAACGTAGTGAGAGTGACGTCCAATGTAGTGAGAGTGACCTCCAATGTAGAGAGAGTGACCTCCAATGTAGTGAGAGTGACCTCCAATGTATTGAGAGTGACCTCCAATGAAGTGAGAGTGACCTCCAATGAAGTGAGAGTGACCTCCAATGTAGTGAGAGTGACCAACGTAGTGAGAGTGACGTCCAATGTAGTGAGAGTGACCTCCAATGTAGTGAGAGTGACCTCCAATGTAGTGAGAGTGACCTCCAATGTATTGAGAGTGACCTCCAATGTAGTGAGAGTGACCTCCAATGTAGAGAGAGTGACCAATGTAGTGAGAGAGACCTCTAATATAGTGAGAGTAACCTACAATGTAGTGCGTGTTACCTCCAATGCAGTGAGAGTGAACAATGTAGTGAGAGTGACCAATGTAGAGAGAGTGACCTCCAATGTAGTGAGAGTGACCAATGTAGTGAGAGTGACCTCCAATGTAGTGAGAGTGACCAATGTAGTGAGTGACCAATAAAGTGAGAGTGACCAATGTAGTGAGAGTAACCTCCAATGTAGTGAGAGTGACCGACAATGTAGTGAGAGTGACCAATGTAGTGAGAGTGACCAATGTAGTGAGTGACCAATAAAGTGAGAGTGACCAATGTAGTGAGAGTAACCTCCAATGTAGTGAGAGTGACCTCCAAGGTAGTGAGAGTGACCAATGTAGTGAGAGTGACCTCCAATGTAGTGAGAGTGACCAATTTAGTGAGGGTGACCAATGCAGTGAGAGTGACCTCCAATGTAGTGAGAGTGACTTCCAATGTAGTGAGAGTGACCAATGTAGTGAGAGTGACCAATGTAGTGAGAGTGACCTCCAATGTAGTGAGAGTGACCTCCAAGGTAGTGAGAGTGACCAATGCAGTGAGAGAGACCTCCAATGTAGAGAGAGTGACCTCCAATGTAGTGAGAGTGACCTCCAATGTAGAGAGAGTGACCTCCAATGTAGTAAGAGTGACCAATGTAGTGAGAGTGACCTCCAATGTAGTGAGAGTGACCAATGTAGTGAGAGTGAAGTCCAATGTAGTGAGAGTGACCTACAATGTAGTGAGAATGAACTCCAATGCAGTGAGCGTGACCTCCAATGTAGTGAGTGACCAATGTAGTGAGAGTGACCAATGTAGTGAGAGAGAACTACAATGTAGTGAGAGTGACCTCCAATGTAGTGAGAGTGACCAATGTAGTGAGAGTGACCAATGTAGTGAGAGTGACCCCAATGTAGTGAGAGTGACCAATGTAGTGAGAGTGACCACCAATGTAGTGAGAGTGACCTCCAATGTAGTGAGAGTGACCAATGTAGTGAGAGTGACCTCCAATATAGTGAGAGTGAGCTCCAATGTAATGAGTGACCAATGTAGTGAGAGTGACCTCCAATGTAGAGAGAGTGATCTCCATTGTAGTGAGAGTGACCTCCAATGTAGAGAGAGTGACCAATGTAGTGAGAGTGACCTCCAATGTAGTGAGAGTGAGCACCAATGTAGTGAGAGTGATCTCCATTGTAGTGAGAGTGACCTCCAATGCAGAGAGAGTGACCAATGTAGTGAGAGTGACCTCCAATGTAGTGAGAGTGACCAATGTAGTGAGAGTGACCAATGTAGTGAGAGTGACGTCCAATGTAGTGAGAGTGACCTCCAATGCAGTGAGAGTGAGCACCAATGTAGTGAGAGTGATCTCCATTGTAGTGAGAGTGACCTCCAATGCAGAGAGAGTGACCAATGTAGTGAGAGTGACCTCCAATGTAGTGAGAGTGACCAAAGTAGTGAGAGTGACCTCCAATGTAGTGAGAGTGACCTCCAATGTAGTGAGAGTGACCAATTTAGTGAGAATGACCAATGTAGTGAGAGTGACCAATGTAGTGAGAGTGACCTCCAATGTAGAGAGAGTGACCAATGTAGTGAGAGTGACCCCAATGCAGAGAGAGTGACCTCCAATGTAGTGAGAGTGTTCTCCAATGTAGTGAGATTGCCCTCCATTGCAGTGAGAGTGACCTCCAATGTAGTAAGAGTGACCAATGTTGTGACAGTAACCTATAACTTAGTGAGAGTGACCAATGTAGTGAGAGTGACCAGCAACGTAGTGAGAGTGACCTCCAATGTAGTGAGAGTGACCTCCAATGTAGTGAGAGTGACCTCCAATGTAGTGAGAGTGACCAATGTAGTGAGAGTGACCTCCAATGTAGTGAGAGTGACGTTCAATGTAGTGAGACTGACCAATGTAGTGAGAGTGACCTCCAATATAGTGAGAGTGACCTCCAATGTAGTGAGAGTGACCTCCAATGTAGTGAGAGTGATCTCCATTGTAGTGAGAGTGACCTCCAATGTAGAGAGAGTGACCAATGTAGTGAGAGTGACCTCCAATGTAGTGAGAGTGACCAAAGTGGTGAGAGTGACGTCCAATGTAGTGAGAGTGACCTCCAATGTAGTGAGAGTGACCAATGTAGTGAGAGTGACCTCCAATGTAGTGAGAGTGACGTCGAATGTAGTGAGACTGACCAATGTAGTGAGAGTGACCACCAATGTAGTGAGAGTGCCCTCCAATGTAATGAGTGACCAATGTAGTGAGAGTGACCTCCAATATAGTGAGAGTGACCTCCAATGTCGTGAGAGTGATCTCCAATGTAGTGAGAGTAATCTCCATTGTAGTGAGAGTGACCTCCAATGTAGAGAGAGTGACCAATGTAGTGAGAGTGACCTCCAATGTAGTGAGAGTGACCAAAGTGGTGAGAGTGATGTCCAATGTAGTGAGAGTGACCTCCAATGTAGTGAGAGTGACCTCCAATGTAGTGAGAGTGACCTCCAATGTATTGAGAGTGACCTCCAATGAAGTGAGAGTGACCTGCAATGTAGTGAGAGTGATCTCCAATGTAGAGAGAGTGACCAATGTAGTGAGAGTGACCTCTAATGTAGTGAGAGTGACCTCCAATGTATTGAGAGTGACCTCCAATGAAGTGAGAGTGACCTCCAATGTAGTGAGAGTGATCTCCAATGTAGAGAGAGAGACCAATGTAGTGAGAGTGACCTCTAATGTAGTGAGAGTGACCTCCAATGTAGTGAGAGTGACCAACGTAGTGAGAGTGACGTCCAATGTAGTGAGAGTGACCTCCAATGTAGAGAGAGTGACCTCCAATGTAGTGAGAGTGACCTCCAATGTATTGAGAGTGACCTCCAATGTAGTGAGAGTGACCTCCAATGTAGTGAGAGTGACCTCCAATGTATTGAGAGTGGCCTCCAATGAAGTGAGAGTGACCTCCAATGTAGTGAGAGTGATCTCCAATGTAGAGAGAGTGACCAATGTAGTGAGAGTGACCTCTAATGTAGTGAGAGTGACCTCCAATGTAGTGCGAGTTACCTCCAATGTAGAGAGAGTGACCTCCAATGTAGAGAGAGTGACCTCCAATGAAGTAAGAGTGACCTCCAATGTAGAGAGAGTGACCTCCAATGTAGTAAGAGTGACCAATGTAGTGAGATTGAACTCCAATGTAGTGAGAGTGACCAATGTAGTGAGAGTGACCGCCAATGTAGAGAGAGTGACCTCCAATGTAGTGAGAGTGACCAATGTAGTGAGAGTGACAAATATAGTGTGAGAGACCTACAATGTAGTGAGAGTGACCTCCAATGTAGTGAGAGTGACCAATGTAGTGAGAGTGACCAATGTAGTGAGAGTGACCTCCAATGTAGTGAGAGTGACCAATGTAGTGAGAGTGACCACCAATGTAGTGAGAGTGACCTCCAATGTAGTGAGAGTGGCCAATGTAGTGAGAGTGACCTCCAATGTAGTGAGAGTGACGTCCAATGTAGTGAGACTGACCAATGTAGTGAGAGTGAGCACCAATGTAGTGAGAGTGCCCTCCAATGTAGTGAGAGTGACCTCCAATGTAGTGAGAGTGATCTCCATTGTAGTGAGAGTGACCTCCAATGTAGAGAGAGTGACCAATGTAGTGAGAGTGACCTCCAATGTAGTGAGAGTGACGAAAGTGGTGAGAGTGACGTCCAATGTAGTGAGAGTGACCTCCAATGTAGTGAGTGTGACCTCCAATGTAGTGAGAGTGACCTCCAATGTATTGAGAGTGACCTCCAATGAAGTGAGAGTGACCTCCAATGTAGTGAGAGTGATCTCCAATGTAGAGAGAGAGACCAATGTAGTGAGAGTGACCTCCAATGTAGTGAGAGTGACCAACGTAGTGAGAGTGACGTCCAATGTAGTGAGAGTGACCTCCAATGTAGTGAGAGTGACCTCCAATGTAGTGAGAGTGACCTCCAATGTATTGAGAGTGACCTCCAATGTAGTGAGAGTGACCTCCAATGTAGAGAGAGTGACCAATGTAGTGAGAGAGACCTCTAATATAGTGAGAGTAACCTACAATGTAGTGCGTGTTACCTCCAATGCAGTGAGAGTGAACAATGTAGTGAGAGTGACCAATGTAGAGAGAGTGACCTCCAATGTAGTGAGAGTGACCAATGTAGTGAGAGTGACCTCCAATGTAGTGAGAGTGACCAATGTAGTGAGTGACCAATAAAGTGAGAGTGACCAATGTAGTGAGAGTAACCTCCAATGTAGTGAGAGTGACCGACAATGTAGTGAGAGTGACCAATGTAGTGAGAGTGACCAATGTAGTGAGAGTGACCTCCAATGTAGTGAGAGTGACCTCCAAGGTAGTGAGAGTGACCAATGTAGTGAGAGTGACCTCCAATGTAGTGAGAGTGACCAATTTAGTGAGGGTGACCAATGCAGTGAGAGTGACCTCCAATGTAGTGCGAGTGACTTCCAATGTAGTGAGAGTGACCAATGTAGTGAGAGTGACCAATGTAGTGAGAGTGACCTCCAATGTAGTGAGAGTGACCTCCAAGGTAGTGAGAGTGACCAATGCAGTGAGAGAGACCTCCAATGTAGAGAGAGTGACCTCCAATGTAGTGAGAGTGACCTCCAATGTAGAGAGAGTGACCTCCAATGTAGTAAGAGTGACCAATGTAGTGAGAGTGACCTCCAATGTAGTGAGAGTGACCAATGTAGTGAGAGTGACGTCCAATGTAGTGAGAGTGACCTACAATGTAGTGAGAATGACCTCCAATGCAGTGAGCGTGACCTCCAATGTAGTGAGTGACTAATGTAGTGAGAGTGACCAATGTAGTGAGAGAGAACTACAATGTAGTGAGAGTGACCTCCAATGTAGTGAGAGTGACCAATGTAGTGAGAGTGACCAATGTAGTGAGAGTGACCCCAATGTAGTGAGAGTGACCAATGTAGTGAGAGTGACCACCAATGTAGTGAGAGTGACCTCCAATGTAGTGAGAGTGACCAATGTAGTGAGAGTGACCTCCAATATAGTGAGAGTGATGTCCAATGTAGTGAGACTGACCAATGTAGTGAGAGTGACCACCAATGTAGTGAGAGTGAGCTCCAATGTAATGAGTGACCAATGTAGTGAGTGTGACCTCCAATGTAGAGAGAGTGACCTCCAATGCAGTGAGAGTGACCTCCAATGTAGTGAGAGTGATCTCCATTGTAGTGAGAGTGACCTCCAATGTAGAGAGAGTGACCAATGTAGTGAGAGTGACCTCCAATGTAGTGAGAGTGACCAAAGTAGTGAGAGTGACGTCCAATGTAGTGAGAGTGACCTCCAATGCAGTGAGAGTGAGCACCAATGTAGTGAGAGTGATCTCCATTGTAGTGAGAGTGACCTCCAATGCAGAGAGAGTGACCAATGTAGTGAGAGTGACCTCCAATGTAGTGAGAGTGACCAAAGTAGTGAGAGTGACCTCCAATGTAGTGAGAGTGACCTCCAATGTAGTGAGAGTGACCAATTTAGTGAGAATGACCAATGTAGTGAGAGTGACCAATGTAGTGAGAGTGACCTCCAATGTAGAGAGAGTGACCTCCAATGTAGTGAGAGTGTTCTCCAATGTAGTGAGATTGCCCTCCATTGAAGTGAGAGTGACCTCCAATGTAGTAAGAGTGACCAATGTTGTGACAGTAACCTATAACTTAGTGAGAGTGACCAATGTAGTGAGAGTGACCAGCAACGTAGTGAGAGTGACCTCCAATGTAGTGAGAGTGACCTCCAATGTAGTGAGAGTGACCTCCAATGTAGTGAGAGTGACCAATGTAGTGAGAGTGACCTCCAATGTAGTGAGAGTGACGTTCAATGTAGTGAGACTGACCAATGTAGTGAGAGTGACCACCAATGTAGTGAGAGTGCCCTCCAATGTAATGAGTGACCAATGTAGTGAGAGTGACCTCCAATATAGTGAGAGTGACCTCCAATGTAGTGAGAGTGACCTCCAATGTAGTGAGAGTGATCTCCATTGTAGTGAGAGTGACCTCCAATGTAGAGAGAGTGACCAATGTAGTGAGAGTGACCTCCAATGTAGTGAGAGTGACCAAAGTGGTGAGAGTGACGTCCAATGTAGTGCGAGTGACCTCCAATGTAGTGAGAGTGACCTCCAATGTAGTGAGAGTGACCTCCAATGTATTGAGAGTGACCTCCAATGAAGTGAGAGTGACCTCCAATGTAGTGAGAGTGATCTCCAATGTAGAGAGAGTGACCAATGTAGTGAGAGTGACCTCTAATGTAGTGAGAGTGACCTCCAATGTAGTGCGAGTTACCTCCAATGCAGTGAGAGTGAACAATGTAGTGAGAGTGACCAATGTAGTGAGAGTGACCTCCAATGTAGTGAGAGTGACCTCCAATGTAGTGAGAGTGATCTCCATTGTAGTGAGAGTGACCTCCAATGTAGATAGAGTGACCAGTGTAGTTAGAGTGACCTCCAATGTAGTGAGAGTGACCAACGTAGTGAGAGTGACGTCCAATGTAGTGAGAGTGACCTCCAATGTAGTGAGAGTGACCTCCAATGTAGTGAGAGTGACCTCCAATGTATTGAGAGTTACCTCCAATGTAGTGAGAGAGACCTCCAATGTAGAGAGAGTGACCAATGTAGTGAGAGTGACCGTCAATGTAGTGAGAGTGACCAATGTAATGAGAGCGCCCTCCAATGTAGTAAGAGTTACCTACAATGTAGTGAGAATGACCTCCAATGTAGTGAGAGTGATCTCCAATGCAGTGAGTGACCAATATAGTGAGAGTGACCAATGTAGTGAGAGTGACCTCCAATGTAGTGAGAGTGACCGACAATGTAGTGAGAGTGACCAATGTAGTGAGAGTGACCAATGTAGTGAGAGTGACCAATGTAGTGAGAGTGACCTCCAATGTAGTGAGAGTGACCTCAAATGTAGTGAGAGTGACCAATGTAGTGAGAGTGACCTCCTATGTAGTGAGAGTGACCAATTTAGTGAGGGTTACCAATGCAGTGAGAGTGACCTCCAATGTAGTGAGAGCGACCTCCATTGTAGTGAGAGTGACCAATGTAGTGAGAGTGACCAATGTAGTGAGATTCACCAATGTAGTGAGATTCACCAATGTAGTGAGAGTGACCTCCAATGTAGTGAGAGTGACCTCCAATGTAGTGAGAGTGACCAATGGAGTGAGAGAGACCTGCAATGTAGTGAGAGTGACCTCCAATGTAGTGAGAGTGAACAATGTAGTGAGAGTGACCTCCAATGCAGTGAGAGTGACCAATGTAGTGAGAGTGACCAATATAGTGAGAGTGACCTCCAATGTAGTGAGAATGACCTCCAATGTAGTGAGAGTGACCTCCAATGTAGTGAGAGTGACCTCCAATGTAGTGAGTGACCAATATAGTGAGAGTGACCAATATAGTGAGAGAGACCTACAATGTAGTGAGAGTGACCTCCAATGTAGTGAGAGTGACCTCCAATGTAGTGAGAGTGACCTCCAATGTAGTGAGAGTGACCAATGTAGTGAGAGTGACCAAGTTGGTGAGAGTCACCTCCAATGTAGTGAGAGTGACCTCCAATGAAGTGAGAGTGACCAATATAGTGAGAGTGACCTCCAATATAGTGAGAGTGACCTCCAATGTAGTGAGAGTGACCAATATAGTGAGAGTGACCTCCAATATAGTGAGAGTGAGCAATGTAGTAAGAGTGACATCCAATGTAATGAGAGTGACCAATGTAGTGAGAGTGACCAATGTAGTGAGAGTGACCTCCAAAGTAGTGAGACTGACCAATGTAGTGAGAGTGACCTCCAATGTAGTGAGAGTGATCTCCAATGTAGTGAGAGTGACCAATATAGTGAGAGTGACCTCCAATATAGTGACAGTGACCAATGTAGTAAGAGTGACATCCAATGTAATGAGAGTGACCAATGTAGTGAGAGTGACCAATGTAGTGAGAGTGACCTCCAATGTAGTGAGAGTGACCAATGTAGTGAGAGTGATCTCCAATGTAGTAAGAGTTACCTCCAATGTAGTGAGAATGACCTCCAATGTAGTGAGAGTGATCTCCAATGTAGTGGGTGACCAATATAGTGAGAGTGACCAATGTAGTGAAAGTGACCTCCAATGAAGTGAGAGTGACCGACAATGTAGTGAGAGTGACTAATGTAGTGAGAGTGACCAATGTAGTGAGAGTGACCTCCAATGTAGTGAGAGTGACCTCCAAGTTAGTGAGAGTGACCAATGTAGTGAGAGTGACCTCCTATGTAGTTAGAGTGACCAATTTAGTGAGGGTGATCAATGCAGTGAGAGTGACCTCCAATGTAGTGAGAGTGACCTCCAATGTAGAGAGAGTGACCTCCAATGAAGTGAGAGTGACCAATGCAGTGAGAGAGACCTCCAATGTAGTGAGAGTGACCTCCAATGTAGTGAGAGTGACCTGCAATGTAGTGAGAGTGACCTCCAATGTAGTGAGAGTGACCTCCAATGTAGAGAGAGTGACCTCCAATGAAGAGAGAGTGACCTCCAATGAAGTAAGAGTGACCTCCAATGTAGAGAGACTGACCTCCAATGTAGTAAGAGTGACCAATGTAGTGAGATTGAACTCCAATGTAGTGAGAGTGACCAATGTAGTGAGAGGGACCGCCAATGTAGAGAGAGTGACCTCCAATGTAGTGAGAGTGACCAATGTAGTGAGAGTGACCAATATAGTGAGAGAGACCTACAATGTAGTGAGAGTGACCTCCAATGTAGTGAGAGTGACCAATGTAGTGAGAGTGACCAATGTAGTGAGAGTGACCTCCAATGTAGTGAGAGTGACCAATGCAGTGAGAGTGACCACCAATGTAGTGAGAGTGACCTCCAATGTAGTGAGAGTGACCAATGTAGTGAGAGTGACCTCCAATGTAGTGAGAGTGACGTCCAATGTAGTGAGACTGACCAATGTAGTGAGAGTGACCACCAATGTAGTGAGAGTGCCCTCCAATGTAATGAGTGACCAATGTTGTGAGAGTGACCTCCAATGTAGTTAGAGTGACCTCCAATATAGTGAGAGTGACCTCCAATGTAGTGAGAGTGATCTCCATTGTAGTGTGAGTGACCTCCAATGTAGAGAGAGTGACCAATGTAGTGAGAGTGACCTCCAATGTAGTGAGAGTGACCAAAGTGGTGAGAGTGACGTCCAATGTAGTGAGAGTGACCTCCAATGTAGTGAGAGTGACCTCCAATGTATTGAGAGTGACCTCCAATGAAGTGAGAGTGACCTCCAATGTAGTGAGAGTGATCTCCAATGTAGAGAGAGTGACCAATGTAGTGAGAGTGACCAATGTAGTGAGAGTGACCTCCAATGTAGTGAGAGTGACCTCCAATGTAGTGAGAGTGATCTCCATTGTAGTGAGAGTGACCTCCAATGTAGAGAGAGCGACCAGTGTAGTTAGAGTGACCTCCAATGTCGTGAGAGTGACCAACGTAGTGAGAGTGACGTCCAATGTAGTGAGAGTGACCTCCAATGTAGTGAGAGTGACCTCCAATGTCGTGAGAGGGACCTCCAATGTATTGAGAGTGACCTCCAATGTAGTGAGAGTGACCTCCAATGTAGAGAGAGTGACCAATGTAGTGAGAGAGACCTCTAATATAGTGAGAGTGACCTACAATGTAGTGCGTGTTACCTCCAATGCAGTGAGAGTGAACAATGTAGTGAGAGTGACCAATGTAGAGAGAGTGACCTCCAATGCAGTGAGAGTGACCAATGTAGTGAGAGTGACATCCAATGTAGTGAGAGTGACCAATGTAGTGAGTGACCAATAAAGTGAGAGTGACCAATGTAGTGAGAGTAACCTCCAATGTAGTGAGAGTTACCGACAATGTAGTGAGAGTGACCAATGTAGTGAGAGTGACCAATGTAGTGAGAGTGACCTCCAATGTAGTGAGAGTGACCTCCAAGGTAGTGAGAGTGACCAATGTAGTGAGAGTGACCTCCAATGTAGTGAGAGTGACCAATTTAGTGAGGGTGACCAATGCAGTGAGAGTGACCTCCAATGTAGTGAGAGTGACTTCCAATGTAGTGAGAGTGACCAATGTAGTGAGAGTGACCAATGTAGTGAGAGTGACCTCCAATGTAGTGAGAGTGACCTCCAAGGTAGTGAGAGTGACCAATGCAGTGAGAGAGACCTCCAATGTAGAGAGAGTGACCTCCAATGTAGTGAGAGTGACCTCCAATGTAGAGAGAGTGACCTCCAATGTAGTAAGAGTGACCAATGTAGTGAGATTGACCTCTAATGTAGTGAGAGTGACCAATGTAGTGAGAGTGACCTCCAATGTAGTGAGAGTGACCAATGGAGTGAGAGTGACCAATGTAGTGAGAGTGACCCCAATGTAGTGAGAGTGACCAATGTAGTGAGAGTGACCACCAATGTAGTGAGAGTGACCTCCAATGTAGTGAGAGTGACCAATGTAGTGAGAGTGACCTCCAATATAGTGAGAGTGATGTCCAATGTAGTGAGAGTGACCAATGTAGTGAGAGTGACCACCAATGTAGTGAGAGTGACCTCCAATGTAATGAGTGACCAATGTAGTGAGAGTGACCTCCAATGTAGAGAGAGTGACCTCCAATGCAGTGAGAGTGACCTCCAATGTAGTGAGAGTGATCTCCATTGTAGTGAGAGTGACCTCCAATGCAGAGAGAGTGACCAATGTAGTGAGAGTGACCTCCAATGTAGTGAGAGTGACCAAAGTAGTGAGAGTGACGTCCAATGTAGTGAGAGTGACCTCCAATGTATTGAGAGTGACCGCCAATGTAGTGAGAGTGACCTCCAATGTAGTGAGAGTGACCGCCAATGTAGAGAGAGTGACCAATGTAGTGAGAGTGACCTCTAATGTAGTGAGAGTGACCTCCAATGTAGTGCGAGTTACCTCCAATGCAGTGAGAGTGAACAATGTAGTGAGAGTGAGCAATGAAGAGAGAGTGACCTCCAATGTAGTGAGAGTGACCTCCAATGCAGTGAGAGTGAGCACCAGTGTAGTGAGAGTGACCTCCAATGTAGTGAGAGTGACCTCCAATGTAGTGAGAGTGACCAATTTAGTGAGAATGACCAATGTAGTGAGAGTGACCAATGTAGTGAGAGTGACCTCCAATGTAGAGAGAGTGACCAATGTAGTGAGATTGACCCCCAATGCAGAGAGAGGGACCTCCAATGTAGTGAGAGTGTTCTCCAATGTAGTGAGATTGCCCTCCATTGCAGTTAGAGTGACCTCCAATGTAGTAAGAGTGACCAATGTTGTGACAGTAACCTATAACTTAGTGAGAGTGACCAATGTAGTGAGAGTGACCAGCAACGTAGTGAGAGTGACCTCCAATGTAGTGAGAGTGACCTCCAATGTAGTGAGAGTGACCTCCAATGTAGTGAGAGTGACCAATGTAGTGAGAGTGACCAAGGTAGTGAGAGTGACCTCCAATGTAGTGAGAGTGACCTCCAATGTAGTGAGAGTGACCAATATGGTGAGAGTGACCTCCAAAATAGTGAGAGTGACCAATGTAGTAAGAGTGACCTCCAATGTAATGAGAGTGACCAATGTAGTGAGAGTGACCACCAATGTAATGAGAGTGCCCAATGTAGTGAGAGTGACCAATGCAGTGAGAGTGACCGCCAATGTAGTGAGAGTGACCAATGTAGTGAGAGTGACCTCCTATGTAGTGAGAGTGACCAATTTAGTGAGGGTGACCAATGCAGTGAGAGTGACCTCCAATGTAGTGAGAGCGACATCCATTGTAGTGAGAGTGACCAATGTCGTGAGAGAGACCAATGTAGTGAGATTCGCCAATGTAGTGAGAGTGACCTCCAATGTAGTGAGAGTGACCTCCAATGTAGTGAGAGTGACCAATGCAGTGAGAGAGACCTACAATGTAGTGAGAGTGACCAATGTAGTGAGAGTGACCTCCAATGTAGTGAGAATGACCTCCAATGTAGTTAGAGTGACCTCCAATGTAGTGAGAGTGACCTCCAAGGTAGTGAGTGACCAATGTAGTGAGAGTGACCAATGTAGTGAGAGAGATCTACAATGTAGTGAGAGTGACCTACAATGTGGTGAGAGTGACTGCCAATGTAGTGAGAGTGACCAATGTAGTGAGAGTAACCTATAACTTAGTGAGAGTGACCAATGTAGAGAGAGTGACCACAAACGTAGTGAGAGTAACCTCCAATGTAGTGAGAGTGATCTCCAATGTAGTGAGAGTGACCTCCAATGTAGTGAGAGTGACCAAGGTAGTGAGAGTGACCTACAATGTATTGAGAGTGACCTCCAATGTAGTGAGAGTGACCAATATAGTGAGAGTGACCTCCAATATAGTGAGAGTGACCAATGTAGTAAGAGTGACCTCCAATGTAATGAGAGCGACCAATGTCGTGAGAGTGACCTCCAATGTAATGAGAGTGACCAATGTAGTGAGAGTGACCAATGTAGTGAGGGTGACCGTCAATGTAGTGAGAGTGACCAATGTAATGAGAGTGACCTCCAATGTAGTAAGAGTTACCTACAATGTAGTGAGAATGACCTCCAATGTAGTGAGAGTGACCTCCAATGCAGTGAGTGACCAATATAGTGAGAGTGACCAATGTAGTGAGAGTGACCTCCAATGTAGTGAGAGTGACCGACAATGTATTGAGAGTGACCAATGTAGTGAGAGTGACCAATGTAGTGAGATTCACCAATGTAGTGAGATTCACCAATGTAGTGAGAGTGACCTCCAATGTAGTGAGAGTGACCTCCAATGTAGTGAGAGTGACCAATGGAGTGAGAGAGACCTCCAATGTAGTGAGGGTGACCTCCAATGTAGTGAGAGTGAACAATGTAGTGAGAGTGACCTCCAATGTAGTGAGAGTGACCAATGTAGTGAGAGTGACCAATATAGTGAGAGTGACCTCCAATGTAGTGAGAATGACCTCCAATGTAGTGAGAGTGACCTCCAATGTAGTGAGAGTGACCTCCAATGTAGTGAGTGACCAATATAGTGAGAGTGACCAATGTAGTGAGAGAGACCTACAATGTAGTGAGAGTGACCTCCAATGTAGTGAGAGTGACCTCCAATGTAGTGAGAGTGACCAATGTAGTGAGAGTGACCAATGTAGTGAGAGTGACCTCCAATGTAGTGAGATTGACCTCCAATGTAGTGAGAGTGACCTCCAATGTAGTGAGAGTGACCTCCAATGTAGTGAGAGTGACCAATGTAGTGAGAGTGACCAAGGTAGTGAGAGTGACCTCCAATGTAGTGAGAGTGACCTCCAATGTAGTGAGAGTGACCTCCAATGTAGTGAGAGTGACCAATATAGTGAAAGTGACCTCCAATGTAATGAGAGTGACCAATGTAGTGAGAGTGACCTCCAATGTAGTAAGAGTTACCTCCAATGTAGTGAGAATGACCTCCAATGTAGTGAGAGTGATCTCCAATGTATTGAGTGACCAATATAGTGAGAGTGACCAATGTAGTGAGAGTGACCTCCAATGTAGTGAGAGTGACCGACAATGTAGTGAGAATGACCAATGTAGTGAGAGTGACCAATGTAGTGAGAGTGACTTCCAATGTAGTGAGAGTGACCTCCAATGTAGTGAGAGTGACCAATGTAGTGAGAGTGACCTCCTATGTAGTGAGAGTGACCAATTTAGTGAGGGTGACCAATGCAGTGAGAGTGACCTCCAATGTAGTGAGAGCGACCTCCAATGTAGTGAGAGTGACCAATGTAGTGAGAGAGACCAATGTAGTGAGATTCACCAATGTAGTGAGAGTGACCTCCAATGTAGTGAGAGTGACATCCAATGTAGTGAGAGAGACCTCCAATGTAGTGAGAGTGACCAATGCAGTGAGAGAGACCTCCAATGTAGTGAGAGTGACCTGCATTGTAGTGAGAGTGAACAATGTAGTGAGAGTGACCTCCAATGTAGTGAGAGTGACCAATGTAGTGAGAGTGACCAATGTAGTGAGAGTGACCTCCAATGTAGTGAGAATGACCTCCAATGTAATGAGAGTGACCTCCAATGTAGTGAGAGTGACCTCCAATGTAGTGAGTGACCAATGTAATGAGAGTGACCAATGTAGTGAGAGAGACCTACAATGTAGTGAGAGTGACCTCCAATGTAGTGAGAGTGACCTCCAATGTAGTGAGAGTGACCAATGTAGTGAGAGTGACCAATGTAGTGAGAGTGACCTCCAATGTAGTGAGAATGACCTCCAATGTAGTGAGAGTGACCTCCAATGTAGTGAGAGTGACCTCCAATGTAGTGAGTGACCAATGTAGTGAGAGTAACCAATGTAGTGAGAGAGATCTACAATGTAGTGAGAGTGACCTACAATGTAGTGAGAGTGACCGCCAATGTAGTGAGAGTGACCAATGTAGTGAGAGTAACCTATAACTTAGTGAGAGTGACCAATGTAGAGAGAGTGACCACCAACGTAGTGAGAGTGACCTCCAATGTAGTGAGAGTGACCTCCAATGTAATGAGAGTGACCTCCAATGTAGTGAGAGTGACCTCCAATATAGTGAGAGTGACCAAGGTAGTGAGAGTGACCTCCAATGTAGTGAGAGTGACCTCCAATGTAGTGAGAGTGACCAATATAGTGAGAGTGACCTGCAATATAGTGAGAGTGACCAATGTAGTAAGAGTGACCTCCAATGTAATGAGAGCGACCAATGTAGTGAGAGTGACCGTCAATGTAGTGAGAGTGACCAATGTAATGAGAGTGACCTTCAATGTAGTATGAGTTACCTCCAATGTAGTGAGAATGACCTCCAATGTAGTGAGAGTGATCTCCAATGCAGTGAGTGACCAATATAGTGAGAGTGACCAATGTAGTGAGAGTGACCTCCAATGTAGTGAGAGTGACCGACAATGTAGTGAGAGTGACTAATGTAGTGAGAGTGACCAATGTAGTGAGAGTGACCAATGTAGTGAGAGTGACCTCCAATGTAGTGAGAGTGACCTCGAATGTAGTGAGAGTGACCAATGTAGTGAGAGTGACCAATTTAGTGAGGGTGACCAATGCAGTGAGAGTGACCTCCAATGTAGTGAGAGCGACCTCCATTGTAGTGAGAGTGACCAATGTCGTGAGAGTGACCAATGTAGTGAGATTCACCAATGTAGTGAGATTCACCAATGTAGTAAGAGTGACCTCCAATGTAGTGAGAGTGACCAATGGAGTGAGAGAGACCTCCAATGTAGTGAGAGTGACCTCCAATGTAGTGAGAGTGAACAATGTAGTGAGAGTGACCTCCAATGTAGTGAGTGTGACCAATGTAGTGAGAGTGACCAATATAGTGAGAGTGACCTCCAATGTAGTGAGAATGACCTCCAATGTAGTGAGAGTGACCTCCAATGTAGTGAGAGTGACCTCCAATGTAGTGAGTGACCAATATAGTGAGAGTGACCAATGTCGTGAGAGAGACCTACAATGTAGTGTGAGTGACCTCCAATGTACTGAGAGTGACCTCCAATGTAGTGAGAGTGACCAATGTAGTGAGAGTGACCAATGTAGTGAGAGTCACCTCCAATGCAGTGAGATTGACCTCCAATGTAGTGACAGTGACCTCCAATGTAGTGAGAGTGACCTCCAATGTAGTGAGAGTGACCAATGTAGTGAGAGTGACCAAGGTAGTGAGAGTGACCTCCAATGTAGTGAGAGTGACCTCCAATGTAGTGAGAGTGACCAATATAGTGAGAGTGACCTCCAATATAGTGAGAGTGACCAATGTAGTGAGAGTGACCTGCAAAGTAATGAAAGTGACCAATGTAGTGAGAGTGACCTCCAATGTAATGAGAGTGACCAATGTAGTGAGAGTGACCAATGTAGTGAGAGTGACCGCCAATGTAGTGAGAGTGACCAATGTAATGAGAGTGACCTCCAATGTAGCAAGAGTTACCTCCAATGTAGTGAGAATGACCTCCAATGTAGTGAGAGTGATCTCCAATGCAGTGAGTGAACAATATAGTGAGAGTGACCAATGTAGTGAGAGTGACCTCCAATGTAGTGAGAGTGACTGACAATGTCGTGAGAGTGACTAATGGATTGAGAGTGACCAATGTAGTGAGAGTGACCAATGTAGTGAGAGTGACCTCCAATGTAGTGAGAGTGACCTCGAATGTAGTGAGAGTGACCAATGTAGTGAGAGTGACCTCCTATGTAGTGAGAGTGACCAATTTAGTGAGGGTGACCAATGCAGTGAGAGTGACCTCCAATGTAGTGAGAGCGACCTCCATTGTAGTGAGAGTGACCAATGTAGTGAGAGTGACCAATGTAGTGAGATTCACCAATGTAGTGAGATTCACCAATGTAGTGAGAGTGACCTCCAATGTAGTGAGAGTGACCTCCAATGTAGTGAGAGTGACCTCCAATGTAGTGAGAGTGACCTCCAATGTACTGAGAGTGACCAATGTAGTGAGAGTGACCAATGTAGTGAGAGAGACCTACAATGTAGTGAGAGTGACCTCCAATGTACTGAGAGTGACCAATGTAGTGAGAGTGACCAATGTAGTGAGAGTGACCAATGTAGTGAGAGTGACCTCCAATGTAGTGAGATTGACCTCCAATGTAGTGAGAGTGACCTCCAATGTAGTGAGAGTGACCTCCAATGTAGTGAGAGTGACCAATGTAGTGAGAGTGACCAAGGTAGTGAGAGTGACCTCCAATGTAGTGAGAGTGACCTCCAATGTAGTGAGAGTGACCAATATAGTGAGAGTGACCTCCAATATAGTGAGAGTGACCAATGTAGTAAGAGTGACCTCCAATGTAATGAGAGTGACCAATGTAGTGAGAGTGACCTCCAATGTAATGAGAATGACCAATGTAGTGAGAGTGACCAATGTAGTGAGAGTGACCGCCAATGTAGTGAGAGTGACCAATGTAATGAGAGTGACCTCCAATGTAGTAAGAGTTACCTCCAATGTAGTGAGAATGACCTCCAATGTTGTGAGAGTGATCTCCAATGTAGTGAGTGACCAATATAGTGAGAGTGACCAATGTAGTGAGAGTGACCTCCAATGTAGTGAGAGTGACCGACAATGTAGTGAGAGTGACCAATGTAGTGAGAGTGACCAATGTAGTGAGAGCGACTTCCAATGTAGTGAGAGTAACCTCCAATGTAGTGAGAGTGACCAATGTAGTGAGAGTGACCTCCTATGTAGTGAGAGTGACCAATTTAGTGAGGGTGACCAATGCAGTCAGAGTGACCTCCAATGTAGTGAGAGCGACCTCCAATGTAGTGAGAGTGACCAATGTAGTGAGAGAGACCAATGTAGTGAGATTCACCAATGTAGTGAGAGTGACCTCCAATGTACTGAGAGTGACATCCAATGTAGTGAGAGTGACCTCCAATGTAGTGAGAGTGACCAATGCAGTGAGAGAGACCTCCAATGTAGTGAGAGTGACCTGCAATGTAGTGAGAGTGAACAATGTAGTGAGAGTGACCTCCAATGTAGTGAGAGTGACCAATGTAGTGAGAGTGACCAATGTAGTGAGAGTGACCTCCAATGTAGTGAGAATGACCTCCAATGTAATGAGAGTGACCTCCAATGTAGTGAGAGTGACCTCCAATGTAGTGAGTGACCAATGTAGTGAGAGTGACCAATGTAGTGAGAGAGACCTACAATGCAGTGAGAGTGACCTCCAATGTAGTGAGAGTGACCTCCAATGTAGTGTGAGTGACCAATGTAGTGAGAGTGAAAAATGTAGTGAGAGTGACCTCCAATGTAGTGAGAATGACCTCCAATGTAGTGAGAGTGACCTCCAATGTAGTGAGAGTGACCTCCAATGTAGTGAGTGACCAATGTCGTGAGAGTGACCAATATAGTGAGAGAGATCTACAATGTAGTGAGAGTGACCTACAATGTGGTGAGAGTGACCTCCAATGTAGTGAGAGTGACCAATGTAGTGAGAGTAACCTATAACTTAGTGAGAGTGACCAATGTAGAGAGAGTGACCACCAACGTGGTGAGAGTGACCTCCAATGTAGTGAGAGTGACCTCCAATGTAGTGAGAGTGACCTCCAATGTAGTGAGAGTGACCAATGTAGTGAGAGTGGCCAAGGTAGTGAGAGTGACCTCCAATGTAGTGAGAGTGACCTCCAATGTAGTGAGAGTGACCAATATAGTGAGAGTGACCTCCAATATAGTGAGAGTGACCAATGTAGTAAGAGTGACCTCCAATGTAATGAGAGCGACCAATGTAGTGAGAGTGACCTCCAATGTAATGAGAGTGACCAATGTAGTGAGAGTGACCAATGTAGTGAGAATGACCGTCAATGTAGTGAGAGTGACCAATGTAATGACAGTGACCTCCAATGTAGTAAGAGTTACCTCCAATGTAGTGAGAATGACCTCCAATGTAGTGAGAGTGATCTCCAATGCAGTGAGTGACCAATATAGTGAGAGTGACCAATGTAGTGAGAGTGTCCTCCAATGTAGTGAGAGTGACCAACAATGTAGTGAGAGTGACCAATGTAGTGAGAGTGACCAATGTAGTGAGAGTGACCAATGTAGTGAGAGTGACCTCCAATGTAGTGAGAGTGACCTCCAATGTAGTGAGAGTGACCAATGTAGTGAGAGTGACCTCCGATGTAGTGAGAGTGACCAATTTAGTGAGGGTGACCAATGCAGTGAGAGTGACCTCCAATGTAGTGAGAGCGACCTCCATTGTAGTGAGAGTGACCAATGTAGTGAGAGTGACCAATGTAGTGAGATTCACCAATGTAGTGAGATTCACCAATGTAGTGAGAGTGACCTCCAATGCAGTGAGAGTGACCTCCATTGTAGTGAGAGTGGCCTCCAATGTAGTGAGAGTGACCAATGGAGTGAGAGAGACCTCCGATGTAGTGAGAGTGACCTCCAATGTAGTGAGAGTGAACAATGTAGTGAGAGTGACCTCCAATGTAGTGAGAGTGACCAATGTAGTGAGAGTGACCAATATAGTGAGAGCGACCTCCAATGTAGTGAGAATGACCTCCAATGTAGTGAGAGTGACCTCCAATGTAGTGAGAGTGACCTCCAATGTAGTGAGTGCCCAATGTAGTGAGAGTAACCAATGTAGTGAGAGAGACCTACAATGTAGTGAGAGTGACCTCCAATGTAGTGAGAGTGAACTCCAATGTAGTGAGAGTGACCAATGTAGTGAGAGTGACCAATGTAGTGAGAGTGACCTCCAATGTAGTGAGATTGACCTCCAATGTAGAGAGAGTGACCTCCAATGTAGTGAGCGTGATCTCCAATGTAGTGAGTGGCCAATGTAGTGAGAGTGACCAATGTAGTGAGAGAGACATACAATGTAGTGAGAGTGACCTACAATGTAGTGAGAGTGACCGCCAATGTAGTGAGAGTGACCAATGTAGTGAGAGTGACCAATGTAGTGAGAGTGACCTCCAATGTAGTGAGAGTGACCAATGTAGTGAGAGTGACGACCAATGTAGTGAGAGTGACCTCCAATGTAGTGAGAGTGACCAATGTAGTGAGAGTGACCTCCAATGTAGTGAGAGTGACCAATGTAGTGAGAGTGACCAATGTAGTGAGAGTGACCTCCAAAGTAGTGAGAGTGACCTCCAATGTATTGAGAGTGACCTCCAATGAAGTGAGAGTGACCAATGCAGTGAGAGTGACCTCCAATGTAGTGAGAGTGACCTCCAATGTAGTGAGAGTGACCAATGCAGTGAGAGTGACCTCCAATGTAGTGAGAGTGACCAATGTAGTGAGAGTGACCAATGTAGTGAGAGTGACCTCCAAGGTAGTGAGAGGGACCTCCAATGTAGTGAGAGTGACGTCCAATGTAGTGAGAGTGACCTGCAATGTAGTGAGAGTGACCTCCAATGTAGAGAGAGTGACCAATGTAGTGAGAGTGACCTCCAACTTTGCGAGAGTGATCTCCAATGTAGTGACAGTGACCAATGTAGTGAGAGTGACCTACAATGTAGTGAGAGTGACCTCCAATGTAGTGAGAGTGACCTCCAATGTAGTGAGAGTGACCAATGTAGTGAGAGTGACCACCAATGTAGTGAGAGTGACCACTAAAGTAGTGAGAGTGAACTCCAATGTAGTGAGAGTGACCTCCAATGTAGTGAGAGTGACCTCCAATGTAGCGAGAGTGACCAATGTAGTGAGAGTGACCTCCAATGTAGTGAGACTGACCTCCAATGTAGTGAGAGTGACCAATGTAGTGAGAGTGATCTCCAATGTTCTGAGAGTGACCAATGTAGTGAGAATGACCTCCAATGTACTGAGAGTGACCAATGTAGTGAGAGTGGCCTGCAATGTCTTGAGAGTGACCAATGTACTGTGTGTGACCTCCAGTTTAGTGAGAGTGACCTCCAATGTAGTGAGAGTGACCTCCAATGTAGTGAGAGCGACCTCCAATGTAGTGAGAGTGACCTCCAATGTAGTGAGAGTGACCTCCAATGTAGTGAGAGTGACCTCCAATGTACTGAGTGACCTCCAATGTACTGAGAGTGACCAATGTAGTGAGAGTGACCTCCAATGTAGTGCGAGTGACAAATGTCGTGAGAGTGACCTCCAGTTTAGTGAGAGTGACCTCCAATGTAGTGAGAGTGACCTCCAATGTACTGAGAGTGACCTCCAATGTACTGAGAGTGACCAATGTAGTGAGAGTGACCTCCAATGTACTGAGAGTGACCTCCAATGTACTGAGAGTGACCAATGTAGTGAGAGTGACCTTCAATGTAGTGGGAGTGACCAATGTAGTGAGCGTGACCACTGTAGTGAGAGTGACCAATGTAGAGAGAGTGACCTCCAATGTAGTGAGAGTGACCAATGTAGTGAGTGACCACCAATGTAGTGAGAGTGACCTCCAATGTAGTGAGAGTGACCTCCAACGTAGTGAGAGTGACCTCCAACGTAGTGAAAGTGGCCAATGTAGTGAGAGTGACCTCCAATGTAGTGAGAGTGACCAATGTAGTGAGAGTGACCTCCAATGTAGTGAGAGTGACCTCCAATGAAGTGAGAGTGACCTCCAATGTAGTGAGAGTGACCTCCAATTCAGTGACAGTGACCAATGTAGTGAGTGACCAATGTAGTGAGAGTGACCTCCAATGTAGTGAGAGTGACCTCCAATGTAGTGAGAGTGACCAATATAGTGAGTGTGACCTCCAATGTTCTGAGAGTGACCAATGTAGTGAGACTGACCTCCAATGTACTGAGAGTGACCAATGTAGTGTGAGTGACCTCCAGTGTAGTGAGAGTGACCTCCAATGTAGAGAGAGTGACCAACGTAGTGAGAGTGACCTCCAATGTAGAGAGATTGACCAATGTAGTGAGTGGCCAATATAGTGAGAGTGACCAATGTAGTGAGAGTGACCAATGTAGAGAGTGTGACCATTGTAGTGAGAGTGGCCAATGTAGTGAGAGTGACCAATGTAGAGAGAGTGACCAATGTAGTGAGAATGACCTCCAATGTAGTGAGAGTGACCAATGTTTTGAGAGTGACCTCCAATATAGGGAGAGTGACCTCCAATGTAGTGAGAGTGACCAATGTAGTGAGAGTGACCTCCAATGTTGTGAGAGTGACCACCAATGTAGTGAGAGTGACCACTAATGTAGTGAGAGTGAACTCCAATGTAGTGAGCGTGACCAATGTAGTGAGAGTGACCTCCAATGTCGTGAGAGTGACCTCCAATGTAGTGAGAGTGACCAATGTAGTGAGGCTGACCTCCAATGTTCTGAGAGTGACCAATGTAGTGAGAATGACCTCCAATGTACTGAGAGTGACCAATGTAGTGAGAGTGACCTCCAATGTATTGAGAGTGACCAATGCACTGTGTGTGACCTCCAGTGTAGTGAGAGTGACCTCCAATGTAGTGAAAGTGACCTCCAATATAGTGTGAGTGACCTCCAATGTAGTGAGAGTGACCTCCAATGTAGTGAGAGTGACCTCCAATGTACTGAGAGTGACCCCCAATGTACTGAGAGTGACCAATGTAGTGAGAGTGACCTCCAATGTAGTGCGAGTGACAAATGTCGTGAGAGTGACCTCCAGTTTAGTGAGAGTGACCTCCAATGTAGTGAGAGTGACCTCCAATGTACTGAGAGTGACCTCCAATGTACTGAGAGTGACCAATGTAGTGAGAGTGACCTCCAATGTACTAAGAGTGACCTCCAATGTACTGAGAGTGACCAATGTCGTGAGAGTAACCTCCAATGTACTGAGAGTGACCAATGTCGTGAGAGTGACCTCCAGTGTAGTGAGAGTGACCTCCAATGTAGTGAGAGTGACCAATGTAGTGAGAATGACCAATATAGTGACAGTGACCTCCAATATAATGAGAGTGACCATTGTAGTGAGAGTGACCAAGTTAGTGAGAGTGACCTCCAATGTTGTGAGAGTGACCTCCAATGTAGTGAGAGTAACCAATGTAGTGAGATTGACCAATGTAGTGAGAGTGACCTCCAGTGTAGTGAGTGTGACCTCCAATGTACTGAGAGTGACGTCCAATGTAGAGAGAGTGACTAATGTAGTGAGAGTGACCTCCAATGTAGTGAGAGTAAAACATCTAGTGAGAGTGACCTCCAATGTAGTGAGAGTGACCTCCAATGTAGTGTGAGTGACCAATGTAGTGAGCGTGACCTCCAATGTAGTGAGAGTGACCTCCAATGTAGTGAGAGTGACCTCCAATGTAGTGAGAGTGACCTCAATTGTAGTGAGAGTGACCTCCAATGTAGCGAGAGTGACCAATGTAGTGAGAGTGACCAATGTAGTGAGAGTGATTAATGTAGTGATAGTGACCTCCAATGTAGTGAGAGTGAATTCCAATGTAGTGAGAGTGACCAATTTAGTGAGAGTGACCTCCAATATAGCGAGAGTGACCTCCAATGTAGTGAGAATGACCAATGTCGTGAGAGTGACCTCCAATGTAGTGAGCGTGACCTCCAATTTAGTGAGAGTGACCTCCAATTTAGTGAGAGTGACCTCCAATGTAGTGAGAGTGACCTGCAATATAGTGAGAGTGACCTCCAATATGCTGAGAGTGACCAATGTAGTGAGAGTGACCAATGTAGTGAGAGTGACCTCCATGTAGTGAGAGTGACCAATGTAGCGAGAGTGACCAATGTAGTGAGAGTGACCTCCAATGTAGTGAGAGTGACCTCCAATGTAGTGAGAGTGACCTCCAATGTAGTGAGAGTGACCAATGTAGTGAGAGTGACCTCCAATGTACTGGGAGTGACCTACAATATAGTGCGAGTGACCTCAAATGTAGTGAGAGTGACCAATGTAGTGAGAGTGCCCAATGTAGTGAGAGTGACCTCCAATGTAGAGAGAGTGACCAATGTAGTGAGTGACCTCCAATATAATGAGAGTGACGTCCAATGTAGTGAGAGTGACCTCCAATGTAGAGTGAGTGACCTCCTATGTCGTGAAAGTCACCACCAATATAGTGAGAGTGACCTCCAATGTAGTGAGAGTGACCAATGTAGTGAGAGTGACCTCCAATGTAGTGAGAGTGACCTCCAATGTAGTGACAGTGACCTTCAATGTAGTGAGTGTGACCAATGTAGTGAGAGTGACCTCCAATGTAATGAGAGTGACCTCCAATGTAGTGAGAGTGACCAATGTTGTGAGAGTGACCTCCAACGTAGTGAGAGTGACCTCCAATGTAGAGAGAGAGTGACGAATGTAGTGAGAGTTTCCAATGTAGTGAGTGTGACCAATGAAGTGAGTGTGACCTCCAATGTAGTGAGAGTGACCAATGTAGAAAGTGTCCTCCAATGTAGTGAGCGTGACCTCCAATGCAGTGAGAGTGACCAATGTAGTGAGAGTGACCAATGTAGTGAGAGTGACCTCCAATGTAGAGAGAGTGACCAGTGTAGTGAGAGTGACCTCCAATGTAGTGAGAGTGACCTCCAATGTAGTGAGAGTGACCAATGTATTGAGAGTGACCAATGTATTGAGAGTGACCTCCAATGCATAGAGAGTGACCAATGTAGTGAGAGTGATCAATGTAGTGAGAGTGACCTCCAATGTAGTGAGAGTGACCAATGTACTGAGTGTGACCTCCAATGTAGTGAGAGTGACCTCCAATGTAGTGAGAGTGACCTCCAATGTAGTGAGAGTGACCTCCAATGTAGTGAGAGTGACCAATGTAGTGAGAGTGACCTTCAATGTAGTGAGAGTGACCAATGTAGTGAGCGTGACCACTGTAGTGAGAGTGACCAATGTAGAGAGAGTGACCTCCAACGTAGTGAGAGTGACCAATGTAGTGAGAGTGACCACCAATGTAGTGAGAGTGACCAATGTAGTGAGAGTGACCTCCAATGTAGTGAGAGTGACCTCCAATGTAGTGACAGTGACCTTCAATGTAGTGAGTGTGACCAATGTAGTGAGAGTGACCTCCAATGTAATGAGAGTGACCTCCAATGTAGTGAGAGTGACCAATGTTGTGAGAGTGACCTCCAATGTAGTGAGAGTGACCTCCAATGTAGAGAGAGAGTGACGAATGTAGTGAGAGTTTCCAATGTAGTGAGTGTGACCAATGAAGTGAGTGTGACCTCCAATGTAGTGAGAGTGACCAATGTAGAAAGTGACCTCCAATGTAGTGAGAGTGACCTCCAATGCAGTGAGAGTGACCAATGTAGTGAGAGTGACCAATGTAGTGAGAGTGACCTCCAATGTAGAGAGAGTGACCAGTGTAGTGAGAGTGACCTCCAATGTAGTGAGAGTGACCTCCAATGTAGTGAGAGTGACCAATGTATTGAGAGTGACCAATGTATTGAGAGTGACCTCCAATGCATAGAGAGTGACCAATGTAGTGAGAGTGACCACCAATGTAGTGAGAGTGACCAATGTAGTGAGAGTGACCTCCAATGTAGTGAGAGTGACCAATGTACTGAGTGTGACCTCCAATGTAGTGAGAGTGACCTCCAATGTAGTGAGAGTGACCTCCAATGTAGTGAGAGTGACCTCCAATGTAGTGAGAGTGACCAATGTAGTGAGAGTGACCTTCGATGCAGTGAGAGTGACCAATGTAGTGAGCGTGACCACTGTAGTGAGAGTGACCAATGTAGAGAGAGTGACCTGCAATGTAGTGAGAGTGACCAATGTAGTGAGAGTGACCACCAATGTAGTGAGAGTGACCAATGTAGTGAGAGTGACCTCCAATGTAGTGAGAGTGACCTCCAATGTCGTGAGAGTGACCTCCAACGTGGTGAGAGTGACCTCCAACGTAGTGAGAGTGACCAATGTAGTGAGAGTGACCTCCAATGTAGTGAGAGTGACCAATGTAGTGAGAGTGACCTCCAATGTAGTGAGAGTGAGCAACAATGTAGAGAGAGTGACCTCCAATGTAGAGAGAGTGACCAATGTAGTAAGAGTGACCTCCAATGTAGTGAGAGTGACCTCCAATGAAGTGAGAGTGACCTCCAATGTAGTGAGAGTGACCTCCAATTCAATGAGAGTGACCAATGTAGTGAGAGTGACCAATGTAGTGAGAGTGACCTCCAATGTAGTGAGACTGACCTCCAATGTACTGAGAGTGACCAATGTAGTGAGAGTGACCTCCAATGTACTGAGAGTGACCAATGTAGTGTGAGTGACCTCCAGTGTAGTGAGAGTGACCTCCAATGTAGAGAGAGTGACCAACGTAGTGAGAGTGACCTCCAATGTAGAGAGAGTGACCAATGTAGTGAGAGTGGCCAATATAGTGAGTGTGACCAATGTAGTGAGAGTGGCCAATGTAGTGAGAGTGACCAATGTAGAGAGAGTGACCAATGTTGTGAGAATGAGCTCCAATGTAGTGAGAGTGACCAATGTAGTGAGAGTGACCTCCAATATAGGGAGCGTGACCTCCAATGTAGTGAGAGTGACCAATGTAGTGAGAGTGACCTCCAATGTAGTGAGAGTGACCACCAATGTAGTGAGAGTGACCACTAATGTAGTGAGAGTGAACTCCAATGTAGTGAGAGTGACCTCCAATGTAGTGAGAGTGACCTCCAATGTAGCGAGAGTGACCAATGTAGTGAGAGTGACCTCCAATGTAGTGAGAGTGACCTCCAATGTAGTGAGAGTGACCAATGTAGTGAGAGTGACCTCCAATGTTCTGAGAGTGACCAATGTAGTGAGAATCACCTCCAATGTACTGAGAGTGACGAATGTAGTGAGAGTGGCCTCCAATGTACTGAGAGTGACCAATGTACTGTGTGTGACCTCCAGTGTAGTGAGAGTGACCTCCAATGTAGTGAGAGTGACCTCCAATGTAGTGAGAGTGACCTCCAATGTAGTGAGAGTGACCTCCAATGTAGTGAGAGTGACCTCCAATGTAGTGAGAGTGACCTCCAATGTACTGAGAGTGACCTCCAATGTACTGAGAGTGAACAATGTAGTGAGAGTGACCTCCAATGTAGTGCGAGTGACAAATGTTGTGAGAGTGACCTCCAGTTTAGTGAGATTGACCTCCAATGTAGTGAGAGTGACCTCCAATGTACTGAGAGTGACCTCCAATGTACTGAGAGTGAACAATGTAGTGAGAGTGACGTCCAATGTACTGAGAGTGACCTCCAATGTACTGAGAGTGACCAATGTAGTGAGAGTGACCTTCAATGTAGTGAGAGTGACCAATGTAGTGAGCGTGGCCACTGTAGTGAGAGTGACCAATGTAGAGAGAGTGACCTCCAATGTAGTGAGAGTGACCAATGTAGTGAGAGTGACCACCAATGTAGTGAGAGTGACCAATGTAGTGAGAGTGACCTCCAATGTAGTGAGAGTGACCTCCAATGTAGTGAGAGTGACCTCCAACGTAGTGAGAGTGACCTCCAACGTAGTGAGAGTGACCAATGTAGTGAGAGTGACCTCCAATGTAGTGAGAGTGACCAATGTAGTGAGAGTGACCTCCAATGTAGTGAGAGTGACCAACAATGTAGAGAGAGTGACCAATATAGTGAGAGAGACCTACAATGTAGTGAGAGTGACCTCCAATGTAGTGAGAGTGACCAATGTAGTGAGAGTGACCAATGTAGTGAGAGTGACCTCCAATGTAGTGAGAGTGACCAATGCAGTGAGAGTGACCACCAATGTAGTGAGAGTGACCTCCAATGTAGTGAGAGTGACCAATGTAGTGAGAGTGACCTCCAATGTAGTGAGAGTGACGTCCAATGTAGTGAGACTGACCAATGTAGTGAGAGTGACCACCAATGTAGTGAGAGTGCCCTCCAATGTAATGAGTGACCAATGTTGTGAGAGTGACCTCCAATGTAGTTAGAGTGACCTCCAATATAGTGAGAGTGACCTCCAATGTAGTGAGAGTGATCTCCATTGTAGTGTGAGTGACCTCCAATGTAGAGAGAGTGACCAATGTAGTGAGAGTGACCTCCAATGTAGTGAGAGTGACATCCAATGAAGTGAGAGTGACCTCCAATCTAGTGAGAGTGACCTCCAATTCAGTGAGAGTGACCAATGTAGTGAGAGTGACCAATGTAGTGAGAGTGACCTCCAATGTAGTGAGAGTGACCTGCAATGTAGTGAGAGTGACCAATATAGTGAGTGTGACCTCCAATGTTCTGAGAGTGACCATTGTAGTGAGACTGACCTCCAATGTACTGAGAGTGACCAATGTAGTGAGAGTGACCTCCAATGTACTGAGAGTGACCAATGTAGTGTGTGACCTCCAGTGTAGTGAGAGTGACCTCCAATGTAGAGAGAGTGACCAACGTAGTGAGAGTGACCTCCAATGTAGAGAGAGTGACCAATGTACTGAGAGTGAACAATGTAGTGAGAGTGACCTCCAATGTAGTGCGAGTGACAAATGTTGTGAGAGTGACCTCCAGTTTAGTGAGATTGACCTCCAATGTAGTGAGAGTGACCTCCAATGTACTGAGAGTGACCTCCAATGTACTGAGAGTGACCAATGTAGTGAGAGTGACGTCCAATGTACTGAGAGTGACCTCCAATGTACTGAGAGTGACCAATGTAGTGAGAGTGACCTTCAATGTAGTGAGAGTGACCAATGTAGTGAGCGTGGCCACTGTAGTGAGAGTGACCAATGTAGAGAGAGTGACCTCCAATGTAGTGAGAGTGACCAATGTAGTGAGAGTGACCACCAATGTAGTGAGAGTGACCAATGTAGTGAGAGTGACCTCCAATGTAGTGAGAGTGACCTCCAATGTAGTGAGAGTGACCTCCAACGTAGTGAGAGTGACCTCCAACGTAGTGAGAGTGACCAATGTAGTGAGAGTGACCTCCAATGTAGTGAGAGTGACCAATGTAGTGAGAGTGACCTCCAATGTAGTGAGAGTGACCAACAATGTAGAGAGAGTGACCAATATAGTGAGAGAGACCTACAATGTAGTGAGAGTGACCTCCAATGTAGTGAGAGTGACCAATGTAGTGAGAGTGACCAATGTAGTGAGAGTGACCTCCAATGTAGTGAGAGTGACCAATGCAGTGAGAGTGACCACCAATGTAGTGAGAGTGACCTCCAATGTAGTGAGAGTGACCAATGTAGTGAGAGTGACCTCCAATGTAGTGAGAGTGACGTCCAATGTAGTGAGACTGACCAATGTAGTGAGAGTGACCACCAATGTAGTGAGAGTGCCCTCCAATGTAATGAGTGACCAATGTTGTGAGAGTGACCTCCAATGTAGTTAGAGTGACCTCCAATATAGTGAGAGTGACCTCCAATGTAGTGAGAGTGATCTCCATTGTAGTGTGAGTGACCTCCAATGTAGAGAGAGTGACCAATGTAGTGAGAGTGACCTCCAATGTAGTGAGAGTGACATCCAATGAAGTGAGAGTGACCTCCAATCTAGTGAGAGTGACCTCCAATTCAGTGAGAGTGACCAATGTAGTGAGAGTGACCAATGTAGTGAGAGTGACCTCCAATGTAGTGAGAGTGACCTGCAATGTAGTGAGAGTGACCAATATAGTGAGTGTGACCTCCAATGTTCTGAGAGTGACCATTGTAGTGAGACTGACCTCCAATGTACTGAGAGTGACCAATGTAGTGAGAGTGACCTCCAATGTACTGAGAGTGACCAATGTAGTGTGTGACCTCCAGTGTAGTGAGAGTGACCTCCAATGTAGAGAGAGTGACCAACGTAGTGAGAGTGACCTCCAATGTAGAGAGAGTGACCAATGTAGTGAGAGTGGCCAATATAGTGAGAGTGACCAATTTAGTGAGAGTGACCAACGTAGAGAGTGTGACCAATGTAGTGAGAGTGGCCAATGTAGTGAGAGTGACCAATGTAGAGAGAGTGACCAATGTAGTGAGAATGACCTCCAATGTAGTGAGAGTGACCAATGTAGTGAGAGTGACCTCCAATATAGGGAGAGTGACCTCCAATGTAGTGAGAGTGACCAATGTAGCGAGAGTGACCTCCAATGTAGTGAGAGTGACCACCAATGTAGTGAGAGTGACCACTAATGTAGTGAGAGTGAACTCCAATGTAGTGAGAGTGACCAATGCAGTGAGAGTGACCTCCAATGTAGTGAGAGTGACCAATGTAGTGAGAGTGACCTCCAATGTTCTGAGAGTGACCAATGTAGTGAGAATGACCTCCAATGTACTGAGAGTGACCAATGTAGTGAGAGTGACCTCCAATGTACTGAGAGTGACCAATGTACTGTGTGTGACCTCCAGTGCAGTGAGAGTGACCTCCAATGTAGTGAAAGTGACGTCTAATGTAGTGAGAGTTACCTCCAATGTAGTGAGAGTGACCTCCAATGTAGTGAGAGTGACCTCCAATGTAGTGAGAGTGAGCTCCAATGTACTGAGAGTGACCTCCAATGTACTGAGAATGACCAATGTAGTGAGCGTGACCTCCAATGCAGTGAGAGTGACCAATGTAGTGAGAGTGACCAATGTAGTGAGAGTGACCTCCAATGTAGAGAGAGTGACCAGTGTAGTGAGAGTGACCTCCAATGTAGTGAGAGTGACCTCCAATGTAGTGAGAGTGACCAATGTATTGAGAGTGACCAATGTATTGAGAGTGACCTCCAATGCATAGAGAGTGACCAATGTAGTGAGAGTGACCTCCAATGTAGTGAGAGTGACCTCCAATGTAGTGAGAGTGACCAATGTACTGAGTGTGACCTCCAATGTAGTGAGAGTGACCTCCAATGTAGTGAGAGTGACCTCCAATGTAGTGAGAGTGACCTCCAATGTAGTGAGAGTGACCAATGTAGTGAGAGTGACCTTCAATGTAGTGAGAGTGACCAATGTAGTGAGCGTGACCACTGTAGTGAGAGTGACCAATGTAGAGAGAGTGACCTCCAACGTAGTGAGAGTGACCAATGTAGTGAGAGTGACCACCAATGTAGTGAGAGTGACCAATGTAGTGAGAGTGACCTCCAATGTAGTGAGAGTGACCTCCAATGTAGTGACAGTGACCGTCAATGTAGTGAGTGTGACCAATGTAGTGAGAGTGACCTCCAATGTAATGAGAGTGACCTCCAATGTAGTGAGAGTGACCAATGTTGTGAGAGTGACCTCCAATGTAGTGAGAGTGACCTCCAATGTAGAGAGAGAGTGATGAATGTCGTGAGAGTTTCCAATGTAGTGAGTGTGACCAATGAAGTGAGTGTGACCTCCAATGTAGTGAGAGTGACCAATGTAGAAAGTGACCTCCAATGTAGTGAGAGTGACCTCCAATGCAGTGAGAGTGACCAATGTAGTGAGAGTGACCAATGTAGTGAGAGTGACCTCCAATGTAGAGAGAGTGACCAGTGTAGTGAGAGTGACCTCCAATGTAGTGAGAGTGACCTCCAATGTAGTGAGAGTGACCAATGTATTGAGAGTGACCAATGTATTGAGAGTGACCTCCAATGCATAGAGAGTGACCAATGTAGTGAGAGTGACCACCAATGTAGTGAGAGTGACCAATGTAGTGAGAGTGACCTCCAATGTAGTGAGAGTGACCAATGTACTGAGTGTGACCTCCAATGTAGTGAGAGTGACCTCCAATGTAGTGAGAGTGACCTCCAATTTAGCGAGAGTGACCTCCAATGTAGTGAGAGTGACCAATGTAGTGAAAGTGACCTTCAATGTAGTGAGAGTGACCAATGTAGTGAGCGTGACCACTGTAGTGAGAGTGGCCAATGTAGAGAGAGTGACCTGCAATGTAGTGAGAGTGACCAATGTAGTGAGAGTGACCACCAATGTAGTGAGAGTGACCAATGTAGTGAGAGTGACCTCCAATGTAGTGAGAGTGACCTCCAATGTAGTGAGAGTGACCTCCAACGTAGTGAGAGTGACCTCCAACGTAGTGAGAGTGACCAATGTAGTGAGAGTGACCTCCAATGTAGTGAGAGTGACCAATGTAGTGAGAGTGACCTCCAATGTAGTGAGAGTGACCAACAATGTAGAGAGAGTGACCTCCAATGTAGAGAGAGTGACCAATGTAGTAAGAGTGACCTCCAATGTAGTGAGAGTGACCTCCAATGAAGTGAGAGTGACCTCCAATGTAGTGAGAGTGACCTCCAATTCAATGAGAGTGACCAATGTAGTGAGAGTGACCAATGTAGTGAGAGTGACCTCCAATGTAGTGAGAGTGACCTCCAATGTAGTGAGAGTGACCAATGTAGTGAGTGTGACCTCCAATGTTCTGAGAGTGACCAATGTAGTGAGACAGACCTCCAATGTACTGAGAGTGACCAATGTAGTGAGAGTGACCTCCAATGTACTGCGAGTGACCAATGTAGTGTGAGTGACCTCCAGTGTAGTGAGAGTGACCTCCAATGTAGAGAGAGTGACCAACGTAGTGAGAGTGACCTCCAATGTAGAGAGAGTGACCAATGTAGTGAGAGTGGCCAATATAGTGAGAGTGACCAATGTAGTGAGAGTGACCAACGTAGAGAGTGTGACCAATGTAGTGAGAGTGGCCAATGTAGTGAGAGTGACCAATGTAGAGAGAGTGACCAATGTAGTGAGAATGAGCTCCAATGTAGTGAGAGTGACCAATGTAGTGAGAGTGACCTCCAATATAGGGAGAGTGACCTCCAATGTAGTGAGAGTGACCAATGTAGTGAGAGTGACCTCCAATGTAGTGAGAGTGACCACCAATGTAGTGAGAGTGACCACTAATGTAGTGAGAGTGAACTCCAATGTAGTGAGAGTGACCTCCAATGTAGTGAGAGTGACCTCCAATGTAGCGAGAGTGACCAATGTAGTGAGAGTGACCTCCAATGTAGTGAGAGTGACCTCCGATGTAGTGAGAGTGACCAATGTAGTGAGAGTGACCTCCAATGTTCTGAGAGTGACCAATGTAGTGAGAATCACCTCCAATGTACTGAGAGTGACGAATGTAGTGAGAGTGGCCTCCAATGTACTGAGAGTGACCAATGTACTGTGTGTGACCTCCAGTGTAGTGAGAGTGACCTCCAATGTAGTGAGAGTGACCTCCAATGTAGTGAGAGTGACCTCCAATGTAGTGAGAGTGACCTCCAATGTAGTGAGAGTGACCTCCAATGTACTGAGAGTGACCTCCAATGTACTGAGAGTGACCAATGTAGTGAGAGTGACCTCCAATGTAGTGCGAGTGACAAATGTTGTGAGAGTGACCTCCAGTTTAGTGAGATTGACCTCCAATGTAGTGAGAGTGACCTCCAATGTACTGAGAGTGACCTCCAATGTACTGAGAGTGACCAATGTAGTGAGAGTGACCTCCAATGTACTGAGAGTGACCTCCAATGTACTGAGAGTGACCAATGTAGTGAGAGTGACCTTCAATGTAGTGAGAGTGACCAATGTAGTGAGCGTGGCCACTGTAGTGAGAGTGACCAATGTAGAGAGAGTGACCTCCAATGTAGTGAGAGTGACCAATGTAGTGAGAGTGACCACCAATGTAGTGAGAGTGACCAATGTAGTGAGTGACCTCCAATGTAGTGAGAGTGACCTCCAATGTAGTGAGAGTGAACTCCAACGTAGTGAGAGTGACCTCCAACGTAGTGAGAGTGACCAATGTAGTGAGAGTGACCTCCAATGTAGTGAGAGTGACCAATGTAGTGAGAGTGACCTCCAATGTAGTGAGAGTGACCAACAATGTAGAGAGAGTGACCTCCAATGTAGAGAGAGTGACCAATGTAGTGAGAGTGACCTCCAATGTAGTGAGAGTGACCTCCAATGAAGTGAGAGTGACCTCCAATGTAGTGAGAGTGACCTCCAATTCAGTGAGAGTGACCAATGTAGTGAGAGTGACCAATGTAGTGAGAGTGACCTCCAATGTAGTGAGAGTGACCTGCAATGTAGTGAGAGTGACCAATATAGTGAGTGTGACCTCCAATGTTCTGAGAGTGACCATTGTAGTGAGACTGACCTCCAATGTACTGAGAGTGACCAATGTAGTGAGAGTGACCTCCAATGTACTGAGAGTGACCAATGTAGTGTGTGACCTCCAGTGTAGTGAGAGTGACCTCCAATGTAGAGAGAGTGACCAACGTAGTGAGAGTGACCTCCAATGTAGAGAGAGTGACCAATGTAGTGAGAGTGGCCAATATAGTGAGAGTGACCAATTTAGTGAGAGTGACCAACGTAGATAGTGTGACCAATGTAGTGAGAGTGGCCAATGTAGTGAGAGTGACCAATGTAGAGAGAGTGACCAATGTAGTGAGAATGACCTCCAATGTAGTGAGAGTGACCAATGTAGTGAGAGTGACCTCCAATATAGGGAGAGTGACCTCCAATGTAGTGAGAGTGACCAATGTAGCGAGAGTGACCTCCAATGTAGTGAGAGTGACCACCAATGTAGTGAGAGTGACCACTAATGTAGTGAGAGTGAACTCCAATGTAGTGAGAGTGACCAATGTAGTGAGAGTGACCTCCAATGTAGTGAGAGTGACCTCCAATGTAGTGAGAGTGACCAATGTAGTGAGAGTGACCTCCAATGTTCTGAGAGTGACCAATGTAGTGAGAATGACCTCCAATGTACTGAGAGTGACCAATGTAGTGAGAGTGACCTCCAATGTACTGAGAGTGACCAATGTACTGTGTGTGACCTCCAGTGTAGTGAGAGTGACCTCCAATGTAGTGAAAGTGACCTCTAATGTAGTGAGAGTGACCTCCAATGTAGTGAGAGTGACCTCCAATGTAGTGAGAGTGACCTCCAATGTAGTGAGAGTGAGCTCCAATGTACTGAGAGTGACCTCCAATGTACTGAGAGTGACCAATGTAGTGAGAGTGACCTCCAATGTAGTGCGAGTGACAAATGTCGTGAGAGTGACCTCCAGTTTAGTGAGAGTGACCTCCAATGTAGTGAGAGTGACCTCCAATGTACTGAGAGTGACCTCCAATGTACTGAGAGTGACCAATGTAGTGAGAGTGACCTCCAATGTACTGAGAGTGACCTCCAATGTACTGAGAGTGACCAATGTAGTGAGAGTGACCTTCAATGTAGTGAGAGTGACCAATGTAGTGAGCGTGACCACTGTAGTGAGAGTGACCAATGTAGAGAGAGTGACCTCCAATGTAGTGAGAGTGACCAATGTAGTGAGAGTGACCTCCAATGTAGTGAGAGTGACCTCCAATGTAGTGAGAGTGACCTCCAACGTAGTGAGAGTGACCTCCAACGTAGTGAGAGTGACCAATGTAGTGAGAGTGACCTCCAATGTAGTGAGAATGACCAATGTAGTGAGAGTGACCTCCAATGTAGTGAGAGTGACCAAGAATGTAGAGAGAGTGACCTCCAATGTAGAGAGAGTGACCAATGTAGTGAGAGTGACCTCCAATGTAGTGAGAGTGACCTCCAATGAAGTGAGAGTGACCTCCAATGTAGTGAGAGTGACCTCCAATTCAGTGAGAGTGACCAATGTAGTGAGAGTGACCAATGTAGTGAGAGTGACCTCCAATGTAGTGAGAGTGACCTGCAATGTAGTGAGAGTGACCAATATAGTGAGTGTGACCTCCAATGTTCTGAGAGTGACCATTGTAGTGAGACTGACCTCCAATGTACTGAGAGTGACCAATGTAGTGAGTGTGACCTCCAATGTACTGAGAGTGACCGATGTAGTGTGTGACCTCCAGTGTAGTGAGAGTGACCTCCAATGTAGAGAGAGTGACCAACGTAGTGAGAGTGACCTCCAATGTAGAGAGAGTGACCAATGTAGTGAGAGTGGCCAATATAGTGAGAGTGACCAATTTAGTGAGAGTGACCAACGTAGTGAGTGTGACCAATGTAGTGAGAGTGGCCAATGTAGTGAGAGTGACCAATGTAGAGAGAGTGACCAATGTAGTGAGAATGACCTCCAATGTAGTGAGAGTGACCAATGTAGTGAGAGTGACCTCCAATATAGGGAGAGTGACCTCCAATGTAGTGAGAGTGACCAATGTAGCGAGAGTGACCTCCAATGTAGTGAGAGTGACCACCAATGTAGTGAGAGTGACCACTAATGTAGTGAGAGTGAACTCCAATGTAGTGAGAGTGACCAATGTCGTGAGAGTGACCTCCAATGTAGTGAGTGACCTCCAATGTAGTGAGAGTGACCAATGTAGTGAGAGTGACCTCCAATGTTCTGAGAGTGACCAATGTAGTGAGAATGACCTCCAATGTACTGAGAGTGACCAATGTAGTGAGAGTGACCTCCAGTGTAGTGAGAGTGACCTCCAATGTAGTGAAAGTGACCTCTAATGTAGTGAGAGTGACCTCCAATGTAGTGAGAGTGACCTCCAATGTAGTGAGAGTGACCTCCAATGTAGTGAGAGTGAGCTCCAATGTACTGAGAGTGACCTCCAATGTACTGAGAGTGACCAATGTAGTGAGAGTGACCTCCAATGTAGTGCGAGTGACAAATGTCGTGAGAGTGACCTCCAGTTTAGTGAGAGTGACCTCCAATGTAGTGAGAGTGACCTCCAATGTACTGAGAGTGAGCTCCAATATACTGAGAGTGACCAATGTAGTGAGAGTGACCTCCAATGTACTGAGAGTGACCTCCAATGTTCTGAGAGTGACCAATGTAGTGAGAGTGACCTCCAATGTACTGAGAGTGACCAATGTCGTGAGAGTGACCTCCAGTGTAGTGAGAGTGACCTCCAATGTAGTGAGAGTGACCTCCAATGTAGTGAGAGTGACCAATGTAGTGAGAGTGACCTCCAATGTAGTGAGAGTGACCAATGTAGTGAGAGTGACCTCCAATGTACTGAGAGTGACCAATGTAGTGAGAGTGACCTCCAATGTACTGAGAGTGACCAATGTAGTGGGAGTGACCTCCAGTGTAGTGAGAATGACCTCCAATGTAATCTGAGTGAACCAAATCATTAAACAATGCAAAGAAACCTACCTGGAACATTGGAACAATGTAACCAAAAGCCAAAGCAGATTAGAATGTTACCGGGCCCTAAAAAGAGAATATAAACTGGCAGACTATCTCTCGACCATCAGAGACACAAAACAGAGACAGACCCTCACCAGGTACAGACTAAGCGACCACCAACTGGCAATTGAAAAAGGAAGATACAAGAAATCCTGGCAGCCTAGAGAGAATAGAATATGTGATCAATGTCTGGCCGGCGAGGTTGAGACAGAGATGCATTTCCTCCTAAAATGCAAAAAATTCAACACAACAAGAAACATATTATTTGACAAGCTCAGCCAAACAACCCCAGATTTCAAAGAATTGGATGACCTGTCAAAATTAAGATTAGTCCTGGGAGAAGGAGACAGACCATACCTTGGTGCCAAATATGTAACAACATGTCACAACCTGAGGACTGTTTAAAATTAATACTGAATGTACCCAACGATGTTCAACGACATTAAATTAATACTGTTTAAACTAATATTGTATGTACCCAACGAAGGTCAAAATTGTTTGACACCTACAGAATGTTGGAAAACTGTACTTTTTGTTATGTAAGCTTTGGCAATATGGTTCCCTGTAAACTTTCATGACAATAAAGCATTTGAATTGAATTGAATTGAATTGTGACCTCCAAAGTTGTAAAAATCACCTGGAAAGTACTGAAAGCAAACTCTCAGAACAACTGCTGTGAGCAAAAGCCTTTCCCTTAGGCAAGGAAGCAGGTGTGAGGTCTCAGTACTTTTGGGATTTTTTGCCTGTTATTTGTTCAGCCCCCTGAATTGCCGCTTTCACTGGCGGGGTCCAGGAAGTCCAGGAGTCTCGCGCACTCTCAGTTAAACTTGAAAACCCATGTAAAAAAGGATCTGAATAGCCTCTAAACTAGCTCTTAATTGCTTTAAATAGTAACCCGCCTCTCCCGGGGGGGTTCTCGCTTGCAGCCGGCGTGCTCAAGTGAAATGTGGAAGCCGACGGGTTGAAGCCGGCTTCCCGACACGCTGTCAATTTCAGCGCATGTAAGCACCCACCCGATCCCAAACCCACTCACTCTTTCCTGTTAAAATCCCCGCCTTACTTTCTCAGATCTATTTCTCATTATTTTCCCTTTAATGCTTTTCCTTGTCCACTTTTTGCCTCCATTTCTATTTATTGGGCCAGAAATTAGGATCGGGAGCTTGCCGCGCGTGCAAGCCCCCGATCTGCAATCACCCTGCGCGCTGACATCTGAAGCCCAGGCCTGCTTACATTTCCTGTCACAGGCCTGGTTCCGATGTCGGCGCGATGTGCTTACCTGATCCAGCGGCGTACTTAGTGCGATGTGCCAGCTGGGATCAGGTGAGCACTCTGCAGCCAATCAGGGGAGGGGAAACTCATTCATGAGTTTGATAGTAAAGGCTGTCAAACTCATGAAAAGTACGGGCGCCCAAAAGACTACTTTAACTTTAATTAAAATTTTAAAAAACATCCCAATAATTAAATAAACTATAAATAACTTTAAAAAAACTATGTAAAACAATTAATAAAATTTTTGAAATTTTTTTTCTTCTCACTAATTCGGGTCTAAAAATAAACTTACCTTACTGTAAAGTCCTTAAAAACAAGGAAGCTGTGGAAAAAATGTAATAATTTTAAATATTAGACCACTTACCTTCAAGAATCCACTCCTTACGCCTCCTTTTTTCATTTCCAAAAAGTCCAGGCCCTTGCACACGCGCAAACCTGTCAAAACGAAGGAAGTTCAACGCGTGCGCGCAGAGTCCTGCGCGCACGCGTTGGACCTCTTAACCCCTTAGTTCGATGGAGAGGAAATGCCGGTTTCCCGTGCATGCACTGTGCATGCTGGAATCCGGCAATTCCTCCGGCCACACGCGTGAGTACGCCATCCGTACTCACGCGTTGGGAACGGAATTACTGGCCCAATTTACCAATTGACATTAATTCAGGCTCAATTTTCTGCCCCCGATATATTCAGATAAAGTCCATCTTATTAAATAGTACCAATCTTCTCCAAAACCCACATAATGACACACACCCAATACATTTTCTCCAACAGATGTTGAAGCCAATTATCCATTAGTTTTATGAGATTACAAATCAGCACTGGAAGTATCCTAGAAATAAATAATTTTATAACATTATCTTGGAACCTCCTTTAAGTTTCCTTTTAAGAATCCCAAATTGATTGTTGTTCACATAACACATTCCCAAATGTAAAAGTACCGCAGGCTCTTTCATAGGTCCCTCTCTCTAATGATTCACCTGAGCTCCCAGCAACATAAAATTACAGTACATGGTTTACCGTATCTCCTATATATATGTATCAACTTGTCTAATTAATTAAATACACTTTTAAATTTTAATTAATTGGAGTAGACAACTCCAGTTCATGAGCTAGCACCAGCACAGGCATGATGGGTAGAATGGCCATGACTGTATGGACACAGTTGACCATAAGTTTCATTAACCCTGATGAAAAACATTTGCTCAAGGTATTCTTCACTGGGTCCTCCTTATAACTTTTTCAATGTTCCTTCACCGTAATGTAACCCTTTTCTTCTCTTGCCACATCTTCCAAGGCTGCATTCAGTATTTCCATTCTCAGACATGATACATTGTCAGTCTCTGTTACCATCACATGTTTCTTTTAACCCTTTTATTACTTGGATGACCCTTAACAGCTTCCCAAGAATTCTTGGTAGTTACATAAAAATCTGTTATTATCATATCAGTACATTTCTATACTTTCATATTCATGGAACAATCTAACTCAACTCCTCTTTGAGTAATTCTATCAGTTGTGTTTATTTTACATTTTGTACACACTTCCTGGTTTTCGGCACACAAGCATATACAATGATCCTTTCATATGTAAGCAGTAGGAGAAAAGTCGGTAAAATTCCTCTGTGATTCCCAAGGCCAATCAATAAAGGGCCCTAGGAGATTATAATTGTAATAATATTATTATATAATAATAATCAACTCAATAAGTTCCCACATAGTAAAGAGAAACAACAGTATATGTTATGATATATTATTATATAGTTGTCTATATATTAGAATTAATTATATTTCTCTTCTGCAAACAGAGAATCAGTAGAGAAAACTTTGCCCCACAAATGAATCTTGAATCTGTTCAATAAATTCATATCACATAGTGTCAGCCATGGCTCAGTGGAAGCACTCGCGCACTTTGAGTCAGAGGGTTGTGTGTTCGAGCCCTGCTCCAGCGACTCGAGCACAAAATCCAGGCTGACACTCCAGTGCAGTGCTGAGGGAGTGCTGCACTGTCAGGGATGCTGTCTTTCAGATGAGACATTAAACCGAGGCCTCGCCTGCCCGCTCAGGTGGACGTAAAAGATCCTACGGCATTATTTGGAAGAAAAGCAGAGATGTTTTCCCCAGTGTCCTGGCCAATATTTACCCCTCAAGCAACACCACCAGAACAGATTATCTGGCCATTATCACATTGCTGTTTGTGGGAGCTTGCTGTGCGCAAATCGATTGCTGTGCTTCCTACATTACAACAGTGTCTGAACTTTAAAAGTACTTCATTGGCTGTAAAGCACTTTGGGACGTCCTGAGGTCGTGAAAAAAAAAGAAAGACTTGAATTTATATCAGCTCCTTTCATGACCTCAGGACGTCCCAAAAGTGCTTTATGAAGTAGTTTTGAAGTGCAGTCACTTTGTAATTCGCCATTGCTTGATTCGCGCTACTGCCAAAGACCAATTTTACCCCCATAATCTTCTTAAACAGGCTTTAATCTGAGTCATTTATTTATTATTAGCATTGATCTTCCACGACTGGCTGTTATCCAAGGCCTTGCAAACTGCCCTGCTGTCCAGTTAAAATTGTTGATACGATTGTACAAAAGTTACTTTAGAAAAAGTGAATGAAAAGATCCGATTCAATTAATCCAGTCGTGGCTGCAAATGACTATTCATTCGGTTCTGTATGCCACAGCAAACCAGCAAAATTCTAGACGAGGCTACATGTGAAGAACGGAGATAGGGAAGGATAATTAGTGACAAAAGCTAACACCACAAGAGAATTGTGAAGAGATTAGGCTAGTCTTGACATGTTGATTCTTCACAGCCTGACAATGCGCAGCATACTTAGTGTAAATCTGCTGTCATTTTAGCAAATGACATGCATTATTTTACATGGAAATGTTTCTCAAGCCAAGTTGTTCATTATACACAAGTGTATGTCATTTGACAACTATTATGCTTCAGTTGCTTAGCGCCTTGGTCGGGCACCATCTGGAATAGTGCATTCAGTTCCAGACTCCGCACCTCAGGAAGGATGTATTGGCCTTGGAGGGGGTGGAGCACAGATTCCCCAGAATGATACCGGGGCTTAGAGGGTTAAATTATGAGGACAGGTTGCATAAACTTGGCTTGTATTCCCTTTGAGTATAGAAGATTGAGGGGTAACCTAATAAAGGTGTTTAAAATGATAAAAGAATTTATAGGGTAGATAAAGAGAAACTATTTCCTCTGGTGGGAGAATACAGAACAAAGGGGTACAACCTTAAAATTAGTGCCAGACCATTCAGGAGTGAAATCAGGAAACATTTTTTCACACAAAGGGTAATAGAAATCTGGAACTCTCTCCCCCAAACGGCTGTGGATGCTGGGAGTCAATTGGTGCTTTTTAGACTGAGATAGACAGTTAGGTAAGAGTATCAAGGGATATGGCAAAATGTTGCTCCGAAGGTGCACGGCCACGCACCAGTCAGGTGGTCCCGCGCAGACCGCTCACCCAGCTGCTACCGCTGGAAAAAATACCGCGCATTTGTGGCCACTGCAAATTTAAAGGGACCACGCATCAAAAAACAAATGACAGGGTAAATGGGTTTGAGGTACAGGTCAGCTATGATTTAATTGAATGGAATAACAGGGTCGAGGGGCTGAATATCCTACTCCTGCTCATATGTAACAATTTAATACAAATAGACCTGAAATAGTGTTGGCCAATACATTAGGCACTAGTCACATGTGGCTAATTGGGAGTCTAGATGCGGTTAATTGCATTTCTGATTAATAAATAAAAAATGAGTACTAGAAACTGTCATTGGGCAAGTGATCTTAATACTCATATTCGTACGGCGTATTCATGTGAACTTTAACATTTTTGTGCATTTGTTGGTAAAATGGTAAGACAGAAAGCAGAGTGTACGAGTGTCTTTTTGATGGTTGTGGGTGCTTTACTTCCTTGGTTACTGCTTATTGGTTATTCCACCCTACGTAAACTTGAGGTCATCCAAAACTTGCCTGCCCATGTCCTAACCCGCATCAAGTCCCGTTCGCCCATCACCCCTGTGCTCGCTGACCCACATTAGCTCCCGGTTAAGCAGCGCCTCGATTTCAAAATTCTCATCCTTGTTTTCAAATCCCTCCATGGCCTCGCCCCTTTCTATCTCTTTAATCTCCTTCAGCCCCACAATCCCCCGAGATATCGGCGTTCCTCTAATTCTGCCCTCTTGAGCATGCCTAATTATAATCGCTCAACTGTTATGTTCATTAATAAATAGACATTCTTATTATGAACACAGCTAGCTTTTGCTAGACACTTTTATTGAGCACATGTGGACTGGTACAGTATCTGTAGAGGCTTCCATCTTGACTGTTGCCTTGTGGGTAGCCTAGTGCCTCATGGGTAATGTAGTCTTAATATATATACAGCTGGGTAGTGTAGTCTTATACATACAGCTATATACAGCTCTACGGCTCCACCTAGTGTCCACTATAGAATGACATGTTATTGATCGTTACATCCCCCTTTCTTTGAGGTTTAACAAAATCAATATCAATCAACTTTCAAGAAAACAATAAAGATAATATCAGTAACACTTTTGTTAGTGCTCTATAAACATAAACATTTTCAATACAGTCAACACATTTTCAAAGCTTTACATTGTACTCAAAGATTAAGTCTGTCAGGCTCTTTTACTTCACGTGTGGATCTTCTCAACACGGGTAAGTCTGATGTGTCTTCATGAGATTGTTCTGGCAGTGAGTGACACGATGCAATTGCGGCAGTGTCATCAATCTGGTCTTGAATAGTCTCTTGTGTTTTTAGGAGGGAACGGCGGTTCCTCCTGAGAATCTGTCCTTCCTCAGTTCTAACAGTGTATGACCTTGGTCCTACTTCCTCAAGAACTGTAGCTTTCCTGTTCCATGCATCTGGATCCTCAATCCTGACAACATCATCCCTTGTCAATGGTTTTAGAGTTTTGGATGACTTGTCATAGTATGATTTCTGTTTCAGCTTTAACAATTGAAGTCTCTGTCTCAGTTCCTCACTTTGCTGTTCTTTTGCACAGCAGGGTAGCGTGGTGCGCAACTTGCGACCCATTAGTAGTTCAGCAGGTGAAGAACCACAGTCTAAAGGTGAGGCTCGGTAGCTCAGCAGGGCGAGATAAGGATCAGACTTGCTTTCTGTCGCTTTCTTCAGTAGCTGCTTGAGAACTTGAACACCTTTCTCTGCCTTACCATTTGACTGAGCATACAAAGGACTGGATGTGATGTGCTGAAAGTCATAATGTGCTGCAAACTGTTGCCACTCCTTACAGTTGAAGCACGGACCATTGTCGTTAACGGCAATCCTGGGAATTCCATGTCTGGCGAAGATGGCTTTCACATGCATTATGACACTGCTTGCTGTGGTGCTTGAGAGCAGCGCCATCTCAGGATAGTTAGAATAGTAGTCAATCACTATTAGATAGTCTTTACCATTTAAATGAAAAAGGTCCATACCAACCTTTTGCCATGCTGCTGTTGGTATGTCAGCTACTATCATTGGTTCCTTTGCTTGTTTGTTTTGGTGTTTCTGACATGTCTCACATTTGCCTATCATGTTCTCAATGTCCTTATTTATGCCAGGCCAATAAACAGTGTCTCTTGCTCTCCTTTTGCATTTTTCAATTCCGAGGTGTCCCTCATGAATCCTTTTGAGCATGTCTTGACGTAAAGCCTGTGGAATGACTATTCTGTTCTGTTTTAGTAATAGTCCACTTGCGACACTCAATTCTGACCTTATGTGAAAATATTTTGGACAGGATCCTTTTGGCCAACCATGATGAATGTTCTCTATTACTGTTTGTAATATTGTGTCTTTTACTGTTTCTCCTGCTATTTGCTTTGATTTTGTGTCTGACACGGGCAGCGCAGCAGTGACCATACTCACATGAACATCCACGTCTTCTTCAGTAGAGCTCACATGACTTATTGTGGGTGCTCGGGATAGTGCATCTGCTAACACTATGTATTTGCCTGGTGTGTAGATCAGTTCAAAGTCATATCTTTGCAGCTTCATCATGAGTCGTTGAATCCTTGGAGACATCTCATTCAGGTTTTTTTTAATGATGGCAACCAGAGGGCTGTGGTCTGTCTCAACTGTGAAGGTGGGAAGTCCATATATGTAGCCATGAAACTTTTCTAGTCCAACTACCAAGCCTAGACATTCCTTTTCAATCTGGGCGTATCGACACTCAGTATCAGTCATAGACCTGGAGGCATAGGCAACAGGCTTCCAATCTTCACCCTCTGCTTGTAGCAAGGCCGCACCTAGGCCATCTTTTGATGCATCCGTTGACACTTTGATTCTTTTTGTTGGGTCAAAGAAGATGAGTACAGGTGTGGTTGTCAGCACTGTTTTGAGCTTTATCCACTCTTGTTCATGTCTTTCTGTCCATGCGAACTCATTTGTTTTATGTAGCAGGTCTCGCAGACAGGCTGTCTTGGCTGACAAGTTAGGAATGAACTTTCCAATGAAGTTTATCATCCCCATGATGCGTAGCACTCCTTTTTTGTCAGTGGGTCGGGGCATTTTGAGTATGGAGTTTACTTTTTCCATATCTGGCTCTATTCCTTTACCAGATAGATTATCTCCTAGGAAAGTGACTTCCTGGACGCCAAACTGACACTTGGCTTTGTTGAGCTTCAGTCCATTCCGGCGTATGCTCTGTAGCACTTTAGTCAGTCTCTCATTGTGTTCTTTCAGTGTGGAGCCCCAGATGATGATGTCATCAGCATAGACCCGAACTCCTTCCAGACCTTCAATTATGTGTTCCATCGCTCTATGAAAGATTTCAGATGCAGATATTATCCCGAATGGCATTCTGAGGAAACAATACCTGCCGAATGGTGTGTTGAAGGTACAGTATTTGGTGCTCTCTTCATCCAGTTTTAGTTGCCAAAATCCTTGTGAGGCATCGAGCTTTGTAAAGTATCTGGCACCTGACATTTCACTGGTGATTTCTTCTCGCTTGGGAATCTGGTAGTGTTCACGTTTTATGTTTGCATTTAAGTCCTTTGGATCCATGCATATTCTTAGATCATTGTTCTTTTTCTTTACACACACCATGGAGTTAACCCAGTCTGTTGGCTCTTCGACTTTCCTGATGACTCCTAGTGTGGTCATTCTGTCCAGTTCATTCTTGAGCCGGTCACGCAGGGGTGCTGGAACTCTTCGTGGAGCATGTACCACTGGCTGAGCATGCTGCTTTAGCTGGATCTTGTAAGTGAATGGTAGAACTCCAAATCCTTTGAACACATCCTGGAAATTATTCACTACAGAATCCATCGAGTCATCTGGTCTGCTTATGGCACAATTTATACGGTAGACTCTTTTGACCAGTTCTAAGTCCTCACAAGCTTTGTCACCCAGTAGTGAATCAAGCCTTTCAGCCACAACAGAAAACATGAGATGATGCACTTTGTCTTTGACTATCACTTTAAGTCTGCATACACCTAAGCTATCTATTTTCTGTCCATTATAGTCCTTCAGTAGTACTGACTTTTTCTGTATTTTGGGCTTTTCTTTCATATTGTTAATGTCACTCATACTGATTAAGTTTGCTTTTGCCCCAGTGTCTAGTTTCAAGGTAACTAATGCTCCATTTACCTGCAGTGGGATCATCCATTTGTCCTCTTTTACTGCATTAACTTTAAGTTCAGCATTGTCCATTTCTGAGGGCTGCACATTTTCTGTATCCTTTTTGATATTGTCACATGACACCATTCCTACTAAAAATGTCTCACTTAAATCAGTGTCCTCAATTACATTAACTCGTTGCCCTTTCTTAGTTTGTACTTTTGAAAAGCATTGTTTGGCAAAGTGATTCTTTCCATTACACTTTGTGCACATTTTTCCTAACGCTGGGCATTGTCTTAACTGGTGTTTGTAACCACAGCGTTTACAATTAAAAATTTCATCCTCTGATTGCTTTTCATTTCTGTTCTGCCTATGTTTCTTCCCCTTATAGGACACAGCACCAACAGCAGCATTATCACTCGTTACAATCACATCATTATTGATTTCACTGAAAGTCTTCGCGTGTTTTCGAGCTAGCTCGCTGGCTTGGCATATTTTCACCACATTTTCCAAATTTAGTTCAGTTTCTCTCAACAGACGTTCCCTGACTTTTTTATCATGAATACCAAACACAATCTGGTCACGAATCATGGATGCTTTGAGCTCAGAGAAATTACATGTCTGTGCTTTCAGTTTCAGCTCAGTTATAAAGCTATCAAAAGTCTCATTTTGCTGCTGTGTCCGAGAACAGAAGATATATCTTTCATAGGTCTCATTCTTTTTGGGAGAGCAATGTGCATCAAATTTTTTTAGCACATCTTCTAATTTTTCTCTGTTCTCCACTGGATTAAATACAAATGTATTAAATACCTCTATCGCCTATGGGCCTGCAACCATAAGCAGCAACGCTATCTTCCTTGCGTCTGGCTTCGTACCGAATCTGATGGCTGCAATGCAGAGTTCGAATTGCTGTTTAAAAGTCTGCCAGTTGTAGTCAATTTTTTCTGTGAGATTCAAACGCTCTGGTGGCTTCATATTCTCCATGTCGCTTTTCACAATTTTCAGCAGATCTTCACCATCCTGGTACCATGTTATGTTCATTAATAAATAGACATTCTTATTATGAACACAGCCAACTTTTGCTAGACACTTTTATTGAGCACATGTGGGCTGGTACAGAATCTGTAGAGGCTTCCATCTTGACTGTTGCCTTGTGGGTAGCCTAGTGCCTCATGGGTAATGTAGTCTTAATATATATACAGCTGGGTAGTGTAGTCTTATACATACAGCTATATACAGCTCTACGACTCCACCTAGTGTCCACTATAGAATGACATGTTATTGATCGTTACACAACCTTTGGTGGCTGTGCCTTCTGTTGCCTAGGCCCCAAGCTCTGGAATTCCCTGCCTAAACCTCTGTCTCTCTATCTCTCTTTCCTCCTTTAAGATGCTCCTTAAAACCGACCTCTTTGACCAAGCTTTTGGTCACCTGCCCTAATTTATCCTTATGTGGATCGGTGTCAAATTTGTTATCTTAAAATACTCCTGTGCAGCGCCTTGGGATGTTTTACTATGTTAAAGGCGCTATATAAATACAACTTATTGTTGTTGTTGCGAAAATGGTGTGTAACACAGACTTCAGCACCATGGAAACACCAGCAGCATTGTATGGAGAGGCGAGCTGTCATCACAGTCCAACAGAAGAAAGCAAATCCAGCCAGTAATGAGCAGCTCCAACAGGACACCTCATAGCAAGCAGCATCCAACAGTGTTCTGGATAGAGAGCAGGGGAGGGTCTGGGGGGTGAGCGAGGGAGGGTCTGGGGGGAGAGCGGGGGAGGGTCTGGGGGAGAGCGGGGGAGGGTCTGGATAGCGAGCAGGGGAGGGTCTGGGGGGAGAGCGGGGGAGGGTCTGGGGGAGAGCGGGGGAGGGTCTGGGGGGAGAGCGGGGGAGGGTCTGGGGGGAGAGCGAGGGAGGGTCTGGGGGGAGAGCGGGGGAGGGTCTGGTGGGAGAGCGGGGGAGGGTCTGGATAGAGAGCGAGGGAGGGTCTGGGGGGAGAGTGGGGGAGGGTCTGGGTGGAGAGCGTGGGAGGGTCTGGGGAGAGCGGGGGAGGGTCTGGGGGGAGAGCGAGGGAGGGTCTGGGGGGAGAGCGGGGGAGGGTCTGGGGGAGAGCGGGGGAGGGTCTGGATAGAGAGTGGGGGAGGGTCTGGGGAGAGAGTGGGGGAGGGTCTGGATAGAGAGCGGGGGAGGGTCTGGGGGGAGAGCGGGGGAGGGTCGGGGGGAGAGCGGGGGAGGGTCTGCGGGGGAGCGGGGGAGGGTCTGGGGGATAGCTGGGGGAGGGTCTGGATAGAGAACGGGGGAGGGTCTGGGGGGAGAGCGGGGGAAGGGTCTGGGGAGAGCAGGGGAGGGTCTGGGTGGAGAGCGGGGGACGGTCTGGGTGGAGAGTGGGGGAGGATCTGGGGGGAGAGCGGGGGAGGGTCTGGGTGGAGAGCGGGGGAGGGTCTGGGAGAGAGCGGGGGAGGGTCTGGGGGAGAGCGGGGGAGGGTCTGGGGGAGAGCGGGGGAGGGTCTGGGTGGAGAGCGGGGGAGGGTCTGGGTGGAGAGCGGGGGAGGGTCAGGATAGAGAGCGGGGAAAGGTCTGGGGGGAGAGCGGGGGAGGGTCTGGGGGGAGAGCGGGGGAGGGTCTGGGGAGAGCGGGGGAGGGTCTGGGTGGAGAGCGGGGGAGGGTCTGCGGGGAGAGCGGGGGAGCGTCTGGGGAGAGAGTGGGGGAGGGTCTGGGGGAGAGCGGGGGAGGGTCTGGGGGAGAGCGGGGGAGGGTCTGGGGGAGAGCGGGGGAGGATCTGAGGGGAGAGCGGGGGGGGTCTGGGGGGAGAGCGAGGGAGGGTCTGGGGGAGAGCGGGGGAGGGTCTGGGGGGAGAGCGGGGGAGGGTCTGGGGGGAGAGCGGGGGAGGGTCTTGTGGGAGAGCGGGGGGGGTTCTGGGGGGAGAGCGGGGGAGGGTCTGGGGGAGAGCGGGGGAGGGTCTGGGGGGAGAGCGGGGGGGGTCTGGGGGGAGAGCGGGGGGGGTCTGGGGGGAGAGCGAGGGAGGGTCTGGAGGGAGAGCGGGGGGGGTCTGGGGGGAGAGCGAGGGAGGGTCTGGGGGGAGAGCGGGGGTGGGTCTGGGGGGAGAGCGGGGTGGTCTGGGGGAGAGCGGGGGAGGGTCTGGGGGGAGAGTGGGGGAGGGTCTGAGGGGAGAGCGGGGGGGGTCTGGGGGGAGAGCGAGGGAGGGTCTGGGGAGAGAGTGGGGGAGGGTCTGGGGGAGAGCGGGGGAGGGTCTGGGGGAGAGGGGAGAGGGGGGGAGGGTCTGGGGGAGAGCGGGGGAGGGTCTGAGGGGCGAGCGGGGGAGGGTCTGGGGGAGAGCGGGGGAGGGTCTGGGGGAGAGCGGGGGAGGGTCTGGGGGGAGAGCGGGGGAGGGTCTGAGGGGAGAGCGGGGGGGGGTCTGGGGGGAGAGCGAGGGAGGGTCTGGGGGAGAGCGGGGGAGGGTCTGGGGGGAGAGCGGGGGAGGGTCTGGGGGGAGAGCGGGGGAGGGTCTTGGGGGAGAGCGGGGGAGGGTCTGGGGGGAGAGCGGGGGAGGGTCTGGGGGAGAGCGGGGGAAGGTCTGGGGGGAGAGCGGGGGGGGTCTGGGGGGAGAGCGAGGGAGGGTCTGGAGGGAGAGCGGGGGGGGTCTGGGGGGAGAGCGAGGGAGGGTCTGGGGGGAGAGCGGGGGAGGGTCTGAGGGGAGAGCGGGGGGGGTCTGGGGGGAGAGCGAGGGAGGGTCTGGGGAGAGAGTGGGGGAGGGTCTGGGGGAGAGCGGGGGAGGGTCTGGGGGGAGAGCGGGGGAGGGTCTGAGGGGAGAGCGGGGGAGGGTCTGGGGGAGAGCGGGGGAGGGTCTGGGGGAGAGCGGGGGAGGGTCTGGGGGGAGAGCGGGGGGGGTCTGGGGGGAGAGCGAGGGAGGGTCTGGAGGGAGAGCGGGGGGGGTCTGGGGGGAGAGCGAGGGATGGTCTGGGGGGAGAGCGGGGGGGGGTCTGGGGGGAGAGCGAGGGAGGGTCTGGAGGGAGAGCGGGGGGGGTCTGGGGGGAGAGCGAGGGAGGGTCTGGGGGGAGAGCGGGGGGGGTCTGGGGGGAGAGCGAGGGAGGGTCTGGAGGGAGAGCGGGGGGGAGTCTGGGGGAGAGCGGGGGAGGGTCTGGGGGGAGAGCGGGGGTGTCTGGGGGGAGAGCGAGGGAGGGTCTGGAGGGAGAGCGGGGGGGGTCTGGGGGGAGAGCGAGGGAGGGTCTGGGGGGAGAGCGGGGGAGGGTCTGGGGGGAGAGTGGGGTGATCTGGGGGAGAGCGGGGGAGGGTCTGGGGGGAGAGCGGGGGAGGGTCTGAGGGGAGAGCGGGGGAGGGTCTGGAGGGAGAGCGGGGGGGGGTCTGGGGGGAGAGCGAGGGAGGGTCTGGGGGGAGAGCGGGGGAGGGTCTGGGGGGAGAGTGGGGTGGTCTGGGGGAGAGCGGGGGAGGGTCTGGGGGGAGAGCGGGGGAGGGTCTGGGGGAGAGCGGGGGAGGGTCTGGGGGGAGAGCGGGGGGGGGGTCTGGGGGGAGAGCGAGGGAGGGTCTGGAGGGAGAGCGGGGGGGGTCTGGGGGGAGAGCGAGGGATGGTCTGGGGGGAGAGTGGGGGAGGGTCTGGGGGGAGAGCGAGGGAGGGTCTGCAGGGAGAGCGAGGGAGGGTCTGGGGCGCCTTGTTGTGTGCATCAACGGCCTCAGCAATCACTGATGAAGTCAAAGTACTGCTCGCAGGGGCTGGACATAAACCTAGAAGCTGCACTGAGATGTGGTGTGTCTGACCAATTCATTGCAAAACTCCAACCTTTGGTGAAAGAGAAAAACTGCAAAGTTTCACACTGAATGGTGGTAGAGGTCTGTTAAGTGAACTTGCCTGTATTGTATGTAAAGTATTTTCTAATTAAATTAGCGCACATGGCTAAAACGATGTCGTCATAGCCACGCATGTGGCTGGCCAGTGATTACTATTGGACAACACTGATATTATAGCATGTATTTGCTGTTCCCAAATAAATGTCTTCTGTGCAGCACAATGTAAAGATCCCAGATGTATACAGAGACAGCTTGGATGACACCATGCACTGTTCAGGACAGCAGCTAGGGGAGTCTAGGTTGTCCCCTATTGCCATAGATTATGCCAGAATTGCTGGTGATGGGTTTTAAACAAACTCAGATGGAAGTGGGTTGTTCGCATCAAATTTTGCTAGATCATTAGCATTACTTCAGGTGCAGATTTGAACAGGTCTGAAGAGCACGGTAGTTGAAGGAAAGGAAAATTGTATAGAAGTGAAATTTAAAGCAACGGGGACAATGAAAGGGGAATGCCATGATCAAATGATGAAAATTCTAAAAGACTTGAGAGCCTCAAAAGACATCTCAACTCATTATGGGCATTTGTGACAGGTTGAAGGGGCAGGAGACTGAGAAGAAGCAGACAGAAGTACAGAAAAGGGAAATCCAAGGTGAAGGTGTAACTTTCCAGGGAAGTGCTGGAGCAGCCCAGCACCCAGCCCCATTTTATGGCTGAAGTGGCGGTGACAGTGTACGAGGTAGTGCGAGAATGGTGGCTCACTGTGTCACTGCACAATAGAGAGAGGGCTACACACTGACTGAGAGAGAGCTACACACTGACTGAGAGAGAGAGCTACACACTGACTGAGAGAGAAAGCTACACACTGACTGAGAGAGAGCTACACACTGACTGAGAGAGAGAGCTACACATTGACTGAGAGAGAGCTACACACTGACTGAGAGAGAGAGCTACACACTGACTGAGAGAGAGCTACACACTGACTGAGGGAGAGCTACACACTGACTGAGAGAGAGAGCTACACACTGACTGAGAGAGAGAGAGCTACACACTGACTGAGAGAGAGAGCTACACACTGACTGAGAGAGACCAACACACTGACTGAGAGAGAGCTACACACTGACTGAGAGAGAGCTACACACTGACTGAGAGAGAGAGAGCGACACACTGACTGAGAGAGAGAGCTACACACTGACTGAGAGAGAGCTACACACTGACTGAGAGAGAGCTACACACTGACTGAGAGAGAGCTACACACTGACTGAGACAGAGCTACACACTGACGCAGAGAGAGATCTACACACTGACTGAGAGACAGCTACACACTGTCTGAGAGAGAGAGCTACACACTGACAGAGGGAGAGAGCTACACACTGACAGAGAGAGAGCTACACACTGACTGAGAGAGAGAGCTACACACTGACTGAGAGAGAGCTACACACTGACTGAGAGAGAGAGAGCTACACACTGACTGAGAGAGAGCTACACACTGACTGAGAGAGCTACACACTGACTGAGAGAGAGCTACACACTGACTGAGAGGGAGAGCTACACACTGACTGAGAGAGAGAGCTACACACTGACTGAGAGAGAGAGCTACACACTGACTGAGAGAGAGCTACACACTGTCTGAGAGAGAGAGCTACACACTGACTGAGAGAGAGAGCTACACACTGACTGAGAGAGAGCTACACATTGACTGAGAGCGAGAGCTACACACTGACTGAGAGAGAGAGCTACACACTGACTGAGAGAGAGAGCTACACACTGACTGAGAGAGAGCGACACACTGACTGAGAGAGAGAGAGCTACACACTGACTGAGAGGCAGAGCTACACACTGACTGAGAGAGAGAGCTACACACTGACTGAGAGAGAGCTACACACTGACTGAGAGCGAGAGCTACACATTGGCTGAGAGAGAGCTACACACTGACTGAGAGAGAGAGCTACACACTGACTGAGAGCGAGAGCTACACACTGACTGAGAGAGAGAGAGCTACACACTGACTGAGAGGCAGAGCTACACACTGACTGAGAGAGAGAGCTACACACCGACAGAGAGAGAGAGCTACACACTGACTGAGAGAGAGCTACACACTGACTGAGAGAGAGAGCTACACACTGACTGAGAGAGAGAGCTACACACTGACTGAGAGAGAGAGCTACACACTGACTGAGAGAGAGCTACACACTGACTGAGAGAGAGAGCTACACACCGACTGAGAGAGAGAGCTACACACTGACTGAGAGAGACCTACACATTGACTGAGAGAGAGCTACACACTGACTGAGAGAGAGAGCTACACACTGACTGAGAGAGAGAGCTACACACTACCTGAGAGAGAGAGCTACACACTGACTGAGAGAGAGCTACACACTGACTGAGAGAGACAGCTACACACTGACTGAGAGAGAGAGCTACACACTGAGTGAGAGAGAGCTACACACTGACTGAGAGAGAGAGCTACACACTGACTGAGAGAGAGAGCTACACACCGACTGAGAGAGAGCTACACACTGACTGAGAGAGAGAGCTACACACTGACTGAGAGAGAGCTACACACTGACTGAGAGAGAGAGCTACCCACTGACTGAGAGAGAGAGCTACACACTGACTGAGAGAGAGCTACACACTGACTGAGAGAGAGAGCTACACACTGACTGAGAGAGAGAGCTACACACTGAATGAGAGAGAGCTACACACTGACTGAGAGAGAGAGCTACACACTGACTGAGAGAGAGAGCTACACACTGACTGAGAGAGAGCTACACACTGACTGAGAGAGAGCTACACACTGACTGAGAGAGAGCTACAAACTGACTGAGAGAGAGAGCTACACAGTGACTGAGAGAGAGCTACACACTGACTGAGAGAGAGCTACACACTGACTGAGAGCGAGAGCTACACATTGGCTGAGAGAGAGCTACACACTGACTGAGAGAGAGAGCTACACACTGACTGAGAGCGAGAGCTACACACTGACTGAGAGAGAGAGAGCTACACACTGACTGAGAGGCAGAGCTACACACTGACTGAGAGAGAGAGCTACACACTGACTGAGAGAGAGAGCTACACACTGACTGAGAGAGAGAGCTACACACTGACTGAGAGAGAGCTACACACTGACTGAGAGAGAGAGCTACACACTGACTGAGAGAGACCTACACATTGAATGAGAGAGAGCTACACACTGACTGAGAGAGAGAGCTACACACTGACTGAGAGAGAGAGCTACACACTACCTGAGAGAGAGAGCTACACACTGACTGAGAGAGAGCTACACACTGACTGAGAGAGACAGCTACACACTGACTGAGAGAGAGAGCTACACACTGAGTGAGAGAGAGCTACACACTGACTGAGAGAGAGAGCTACACACTGACTGAGAGAGAGAGCTACACACCGACTGAGAGAGAGCTACACACTGACTGAGAGAGAGAGCTACACACTGACTGAGAGAGAGCTACACACTGACTGAGAGAGAGAGCTACACACTGACTGAGAGAGAGAGCTACACACTGACTGAGAGAGAGAGCTACCCACTGACTGAGAGAGAGAGCTACACAGTGACTGAGAGAGAGAGCTACACACTGACTGAGAGAGAGCTACACACTGACTGAGAGAGAGAGCTACACACTGACTGAGAGAGAGAGCTACACACTGACTGAGAGAGAGCTACACACTGACTGAGAGAGAGAGCTACACACTGACTGAGAGAGAGAGCTACACACTGACTGAGAGAGAGCTACTCACTGACTGAGAGAGAGAGCTACACACTGACTGAGAGAGAGAGCTACACACTGGCGCAGAGAGAGCTGCACACTGACTGAGAGAGAGAGCTACACACTGACTGAGAGAGAGAGCTACACAGTGACAGAGAGAGAGCTACACACTGGCGCAGAGAGAGCTGCACACTGACTGAGAGAGAGAGCTGCACACTGACTGAGAGAGAGAGCTACACAGTGACTGAGAGAGAGCTACACACTGACTGAGAGAGAGAGCGACACACTGACTGAGAGAGAGCTACACACTGACTGAGAGAGAGAGCTACACACTGACTGAGAGAGAGCTACACATTGACTGAGAGAGAGAGCTACACACTGACTGAGAGAGAGAGCTACACACTGACTGAGAGAGAGAGCTACACACTGACTGAGAGAGAGAGCTACACACTGACTGAGAGAGAGAGCTACACACTGACTGAGAGAGAGAGCTACACACTTTCTGAGAGAGAGCTACACGCTGACTGAGAGAGAGAGCTACACACTGACTGAGAGAGAGAGCTACACACTGACTGAGAGAGAGCTACACACTGACTGAGGGAGAGCTACACACTGACTGAGAGAGAGAGCTACACACTGACTGAGAGAGAGCTACACACTGACTGAGAGAGAGCTACACACTGACTGAGAGAGAGCTACACACTGACTGAGAGAGAGAGCTACACACTGACTGAGAGAGAGAGCTGCACACTGACTGAGAGAGAGCTACACACTGACTGAGAGATGAGAGCTACACACTGACTGAGAGAGAGAGCTACCCACTGACAGAGAGAGAGCTACACACTGACTGAGAGAGAGAGCTACACACTGACTGAGAGAGAGAGCTACACACTTTCTGAGAGAGAGCTACACGCTGACTGAGAGAGAGAGCTACACACTGACAGAGAGAGAGAGCTACACACTGACAGAGAGAGAGAGCTACACACTGACTGAGAGGGAGCTACACACTGACTGAGGGAGAGCTACACACTGACTGAGAGACAGAGCTACACACTGACAGAGAGAGAGCTACACACTGACTGAGAGAGAGCTACACACTGACTGAGAGAGAGCTACACACTGACTGAGAGAGAGAGCTACACACTGACTGAGAGAGAGAGCTGCACACTGACTGAGAGAGAGCTACACACTGACTGAGAGATGGGAGCTACACACTGACTGAGAGAGAGTGCTACCCACTGACAGAGAGAGAGCTACACACTGACTGAGAGAGAGAGCTACACACTGACTGAGAGAGAGAGCTACACACTGACTGAGAGAGAGCTACGCACTGACTGAGAGAGAGCTACACACTGAATGAGAGAGAGCTACACACTGACTGAGAGAGAGAGCTACCCACTGACTGAGAGAGAGAGCTACACACTGACTGAGAGAGAACTACACACCGACAGAGAGAGAGCGCTACACACTGACTGAGAGAGAGAGCTACACACTGACTGAGAGAGAGAGCTACACACTGACTGCGAGAGAGCTACACACTGACTGAGAGAGAGAGCTACACACTGACTGAGAGAGAGCTACACACTGACTGAGAGAGAGAGCTACTCACTGACTGAGAGAGAGAGCTAAACACTGACTGAGAGAGAGAGCTACACACTGACGCAGAGAGAGCTACACACTGACTGAGAGAGAGAGCTACACACTGACTGAGGGAGAGCTACACACTGACTGAGAGAGAGAGCTACACACTGACGCAGAGAGAGCTACACACTGACTGAGAGAGAGAGCTACACACTGACTGAGAGAGAGAGCTACACACTGACTGAGAGGGAGAGCTACACACTGACTGAGAGAGAGCTACACACTGACTGAGAGAGAGCTACACAGTGACTGAGAGAGAGAGCTACACACTGACTGAGAGAGAGAGTTACACAGTGACTGAGAGAGAGAGCTACACACTGACTGAGAGAGAGAGCTACACACTGACAGAGAGAGAGAGCTGCACACTGACTGAGAGCGAGCTACACACTGAATGAGAGAGAGAGCTACACACTGACTGAGAGAGAGAGCTGCACACTGACTGAGAGAGAGCTACACAATGAGTGAGAGAGAGCTACACACTGACTGAGAGAGAGCTACACACTGTCTGAGAGAGAGAGCTACACACTGACTGAGAGGGAGAGCTACACACTGACTGAGAGAGAGCTACACACTGACTGAGAGAGAGCTACACAGTGACTGAGAGAGAGAGCTACACACTGACTGAGAGAGAGAGCTACACACTGACTGAGAGAGAGAGCTACACAGTGACTGAGAGAGAGAGCTACACACTGACTGAGAGAGAGAGCTACACAGTGACTGAGAGAGAGATCTACACACTGACTGAGAGAGGGAGCTACACACTGACTGAGAGAGAGAGCTACACACTGACTGAGAGAGAGCTACACACTGACTGAGAGAGAGAGCTACACACTGAGTGAGAGAGAGAGCTGCACACTGACAGAGAGAGCTACACACTGACTCAGAGAGAGCTACACACTGACTGAGAGAGCTACACACTGTCTGAGAGAGAATTCTACACACTGACTGAGAGAGAGAGAGCTACACACTGACTGAGAGAGAGCTACACACTAACTGAGAGAGAGAGCTGCACACTGACTGAGAGAGCTACACACTGACTGAGAGAGAGAGCTACACACTGACTGAGAGAGAGAGCTGCACACTGACTGAGAGAGAGAGCTACACACTGACTGAGAGAGAGAGCTACACACTGACTGTGAAAGAGCTACAGACTGACTGAGAGAGAGAGCTACACACTGACTGAGAGAGAGCTACACACTGACTGAGAGAGAGAGCTACACACTGACTGAGAGAGAGCTACACACTGACTGAGAGAGAGAGCTACACACTGACTGAGAGAGAGCTACACACTGACTGAGCGAGAGAGCTACACACTGACTGAGAGAGAGCTACACACTGACTGAGAGAGAGAGCTACTCACTGACTGAGAGAGAGCTACACACTGACTGAGAGAGAGAGCTACACACTGACGCAGAGAGAGCTACACACTGACTGAGAGAGAGAGCTACACACTGACTGAGAGAGAGCTACACACTGACTGAGAGAGAGAGCTACACAGTGACTGAGAGAGAGCTACACACTGACTGAGAGAGAGAGCTACACACTGACTGAGAGAGAGCTACACACTGACTGAGAGAGAGAGCTACACACTAACCGAGAGAGAGCTACACACTGACTGAGAGAGAGAGCTACACACTGACTGAGAGAGAGAGCTACACACTGACAGAGAGAGAGAGCTACACACTGACTGAGAGAGAGCTACACACTGACTGAGGGAGAGCTACACACTGACTGAGAGAGAGAGCTACACACTGACTGAGAGAGAGCTACACACTGACTGAGAGAGAGCTAAACACTGACTGAGAGAGAGCTACACACTGACTGTGAGAGAGAGCTACACACTGACTGAGAGAGAGAGCTACACACTGACTGAGAGAGGGCTACACACTGACTGAGAGAGAGAGCTACACACTGACTGAGAGAGAGAGCTGCACACTGACTGAGAGAGCGACACACTGACTGAGAGAGAGAGCAACACACTGACTGAGAGCGAGCTACCCACTGACTGAGAGAGAGAGCTACACACTGACTGAGAGAGAGCTACATACTGACTGAGAGAGAGAGCTACACACTGAGTGAGAGAGAGAGCTGCACACTGACTGAGAGAGAGCTACACACTGACTGAGAGAGAGAGCTACCCACTGACTGAGAGGGAGAGCTACACACTGAATGAGAGAGAGCTACACACCGACAGAGAGAGAGAGCTACACACTGACTGAGAGAGAGAGCTACACACTGAATGAGAGAGAGAGCTACACACTGACTGAGAGAGAGAGCTACACACTACCTGAGAGAGAGAGCTACACACTGACTGAGAGAGAGCTACACACTGACTGAGAGAGACAGCTACACACTGACTGAGAGAGAGAGCTACACACTGAGTGAGAGAGAGCTACACACTGACTGAGAGAGAGAGCTACACACTGACTGAGAGAGAGAGCTACACACCGACTGAGAGAGAGCTACACACTGACTGAGAGAGAGAGCTACACACTGACTGAGAGAGAGCTACACACTGACTGAGAGAGAGAGCTACACACTGACTGAGAGAGAGAGCTACACACTGACTGAGAGAGAGAGCTACCCACTGACTGAGAGAGAGAGCTACACACTGACTGAGAGAGAGAGCTACACACTGACTGAGAGAGAGCTACACACTGACTGAGAGAGAGAGCTACACACTGACTGAGAGAGAGCTACACACTGACTGAGAGAGAGAGCTACACACTGACTGAGAGAGAGAGCTACACACTGACTGAGAGAGAGCTACTCACTGACTGAGAGAGAGAGCTACACACTGACTGAGAGAGAGAGCTACACACTGGCGCAGAGATAGCTGCACACTGACTGAGAGAGAGAGCTACACACTGACTGAGAGAGAGAGCTACACAGTGACAGAGAGAGAGCTACACACTGGCGCAGAGAGAGCTGCACACTGACTGAGAGAGAGAGCTGCACACTGACTGAGAGAGAGAGCTACACAGTGACTGAGAGAGAGCTACACACTGACTGAGAGAGAGAGCGACACACTGACTGAGAGAGAGCTACACACTGACTGAGAGAGAGAGCTACACACTGACTGAGAGAGAGCTACACATTGACTGAGAGAGAGAGCTACACACTGACTGAGAGAGAGAGCTACACACTGACTGAGAGAGAGAGCTACACACTGACTGAGAGAGAGAGCTACACACTGACTGAGAGAGAGAGCTACACACTTTCTGAGAGAGAGCTACACGCTGACTGAGAGAGAGAGCTACACACTGACAGAGAGAGAGAGCTACACACTGACTGAGAGAGAGCTACACACTGACTGAGGGAGAGCTACACACTGACTGAGAGAGAGAGCTACACACTGACTGAGAGAGAGCTACACACTGACTGAGAGAGAGCTACACACTGACTGAGAGAGAGCTACACACTGACTGAGAGAGAGAGCTACACACTGACTGAGAGAGAGAGCTGCACACTGACTGAGAGAGAGCTACACACTGACTGAGAGATGAGAGCTACACACTGACTGAGAGAGAGAGCTACCCACTGACAGAGAGAGAGCTACACACTGACTGAGAGAGAGAGCTACACACTGACTGAGAGAGAGAGCTACACACTTTCTGAGAGAGAGCTACACGCTGACTGAGAGAGAGAGCTACACACTGACAGAGAGAGAGAGCTACACACTGACTGAGAGAGAGCTACACACTGACTGAGGGAGAGCTACACACTGACTGAGAGAGAGAGCTACACACTGACTGAGAGAGAGCTACACACTGACTGAGAGAGAGCTACACACTGACTGAGAGAGAGCTACACACTGACTGAGAGAGAGAGCTACACACTGACTGAGAGAGAGAGCTGCACACTGACTGAGAGAGAGCTACACACTGACTGAGAGATGAGAGCTACACACTGACTGAGAGAGAGAGCTACCCACTGACAGAGAGAGAGCTACACACTGACTGAGAGAGAGAGCTACACACTGACTGAGAGAGAGAGCTACACACTGACTGAGAGAGAGCTACGCACTGACTGAGAGAGAGCTACACACTGAATGAGAGAGAGCTACACACTGACTGAGAGAGAGAGCTACCCACTGACTGAGAGAGAGAGCTACACACTGACTGAGAGAGAACTACACACCGACAGAGAGAGAGCGCTACACACTGACTGAGAGAGAGAGCTACACACTGACTGCGAGAGAGCTACACACTGACTGAGAGAGAGAGCTACACACTGACTGAGAGAGAGCTACACACTGACTGAGAGAGAGAGCTACTCACTGACTGAGAGAGAGAGCTAAACACTGACTGAGAGAGAGAGCTACACACTGACGCAGAGAGAGCTACACACTGACTGAGAGAGAGAGCTACACACTGACTGAGGGAGAGCTACACACTGACTGAGAGAGAGAGCTACACACTGACGCAGAGAGAGCTACACACTGACTGAGAGAGAGAGCTACACACTGACTGAGAGAGAGAGCTACACACTGACTGAGAGGGAGAGCTACACACTGACTGAGAGAGAGCTACACACTGACTGAGAGAGAGCTACACAGTGACTGAGAGAGAGAGCTACACACTGACTGAGAGAGAGAGTTACACAGTGACTGAGAGAGAGAGCTACACACTGACTGAGAGAGAGAGCTACACACTGACAGAGAGAGAGAGCTGCACACTGACTGAGAGCAAGCTACACACTGAATGAGAGAGAGAGCTACACACTGACTGAGAGAGAGAGCTGCACACTGACTGAGAGAGAGCTACACACTGAGTGAGAGAGAGCTACACACTGACTGAGAGAGAGCTACACACTGTCTGAGAGAGAGAGCTACACACTGACTGAGAGGGAGAGCTACACACTGACTGAGAGAGAGCTACACACTGACTGAGAGAGAGCTACACAGTGACTGAGAGAGAGAGCTACACACTGACTGAGAGAGAGAGCTACACACTGACTGAGAGAGAGAGCTACACAGTGACTGAGAGAGAGAGCTACACACTGACTGAGAGAGAGAGCTACACAGTGACTGAGAGAGAGATCTACACACTGACTGAGAGAGGGAGCTACACACTGACTGAGAGAGAGAGCTACACACTGACTGAGAGAGAGCTACACACTGACTGAGAGAGAGAGCTACACACTGAGTGAGAGAGAGAGCTGCACACTGACAGAGAGAGCTACACACTGACTCAGAGAGAGCTACACACTGACTGAGAGAGCTACACACTGTCTGAGAGAGAATTCTACACACTGACTGAGAGAGAGAGAGCTACACACTGACTGAGAGAGAGCTACACACTAACTGAGAGAGAGAGCTGCACACTGACTGAGAGAGCTACACACTGACTGAGAGAGAGAGCTACACACTGACTGAGAGAGAGAGCTGCACACTGACTGAGAGAGAGAGCTACACACTGACTGAGAGAGAGAGCTACACACTGACTGTGAAAGAGCTACAGACTGACTGAGAGAGAGAGCTACACACTGACTGAGAGAGAGCTACACACTGACTGAGAGAGAGAGCTACACACTGACTGAGAGAGAGCTACACACTGACTGAGAGAGAGAGCTACACACTGACTGAGAGAGAGCTACACACTGACTGAGCGAGAGAGCTACACACTGACTGAGAGAGAGCTACACACTGACTGAGAGAGAGAGCTACTCACTGACTGAGAGAGAGCTACACACTGACTGAGAGAGAGAGCTACACACTGACGCAGAGAGATCTACACACTGACTGAGAGAGAGAGCTACACACTGACTGAGAGAGAGCTACACACTGACTGAGAGAGAGAGCTACACAGTGACTGAGAGAGAGCTACACACTGACTGAGAGAGAGAGCTACACACTGACTGAGAGAGAGCTACACACTGACTGAGAGAGAGAGCTACACACTAACCGACAGAGAGCTACACACTGACTGAGAGAGAGAGCTACACACTGACTGAGAGAGAGAGCTACACACTGACAGAGAGAGAGAGCTACACACTGACTGAGAGAGAGCTACACACTGACTGAGGGAGAGCTACACACTGACTGAGAGAGAGAGCTACACACTGACTGAGAGAGAGCTAAACACTGACTGAGAGAGAGCTACACACTGACTGTGAGAGAGAGCTACACACTGACTGAGAGAGAGAGCTACACACTGACTGAGAGAGGGCTACACACTGACTGAGAGAGAGAGCTACACACTGACTGAGAGAGAGAGCTGCACACTGACTGAGAGAGCGACACACTGACTGAGAGAGAGAGCAACACACTGACTGAGAGCGAGCTACCCACTGACTGAGAGAGAGAGCTACACACTGACTGAGAGAGAGCTACATACTGACTGAGAGAGAGAGCTACACACTGAGTGAGAGAGAGAGCTGCACACTGACTGAGAGAGAGCTACACACTGACTGAGAGAGAGAGCTACCCACTGACTGAGAGGGAGAGCTACACACTGAATGAGAGAGAGCTACACACCGACAGAGAGAGAGAGCTACACACTGACTGAGAGAGAGAGCTACACACTGAATGAGAGAGAGAGCTACACACTGACTGAGAGAGAGAGCTACACACTACCTGAGAGAGAGAGCTACACACTGACTGAGAGAGAGCTACACACTGACTGAGAGAGACAGCTACACACTGACTGAGAGAGAGAGCTACACACTGAGTGAGAGAGAGCTACACACTGACTGAGAGAGAGAGCTACACACTGACTGAGAGAGAGAGCTACACACCGACTGAGAGAGAGCTACACACTGACTGAGAGAGAGAGCTACACACTGACTGAGAGAGAGCTACACACTGACTGAGAGAGAGAGCTACACACTGACTGAGAGAGAGAGCTACACACTGACTGAGAGAGAGAGCTACCCACTGACTGAGAGAGAGAGCTACACACTGACTGAGAGAGAGAGCTACACACTGACTGAGAGAGAGCTACACACTGACTGAGAGAGAGAGCTACACACTGACTGAGAGAGAGCTACACACTGACTGAGAGAGAGAGCTACACACTGACTGAGAGAGAGAGCTACACACTGACTGAGAGAGAGCTACTCACTGACTGAGAGAGAGAGCTACACACTGACTGAGAGAGAGAGCTACACACTGGCGCAGAGATAGCTGCACACTGACTGAGAGAGAGAGCTACACACTGACTGAGAGAGAGAGCTACACAGTGACAGAGAGAGAGCTACACACTGGCGCAGAGAGAGCTGCACACTGACTGAGAGAGAGAGCTGCACACTGACTGAGAGAGAGAGCTACACAGTGACTGAGAGAGAGCTACACACTGACTGAGAGAGAGAGCGACACACTGACTGAGAGAGAGCTACACACTGACTGAGAGAGAGAGCTACACACTGACTGAGAGAGAGCTACACATTGACTGAGAGAGAGAGCTACACACTGACTGAGAGAGAGAGCTACACACTGACTGAGAGAGAGAGCTACACACTGACTGAGAGAGAGAGCTACACACTGACTGAGAGAGAGAGCTACACACTTTCTGAGAGAGAGCTACACGCTGACTGAGAGAGAGAGCTACACACTGACAGAGAGAGAGAGCTACACACTGACTGAGAGAGAGCTACACACTGACTGAGGGAGAGCTACACACTGACTGAGAGAGAGAGCTACACACTGACTGAGAGAGAGCTACACACTGACTGAGAGAGAGCTACACACTGACTGAGAGAGAGCTACACACTGACTGAGAGAGAGAGCTACACACTGACTGAGAGAGAGAGCTGCACACTGACTGAGAGAGAGCTACACACTGACTGAGAGATGAGAGCTACACACTGACTGAGAGAGAGAGCTACCCACTGACAGAGAGAGAGCTACACACTGACTGAGAGAGAGAGCTACACACTGACTGAGAGAGAGAGCTACACACTTTCTGAGAGAGAGCTACACGCTGACTGAGAGAGAGAGCTACACACTGACAGAGAGAGAGAGCTACACACTGACTGAGAGAGAGCTACACACTGACTGAGGGAGAGCTACACACTGACTGAGAGAGAGAGCTACACACTGACTGAGAGAGAGCTACACACTGACTGAGAGAGAGCTACACACTGACTGAGAGAGAGCTACACACTGACTGAGAGAGAGAGCTACACACTGACTGAGAGAGAGAGCTGCACACTGACTGAGAGAGAGCTACACACTGACTGAGAGATGAGAGCTACACACTGACTGAGAGAGAGAGCTACCCACTGACAGAGAGAGAGCTACACACTGACTGAGAGAGAGAGCTACACACTGACTGAGAGAGAGAGCTACACACTGACTGAGAGAGAGCTACGCACTGACTGAGAGAGAGCTACACACTGAATGAGAGAGAGCTACACACTGACTGAGAGAGAGAGCTACCCACTGACTGAGAGAGAGAGCTACACACTGACTGAGAGAGAACTACACACCGACAGAGAGAGAGCGCTACACACTGACTGAGAGAGAGAGCTACACACTGACTGCGAGAGAGCTACACACTGACTGAGAGAGAGAGCTACACACTGACTGAGAGAGAGCTACACACTGACTGAGAGAGAGAGCTACTCACTGACTGAGAGAGAGAGCTAAACACTGACTGAGAGAGAGAGCTACACACTGACGCAGAGAGAGCTACACACTGACTGAGAGAGAGAGCTACACACTGACTGAGGGAGAGCTACACACTGACTGAGAGAGAGAGCTACACACTGACGCAGAGAGAGCTACACACTGACTGAGAGAGAGAGCTACACACTGACTGAGAGAGAGAGCTACACACTGACTGAGAGGGAGAGCTACACACTGACTGAGAGAGAGCTACACACTGACTGAGAGAGAGCTACACAGTGACTGAGAGAGAGAGCTACACACTGACTGAGAGAGAGAGTTACACAGTGACTGAGAGAGAGAGCTACACACTGACTGAGAGAGAGAGCTACACACTGACAGAGAGAGAGAGCTGCACACTGACTGAGAGAGAGCTACACACTGAATGAGAGAGAGAGCTACACACTGACTGAGAGAGAGAGCTGCACACTGACTGAGAGAGAGCTACACACTGAGTGAGAGAGAGCTACACACTGACTGAGAGAGAGCTACACACTGTCTGAGAGAGAGAGCTACACACTGACTGAGAGGGAGAGCTACACACTGACTGAGAGAGAGCTACACACTGACTGAGAGAGAGCTACACAGTGACTGAGAGAGAGAGCTACACACTGACTGAGAGAGAGAGCTACACACTGACTGAGAGAGAGAGCTACACAGTGACTGAGAGAGAGAGCTACACACTGACTGAGAGAGAGAGCTACACAGTGACTGAGAGAGAGATCTACACACTGACTGAGAGAGGGAGCTACACACTGACTGAGAGAGAGAGCTACACACTGACTGAGAGAGAGCTACACACTGACTGAGAGAGAGAGCTACACACTGAGTGAGAGAGAGAGCTGCACACTGACAGAGAGAGCTACACACTGACTCAGAGAGAGCTACACACTGACTGAGAGAGCTACACACTGTCTGAGAGAGAATTCTACACACTGACTGAGAGAGAGAGAGCTACACACTGACTGAGAGAGAGAGCTGTACACTGACTGAGAGAGCTACACACTGACTGAGAGAGAGAGCTACACACTGACTGAGAGAGAGAGCTGCACACTGACTGAGAGAGAGAGCTACACACTGACTGAGAGAGAGAGCTACACACTGACTGTGAAAGAGCTACAGACTGACTGAGAGAGAGAGCTACACACTGACTGAGAGAGAGCTACACACTGACTGAGAGAGAGAGCTACACACTGACTGAGAGAGAGCTACACACTGACTGAGAGAGAGAGCTACACACTGACTGAGAGAGAGCTACACACTGACTGAGCGAGAGAGCTACACACTGACTGAGCGAGAGCTACACACTGACTGAGAGAGAGAGCTACTCACTGACTGAGAGAGAGCTACACACTGACTGAGAGAGAGCTACACACTGACTGAGAGAGAGAGCTACACAGTGACTGAGAGAGAGCTACACACTGACTGAGAGAGAGAGCTACACACTGACTGAGAGAGAGCTACACACTGACTGAGAGAGAGAGCTACACACTAACCGAGAGAGAGCTACACACTGACTGAGAGAGAGAGCTACACACTGACTGAGAGAGAGAGCTACACACTGACAGAGAGAGAGAGCTACACACTGACTGAGAGAGAGCTACACACTGACTGCGGGAGAGCTACACACTGACTGAGAGAGAGAGCTACACACTGACTGAGAGAGAGCTACACACTGACTGAGAGAGAGCTAAACACTGACTGAGAGAGAGCTACACACTGACTGTGAGAGAGAGCTACACACTGACTGAGAGAGAGAGCTACACACTGACTGAGAGAGGGCTACACACTGACTGAGAGAGAGAGCTACACACTGACTGAGAGAGAGAGCTGCACACTGACTGAGAGAGCGACACACTGACTGAGAGAGAGAGCAACACACTGACTGAGAGCGAGCTACCCACTGACTGAGAGAGAGAGCTACACACTGACTGAGAGAGAGCTACATACTGACTGAGAGAGAGAGCTACACACTGAGTGAGAGAGAGAGCTGCACACTGACTGAGAGAGAGCTACACACTGACTGAGAGAGAGAGCTACCCACTGACTGAGAGGGAGAGCTACACACTGAATGAGAGAGAGCTACACACCGACAGAGAGAGAGAGCTACACACTGACTGAGAGAGAGAGCTACACACTGAATGAGAGAGAGCTACACACTGACTGAGAGAGAGAGCTACACACTGACTGAGAGAGAGAACTACACACTGACTGAGAGGGAGAGCTACACACTGACTGAGAGAGAGCTACACAGTGACTGAGAGAGAGAGCTACACACTGACTGAGAGAGAGAGCTACACAGTGACTGAGAGAGAGAGCTACACACTGACTGAGAGAGAGAGCTACACACTGACTGAGAGAGAGAGCTACACACTGACTGAGAGAGAGCTACATACTGACTGAGAGAGAGAGCAACACACTGAGTGAGAGAGAGCTGCACACTGACTGAGAGAGAGCTACACACTGACTGAGAGAGAGCTACACACTGTCTGAGAGAGAATGCTACACACTGACTGAGAGAGAGAGAGCTACACACTGACTGAGAGAGAGCTACACACTGACTGAGAGAGAGAGCTACACACTGACTGAGAGAGAGCTACACACTGACTGAGAGAGGGCTACACACTGAGATTGAGAGAGAGCTACACACTGACTGAGAGAGAGCTACACACTGACTGAGGGAGAGCTACACACTGACTGAGAGAGAGAGCTACACACTGACTGAGAGAGAGAGCTACACACTTTCTGAGAGAGAGCTACACGCTGACTGAGAGAGAGAGCTACACACTGACTGAGAGAGAGCTACACACTGACTGAGGGAGAGCTACACACTGACTGAGAGAGAGAGCTACACACTGACTGAGAGAGAGCTACACACTGACTGAGAGAGAGCTACACACTGACTGAGAGAGAGCTACACACTGACTGAGAGAGAGAGCTACACACTGACTGAGAGAGAGAGCTGCACACTGACTGAGAGAGAGCTACACACTGACTGAGAGATGAGAGCTACACACTGACTGAGAGAGAGAGCTACCCACTGACAGAGAGAGAGCTACACACTGACTGAGAGAGAGAGCTACACACTGACTGAGAGAGAGAGCTACACACTGACTGAGAGAGAGCTACGCACTGACTGAGAGAGAGCTACACACTGAATGAGAGAGAGCTACACACTGACTGAGAGAGAGAGCTACCCACTGACTGAGAGAGAGAGCTACACACTGACTGAGAGAGAACTACACACCGACAGAGAGAGAGCGCTACACACTGACTGAGAGAGAGAGCTACACACTGACTGCGAGAGAGCTACACACTGACTGAGAGAGAGAGCTACACACTGACTGAGAGAGAGCTACACACTGACTGAGAGAGAGAGCTACTCACTGACTGAGAGAGAGAGCTAAACACTGACTGAGAGAGAGAGCTACACACTGACGCAGAGAGAGCTACACACTGACTGAGAGAGAGAGCTACACACTGACTGAGGGAGAGCTACACACTGACTGAGAGAGAGAGCTACACACTGACGCAGAGAGAGCTACACACTGACTGAGAGAGAGAGCTACACACTGACTGAGAGAGAGAGCTACACACTGACTGAGAGGGAGAGCTACACACTGACTGAGAGAGAGCTACACACTGACTGAGAGAGAGCTACACAGTGACTGAGAGAGAGAGCTACACACTGACTGAGAGAGAGAGTTACACAGTGACTGAGAGAGAGAGCTACACACTGACTGAGAGAGAGAGCTACACACTGACAGAGAGAGAGAGCTGCACACTGACTGAGAGAGAGCTACACACTGAATGAGAGAGAGAGCTACACACTGACTGAGAGAGAGAGCTGCACACTGACTGAGAGAGAGCTACACACTGAGTGAGAGAGAGCTACACACTGACTGAGAGAGAGCTACACACTGTCTGAGAGAGAGAGCTACACACTGACTGAGAGGGAGAGCTACACACTGACTGAGAGAGAGCTACACACTGACTGAGAGAGAGCTACACAGTGACTGAGAGAGAGAGCTACACACTGACTGAGAGAGAGAGCTACACACTGACTGAGAGAGAGAGCTACACAGTGACTGAGAGAGAGAGCTACACACTGACTGAGAGAGAGAGCTACACAGTGACTGAGAGAGAGATCTACACACTGACTGAGAGAGGGAGCTACACACTGACTGAGAGAGAGAGCTACACACTGACTGAGAGAGAGCTACACACTGACTGAGAGAGAGAGCTACACACTGAGTGAGAGAGAGAGCTGCACACTGACAGAGAGAGCTACACACTGACTCAGAGAGAGCTACACACTGACTGAGAGAGCTACACACTGTCTGAGAGAGAATTCTACACACTGACTGAGAGAGAGAGAGCTACACACTGACTGAGAGAGAGAGCTGTACACTGACTGAGAGAGCTACACACTGACTGAGAGAGAGAGCTACACACTGACTGAGAGAGAGAGCTGCACACTGACTGAGAGAGAGAGCTACACACTGACTGAGAGAGAGAGCTACACACTGACTGTGAAAGAGCTACAGACTGACTGAGAGAGAGAGCTACACACTGACTGAGAGAGAGCTACACACTGACTGAGAGAGAGAGCTACACACTGACTGAGAGAGAGCTACACACTGACTGAGAGAGAGAGCTACACACTGACTGAGAGAGAGCTACACACTGACTGAGCGAGAGAGCTACACACTGACTGAGAGAGAGCTACACACTGACTGAGAGAGAGAGCTACTCACTGACTGAGAGAGAGCTACACACTGACTGAGAGAGAGAGCTACACACTGACGCAGAGAGAGCTACACACTGACTGAGAGAGAGAGCTACACACTGACTGAGAGAGAGCTACACACTGACTGAGAGAGAGAGCTACACAGTGACTGAGAGAGAGCTACACACTGACTGAGAGAGAGAGCTACACACTGACTGAGAGAGAGCTACACACTGACTGAGAGAGAGAGCTACACACTAACCGAGAGAGAGCTACACACTGACTGAGAGAGAGAGCTACACACTGACTGAGAGAGAGAGCTACACACTGACAGAGAGAGAGAGCTACACACTGACTGAGAGAGAGCTACACACTGACTGAGGGAGAGCTACACACTGACTGAGAGAGAGAGCTACACACTGACTGAGAGAGAGCTACACACTGACTGAGAGAGAGCTAAACACTGACTGAGAGAGAGCTACACACTGACTGTGAGAGAGAGCTACACACTGACTGAGAGAGAGAGCTACACACTGACTGAGAGAGGGCTACACACTGACTGAGAGAGAGAGCTACACACTGACTGAGAGAGAGAGCTGCACACTGACTGAGAGAGCGACACACTGACTGAGAGAGAGAGCAACACACTGACTGAGAGCGAGCTACCCACTGACTGAGAGAGAGAGCTACACACTGACTGAGAGAGAGCTACATACTGACTGAGAGAGAGAGCTACACACTGAGTGAGAGAGAGAGCTGCACACTGACTGAGAGAGAGCTACACACTGACTGAGAGAGAGAGCTACCCACTGACTGAGAGGGAGAGCTACACACTGAATGAGAGAGAGCTACACACCGACAGAGAGAGAGAGCTACACACTGACTGAGAGAGAGAGCTACACACTGAATGAGAGAGAGCTACACACTGACTGAGAGAGAGAGCTACACACTGACTGAGAGAGAGAACTACACACTGACTGAGAGGGAGAGCTACACACTGACTGAGAGAGAGCTACACAGTGACTGAGAGAGAGAGCTACACACTGACTGAGAGAGAGAGCTACACAGTGACTGAGAGAGAGAGCTACACACTGACTGAGAGAGAGAGCTACACACTGACTGAGAGAGAGAGCTACACACTGACTGAGAGAGAGCTACATACTGACTGAGAGAGAGAGCAACACACTGAGTGAGAGAGAGCTGCACACTGACTGAGAGAGAGCTACACACTGACTGAGAGAGAGCTACACACTGTCTGAGAGAGAATGCTACACACTGACTGAGAGAGAGAGAGCTACACACTGACTGAGAGAGAGCTACACACTGACTGAGAGAGAGAGCTACACACTGACTGAGAGAGAGCTACACACTGACTGAGAGAGGGCTACACACTGAGATTGAGAGAGAGCTACACACTGACTGAGAGAGAGCTACACACTGACTGAGGGAGAGCTGCACACTGACTGAGAGAGAGAGCTACACACTGACTGAGAGAGAGCTACACACTGACTGAGAGAGAGCTACACACTGACTGAGAGAGAGAGCTACACACTGGCTGAGAGAGAGAGCTGCACACTGACTGAGAGAGAGCTACACACTGACTGAGAGAGAGAGCTACACACTGACTGAGAGAGAGAGCTACACACTGACTGAGAGAGAGAGCTGCACACTGACTGAGAGAGAGCTGCACACTGACTGAGAGAGAGAGCTACACACTGACTGAGAGAGAGAGCTACCCACTGACAGAGAGAGAGCTACACACTGACTGAGAGAGAGAGCTACACACTGACTGAGAGAGAGAGCTACCCACTGACTGAGAGAGAGAGCTACACACTGACTGAGAGAGAACTACACACCGACAGAGAGAGAGCACTACACACTGACTGAGAGAGAGAGCTACACACTGACTGAGAGAGAGAGCTACACACTGACTGAGAGAGAGCTACACATTGACTGAGAGAGAGTGCTACACACTTTCTGAGAGAGAGCTACACACTGACTGAGAGAGAGAGCTACACACTGACAGAGAGAGAGAGAGCTACACACTGACTGAGAGAGAGCTACACACTGACTGAGGGAGAGCTACACACTGACTGAGAGAGAGAGCTACACACTGACTGAGAGAGAGCTACACACTGACTGAGAGAGAGCTAAACACTGACTGAGAGAGGGCTACACACTGACTGAGAGAGAGAGCTACACACTGACTGAGAGAGAGAGCTACACACTGACTGAGAGATGGCTACACACTGACTGAGAGAGAGAGCTACACACTGACTGAGAGAGAGAGCTGCACACTGACTGAGAGAGCTACACACTGACTGAGAGAGAGAGCTACACACTGACTGAGAGCGAGCTACCCACTGACTGAGAGAGAGAGCTACACACTGAGTGAGAGAGAGAGCTGCACACTGACTGAGAGAGAGCTACACACTGACTGAGAGAGAGAGCTACCCACTGACTGAGAGGGAGAGCTACACACTGAATGAGAGAGAGCTACACACCGACAGAGAGAGAGAGCTACACACTGACTGAGAGAGAGAGCTACACACTGAATGAGAGAGAGCTACACACTGACTGAGAGAGAGAGCTACACACTGACTGAGAGAGAGAGCTACACACTGACTGAGAGAGAGCTACACACTGACTGAGAGAGAGAGCTACACACTGACTGTGAAAGAGCTACAGACTGACTGAGAGAGAGAGCTACACACTGACTGAGAGAGAGCTACACACTGACTGAGAGAGAGAGCTACCCACTGACTGACAGAGAGAGCTACACACTGGCTGAGAGAGCTACACACCGACAGAGAGAGAGCGCTACACACTGACTGAGAGAGAGAGCTACACACTGACTGAGAGAGAGCTACACACTGACTGAGAGGGAGAGCTACACACTGACTGAGAGAGAGCTACACACTGACTGAGAGAGAGCTACACAGTGACTGAGAGAGAGAGCTACACACTGACTGAGAGAGAGAGCTACACAGTGACTGAGAGAGAGAGCTACACACTGACTGAGAGAGAGAGCTACACACTGACTGAGAGAGAGAGCTACACACTGACTGAAAGAGAGCTACCCACTGACTGAGAGAGAGAGCTGCACACTGACTGAGAGTGAGAGCTGCACACTGACTGAGAGAGAGAGCTACACACTGACTGAGAGAGAGCTACACACTGACTGAGAGAGAGAGCTACACACTGACTGAGAGAGAGCTACACACTGACTGAGAGAGAGCTACACAGTGACTGAGAGAGAGAGCTACACACTGACTGAGAGAGAGAGCTACACACTGACTGAGAGAGAGCTACACACTGACTGAGAGAGAGAGCTACACACTGACTGAGAGAGAGCTACACACTGACTGAGAGAGAGAGCTACTCACTGACTGAGAGAGAGAGCTACACACTGACTGAGAGAGAGAGCTGCACACTGATGCAGAGAGAGCTACACACTGACTGAGAGAGAGAGCTACACACTGACTGAGAGAGAGCTACACACTGACTGAGAGAGAGAGCTACACAGTGACTGAGAGAGAGCTACACACTGACTGAGAGAGAGAGCTGCACACTGATGCAGAGAGAGCTACACACTGACTGAGAGAGAGAGCTACACACTGACTGAGAGAGAGCTACACACTGACTGAGAGAGAGAGCTACACAGTGACTGAGAGAGAGCTACACACTGACTGAGAGAGAGAGCTACACACTGACTGAGAGGGAGCTACACACTGACTGAGAGAGAGAGCTACACACTGACTGAGAGAGAGCTACACACTGACTGAGAGAGAGAGCTACACACTGACTGAGAGAGAGCTACACACTGACTGAGAGAGAGAGCTACACACTGACTGAGAGAGAGAGCTACACACTGACTGAGAGAGAGAGCTACACACTGACGCAGAGAGAGCTACACACTGACTGAGAGAGAGAGCTACACACTGACTGAGAGAGAGCGACACACTGACTGAGAGAGAGAGCTACACAGTGACTGAGAGAGAGCTACACACTGACTGAGAGAGAGAGCTACACACTGACTGAGAGAGAGCTACACACTGACTGAGAGAGAGAGCTACACACTGACTGAGAGAGAGCTACACACTGACTGAGAGAGAGAGCTACTCACTGACTGAGAGAGAGAGCTACACACTGACTGAGAGAGAGAGCTACACACTGACGCAGAGAGAGCTACACACTGACTGAGAGAGAGAGCTACACACTGACTGAGAGAGAGCTACACACTGACAGAGAGAGAGAGCTACACAGTGACTGAGAGAGAGAGCTACACACTGTCTGAGAGAGAAGGCTACGCACTGACTGAGAGAGAGAGAGCTACACACTGACTGAGAGAGAGCTACACACTGACTGAGAGAGAGAGCTACACACTGACTGAGAGAGAGAGCTACACAATGACTGAGAGAGAGGGCTACACACTGACTGAGAGAGAGAGCTACACACTGACTGAGAGAGAGAGCTGCACACTGACTGAGAGAGCTGATGTGCCTCAATAATTCCGAGACTCGAAGGTCGCAGAACAAAACAAGACTTTTATTAACTTAGAACGAAACACGTAAGCGAGAGAGATGTCGTCCTTCTGGAGATTGGGGCTAGACTGAAGCTAGCTTACAAACGGGGCCAGGTATGGGCGGAGCCCTACACACAGCACATTCCAGCACATTCCAGTATACAATACAGCACATTCCAGTACAGAATACAATGAGGTCTGGGGGACGGGAAATGACACTGAAACCGATCTCAGTCACAGGCAGTGATGAATGGAAATATTTCATCACATTCACCCCTTCTATAGATTTAGTCTGTTCGGGGGTTTGATAGTCCTCTGCGACCGACGTGGCTGTTGCGGTGCCGCGGGTGTTGGCTGGGTGTCCCCGGTAGCCTCCTGGGTCTCTGCCGGGGGTGCCGCCAGGGTTGTTGAAGGGGTAGTTGGTGGGGGTGCCGTTGGTCGGTGTTCTTCCGGGGGTGATGAAAGAGTAGTGGGTGGGTAAGAGTTGCTGTGATCGTCGTTGCCGCTATTGCCGTGGTTGTTGTCGATGCCGGCTGGGGCGATGTCTTTTATGGACACGGTGTCCTCCCTTCCGTCGGCGTGCCGGACATATGCGTATTGGGGGTTGGCGTGGAGTAGGTGTACTGGCTCCACGAGAGGGTCCGTCTTGTGGCCCCTCACATGCCTTCGCACGAGTACCGGGCCTGGGGTGGAGAGCCATGATGGCATGGATACGCCTGAGGTGGATTTCCGGGGAAAGACAAACATTCGTTCATGAGGCGTGGTATTAGTGGCCGTACACAATAGCGACCGTATCGAATGGAGCACATCCGAGAGGACTTCCTGCCAGCGGGAGATAGGGAGGACCTTGGTCCTTAGAGCTAGAGTGACTGCTGTCCATACTGTCCCGTTCTCTCGCTCCACTTGGCCGTTACCCCGGGGGTTGTAGCTGGTGGTACGGCTCGTGGCGATCCCCCTGGACAGCATGTACTGGCGTAGCTCTTCACTCATGAAGGACGCCCCCCTATCCGTATGGATGTAGCTCGGCATACCGAACAGGCAGAACAGGCTGTTGAGGCATTTAATGACCGTGGCGCTGGTCATGTCTGGGCAGGGGAAGGCAAATGGGAACCGGGAGTATTCGTCCACAATGTTCAGGAAGTAAACATTGCGGTCGACGGACGGGAGGGGGCCCTTGAAATCTAAGCTGAGCCGCTCAAAGGGCCGTGTAGCTTTGATTAAGTGGGCTCTATCTGGGCGGTAGAACCGAGGCTTGCACTCAGCGCAAGTGCGGCAGTTCCTGGTCAGGGACCGAACTTCCTCAATCGAGTAGGGTAAGTTACGGGACTTTATGAAGTGGAACAGCCGCGTGACCCCTGGGTGGCAGAGGTCGTTGTGGAGGGTCTGTAGCCGATCCCCGGTGGCGCTGGCACACATCCCTCGTGAGAGGGCGTCAGGGGATTCGTTAAGGGCCCCTGGCCGGTAAATGATGTCGTACTCGAAGGTGGAGAGCTCGATCCGCCACCTAAGAATCTTATCATTTTTAATCTTCCCCCTCTGTTTATTATTGAACATAAACGCTACCGACCGCTGGTCGGTAAGTAGGGTGAAGCGTTTGCCGGCTAGGTAGTGGCGCCAGTGGCGCACTGCCTCCATGATGGCTTGGGCCTCCTTTTCCACGGAGGAGTGTCTGATCTCGGGCCCTTGGGGGGGTCCTCGAGAAGAAAGCCTGGTTGAGGGTGGCCGCCAAGGCGAAGTCAGACGCATCACTTTCCACTTGAAATGGAGTGTTCTCGTCTACTGCCTGTAGCGTGGCCCGCTCAATATCCTGCTTAATGCTTTTGAAGGTGGCGTGGGCCTCAGCAGAGAGCGGGAAAGAGGATGCTTTCAAGAGGGGCGGGCTTTGTCGGAGTAGTTGGGGACCCATTGGGATTAATAAGAAAATAACCCCAGGCATCTTTTCAGGGCTTTGGGAGTGTTGGGCAGGGGCAGCTCCCGTAGGGGGCGCAATCGGTCGGGGTCTGGTCCGATTTCCCCATTCTCCACCACGCTGCCTAGTATGCAGAGGCGCGTGGTGTTGTAAACGCACTTGTCCTCGTTGTAGGTGAGGTTGAGTTTTTGTGTGGTTTTCAGGAACCTCTCGAGGTTCGAGTCGTGATCCTGCTGGTTGTGACCGCAGATGGTGACGTTGTCGAGGTAGGGGAAGGTTGCCTGCAAGTGGCGGTCATCGACCATGCGGTCCATCTCCCTCTGGAAGACCGAGACCCCATTCGTCACCCCAAAGGGGACTCTGAGGAATTGGTAGAGGCGTCCGTTCGCCTCGAAGGCGGTGTACGGGCGGTCCTCTGGCCTGATAGGGAGCTGGTGGTATGCTGACTTGAGGTCGATGGTGGAGAACACCCGGTATTGGGCGATTTGGTTCACCATTTCTGATATGCGGGGTAGCGGGTAGGCGTCTAGTAGGGTGTACCTGTTGATCGTTTGACTATAGTCGATCACCATCCGTTTCTTCTCGCTACCCCTTACCACTACCACTTGGGCGCGCCACGGGCTGTTGCTGCGTTCAATAATGCGCTCTTTCAGGAGCCTGTCTACCTCGGTCGCGATAAACCGCCTGTCCTCCCAGCTGTACCTCCTGCTTTTGGTCGCTATTGGCCGGCAGTTAGGGGTAAGGTTCGCGAATAGCGAAGGCGGCTTTACCTTCAGGGTAGCCAGACCGCACACTGTGAGGGGCGGCTGGGACCCACCGTACTTGAGCGTGATGCTTTGGTGGTTGCACTGGAAATCCAGGCCCAAGATCACGCTCGCACATAGGTTCTTCATGATTAATACTTTAAAATTATCATATACAGTTCCGTTAACGCACAATTGTACCGTGCAGTAACCCAGAATGGTCGATGTCTGGGTTTTGTCAGCCATAGAGATGGTACCCTGAGTAGGGACCACCTTTAGGGAGAGTTGTTGTGCCAGTTCTGGGTGGATAAAGCTCTCCGTGCTTCCACTGTCAATTAAGCATTTAACCCGGCACCCGTTTACCTCGATGTCCACCATTGATCTGGATAGCGGGTGCGGCCTGGTCTGGTCCACTGTGACCGATGCCACTGTAGGGCCCTGATCGATACAAGATGGCGTCCACGCTGTCTGCTCACAAGATGGCGGACCCCACGAGGTCGGGCAAGATGGCGTCCAAGATGGCCGCTCCCACGGCGCACACGCGGCGATGGCGGGTTTTCCGGCGGGGTTCCCTCTGCACACCGTCCCGAAGTGCCCCTTCTTACCGCACTTAAAGCAGGTGGCGCCTTTCGCCGGGCACAGGTTTCTGGTGTGCTTTGGCTGCCCGCAGAAGCAGCAGTTGGGTCCCTGACGCGTCGCGGCTGTCGTAGGGCTTCTGGGGGGAGAGCGGGGCCCAGCCAGTGTCGGGCTGTCGGGCGGGGAAGATGCCTTCCAAGATGGCGGCGCCCTCGGTGCACACGTGGCGGCGTGGACGGCGCGGGCTGAAGAGTAGGCGTCCGAGTTTCTCTGGGCCACATCCAGGGATCGCGCGGTGTCCGCAGCCTGTTTCAGGTCCAACCCCGTTTTTTCCAGCAGTCTTTGCCGGATGTAAGTGGAGCTGAGGCCTGTGATGAAGGCATCGCGAACAAGCTCGTCAGTGTACACCGCGGCTTTTACATCTCGGCACTTGCAGTCTTTGCCAAGCATTTTCAGGGTGCTTAAGAACTCCTCCACCGATTCCCCAGGTCGCTGTGCGCGGGTGGCGAGCAGGTGCCTTGCACACACCTCATTCGTAGGCTGCTGGTAATGCGCCTTTAAGATGTCGCAGGCGGCCAGGTACGTCTCGGCGTCTTGGATGAGGGGGTAAACCCGGTGGTTACCCAATTCCGCAGAATTCCGAGTCTCATCCTTGCAGCGTCCGTAACGTCTTTGACGGCTGCGGAATTGTCCAGGAAGAATTCCATACACTCAAACCAGTGTCCGAAGCGTGCTGATGCGTCCGGAGCATGTTGATCCAAATCCAAACGTTCGGGTTTCAGGAGTTGATCCATAGTGTTGAAAAAATAAGTTAATAAAATTGATGTGCCTCAATAATTCCGAGACTCGAAGGTAGCAGAACAAAACAAGGCTTTTATTAACTTAGAACGAAACACGTAAGCGAGAGAGATGTCGTCCTTCTGGAGATTGGGGCTAGACTGAAGCTAGCTTACAAACGGGGCCAGGTATGGGCGGAGCCCTACACACAGCACATTCCAGCACATTCCAGTATACAATACAGCACATTCCAGTACACAATACAATGAGGTCTGGGGGAAGGGAAATGACACTGAAACCGATCTCAGTCACAGGCAGTGATGAATGGAAATATTTCATCACAAGAGCTACACACTGACTGAGAGAGAGAGCTACACACTGACTGAGAGAGAGAGAGCTGCACACTGACTGAGAGAGCTGCACACTGACTGAGAGAGAGAGCTACACACTGACTGAGAGAGAGAGCTACCCACTGACTGAGAGAGAGAGCTACACACTGACTGAGAGAGGGCTACACACCAACTGAGCGAGAGAGCTACACACTGACTGAGAGAGAGAGCTACACACTGACGCAGAGAGAGCTACACACTGACTGAGAGAGAGAGCTACACACTGACTGAGAGAGAGCTACACACTGACTGAGAGGGAGAGCTACACACTGACTGAGAGAGAGCTACACACTGACTGAGAGAGAGCTACACAGTGACTGAGAGAGAGAGCTACACACTGACTGAGAGAGAGAGCTACACAGTGACTGAGAGAGAGAGCTACACACTGACTGAGAGAGAGAGCTACACACTGACTGAGAGAGAGAGCTACACACTGACTGAAAGAGAGCTACCCACTGACTGAGAGAGAGAGCTGCACACTGACTGAGAGTGAGAGCTGCACACTGACTGAGAGAGAGCTACACACTGACTGAGAGAGAGCTACACACTGACTGAGAGAGAGCTACACACTGTCTGAGAGAGAAGGCTACAGACTGACTGAGAGAGAGCGCTACACACTGACTGAGAGAGAGAGCTGCACACTGACTGAGAGTGAGAGCTACACACTGACTGAGAGAGAGCTACACACTGACTGAGAGAGAGAGCTACACACTGACTGAGAGAGAGAGCTACACACTGACTGAGAGAGAGGGCTACAGACTGACTGAGAGAGAGCGCTACACACTGACTGAGAGAGAGAGCTGCACACTGACTGAGAGAGCTACACACTGACTGAGAGAGAGAGCTACACACTGACTGAGAGAGAGAGCTGCGCACTGACTGAGAGAGCTACACACTGACTGAGAGAGAGAGCTACACACTGACTGAGAGAGAGCTACACACTGACTGAGAGAGAGCTACACACTGACTGAGAGAGAGAGCTACACACTGACTGTGAGAGAGCTACAGACTGACTAAGAGAGAGCTACACACTGACTGAGAGAGAGCTACACACTGACTGAGAGAGAGAGCTACACACTGACTGAGAGAGCTACACACTGAGAGAGAGAGCTACACACTGACTGAGAGAGAGCTACACACTGACTGAGAGAGAGAGCTACACACTGACTGAGAGAACTACACACTGACTGAGAGAGAGAGCTACACTGACTGAGAGAGCTACACACTGACTGAGAGAGAGAGCTACACACTGACGCAGAGAGAGCTACACACTGACTGAGAGAGAGAGCTACACAGTGACTGAGAGAGAGCTACACACTGACTGAGAGAGAGAGCTACACACTGACTGAGCGAGAGCTACACACTGACTGAGAGAGAGAGCTACACACTGACTGAGAGAGAGCTACACACTGACTGAGAGAGAGAGCTACACACTGACTGAGAGAGAGAGCTGCACACTGACTGAGAGAGAGCTACACACTGACTGAGAGAGAGAGCTACACACTGACTGAGAGAGACCTACACACCGACTGAGAGAGAGCTACAAATCAACAGAGGTGCGTTTACCCAATAAACCCGCAGAGGGAGACTCACTAAAGAAAGGACAGCACCTTTTGAATTTGTGAGTCTTGAGTTAGTGTTTGGTCAGGTTGTTGATCCAATTAATTTTTTTTATTGGGGTACACAGTGGTTTTATTTGCTCCCAATTTGTCAAAAAAACAAAAGCAGTGCAAATGTTGCAGGACAACAATTTTGAATTCATTGGTCGAGCTGAGAGATATTGGCTGCAAAATTCTCCTGCTTATTTCCGGCAGTTAGGGCTGGTTTCGGCAAAAAAATGGCGGCCGCCTCACTTCCGCCCACTTCCAGTGCGGACCATGGTGGATGCTATTTTGGGCAGGTTGGTAGCGTGGCTGTTGCCTCCGTGCGGCGGAAGAATTCAAATGAGGCAGATTGTGACGTCAATCAGCGTGCAATGCTGATTTGACGTACGATCTGCCATTTCGAACGTCACCGTTCCAACAATACCCTCTCCTAAACACCTGAAATTGCGTTCAGCTGAACGAGGGACCCCCCCCCCGCCCCCACCAGCGCTATTTGAAGGGATTTTTGGTTTTGTATTGGTTCCTGCACCGTTTATTTGAGAAATGCCTTGGTCTAAGATATTTAAAAAGTTGGGAAAGTGTGCAGGGAATGCTGCTGGATGTTGGGAAGTTACATAAGAACATAAGAAATAGGAGCAGGAGTAGGCCATTTGGCCCTTCAATCCTGCTCCGCCATTCAATAAACTCATGGCTGATCTTCTATCTCAACTCCACTTTCCTGCACTATCCGCATATCCCTTGGTTCCCTTAATATTCAAAAATCTGTCGCTCTCTGTCTTGAATATACTCAATGACTGAGCCTCCACAGCCCTCTGGGGTAGAGAATTCCAAAGATTCACCACCCTCTGAGTGAAGAAATTTCTCCTCATCTCAGTCCTGAATGGCCGACCCCTTATTCTGAGACTGTGGCCCCTGGTTCTAGACTCCCCAGCCAGGGGAAACATCCTCCCTGCATCTACCCTGTCAAGCCTGGTAAGAATTTTGTATGTTTCAATGAGATCACCTCTCATTCTTTTAAAGTCTAGAGAATATAGGCCTAGTCTACTCAATCTCTCCTCATAGGACAATCCCCCCGTCCCAGCAATCAGTCTGGTGAATCTTCATTGCACTCCCTCTATGGTAAGTATATCCTTCCTTAGGTAAGGAGACCAAAACAGTACACAATACTCCAGGTGCGGTCTCACCAGGGCCCTATATAATTGCAGTAGGATGTCTTTACTCTTATACTCAAATCCCCTAAAGGCCAACATACCATTTGCTTTCCTAATTTCTTGCTGTACCTGCATGTTAACTTTCAGTGATTCGTGTACAAGGACACCCAGGTCCCTCTGAACACCAACATTTCCCAATCATTCACCATTTAAAAAATACTCTGTTTTTCTATTTTTCCTTCCAAAGTGGATAACTTCACATTTCTCCACATCATATTCCATTTGCCATGTTCTTGCCCACTCACTTGGCTTGTCTATATCCCCTTGTCCTCACAACTTACATTCCCACCCAGCTTTTTATCATCAGCAAACTTGGATATATTACATTTGGTCCCCTCAACTAAGTCATTGATATATATTGTAAATAGCTGAGGCCCAAGCACTGATCCTTGCGGTACCCCACTAGTTACAGCCTGCCAACCCGAAAATGACCCGTTTATTCCTACTCTCTGTTTTCTGTCGGTTAACCAATCCTCAATCCATGCTTGTGTATTACCCCCAATCCCATGAGCCCTAATTTTGTTTAATAACCTCTTGTGTGGCACCTTATCGAATGCCTTCTGAAAATCCAAATACACCATGGGGAAGCCTGAGCTGTTGGCTCTTAAAGGAAGGGCTCTGACTACATCACTTGCTCCCAGTCATGGGGGCTCTAGTTGCAGTCCCCGTCGAACTGCATGGTGACAGGGAGATGGAGCAGAGGCAGCATAGATAAGCTGCTCGCAGAGGGAGGAGGAGGGGGAGGAGGACTCTCAGCAGGAGGCCTTACCCACATATGGTCTTCAGGAAGCACTTCTCTTACCTGCACTTAAGCCAGGAGCAATGTATTCGGAGGCTCCGCTTCACCAAGGAGGTGGTCACAGAAATCTGCCACCTCTTGGAACCAGACCTGCAGCCTCTGAGCAGGATGACGACAGTGCTGCCAGTGGCCCTCAAGGTGACCATGGCCCTGGATTTTTTTGCCACTGGATCCTTCCAGGCTGGAGCAGGTGACATAACTAACATCTCCCAGTTCGTCATTCATCTCTGCATCCGGGAGGTCACAGAGGCTCAGTACTCCAGGAGAAGGGACTTAATTGTCTTCTCTCTGAACAGAAAGAAGCAGGAGGAGCGCGCAGGAGGCCTTGCCAGGATACCAGGCTTCCCCATGGTGAATGGTACCATCGACTACACCCACGTGGCTTTGCGGGCGTCGCATGTCAATCCTGAGATGTACCGCAACCCCCGTAAAGGCTACCACTCTTTTAATGTGCGGTTGGTGTGCGACCATGCCCAGCACATCATGATGGTGAATTCCCAATATCCTGGCAGCAGTCATGATGCCTTCATCCTGCGCCAGTCCGGTGTGCCAGCAATCTTCCAGTCACCACCTCGAACCTGAGGGTGGCTGCTCGGAGACAAGGACTATCTGCTCTACACCTGGCTGATGTCTCCCCTCCACAACCCCACCACTCGTGGCCAGCATTCATATAATGAGATACACGGTGCCACGAGGAGCCTCATCGAGCAGACCATCGGGGTGCTCAAGCAATGGTTCGGCTGCCTTGACCGCTCCAGTACACACCATTTTGTGGTGGTCTGCTGCATCTTCCATAACTTGCCACAGCCCTTGCCACCACAGGTTCTTTGACCACCTCAGGAGGAGGAAGAGGAGGAGCAGGAAAAGGTGGAGGAAGAGGTGGAAGAGGAAGAGAAGGCAGAAGCGGAGGAGGAGAAGGAGGAGGAAGGGAGGAGGCAGGTAGCAAATCCCCGTTCCGGATGAGCTGTCCGTGAGCGCATAATCAGACTCTGGCTCCAATGAATGAAACCCCAGATCTCTGTTGCTCAACAGTTCCCCACCTTATCATCCCTGTGTCACAGAATACCATAGGTTGTGCAGCTGTGCTTGCCCTCCGCCTGTCTGTTACTTCTCACACTGGTTGTGATCCACCTTGGCCTGCAAGGGAAAGGGAAGTGTGTCAGTGAGTGTGGATGATATGCCTGTCATGGTTGAATTGCTGACATTGTGTGCAAGGTGTGAGATGTGGGTGTAAGGCTTGCACCAGTGTTAAGTGTGTGAGGGTGAGGTGAAACTGTAATTGTGAGGTATGAGTTGTGATTGCTAGACATTGTTGGTAGGTGAGTGATGGGGGTATGGTGCATTGAGCAGTGTGTGAGGTTAGTGGTGCAGTTGGAGAGATATGGCATTTGAAGATGCATTCACTCACCTTGACTACTTGTGTGAGGTCATTAAACTTCTTCCAGCACTGGATCCAGGTCCTGGTGACAATACTGATGGCACTGACAGTTTGCACAATCTCCTCCTATTGCCTTCTGATGGTGTGTCTCAGAGGCCTCCTGCTCCCCTGTGGGTAGGGGACCTGAATCCTTCTATAGACCCCATGGATCAAGTCTTCCAGTGCTGCATCAGAAAAATGAGGTGTCCTTTCTCTCCCCTGTTGTGCCATTGCTGCAGATACTGTGGCAATGAGGTACTTCTGGAGCAAAGCACCTCCCCTTTAAGAAGTGCAGACAGCCTTTCACTCTGCAAGCAAACTTTAATTGGACAGAAGACTGCACCCAATATTGAACCCCCTGTTAAGCGCTGAGCCAACCAGCAGCCTGAGCTCAGCGCTGTAATTATGCTAATGAGAAGGCAGCATGAATTTTGCATGCTGCCTGCACTACTTTCAATGGGCGCGGGCAGATCCCTGCGCCCATTTTCGGGCCTAATCCAATTTCACCCCCTTTGTCATCGATTATAACTTTGAGCTGTGACGTATTGGGAGCACACCCATTTAATGGCACTTCCTCCAGTGATCTTGCTTAATCTGGGTATATCCCCAAACGTAGCTCAGTGCAACATAACCCATCAGGACCACTGTAACTCTACTGACGCTGTCCTTCTTCACATCGATGCACTTCTTGTAATACTTGTCATGGCCTCTGCAGGCAGCATCGGAGATGGTTTATGGAGATCTTAATCGAGTTAAAGTCCCGGTAGGAACCTCTACCACCTTCACATCCAACAGCTTTTGATTGACACCCGGCAATGCTGGCCCTAACCATGATTGTACCGCAGAACGTTTTGCACCTGTGGGCTGACAGTTGGTTAATTAAACAATGAAAAATTTATTGTGACATTCAGATACCGAATATATCCAAGTGTAACAATTTTTTGATCCATTCAGCACCTGGAGTAAATGGGGAAGCTGCTCTATTTTTGTTCAGAGAATGCCCCTTCTAAAGAAAAAAGAAAGACTCTGTGGCGGAGCCACCAGGGGATTCAGGACAATTGTTCATAATTCCTTTAACAGCAATGTAGTGCAACCAGGAGCTGCACCTTTAATGTATCTGTTAACTGTACTATGGCTTCTTTCCTTTACTCCGCGTGATGACGGCATGCTGCCCGTCACGTGATCCCCCAACGGCGGGAAGAACGTGATGATGTCATGACGTCAGTGCTCGGAACCTTCTAGCAGTTCTAGAGAGGCTTTCAACCAGACCAGACCTATTTGCATTGTATCCAGCAGTTTACTGTTTAACTTCGTTTGTTTATTAAATTTTATTGTTTTTGATTCTCTGCGTCGATCTCAATTCTTCAGCTAGAAACCTCCGTTCCTACATTGGTGACCCCGATTTCTTCAAACAATTTTCGTTGAAGTTACATCATGGACACGAATGCCGTCACCCTCAAACTGCCACAATTTTGGGAGCAACAACTAGCCGCGTGGTTTTTCCAGGCGGAAGCCCAAATTGCAATCCGGGGAGTAGCAGCGGATTCGACCCGTTATTATTACGTGGTCTCCACCCTCGATAGCGCCACGGCCTCGCGGGTCGTCAGCCTCCTCGGGAGTCCTCCGGACGATGGCAAGTACGAAGCTTTAAAAACACGGTCACTGCAGGTTTTCGGTCTGTCCAAGTCGGAGCGCGCTCGCAGACTTATCTCCATGCCCGGCCTCGGGGACTCAAAGCCATCAGAGCTCATGAGCCAGATGCTCACGCTCTTGGGCTCGGAATCGGAATGTTTTCTGATCCGGGAGTTGTTTCTCTGCCACTTGCCAGAGCCAGTACAGGCGGCCTTGGCCAATTCCGCGATCATGGACTGTGCTGAACTCGCTGCAGAAGCGGATAAAATTTTCACCATCACGCAACAATGTTGTGCGGCCACGAGGCGCCCATCCCCCACAAGAGCGAAGCCGACTCCTCCGCCAGCAGGCTGGTGTGCATACCACGCTCGTTTTGGCATGAAAGCCCGATGCTGCCGTCCTCCCTGCAGTTCTTCCCCCCAAAAAAAATCTACCTCAAACCAGCGGTTTCTGAGAAGGGCGACAGGGCCTGAGGGACACGTCGGAGTTGCGATGGCCGTCGGTTCCGCAGGAAAACTCCTTTATATCACAGACACCCTGTCAGGTCGACGTTTTCTCTGTGATACTGGCTCCCAGTGCAGTATCCTACCAGTGTCGAAGCTCGATCTTCAATCCGGCGGTCACGGTCCCTTCCTCGAGGCAGCCAATGGTGCGGCCATCCGCACGTTCGGAAAGCGTAGGGTCCAGTTGCGTTTTGGCGGCCAGCATTTCGTTTGGGAGTTCATCGCGGCGAAAGTCTCACAGGCCATCCTGGGGGCAGATTTTTTTTGCGCCAATGGTTTTCTCGTCGATGTCCGGCACTGCCGGTTAATCAATGCGGCCACCTTTCATTCGGTCCCCTGCCACTGCAGCACCGCTGTGTCTTGGTCAGTTGCCTGTGCAGTCCCATTTCCAGATGAGTTCTCTCGTCTTCTCGGTGAGTTTCCGGAGCTCACCAGACCCACTTTTTCTTCTTCAGTCGCGAGGCACGGTGTGGCGCATCACATTACCATGACAGGATCCCCAGTTTATGCACGGGCTCGAAGGCTGGAACCCGGTAAACTCGCAACCGCAAAGGCGGAGTTCCATACCATGGAGCGCCTGGGAATTATTCGATGATCGAATAGTCCTTGGTCTTCACCATTACACATCGTTCCTAAACCAGGTGGCGGATGGCGACCATGCGCCGACTACAGACGCCTGAATGAAGCTGCTACCCCAGATCGGTACCCGATTCCTCACATACAGGATTTTTCGGCCCACCTGGCAGGGAATTCCATCTTTTCCAAAGTAGACCTTGTCTGGGGGTATCATCAAGTGCCCGTTCATCCTCAGGATGTCCCCAAAACTGCTGTCATCACGCCTTTCGGGCTCTTTGAGTTCCTTCGTATGCCGTTTGGGTTGAAGAACGCAGCGCAAGCCTTCCAGCGTCTCATGGATTCTGTGTTGCGCGATATGCCGTTCATCTTCGTCTACCTCGATGACATCCTCATCGCCAGTACCAGCAAGAAAGAGCACATTACGCACTTGCGTACCCTTTTTTCTCGTCTCAGCCAGCATGGCCTTATTATCAACCCAGCCAAGTGCCAGTTTGGCTTACAAAGCATTGATTTTCTGGGACACGGAATCACCTCAGAAGGCGCCGTTCCGCTGGCTACGAAGGTGGAGGCAGTTACCTCGTTCCCGCGTCCTCAGACCGTCAGGGCTCTCCAAGAATTCCTGGGGATGGTCAATTTTTATCATTGTTTCATCCCCAAGGTGGCCCTGTTAATGCAACCATTGTACGAGGCTCTAAAAGGTAAATCGGGTAAAGACCCCATTGGCTGGACACCCCAGATGGACCAGGCGTTCCTCAACACTAAGGACGCTTTGGCTGATGCGACCATGTTAGCACATCCTCTTCCAGGTGCAACCATCGCCTTTACCACAGATGCATCTGACTATGCCATCGGGGCAGTGCAGGAGCAATTGGTCAACGGCATGTGGCAACCACTGGCTTTCTTCAGCCGCCAATTGTGAAAAAATGAACGCAAATACAGTACCTTTGATAGGGAGTTGTTGGCACTTTTCCTCACCATCCGCCATTTTCGCTTCTTACTGGAAGGACGCCCATTCACGACTTTCGTAATCCACAAGCCACTTACATTTGCCATGGCCAAGACAGCGGAACCATGGTCGGCTCGGCAACAACGTCATCTAACGTTCATATCAGAATTTACAACAGACATACAACATGTGTCTGGCAAGGACAACCTGGTGGCGGATTGTCTCTCCCACACCCCAGTCCACGCAGTCCACCTGGGAATCGACTATGTTGGTTTGGCAGAAGAACAGATGGCAGACCCTGAAGTGCAGGCATACCGGACCACGCCTTCCAGCTTACAAGTGGCTGATGTCAGTTTTCAGGCCGCAGGGACCACACTCCTTTGCGACATCTCGATGGGAGTCCCCCGACCAATTGTGTCAGTCGAATGGCGCAGGCGAGTTTTCGACGCAATCCACGGTTTGTCGCACCCTGGTATGAGGGCTTCACAACGACTCATGGCAAAGAAGTTCGTCTGGAAAGGCATGCATCTCGATGTCCATGACTGGACCAATACCTGCGTGAGTTGCCAGAAGTCCAAAATCCAACGCCATGTTAAGGCCCCAGTGGCCACTTTTCCAGTTCCAGAGCGTCGCTTCGACCATGTTCACATGGACCTGGTTGGCCCTCTCCCTTCTTCTCATGGTTTCACGCATCTCCACACTGTGGTAGACCGCACCACCCGGTGGTCAGAGGCAATTCCTTTGGTTGCCACCACAGCGGCAGACGTTTCCAGAGCCTTCATCTCGTCATGGGTGGCTCGGTTCGGGGTACCGGCAGACATCTCCTCCGACCGAGGGCCTCAATTTACCTCGGAACTTTGGAATGCCATGGCTCAGGGTTTGGGTACCAAGCTTCATCGCACCACCGCCTATCATCCACAGGCAAACGGTCTGTGCGAGAGATTTCACAGGTCCCTTAAAGCTGCACTGCGTGCTAGTCTTCGTGGGACTGGTTGGGTGGACAGGCTCCCTTGGGTGCTGCTGGGTCTTCGCACGGCTCCTAAGGACGACCTGCAATCTTCTTCTGCAGAACTGGTTTACGGCCAACCACTCAGAGTTCCTGGCGATTTTCTTCCTCCTCACACGGAACCCTGGTTCGTAGCTCAGCAGCTCGTCAGCCACCAAGAGGCGGCTAAGAATTTCATCCCAGTGCCTACTGTTAAGTCTGTGTGTTCCAGTTGTATTAAGATTAATTACTGACACAGACTACAAGAATAAAGTTCAACAGGTCTTTACTAGTTGGAGGTCAGGACTATACTAAATACAATGTCACTACACAGTACTTATATACCGGTGGTCACCACCGGTATTACGTATACAGCAGCCAGAGAAAGTAGTACATCTCTTAAGGTGGAACAGGCTTAAGTTCTCTTAAGGTGGAACAGGTTACATACACCACAATCCTCCCTTTTTAGCTTAATAGTCATATCCCCATTTAACATAACATCATAACATATATACATATATAACTTCAGGTATAAACAGTTCAAAGGTTCAGTCTCTCAGCAGGCCTTCTGATTCGGTTTGGATAACGCCTTTCAGTGGTCTCTGATTCTTGTTGCTGAGGTGACTCTTCTTGTTGGTTTCCTAGGTATTGGACGTCATCATCAGGTACAGTCCCTGCCGAGGTAGATGCTTCAGGTTCATTAACGTCTTCCCCAGTTGTCTCTGTTGCAACCATGGGTTCGACCCTTGCTCTTGATTCTACCAGTTGATCCGCATGACGCCTTATCACATTGTTACCAATATCTACTGTGTACATCAGAGGTCCTTGTCTGGCCCGAATTGTTCCGGACTGCCATTTTTCGTTTCCATAGCCCCTTGCCAACATTGGTTGTCCTACTTCGAAACTTCGAGTGGACTTGTTATTAATATGCCGGAACTGTTTGTTTTCCACTTCCCTCCGCACATTTGGTTTCAACAAGTCCAACCTGGACCGCAACCTCCTGTTATAAAACACCATGGCAGGACGTTGGTTAGTCACTGCATGAGCGGCGTTTCGATATGCCATTAGGAAATTGTCCACCTTGTGTTGTAACGGAATCTGATCATCGTTCATGGCCTTTATTGCCTTTTTGAATGTTTGGACAAATCTCTCGGCCAACCCGTTTGTCGCCGGATGATATGGGGCAGAGGTATAATGTTTCACCCCATTCTTCTTTAAGAATTTTTGGAATTCTTCCGACACGAACTGTGGTCCGTTGTCCGAACATATCTGTTCTGGCAATCCGTTCCTTGCGAATATTGTTCTTAACACCGCAATTGTCTTTTCTGAAGTAGTGGTATTCATCTTGATCACTTCTGGCCATTTGGAATGTGCGTCCACCGCAATTAGGAACATGGAGTCCATGAATGGACCAGCAAAGTCAATATGTACGCGTTGCCATGGGGCTGAAGGCCATTCCCATGGGTGTAGTGGTGCGATCGGAGGTGCATTTTGCACTTTTTGGCACCCAGCGCAGCTTTTTGTCAACTCCTCTATCTGTTGGTCAATGCCCGGCCACCATACATAAGCCCTAGCAAGACTTTTCATCTTAACTCCCCCCAGATGACCTTCATGCAGTTCCTTTAGAACTCTTTCCCGTAACTTGGGAGGAATAATCACTCTTGTCCCGTACATCAAAGTACCATGGCAGACGGACAGCTGGTCTCGCCTTGCCGAGAATGCCGGTAACAGAGGATCACCATGTGTTGGCCATCCCTTCACTGTCACCTCGTAAACTCGGGACAGTGTCGGGTCGTTCCTGGTTTCTCTTTCAATACTTGCATTGGTGACTGGTAAACACTCGATGATGGTCGAATGAAATAACTCAACAGGGTCAACTTTCGTCGTCTCTTCTGCTTCAGATAGTGGCAGGCGCGACAGCCCATCAGCATTGCCATGCTGCTTTGTACCTTTGAATTCTATTTGATATTGATGTGCCCCTAGGAAAAGGGACCATCTCTGGAGTCGCTGTGCTGTCATCACCGAAACACCCTTCTTAGGGTTAAAAATGGATACCAACGGCTGATGGTCTGTCACAAGTGTGAATTTTTGGCCCTGCAGGTAATGATTAAACTTCTTCACTCCCCATACAAGGCTGAGAGCCTCCCTATCGATCTGCGCATAGTTGCGCTCAGCGGAGGTCAATGATCTGGATGCAAACGCGACTGGCCTTTCCGTGCCATTTGGCAACTTGTGTGAGAGTACTGCCCCAATACCATATGGAGAAGCATCACAAGCCAACCGAATAGGCAGTGTCGGGTTGAAGTGAGCCAACACTTCCTCTGAGGTGATCAATTCTTTGCTTTTGCGAAATGCCTTCTTACAGTTTTCGATCCATTCCCATGGTACCCCCTTCTGTAAAAGAGCGTTCAGCGGGTGCAGTACCGTGGATAGATTCGGTAGAAACTTATGGTAATAGTTAATCAATCCCAGAAATGACCTCAACTGAGAGACATTATCCGGAGCGGGAGCCTTTACAACTGCCTCTATCTTGTCAGGAGACTTATGAAGCCCCTCCCGGTCAATGACATGACCACAGTACGAGATCCGCTTCTGAAAGAACTCACATTTCTGCCGATTAACTCTAAGTCCATACTCTTTCAGTCTGTTGACCACCAGTTCCAAGTTTGCGAGGTGTTCTTCATTGTGGTGTATGTGCCTTTAAGAGCAATTGTGGTGTATGTGCCTTTAAGAGCCCCAGGTGTGCGTAATGCCGGTAATTGCCACTTGGGCTATATAAGCCTGTGTATTGTGTATATCCTTTAGAAACCCCCCCCCAGACTTGCTTAGTAAATACCTATGAACCAACTCCTGTCTTCAGTGTCTTTATCAACACACGGACACTACAGTGGCGACGAAGTGGAAACGGACTTACCTGCAATTCGGCAGCACCTCAAGGACATCGATTCCTCCAGCGTCCAGAAGACTCAAGGAAGTAGGAGAAACTGTGGTTTCACCAGCTGGCCAAGCTGGTGACAGGTACTGCGCTAATCCTTCCTGGGCGTCAGGCTGGAGCTCCAGCGGCGGGCTCTACAGCTGAGAGAGGCAGCGAAATCGGAGGCAAGCAATAACGGACTGGGAGGGTGCACTCGAAAGACGGCCGGCACGGCAAGCAGGTCAGCGTTTAGACCTCCGTCGGGAACGAGTCTCCAACAGTGAATAAACGGAAACCACAGTAAAACAGCGTTGTTATCGGTAGCAGCGGCGGGAAAGCGCGGGAAGCGCCATATCGTTGCTACAGACAGAAAAAAAAAAGCGCGGGAAGCGCCATATCTTTTCTGAAATGCCTAAATCTGGTAATATTGAAGCTTTTGATGGCGAAATAGAAGATTGGACCACATACATGGAAAGAGTAGAGGTTTATTGCACTGCAAATGGAATAACAGATGAAAAAAAAGCTTCAGTACTTCTGAACTTAATGGGCGCGAAGACATACGGGCTGTTACGAAATTTAATCACTCCAGCCAAACCAAAGGACAAGACTTTTAAAGAAATTGTTGATACCCTGCAGGAGCATTTAAACCCAACACCGCTGCTGATAGCGGAACGATTCAAGTTCTTCAAGAGAAATCAACACAAGAATGAAAGTAACGCTGATTACCTAACCGAATTAAGAAAGCTATCAAAGTACTGCCAATTCGGAGCAGGACTATCGGATTATCTTCGAGACAAATTTGTTTGCGGTCTCTTAAGTGAAGGAACACAAAAAAGACTGCATTCTGAAAAAGATTTAACATTGGACAAAGCTTTCAGTATGGCTGTATCATACGAAGCAGCAGCAAAAGGAGCTGCAGAGATACAACAAGAGACACAGGACTTCGGCACCCATAAAATGACACAGGAGTTCGGAAGATGTTATCGCTGTGGCAGATCCACCCATAACCAGAGAGACTGCTGGCTCAAGGACAAAGCATGCAGGCAATGTGGTAAGATTGGACACATTGCACGGGTATGCCAATCTGGGCAAAATAAATCCACTGACAGAAAACAAAAAATCAATAAAGAAAAGTACAGGAAGGTACAAATGATGACGGACAATAGCTCCGAAGACCAGAATAGCGATAGCGACTCCGGAAACAAGAGACTAAGCTGTCTCAAATTACATAATGTACTTGCCAAAGAGGATTACCAAACCATTTGGGTTACCCTCACAATAGCAGGGTCCCCAGTTAAAATGGAGCTAGATACAGGATCAGCTCTAACCGTAATAAATCGACGAGATTACGAGAGGCTATTTTCGCATATACCTCTAAAAGACACATCCATTATCTTAAAAACATATACGGGGCAGAAAGTCTACCCCAAAGGAAAAATAAGGGTGCCTGTGGTATACAACGGCAAAGAAATACAGAAGTTGTATTTATACATTCTACAAGATGGTGGTCCACTGTTGTTGGGACGTGAATGGATAAGGAAGATACGTTTAGACTGGCACTCCATTCAGGCACTGACGGTGACCAGTAAGGAAAAATACAATGATGACATCATACCTGAACGATTAAAAGACATCTTGGCCAACGCCAAAGAAGTGTTTCAAGAGAAACTAGGAACCTTGAAAGGCATCACCGCCTCAATAAAAGTGGAAGATACAGCAATTCCAAAATTTTTTAAGGCAAGACCGGTGCCATACGCAATACGTCCGGCAGTCGAGGCAGAGCTGAAGAATTTGGAAAAGGCAGGCGTATTATCCAAAATAGATTGGAGCGAATGGGCAACACCCATCGTTCCAGTCATGAAAAAAACATTGAAAAATAACGCTGAGGAACAGAAAAAAATTCGCATCTGTGGGGACTTTAAGGTGACTGTAAACCCGGTCCTTCACACGGTACAGTATCCTCTTCCGAGGATAGAAGATATTTTCGCCTCACTATCCGGAGGGAAACGTTTCACAAAAATTGACTTGGCACAGGCGTATCTACAGATGGAGGTTGAGGAGACCTCTAAAAAGTATCTCACAATAAACACACACAAAGGCCTGTGCCAGTACAATCGACTGGTTTTTGGAATAGCATCAGCTCCAGCTATCTGGCAAAGAGCTATGGAGCAAGTCCTGCAAGGGATTCCGGGGACTCAATGCTACCTAGACGACATCCTTATAACAGGAGAAAACGACAACGAGCACCTTGCCAATTTGGAGCAGGTGCTCACTAGGCTGAAAGAACGGGGCCTACGAGCAAATCGCCCCAAGTGCGAATTTTTCCAAAATCAGATATCATATTGTGGCCACATAATTAATAAGGAAGGGTTGCATAAGTCACCTGAAAAAATTGAAGCAGTTATAAAAGCCCCAGCACCTGAAAATGTTTCACAATTAAGGTCATTCCTGGGATTAATAAATTACTATCATAAATTTTTACCGAACTTATCAACTATTCTACACCCTCTTAATGATCTTCTACAGACAGGAGTGATTTGGAAATGGAACGAAGACTGTAAACGTGCCTTCCATAAATGTAAAGACTTAATCACATCCGAGAAAATTTTGGCTCATTACAACCCATCACTACCAATCAGACTGGCGTGCGATGCATCCCCTTACGGCATAGGAGCGGTATTGTCCCATAGATTCCCTGATGGCTCGGAACGGCCGATAGCTTTTGCATCACGCTCGTTGAACTCAGCTGAGCGTAACTATGCCCAGATAGACAGGGAAGCACTCAGCCTGGTATGGGGAGTGAAGAAATTCAACCATTACCTACACGGACAAAAATTTACCTTGCTGACTGACCATCAACCCCTCATCTCCATATTCAACCCTAAAAAAGGTGTCCCCATTATGACGGCACAAAGACTACAGAGGTGGTCCCTTTTTCTAGGGGCACACCAATACAACATTGAATACAAAGGGTCAGAACAGCATGGGAATGCTGACGGTTTATCACGCCTACCGTTGCCAACGATAGAAGAGGCACCTACAGTAGACCCAGTAGAGATATTCCACTCTACCATAGTGGAATGTCTACCGGTGACAAATTCTGCCATTGAAAGGGAGACAAGAAATGACCCTACTCTCTCATGGGCCTACGATTTAACAGTGAAGGGATGGCCAGCACATGGCGAACCACTGTTGCCAGCATTCTCGCAAAGAAGAGAACAGCTGTCAGTGTGCCGAGGAACCTTGATGTGTGGATCCAGAGTGGTGATTCCACCCAAACTCCAGGATAAAGTACTAAAGGAGCTTCACGAGGGGCATCTGGGTGGAGTGAAAATGAAGAACCTAGCTAGGGCGTTTGTATGGTGGCCAGGTATCGATGGAGACATCGAAGACATGACCAAGAGCTGCCTAGGATGCCAGAAGGTCCAAAATGCTCCGCCACAGGCCCCTCTACATCCATGGGAGTGGCCCTCATCTCCCTGGCAAAGGGTGCACATCGACTTTGCTGGTCCATTTATGGACTCAATGTTCTTAATCGCAGTTGATGCACACTCCAAGTGGCCGGAGGTAATCAAGATGTCCTCCACCACCACGGACAAAACCATCACAGTATTAAGGACCATATTTGCCAGGAATGGGCTGCCGGAGCAGATATGTTCTGATAATGGACCGAAATTTGTGTCCGAAGAATTCAGAAAGTTCTTAAAGAACAATGGGGTAAAGCACTACACGTCCGCCCCATACCATCCCGCCACCAATGGATTGGCTGAAAGGTTTGTCCAGACCTTCAAGAAGGCCATCAAGGCCATGGGTAATGAAGACATAAAACTTCAGCACAAGGTGGATAACTTCTTATTTGCATATAGGAATGCAACGCATATGGTTACTAACCAAACTCCCGCCATGATGTTCTACAATAGAAACCTAAGATGCCAGCTGGATTTGGTCAAGCCCAACATCCGAAGGGACGTGGAGAACCGGCAGTTTCAGGGTATGAATGAAAGGCCAACTAGGGCCTTCCAGATAGGCCAACCGGTTTTGGCCCGGGACTACCGTACCGAGAAATGGCAGCCTGGAACTATCTGCACACGATTAGGACCACTGATGTATACCGTGGACATCGGAGACAGCATAATAAGGCGCCATGCTGACCAAATCATCAAGTCATCCGAAAAGGGACAACCTACACCACCACTCTATACATCTAACGATGAAGTAGAGATACCCATATCTACCTCCGATCCGGTGATACTGGAGCCCAATGAATCCGACACTGGCCTTCAAGCCGAATCAGCCTTGCCAGAAGAACCTACTACACCACCAGAAACTACTACACCCCCGAGGCGTTATCCGGACCGAGTCAGGAAGCCTCCTGAGAGACTAACTTATAATTAATTAATACAGCAATGTATATTATTTTGCATATAACATGTAATTAATAATTACTTAAAATATGATGTACTAGTTAGCTAGAAGGGGAGGAATTGTGGTGTATGTGCCTTTAAGAGCAATTGTGGTGTATGTGCCTTTAAGAGCCCCAGGTGTGCGTAATGCCGGTAATTGCCACTTGGGCTATATAAGCCTGTGTATTGTGTATATCCTTTAGAAACCCCCCCCCAGACTTGCTTAGTAAATACCTATGAACCAACTCCTGTCTTCAGTGTCTTTATCAACACAATATCGTCCAGATAACATTGTGTGCCTGGAATTCCCTGTAATACCTGCTCCATGGCCCTCTGCCAAATTGCCGGAGCCGATGCCACTCCAAAAACCAGCCTATTATACCGGTACAAACCTCTATGCGTGTTGATCGTGAGGTACTGGCGTGACTCTTCATCAACCTCCATCTGCAAGTACGCCTGCGCCAGGTCTATCTTGGTGAAGTGTTTCCCGCCAGACAACGAAGCAAAAATATCCTCAATCCGCAGAAGCGGATACTGCACCGTGTGAAGCACCGGATTAACGGTGATCTTGAAATCTCCACAGATGCGAACCTTCCCTGGTTCTCCTGGCTTGTTGCTCGAAGGACGTTTCATAACGGGAACAATGGGCGTAGCCCACTCACTCCAATCTACCTTAGACAGTACACCTGAACGTTCTAGCGCTTCCAGTTCCGCTTCTACAGTAGGTCGTATTGCATAGGGTACCGGTCTGGCTTTGAAAAATTTTGGTTGTGCATGTTCATCAATCTTGATGTTTGCCGTAATTCCGTTCAGTGTTCCCAGTCCTTGCTGGAACACCTCTTTAGCATCATCCAATATTTTGGAGAATCGTTTAGGTTTGACATCTGTTTCCCCGGAATCTACCGTTAGTGCTTTTAAGGAGTGCCAGTCCATATTCATTTTCCTAATCCACTCCCGTCCCAGTAGTGGTGGACCTCCTTCAGGTAGCACATATAAGTCCATTACTTGGCTTTCTTCGCCCTTGTGGACCACTTTTACCTCTATCTTTCCGATGGGGTACACTCTTTGCCCCGTGTATGTTTTCAATATAATCTCCGTATCCCGTAGGGGAATATGTTGGAATAACCTTTTGTAATCTTTCTTATTCATGACCGTCAATGCCGATCCAGTGTCCAATTCCATCTTTACTTGGACTCCTGCTATCTGAAGAGTGACCCAAATTGTCTGGAGATCTGCATCCTTACCAACGTTGTGTACTCTTATGCTACCCAGTTCATTACTGCTAGCATCTGAATCTGACTTCTGTTCGTTCGAACTGGTCTTTGTCACCTTGTGCACCTTTATGTATTTTCCTTGCGGTGACTTTTTGTTGCTGGTCTTCTTTCCTGACCGGCATACTTTAGCTATGTGGCCAAGCCTGCCACACGTTCTGCATTCTTGGTTTTTAAACCAACACTGGTTCTGATCGTGTGTTGTCTTTCCACAACGATAACATTTTACAGTACACAAACCCAATTTATTTGTACTGTGTTCCGGTGACCGTAGCTGCATTACTGCCGTGCCTCTCGCTGCGGCTTCATGTGCTGCTGCCATAGTGACCGCTTTCTCAAGCATCAGCTCATTCTCCTCGAGCAGTCGCTTTTGTGTATCTTCTTTTAATAATCCACTCACAAATTTATCTCTTAGCGCGTCTGTCAGTCCCGTGCCAAACTGACAGTACTTTGCCAGCTTACGCAATTCCATTAAATATTCAGCATTGCTTTCACCCTTCAGCTGCCTTCTGCTGTAAAATTTAAATTGTTCCGCTAGCATCAGTGGTGTGGGGTTTAGATGATTATTCAGGACAGTAACAATCTCCTCGAACGCCTTATCCGCCGGTTCATCTGGTGATAAAAGGTGTTTCAATTGCCCGTATGTCTTCGCACCCATTAAGTTCAATAACATTAGTGCTTTCTCTGCATCTGGGATTTTATTTGCTTTACAATAATTTTGTATGCGTTCTACATACATGGCCCAATCTTCGATGTCGCCATCAAAGGTATCAATGTTCCCATGTTTAGGCATCGTTGCAATTTATTTTATCCCAAGATGGCGGCTTCCCGCTCTTGTCTTCGTCCTCCGCCTACAAAATGGCGGTTTTCCCGCGCTTGGCGGTCTTCACCCACTGGCTGCAATGGCGTTTGGCGTGCCGCTGCTGCTCCCCTTTCCCAGCGGTTAGTAACTCCCCCGACGCTGTCTCCGCTTCACCGCGGCTCCCTCGGGCATTCGCGCTTCCCCGATGTCACGCCTCGCAGCCCTTCTTGCAGCCCGGTTATTGCACCGGCTGCGTTCGCCTTCACCGCGGCTCTCGCGCCTTCAGTCACCCCAGACGCTGCGCCTTTTTGGCCCGAAAGCGGCCCTTATCACCAGCCGCGATTGATGTCCCCGCGCTGCGCCTTTCGGCCCGAATGCGGCCCGGCCCTTATCTCCGGTCACGATCGATCTCACCGCCCTTATTCCTCCGTCTTCCTCCCCCCGTCTGTACAGCCAACGCGGCCGACTTTCTGCTCGCGTCGCTGACCGGCTTACCCACCACCGAGGTAGAAAGAAGATAGCTGACTGCCGCTGATGGAGGCTTCGAGTTCAGGATGTCTTCTGCACTCCGGGTTCTCGATGCCTGCCACGCGACGTGTCTTCCAGCAGGGTGATGAGGGTGGATGCCTCTCTTCGACGCCCGTTCTGTGGACGAAGCCGCCGTGGATATAAACTGCCGCAGGGTAAGAATCGGACTCGTCGCCAGTGTTAAGTCTGTGTGTTCCAGTTGTATTAAGATTAATTACTGACACAGACTACAAGAATAAAGTTCAACAGGACTTTACTAGTTGGAGGTCAGGACTATACTAAATACAATATCAGTACACAGTACTTATATACCGGTGGCCACCGGTATTACGTATACAGCAGCCAGAGAAAGTAGTACATCTCTTAAGGTGGAACAGGCTTAAGTTCTCTTAAGGTGGAACAGGTTACATACACCACACCTACGTCTCATCATGACCTGCAGTGCTCCCATGTCCCGGTGGAGCTTACGAGTGCCGAATACGTTTTGATTCGTCAAGATGCTCACAGAGACCCGATCAAACCGCCTTACACTGGTCCGTTCCGCGTCATCTCGTCAGGTGACAAGTCTTTCACAGTCGACATCGGCGGTAAGCCTGACCACATCTCCATCGACTGGTTAAAACCAGCTCATCTGGATCTGAGCAAGCCAGTCGTCACTGCTCAACCGCCTCGTCGTGGGCATCCACCGTCGACCATCGGTCCAGTACAGCCACAGCCAGCCACTTCTTCTCCTACGCCTGCGGCACCATCCCAACCACGGCCAACTGCCAGTTCTTCTTCTAGCGCTCCGTTCTAGTTGCCAGAGTATCGCAGTTGGTCAGACAGACTCGTCAGACCCCCTTCTCATCTTACCTTTTCTGTTAAAGACAATTCTGGGGGGGCGTATGTGGCGGAGCCACCAGGGGATTCAGGACAATTGTTTATAATTCCTTTAACAGCAATGTAGTGCACCCGGGGGCTGCACCTTTTATGTATCTGTTCACTGTACTATGGCTTCTTTCCTTTGCTCCGCGTGATGACGTCATGCCGCCCGTCACGTGATCCCCAATGGCGGGAAGAACGTCATGACGTCAGTGCTCGGAACCTTCTAGCAGTTCTAGAGAGGCTTTCAACCAGACCAGACCTATTTGCATTGTATCCAGCAGTTTACTGTTTAACTTCGTTTGTTCATTAAATTTTGTTGTTTTTGATTCTCTGCGTCGATCTCAATTCTTCAGCTAGGAACCTCCGTTCCTACATTGGTGACCCCGATTTCTTCGAACAATTTTCGTTGAAGTTACATCATGGACACGAACGCCGTCACCCTCAAACTGCCGCAATTTTGGGAGCAACAACTAACCGCGTGGTTTTTCCAGGCGGAAGCCCAAATTGCAATCCGGGGAGTAGCAGCGGATTTGACCCATTATTATTACGTGGTCTCTGCCCTCGACAGCACCATGGCCTCGCGGGTCGTCAGCCTCCTCGGGAGTCCTCTGGACGATGGCAAGTACGAAGCTTTAAAAACACGGTCACTGCAGGTTTTCGGTCTGTCCAAGTCGGAGCGCGCTCGCAGACTTATCTCCATGCCCGGCCTCGGGGACTCAAAGCCATCAGAGCTCATGAGCCAGATGCTCACGCTCTTGGGCTCGGAATCGGAATGTTTTCTGATCCGGGAGTTGTTTCTCTGCCACTTGCCAGAGCCAGTACAGGCGGCCTTGGCCAATTCCGCGTTCACGGACTGTGCTGAACTCGCTGCAGAAGCAGATAAAATTTTCACTATCACGCAACAATGTTGTGGGGCCACGAGGCGCCCATTCCCCACAAGAGCGAAGCCGACTCCTCCGCCAGCAGGCTGGTGTGCATACCACGCTCATTTTGGTGCGAAAGCCTGATGCTGCTGTCCTCCATGCAGTTCTTCCCCCCAAAAAAACCTACCTCAAACCAACGGTTTCTGAGAAGGGCAACAGGGCCTGAGGGACACGCCGGAGTTGCAATGGCCTTCGGTTCCGCAGGAAAACTCCTTCATATCACAGACTCTCTGTCAGGTCGACGTTTTCTCTCTGATACTGGCTCCCAGTGCAGTATCCTACCAGCGTCGAAGCTCGATCTTCAATCCGGCGGTCACGGTCCCTCCCTCGAGGCAGCCAATGGTGCGGCCATCTGCACGTTCGGAAAGCGTAGGGTCCAGTTGTGTTTTGGCGGCCAGCATTTCATTTGGGAGTTCATCACGGCGAAAGTCTCACAGGCCATCCTGCGGGCAGGTTTTTTTTGCGCCAATGGTTTTCTCGTCGATGTCCGGCACTGCCGGTTAATCAACGCGGCCACCTTTCATTCGGGCCCCTGCCACCGCAGCACCGCTGTGTCTTGGTCAGTTGCCTGTGGAGTCCCATCTCCAGATGAGTTCTCTCGTCTTCTTGGTGAGTTTCCGGAGCTCACCAGGCCCACTTTTTCTTCTTCAGTCGCGAGGCACGGTGTGGCGCATCACATTACCATGACAGGATCCCCAGTTTATGCACGGGCTCGAAGGCTGGAACCCGGTAAACTCGCAGCCGCAAAGGCGGAGTTCCATACCATGGAGCGCCTGGGAATTATTCAACGATCGAATAGTCCTTGGTCTTCACCATTACACATCGTTCCTAAACCAGGCAGCGGATGGCGACCATGCGCCGACTACAGACGCCTGAATGAAGCTACTACCCCAGATCGGTACCCGATTCCTCACATACAGGATTTTTCGACCCACCTGGCAGGGAATTCCATCTTTTCCAAAGTAGACCTTGTCTGGGGGTATCATCAAGTGCCCGTTCATCCTCAGGATGTCCCCAAAACCGCTGTCATCACGCCTTTCGGGCTCTTTGAGTTCCTTCGTATGCCGTTTGGGTTGAAGAACGCAGCGCAAGCCTTCCAGCGTCTCATGGATTCTGTGTTGTGCGATATGCCGTTCATCTTCGTCTACCTCGATGACATCCTCATCGCCAGTACCAGCAAGAAAGAGCACATTACGCACTTGCGTACCCTTTTTTCTCATCTCAGCCAGCATGGCCTTATTATCAACCCAGCCAAGTGCCAGTTTGGCTTACAAAGCATTGATTTTCTGGGACACGGAATCACCTCAGAAGGCGCCGTTCCACTGGCTACGAAGGTGGAGGCAGTTACCTCGTTCCCGCGTCCTCAGACCGTCAGGGCTCTCCAAGAATTCCTGGGGATGATCAATTTTTATCATCGTTTCGTCCCCAAGGCGGCCCTGTTAATGCAACCATTGTACGAGGCTCTAAAAGGTAAATCGGGTAAAGACCCCATTGGCTGGACACCCCAGATGGACCAGGCGTTCCTCAACACTAAGGACGCTTTGGCTGATGCGATCATGTTAGCACATCCTCTTCCAGGTGCAACCATCGCCCTTACCACAGATGCATCTGACTATGCCATCGGGGCAGTGCAGGAGCAATTGGTCAACGGCACGTGGCAACCACTGGCTTTCTTCAGCCGCCAATTGCGAAAAAATGAACGCAAATACAGTACCTTTGATAGGGAGTTGTTGGCATTTTTCCTGGCCATCCGCCATTTTCGCTTCTTACTGGAAGGACGCCCATTCACGGCTTTCGTAGACCACAAGCCACTTACGTTTGCCATGGCCAAGACAGCGGAACCATGGTCGGCTCAGCAAAAACGTCATCTAACGTTCATATCAGAATTTACAACAGACATACAACATGTGTCTGGCAAGGACAACCTGGTGGCGGATTGTCTCTCCCACACCCCAGTCCACGCAGTCCACCTGGGAATCGACTATGTTGGTTTGGCAGAAGAACAGATGGCAGACCCTGAAGTGCAGGCATACCGGACCACACCTTCCAGCTTACAAGTGGCTGATGTCAGTTTTCAGGCCGCAGGGATCACACTCCTTTGTGACATCTCGATGGGAGTCCCCCGACCAATTGTACCAGTCGAATGGCGCAGGAGAGTTTTCGACGCAATCCATGGTTTGTCGCACCCTGGTACGACTCATGGCAAAGAAGTTCGTCTGGAAAGGCATGCATCTCGACGTCCATGACTGGACCAATGCCTGCGTGAGTTGCCAGAAGTCCAAAATCCAACGCCATGTTAAGGCCCCAGTGGCCACTTTTCCAGTTCCAGAGCGTTGCTTCGACCATGTTCACGTGGACCTGGTGGGCCCTCTCCCTTCTTCTCCTGGTTTCACGCATCTCCTCACCGTGGTAGACCGCACCACCCGGTGGCCAGAGGCAATTCCTTTGGTTGCCACCACAGCGGCGGACGTTCCCAGAGCCTTCATCTCGTCATGGGTGGCTCGGTTCGGGGTACCGGCAGACATCTCCTCCGACCGAGGACCTCAATTTACCTCAGAACTTTGGAATGCCATGGCTCAGGGTTTGGGTACCAAGCTTCATCGCACCACCGCCTATCATCCACAGGCAAACGGTCTGTGCGAGAGATTTCACAGGTCCCTTAAAGCTGCACTGCGTGCTAGTCTTCGTGGGACTGGTTGGGTGGACAGGCTCCCTTGGGTGCTGCTGGGTCTTCGCACGGCCCCTAAGGATGACCTGCAATCTTCTTCTGCAGAACTGGTTTACAGCCAACCACTCAGAGTTCCTGGCGATTTTCTTCCTCCTCACACGGAACCCTGGTCCGCAGCTCAGCAGCTCGTCAGCCACCAAGAGGCGGCTAAGAATTTCATCCCAGTGCCTACGTCTCATCATGACCTGCAGCGCTCCCATGTCCCGGTGGAGCTTACGAGCGCCGAATACGTTTTCATTCGTCAAGATGCTCACAGAGACCTGCTCAAACCGCCTTACACTGGTCCGTTCCGCGTCATCTCATCAGGTGACAAGTCTTTCACAGTCAACATCGGCGGTAAGCCTGACCACATCTCCATCGACCGGTTAAAACCGGCTCATCTGAATCTGAGCAAGCCAGTCTTCACCGCTCAACCGCCTCGTCGTGGGCATCCACCGTTGACCGTCGGTCCAGTACAGCCACAGCCAGCCACTTCTTCTCCTACGCCTGCGGCACCATCCCAACCATGGCCAACTGCCAGTTCGTCTTCTAGCGCTCCGTTCTAGTTGCCAGTGTATCGCAGTCGGTCGGACAGACTCGTCAGACCCCCTTCTCGTCTTACCTTTTCTGTTAAAGACAATTCTGGGGGGACGTATGTGGCGGAGCCACCAGGGGATTCAGGACAATTGTTTATAATTCCTTTAACAGCAATGTAGTGCACCCGGGGGCTGCACCTTTTATGTATCTGTTAACTGTACTATGGCTTCTTTCCTTTACTCTGCGTGGACGTCATGCTGCCCGTCACGTGATCCCCAACAGCGGGAAGAACGTGATGACGTCATGACGTCAGTGCTCGGAACCTTCTAGCAGTTCTGGAGAGGCTTTCAACCAGACCAGACCTATTTGCATTGTATCCAGCAGTTTACTGTTTAACTTCGTTTGTTCATTAAATTTTATTGTTGTTGACTCTCTGCGTCGATCTCAATTCTTCAGCTGGGAACCTCCGTTCCTACAACTCCATTTATATTGGGCCAGGACATCCCAAAGTACTTTACAGTCAATGAAATACTTTTGAAGTGCAGTCATGTAGTAATGTAGGAAGCGCGGCAGCCAATTTGCACACAGCAAAGTCCACAAACAATGTGATAATGATCAGATGGTTTGTTTTTGTTTTAGGTGTTGGCTGAGGGATAACTTTGGCCAGGACATTGGGGAGAGCTGTCTTGCTCTTCTTCAAAATCATGCCATGGGATCTTTTACGTCCACCTGAGAGGGCAGACAGAGCCTTGGTTTAACATCTCCTCTAAAAGATAGCAACCCCAACTGTACTGCATTGGAGCGTCAGCCTAGATTTTGTATTGAAGTCTTATGGGGTGGGACTTGAACCCACAACCTCTGACTCAGAGGGGAGAGTGCTACCACTGAGCCAAGGCTCTATGATCTCTACCATGCCTATGTAACCATAATTCTCTCTGCGTCCGTTAGTGTGTGCATTTTGGCTGCCACTCCTGACCCGAGCCCACTATTTCTATCTATTTTCTTGGCCCTTCTTGGACACTTCTCTCCTGTCTCCTCTCCTGCCCATCACCCAGCCATGCCATCTTTTATTTTTCCCCTCTTGGATACTTTGTCTCTCCAATCCTTACCCCATCCCATCGCTACTCCTCTGCCTTCGTACTGTCCTGCTGCCGTTGCTGGCTTGAATAGACTTTGACTAAGCCTACGGGTACCCTTTGTACCTCTCTTGACATTCGCCGAAGGGCTTATCAAGGCACCCGTCGCTGCCTCCTTACGAGCATCAATCCCAACTGCCTGAACCTCCTCTCTGGTTGACTTTCCTCCCCATCACACCTGCTGGGAACTAACCTTGCAAAGTTCCTGCGAGTTTGTGAGTAAGGGAGTGAATCTTAAGGGTTAATCTCTTTTTATAAAATCTAGTCTTGTGTGCTTGCAATTAGCATTTAACTTAAATTTACTGTTTCAAGTTTTAAGTTTCTTCCAAGCTTGGGCAGGGCTAAGCAAGCTCTGTGCTGGAGAGCAGGTGAGAGTAGTTAATTAGTTAACTGGTCTAATCTGGTTCTGTAACTGCCAGAGAGCTCACTTATTTAAATCTCAGCAGTATAAATAAGGGAGGCTAGAGTGCAGTTTGTCATGGAGTGCAGCTTGGAACAGAGTGTAAACTTGTGAGTTTGGTGAGTAAGGGAGTTTGGGGAGGGAGGTACTCCTTTCTTTTTCTATCTTTGCCAGCCTCCAGGAGAGCAGGAGTTAAAAAGTTGCATGAGAAGGGACAGAGAACCAGCGGGAGTTCAGCTCTGTGACACACCCCAAACACTTTTGGAGAAAAATAAAAGGTGACATCACAGGGAAAAGGGTAAGTGATTGGTTGGTGAGTATTTTGCTTGCTTCTCTTATCTTTTAAAGCCCAGGAAATGTATTAGTAATTGTAAGTTTTCATTAGTATTAGTAAAGTTTACGAGCAGTAATAAATCTTATTGGGTGTAGTAGGGTTAATTAATAAAAAATAAATAAATTAAGACTCAATAAAGATGGCAGGGCAGGTGATGTGTTGTGACTGCAGTATGTGGGAGCTCCTGGATGCCAGTGTGATCCAGGACAAACATGTCTGCGGTAAGTGTCTGCGGCTCGAGGAGCTTTCGGCTCAGAGTTGTTGCACTGGAGGCTGAGCTGTGGACACTGCGATGCATCAGGGAGGGGGAAAGTTACCTGGACCCTTTATCCCAGGAGGCAGTAACACCCCTTGGGATAGTGTCTTCTGATTTGGTCAGTGGTCAGGGACAGGAGGATGTGACTGTGAGTGAGGCCGGTATGGGGACCCAGGAGGTGGAGGAGACTCAGCCTTTGCAATTGTCCAACAGGTTTGAGGTTCTTGTGGCCTGTATGGATGAAAACGGTGGCTACAGGGTGGATGAGCAAACTGACCATCGCACCGAGGTGCAGGAAGCCATTCAAGCAGGGGGAGTTAATAGGAATGTAGTGGTAATAGGGGACAGCATAGTCAGGGGGATAGTAACAGTTCTCTGTGGCCAAGAGCGAGAGTCCAGATGGCTGTGTTGCCTGCCTGGTGCCAGGGTTCGGGACATCTGCTCTGGGCTGGAGAGGAACTTGCAGTGGGAGGGGGAGTAGCCAGTGGTCGTGGTCCATGTGGGTACAACGACATAAGTAGAACTAGGAAAGAGGTTCTGCTGAGAGCGTATGAGCAGCTAGGGGCTAAATTAAAAAGCAGAACCTCCAGGGTAATCATGTCTGCATTATTACCTGAGCCACGAGCGAATTGGCATAGGGTAAATAAAATTAGAGAGATTAATGCGTGGCTTAAAGAGTGGTATGGGAGAAATGGGTTTTGATTCCTGGGGCACTGGCACCAGTACTGGGGAAAGTGGGATCTGTATCATTGGGACGGTCTTCACCTGAACCGTGCTGGGACCAGTGTTCTGGTGAGTCGTATAACTAGGGTGGTAGAGAGTACTTTAAACTAAATAGTGGGGGCAAGGGATCAAATTTGGGAAGATGTGGTAAATCAAAGAGTAGAGACAAGGCAAGAGAGAGGTATTAATATGGAAAATGATAAACAGACTGTGACAGGAAGGGATAGAGAGTACAAATCTAAGAGCAAATCAACAGTTAAAGCTAGAGGTTACAAAAATAATAAGGGCAAAACTAAAGGCTCTGCATCTGAATGCACATAGCATTCGAAGCAAAACAGATGAAATAGAAATAAATAAGTACGATCTGATAGCCATTACAGAAACATGGCTGCAGAATGACATAGATTGGGACCTGAATATTGAAGGGTACATGACATTTAGGAAGGACAGGAAGCTAGTAACAAGTGGAGGGGTGGCTCTGTTAATTAATGATGGTATTAGCACAATAGTGAGGGATGACCTAAGTTCAAGAAACCAGGATGTAGAAGTGGTTTTGGAAGAGATGAGAAATGATAAAGGCAAGAAGTCACTTGTGGGAGTGGTGTACAGGCCCCCTAACAGTAATCACGTGGTAGGATGGAGTAGAAAGGAAGAAATAATGGGAGCTTGTCAGAAAGGTATGGCAATAATCATGGGGGATTTTAATCTACATATAGACTGGAAAAATCAGATGGGCAAAGGTAGCCTAGATGAGGAGCTCATAGAATATTTTCGGGATAGTTTCTTAGAACAGCACGTTCTGGAGCCAACCAGAGAGCAGGCTATACTAGACCTGGTATTGTGCAACGAGATAGGATTAATTAATGACCTCATAGTGAAGGTGCCCCTAGGTAGCAGTGATCATAATATGATTGAATGTTACATTCAGTTTGAGGGAGAGAACAGTGGGTCCAAGACTAGTATTTTAAACTTAAATAAGGGCAATTATGAGGGCATGAAAGCAGAGCTTTCTGGCAAATTAGGTTAAGGGATCGGTCAATAGAGTTGCAGTGGCAGACATTTAAGGGGCTATTTCAGAATACACAGAATATATACATTCCAACGAGAAAGAAAAATTGCAAGGGGAGGACCCACCATCTGTGGTTAACTAAAAAAATTAAAGATAGTATCAAACTTAAAGAAAAAGCATATAATTGCGCAAAGATGGGTGGCAGGTCAGAAGATTGGACAGAATATAAAAAACAGCAAAGAATGACTGAAAGATTAATAAGGAGAGAAACATTAGAGTATGAGAGAAAGCTAGCTAGAAATATAAAAATGGAGTGTAAGAGTTTCTATAGATATTTTAAAAAGAAAAGAGTTAACAAAGTGAGCGTTGGTCCTATAAAAAGTGAGTCTGGGAAATTAATAATGGAAAATAAGGAGATGGCAGTTGAATTGAACAGGTATTTTGCATTGGTCTTCACAATAGAGGATACAAGTAATATCCCAGGAATAGCTGTAAATCAGGAAATGGGAGGGAGGAACTCAAGAAAATTACAATCACCAGGGAAGTGGTTCTGAGCAAATTGTTGGAGCTGCAGGCTGACAAGTCCCTGGGTCCTGATTCACTTCATCCTAGGGTCTTGAAAGAAATGGCTAGTGAGATAGTTGATGCGTTGGTTTTAATTTTCCAAAATTGCCTAGATTCGGAGAAGGTTCCATTAGATTGGAAAATAGTGAATGTAACTCCTTTATTCAAAAAGGGAGGGAGACAGAAAGCAGGAAACTACAGGCCAGTTAGCTTAACATCTGCCATAGGGAAGATGTTAGAAGCTATTATTAAAGATGTTATAGCAGGGCACTTAGAAAAGTGCAAGGTAATCAGGCAGAGTCAACATGGTTTTGTGAAAGGGAAATCATGTTTAACAAATTTTTGGAGTTGTTTGAGGAAGTAACATGTGCTGTGGATAAAGGGGAACCGGTGGATGTACTGTACTTAGATTTCCAGAAGGCATTTGATAAGGTGCCACATCAAAGGTTATTGCAGAAAATAAAAGCTCATGGTGTAGGGGGTAACATATTGGCATGGATAGAAGATTGGCTAGCTAGCTAGCAGGAATCAGAGTAGGCATAAATGTGTCATTTTCTGGTTGGCAAGATGCAACAAGTGGTGTACCACAGGGATCAGTGCTGGGGCCTCAACTTTTTACAATTTATATAAATGACTTGGATGAAGGGACCAAAGGTATGGTTGCTAAATTTGCAGATGACACAAAGATAGGTAGGAAAGTAAATTGTGAAGAGGACATAAGAAGGCTACAAAGGGATATAGATAGGTTAAGTGAGTGGGCAAAGATCTGGCAAATGGAGTATAATGTGGGAAAATGTGAAATTGTCCATTTTGGCAGGAAGAATAAAAAATAAGCATATTATCTAAATGGTGAGAGATTGCAGAGCCCTGAGATGCAGAGGGATCTGGGTGTCCTAGTGCATGAATCGCAAAAGGTTACTATGCAGGTACTGCAAGTAATTAGGAAAGCTAATAGAATGTTATCGTTTATTGCGAGGGGAATTGAATACAAAAGTAGGAAGGTTATGCTTCAGTTATACAGGGCATTGGTGAGACCACATCTGGAGTACTGTGTACAGTATTGGTCTCCTTATTTAAGGAAGGATGTAAATGCGTTGGAAGCAGTTCAGAGACGGTTTACTAGACTAATACCTGGAATGGGCAGGTTGTCTTATGAGGAAAGGTTGGACAGGCTAGGCCTGTAACTGCTGGAGTTTAGAAGAGTAAGAGGTGACTTGATTGAAATATAAGATCCTGAGGGATCTTGACAGGGTGGATGTGGAGAGGATGTTTCCTCTTGTGGGAGAATCTAGAACTAGGGGTCACTGTTTAAAAATAAGGGGTCGCCCATTTAAGACAGATGAGAAATTTTTTCTCCCAGAGGGTCGTGAGTCTTTGGAACTCTCTTCCTCAGAGGGCGTTGGAAGCAGAGTCTTTGAATATTTTTAAGGCAGAGGTAGATAGATCCTTGATAAGCAAGGGGGTGAAAGGTTATCGGGGGTAGGCGGGAATGTGGAGTAATCAGATCAGGCTTGAGGGGCTGAGTGGCCTACTCCTGCTCCTAATTCGTATGCTCCTTCCCGTCCCACACACTCCACCCACCACTGCCACCTTAGTCCTCTCCAGCTTCCCTTTCCTCTCCAAATTTCTTGAACGTGTTGTCACCTCCCAAATCCATGCCCATCTTTTCTGCAGAATAATACATTATGCATTATATGATATTGTGGCAAAACCACTAAGTGACTTACATAATTATCTGTAACCAATGTTATTACCTCTAGCATTAATTGTCTGTAACCAATGTTATTACCTTTCAAGTTGGCTCTGGTTAAACAGAGCTAGATCGACAACATCGCGATCTGACGCGATGACATCATCACGTGGGTCACGTGACGTCCCCTTCGGCAGGAAACGTGATAACGTCAGAGGTAGAGGGCGGGACCAGCCAGTCCTCGTGTGGATTGAAAGAGAAAAGACCTGTTTTGAGCTTCTCCTGTAGTTTCTTGTTTTGTAAAGTTCTTAGACAATAAATTCAGTTTGTTAACTTCCAGTAAGTTATAGATTCTTTGTTAGGAGTGCAGAGACTCCTACATTTGCGGTTTCTGCTCGGGTGAGGGACGCCTGTACTTGCTCAGGAAGTTGAGTAAGGAACAGTTCGCGAAACAGAAAGCACTGGGGCTCGGACCCCAGGAGAGTCAGTGATGTGCCTCAATAATTCCGAGACTCGATGTTAGCGAAACAAAACAAGGCTTTTATTAACTTAGAAAGTAACACGTAAGAGAGAGAGGTATCTTCCTTCTGGAGACTGAGGCCAGACTGAGCTAGCTTACAAAAGGGGCCAGGTATGGGCGGAGCCCTACACACACAGCACATTCCAATAAACAATACAATGAGGACTGGGGGAAGGGAAATGACACTGAAACCGACCACAGTCACAGGCAGTGATGAATGGAATATTTCATCACAGTCAGCATATGACTCATCATTTCCGAGGGTTTAGAGTCTCCTAACCCTGGTAGAGCCAGTAAACAGCGAGCGTGCTCCGCTTTGGTGAGACCAAATACCTGCAGCAATCGTGTCTTGATGGCGACATACTTGTCAGCAGTCGGAGGACTCTCCAGCAGGCTGATGATTCTCGACGCCGTCGAGCTCTCGAGGGCGGAGACCACGTGGAGATATCTGGTCTGATCCTGAAAGATGTTGCGGAGCTCAAATTGCACCTCAGCTTGCACAAACCAAGAGGCTGCCTGTTGTTCCCAGAATTGGGGGAGCTTCAAGGCCACTGCGTTGGCCCCCATCACTGGCCTGTGTTCGGCATTCACCGCGAAAAACGATCGCGAGGAATCGGGGTCACCAATGTAGGAGTCTCTGCACTCCTAACAAAGAATCTATAACTTACTGGAAGTTAACAAACTGAATTTATTGTCTAAGAACTTTACAAAACAAGAAACTACAGGAGAAGCTCAAAACAGGTCTTTTCTCTTTCAATCCACACGAGGACTGGCTCGTCCCGCCCTCTATTTCTGATGTCATCACGTTTCCCGACGAAGGGGACGTCACGTGACCCACGTGATGATGTCATCGTGTCAGATCGCGATGTTGTCGATTTACCTCTGTTTAACCAGAGCCAACTTGAAAGGTAATGATGGGCCTTCAATAACCACAAAACTAGAAGTTATAGACTTAAACAAGTTGGCTTTTAATCACTAAGATCAGAGCTAACATCTCAACACGCCGACTGGTTCACAGGAATGAGTCATACAGATCCTGGGATCTTTATGTAAGAGAAGTCAGGGGCGGAGCCAAGAGCCAAGACCTGGAACCTTGCAGGTTAGTTGGGAAAGAGGAAGTGAAACTATACACCGTAGGGAGGGTAATATACATGAGTGCAAAACGAATACAGAATCAAGACAAACAGATTTCATTACATTCACCCCTTCTATAGATTTAGTCCATCGGGGTGATGTTTCTTAAAAGTTGGTATAAGTGAGTCTGTCAGGAGGTTTTGCAGTTCTCAGTGATCGGCGCAAAGCCGGTTGGGGTGCCTCTAGGGGAGTGGATTCTGGCTCCTCTGCTGTCCGGGCCTCCGCAGTGTCTTCCAGGTTATCTGCAGTGTCCTCCAGGTTAAAGTTGGGTATTGATACCTCTGGGCGTCCTGTCTCTTTGTAGTGTAGGTCTTCATCGGGTAGTCTCCCATCGTTCTCTCCGCTCCCCGAGGGAGCGAGGTCTTTTATGGAAACAGTGTCCTCTCGCCCATCAGAGTATTCGATATAGGCGTACTGAGGGTTTGCATGGAGGAGCTGTACCTTTTCCACAAGGGGGTCCGTTTTATGGCCTCTCACGTGCTTCCACAATAGTACTGTCCCCGGAGACGTCAGCCACGCGGGTAGAGATATGCCCGAGGTGGATTTCCGGGGGAAAATGAACATCTTTTCCTGAGGGGTAGCGTTAGTGGCAGTACATAACAGAGACCTTATGGAGTGGAGCACGTCTGGGAGGACTTCCTACCAGCGGGAGGTCGGAAGGCCTTTTGACTTTAAGGCTAACGTGACAGCCTTCCAAACAGTAGCATTCTCCCTTTCCACTTGCCCATTACCCCGGGGGTTGTAGCTAGTGGTTCTGCTAGTGGCTATCCCCTTCGACAGCAAGAACTGGCGCAGCTCGTCACTCATGAATGACGTCCCCCTATCGCTGTGTATGTAGTTCGGCATGCCAAACATGCAGAATAGATTACAGACACTTGATGACCGTGGCACTGGTCATGTCTGGGCAGGGAATGGCGAAGGGGAAGCGGGAATATTCATCAATGATATTGAGGAAGTATACGTTACGGTCGGCAGAGGGAAGGGGTCCCTTGAAGTCCAGACTTAGGCGCTCGAATGGCCGTGTGGCTTTGATAAGGTGTGCACGGTCAGGCCTGTAGAAACGAGGCTTGCATTCCGCACAGATGCGGCAGGCTCTGGTCATTGCCCTGACCTCCTCGATGGAGTGGGGCAGATTGCGGGACTTTATAAAATGGTATAGTCGGGTGACCCCTGGGTGACAGAGGTCGTTGTGGAGACCCTGTAATTTGTCTGTATGAATGCTGGCACACATTCCCCGCGATAGGGCGTCTGGGGGTTCATTAAGGGCTCCCGGCCTGTACATAATATCATAGTCGAACGTGGATAGTTCGATCCTCCACCTGAGTATTTTGTCATTCTTGATTTTCCCCCTTTGTTTGTTATTCAACATGAAAGCCACCGACCGCTGGTCGGTGAGCAGGGTGAAACGTTTGCCGGCTAGGTAGTGTCTCCAGTGCTGCACTGCCTCCACTATAGCCTGTGCCTCCTTCTCGACAGAAGAGTGCCTGATTTCAGGTCCTTGAAGGGTTCGGGAGAAGAAGGCCACAGGTCTCCCAGCCTGATTGAGGGTCGCAGCTAGGGCAAAGTCTGACGCATCGCTTTCGACTTGAAAGGGAATGCATTCGTCCACTGCAGCCCTTTCAATGTCCTGTTTAATACTGGTGAAAGCCTCCTGAGCTTCAGCTGATAGTGGGAAGGACGTTGATTTAATGAGGGGTCGGGCCTTATCAGAGTAATTGGGCACCCATTGGGCATAATACGAAAAAAATCCCAGGCACCTTTTTAAAGCTTTGGGATTGTGTGGCAGGGGCAGTTCCTTTAGGGGGCATAATCGGTCAGGGTCCGGTCCAATTACCCCATCTTCCACCACACAGCCGAGGATACAGAGACGGGTTGTGTTGAAGACACGTTTGTCTTCGTTGTAGGTTAGATTCAGCTTTAGGGCAGTTTTTTAAAATCTCGCAAGATTTAGATCGTGGTCTTGCTGGTTGTGCCCGCAGATAGTGACATTGTCCAGATAGGAGTAGGTAGCTTGTAGTTTATTCTCGTCAACCATGCGGTCCATCTCACGTTGGAAGACCGAGACCCCATTTGTTACCCCGAAGGGCACTCTGAGAAAATGGTAGAGGCGCCCGTTCGCCTCGAAGGCGGTGTATGGGCGGTCCTCCGTTCTAATGGGGAGCTGGTGATATGCGGATTTGAGGTCGATAGTCGAGAAGACTTGGTATTGCGCAATCTGGTTGACCATTTCTGATATGCGGGGTAAAGGGTAGGCGTCCAGCTGGGTATAAATATTAACAGTCTGGCTGGAGTCAATTACCATCCGTTTCTTTTCGCTATTTTTAACTATGACTACTTGGGCACGCCACGGGCTGGTACTGCATTCAATAATGCCTTCCCGCAGGAGTCTGTCCACTTCCGCCTTGATAGTGTCTGTCTTCCAGACTGTACCGTCTACTTTTGGTCGCTATGGGCCTAGAGTTCGGAGCGAGATTAGCGAATAAAGAGGGCGGGCTGATTTTCAAGGTTGATAGGCCACAGACTGTGAGTGGCGGCTGGGACCCGCCATATGCTAGCGTGACACTTTGTAACACAGAGTTCTGGCATCACGAGGAGTTTAAAATCCTTGTAGTCCATGCCTTTTACAGTCAGTGTTACCACACAGTAGCCCAAAATGTCCGAAGTGTGGGGCTTAGCAGCCATAGCAATTCTGCTCCGTGTAGGGGTTACCGTTAATGAGTGCCGCCGTACCATGCTAGGGTGGATAAAACTCTTGGTACTCCCACAGTCAATTAAACATTTCGTTAAATTCCTGTTTACTTGTATGTCCATCATGGATTTTGTCAACCCGTGTGGCCTGGATTGATCCACCGTGATCGAAGCCACTGTTGGGCCCTGGGCGGCCATTGAGTCGGGAAAAGATGGCGGATCCCAAGATGGCGGCACGCACGAGGCGGTGACGGAGTTGGCAATCGGATTCCCCCTGCAGACTTTGCTAAAATGCCCCTTTTTCTTACATTTGAAGCATGTAGCGTCCTTCGCTGGGCATCGTTGTCTGGGGTGCTTGGCCTGGCCGCAGAAGTAGCATTTTGGGCCTCGAGACATTGCCGCTGTAGTAGGACTCCTGGGTGAACTTCTGTGTGGGGACTCCGACGGCGTAGAGCTGGTCTGAGACCTGGATGGGGAAGATGGCTGATTCCAAGATGGCGGCCCCCTTGGCGCGCACGAGGCGGTGAGGGCCGGAAGAATAAGAGTCAGTTTTTCTGGGCCACGTCCAGCGATCGCGCAGTGGCCACTGCCTTTTTTAAGTCCAGGACCTCCTTCTCCAGCAGTCTCTGCCGGATATAATTCGATATGAAGGAATCGCGGACCAATTCGTCAGAGTACGCGTTGGCCGTTACAGTCCCGGACCAGGTCCTTTAGGCCCTGTAAGAAATCGTCCATTGATTCCTCTGGTCGCTGCCTGCGTGTAGCCAGCAGATGTCTGGCGTACACTTCGTTTACCGGCCTCTGGTATTGGGCCTTCAGGATAGTGATGGCCTCCGTGTAAGAGGTGGCGTCCCGGATGAACGAATAAATCCAATGACTTACGCGAGTAGCCAGTAGACTCAGTTTATCTACCTTGCTAGCAGATGAGGCCTCCGCGAAGAGTTCGAAGCATTTGAGCCAGTGTCCAAATTGATTTGATGTTTCAGCAGAATGTGGATCCAAGTCCAGATGCTCTGGTTTTAGGAGTCGATCCATCCTAGTATTCTTTAGTGATTAAAATTGATGGGCCTTCAATAACCACAAAACTAGAAGTTATAGACTTAAACAAGTTGGCTTTTAATCACTAAGATCAGAGCTAACATCTCAACACGCCGACTGGTTCACAGGAATGAGTCATACAGATCCTGGGATCTTTATGTAAGAGAAGTCAGGGGCGGAGCCAAGAGCCAAGACCTGGAACCTCCCAGGTTAGTCGGGAAAGAGGAAGTGAAACTATACACAGTGGGGGAGGGTAATACACATGAGTGCAAAACGAATACAGGATCAAGACAAACAGATTTCATTACAGGTAATAACATTGGTTACAGACAATTATGTAAGTCACTTAGTGGTTTTGCCACAATATAACTCTTCTTTACAACAATCCGCTATTACTTAATAATGATCTTGATGCAGGTATTAAAGATTAGAATATCTAAGTCTGCAAATAATACCAAGTAGTGTGCGTAACTGGGTGTTTGAAGGAAATTCAAGGAAATTTATTATAGCGGCTCAGCAAATAAGCAGCTGCATCGGAAATAGCTTTTAATATTGAGAAAGGTAAGGCAGCAGAGGTTAGATTTTCCAAGAACTCACATGAGACGAGGTACCTGATCCACTTGTGAATATTAATCGGAAATCAAAGAAGGAAAGTTGCAGGCACTAAATAGGAACAGGAGTAGGCCATACAGCTCCTTAAACCTGTTCCGTTATTCTATTAGATCATGGCTGGTCAACTCCATTTACCCTCCTTTGCTCCACATCCCTTGATACCCGTACCTAATAAAAATCTGTCAATCTCAGCCTTGAAAGCTTCACTTGACCCAGCACTCACAGCCTTTTGGGGGCGAGAGTTCGAGATTTCTACTACCCGTTGCATGAAAAACTGCTTCTCGATTTCACTCCTGAATAGCTTGGCTCTGTTGGGGTCGATAGAAATCAACAGGCTGAGACTTTTCTTTAAGCAAAGGCAAAACGTGTCTTAGTTTAATCACTCTCCACGAGGTCTGAAAGGCTCAACCCCGTGCAGGGGCTATGATGTCATCACGCAACCGACGTTGTTACGTCATCACGCTACCGACGCTCTTAAAGGGACCCTGCACCGATAACCCAACCCGGAACGTACATATCACAACATTGCTATACATGGTGAATTGTGTTCAGGTACATATAACGGCATTGGCTATACATTGTGTTATTGTCCCTATGTGGTCTCCGCCACATACGTCCCCCCAGAATTCACTACCACTGGCAATGTCAGTCGTTGGGGGGGCCGGATCACACGGCCGGAACGGCTCCTCAATTCCGGGGCGGGGACCGGGGGGTTCGTCGGAGGGACCTCGGGCGCTCGGTGGTAGACTGAGGGTGTGGAAACCGGAGGTCGGCCCCGCCTCGGGGGCTGTGCCAACTCAACGGGTCGGTCCAGATCCAGGTGGGCCGGCTTAAGACGGTCCACGGAAATGCAGTCCGGCTTACCGCCGACATCCACTATGAAGGTCTTGTCCCCGGTTTCCAGGATGCGGAATGGTCCATCGTAGGGTGGCTGAAGAGGTCCCCAGTGGGCATCGTGGCGGAGAAAAACGTACTCCGCCTTACGAAGGTCGAGTGGAACGTGGGACTGCGGGAGGCCGTGCTGCGACGTGGGCACCGGTGCGAAAACCTTGGCGTTGTCCAGAAGGTCGGACCGCTGCCGGGCTGCGGACCAAGGTTCCGTTGCGTTGGGGACGAAATCCCCGGGAACCAGCAGCGGCTGTCCGTAGATGAGCTCGGCGGACGAGGACTGGAGGTCCTCCTTGGGAGCAGTCCTGAGTCCCAGCATGACCCACGGGAGTCTGTCGATCCAGCTGTCGTCCCGGAGGCTGGCCCGGAGCGCGGCCTTCATGGAGCGATGAAACCGTTCGCACAGCCCGTTAGCCTGAGGGTGGTATGCTGTGGTGCAGTGGAGTCTCAACCCGAGGCCTCGGGCAACAACATTCCAGAGCTCTGACGTGAACTGGGGCCCCCGGTCGGAGGAAATGTCAGATGGGGCACCGAACCGGGCAACCCAAGTGCTGATGAATGCCCGAGCCACATCGGCGGCCGTCGTTGAAGACAGCGGGACGGCTTCCGGCCATCGGGTGGTTCTATCGACCATTGTGAGGAGGTGGGTGAACCCGCGGGAGGGCGGCAGGGGCCCACCAGGTCCACGTTAACGTGGTCGAACCGCCCCTCGGGCACCGCGAAAGGCGCCAACAGGGCCATAGTATGGCAATGTACTTTCGAGCGTTGGCATACCACGCAGGTGCTGGCCCAGTCGCGAACGTCTTTCCTGAGCCCGTGTCAGACGAACTTAGCCGCCACCAGCTTCTGTGACGGCTTCCTGCCCGGGTGGGAAAGATTATGGACGGCGTCGAAAACTTGCCGTCTCCACCCTTCGGGCACGACGGGACGTGGCTGCCCAACGGAGACGCCGCACAGGAGTGTGGTGCCGGCAGCGTCGAACGCGACGTCCGCTAGTTGAGGGTCGTGACTGCCGTCCTGTAGGCCTGGACGTCCGGGTCGGAGGCCTGGTCGGTCGCCATGCGGGTGTAGTCGATGCCGAGGTGTATGGCACTGGCGACGGCTTGGGAGAGACAGTCGGCGACGGGGTTGCCTTTCCCAGCCACATGCTGGATGTCCGTTGTAAACTCCGAGATGAAGGCCAACTGGCGTTGCTGACGGGCCGACCACGGCTCGGAGACTTTGGCCATGGCGAAGGTCAATGGCTTGTGGTCCACGAACGCCGTGAATGGGCGGACCTCCAGCAGGAAACGGAAGTGTTGGACGGCGAGGTAGAGGCCGAGAAGCTCGCGATCAAAGGTGCTGTACTTCCGCTCGTTGGGGCGGAGCTGTCGGCTGAAGAAGGCGAGCGGCTGCCAGGCGCCGTTGACCCACTGTTCGTGGACGGCGCCGACGCATAGACCGAGGCGTCGGTGGTGAGAGCGATCAGCGCATCAGGTAACGGATGCGCCAGCATGGTCGCGTTAGCCAGGGCCCTTTTCGTGTCCACGAAAGAATTGGCCATCTCATTGGACCAGTTGATGGCGAGTTTGTCGGGCTCGCCTTTGAGGGCCTCGTAAAGGGGCTGCATAAGCTGGGCTGCTCGGGGGACGAAACGATGGTAAAAGTTCACCATGCCCAAAAACTCCTGCAGGGCCTTCATGGTGAGGGGTCGCGGGAAATCCATTACGGCCTCCACTTTCGATGGCAGTGGCACCGCCCCATCCTTCGTGATGCGGTGCCCGAGAAAGTCGATTTGAGGACAGCCCGAACTGGCACTTGGCCGGGTTGACGATTAGGCCGTGTTGGCTGAGTCGTTCGAAGAGAGTCCGGAGGTGGGACATATGCTCCGCCCTGGAGGCGCTGGCGACGAGAATGTCATCCAGGTATACGAACAGGAATGGGAGGTCCCGTAACATGGTGTCCATTAGGCGTTAAAAAGCCTGTGTGGCGTTTTTGAGGCCGAATGGCGTGCGGCGGAGAAATTCGAATAGCCCGAACGGGGTGATCACCGCGGTTTTCGGGACATCCTGCGGCCGGACAGGGACCTGGTGGTAACCCCGGACGAGGTCCACTTTCAAGAATACCACTTTCCCAGCCAGGCAGGCAGAAAAGTCCTGGATGTGTGGAATCGGATAGTGGTCGGGGGTCGTCGCGTCATTGAGGCACCGGTAGTCTCCGCACGGGCGCCACCCGCTGCCTGGTTTCGGGGCGATGTGGAGGGGCGAAGCCCACGGACTGTTCGACCGGCGGATGATGCCGAGGCGCTCCATGGTGTCTAACTCGGCTTTGGCGATGGCGAGTTTCCCCGGGTCGAGGCGCCGAGCGCGGGCGTAGACGGGCGGACCGGTGGTCGAGATGTGGTGCTCTACCCTGTGTTTGGTGGCGGCAGATGAGAACGTGGGCTTCATGAGGTCCGGGAACTGGGCGAGGAGGCAGGAAAACTCGTCGGAGGCCGAGAGTGCGCTGGACAGCTGCGTTGTGCTGGATCCGCTGAGGGAACATGGGAGCGAGCTGAAGGTTTCAGCATTGATGAGATGTCGGTTCTTGACGTCCACCAAAAGGCCATTGGCGCAGAGGAAGTCAGCGCCGAGAAGGGGGGTGGACACTTTTGCTGTGACAAAGTCCCAGGTGAACCGCTGCCCGCCAAAACAAAGCGCCACGTTCCGTTTCCCAAAGGTGCAGATGGAACTGCCGTTGGGGGCTTCGAGGATGGGGCCGTGGTTCCCCCCTTGAATGTCTATGGTTGACGCGGGCAGGACGCTCACCTGGGCGCCCGTGTCGCAAAGGAAACGACGTCCGGAGTCGGTGTCTGTAATAAACAACAAACTGCCCGAACAGCCGCCAGCCATAGCAGCCGACGAATGGTCTTTAGTTTGTTTCGACGTGGGAAAACTGCACGGGGGCCGGCACTTCCTGGCTTTGGGGCCGAACTGCGCATGGTAGAAGCATGGTTGAGGGTTGCTGCCGTTGGGCTGTATCAGTGGGGGCAGGGCTCCGCGTGGCCGCACAGTACTGTTGCCCGGTGGAGAAAAATTTGTCGGCCTCCTTGGCCAGGTCGCGGAAATCGGTAGTGGAAGAGTTGGCTAAATCCGACCGTACATGACCTGGCAACTATTGAAGGAACAGTTCCTTGAAGAGCAAGCACAGCGTGTGTGTGCCCAGGAGGGCCAGCATGTGGTCCATCAGCCAAGCCCGGGTAGAGAGAGAAGCCGGCGTGCGCGTTCGGCTTCGGTGAGTCCGAAAGTTTGTAAGAGGTGCACTTTTAGCGTTTTGTATTTGTTGAACTCCGGGGGGTTTTCGAGCAGGTTCACGACTCTGGCCGCGGTGGAGCTGCCGAGAGCAGAGACAATGTAGTAGTACCTTGTGTCGTCCGCAGTGATGTCCCGGATTGCAAATTGAGCCTCGGCCTGGGTGAACCAAGCGGCAGCCTGTTGTTCCCAAAACTTGGGTAATTTGATGGAAACGGTGTTCGTCGCCATTTCAGATGAGGTCTTTGGAATCGTCCAAAAGAGCAGCGGGGTCACCAATGTTGGGGTCGATAGAAATCAACAGGCTGAGACTTTTCTTTAAGCAAAGGCAAAACGTGTCTTACTTTAATCACTCTCCACGAGGTCTGAAAGGCTCAGCCCCGTGCAGGGGCTATGATGTCATCACGCAACCGACGTCGTGACGTCATCACGCTACCGACGCTCTTAAAGGGACCCTGCACCGATAACCCAACCCAGAACGTACATATCACAACATTGCTATACATGGTGAATTGTGTTCAGGTACATATAACAGCATTGGCTATACATTGTGTTATTGTCCCGATGTGGTCTCCGCCACAGCTCTAACTTTAAGAAATTCCCCCTTTTCTGGATTGCCCCACCAGAGGAAATAATTTCTCTTTATCTACCCTATCGAATCCTTTTATTATTTTAAACACCTTGATTAGATCACCCTTCAACCTTCTATACTCAAGGGAATATACATCTGTTGAGATACCGCGGCAAACGTGGGAGTCGAGACCAGAGCTAGTAAAACAGAACAGCTTTTTATTTCAGCCTCATGGCAAAACAGGAACTGGAAGAGCCCGCGCCGGACTTAAATACTCCCCAGACAGGAAGTGCTCCCGGCAGCCTGTCCCTGTGGGAAACAAGTTGCTGGAGGAAAGGGCCCCCGGTTGGGGACGTCTGCTTAAACTGTCCGTACCGCCGTGAGCGGATTGTGTCCAGTGGTGGCGTGTCGCCACAGAGCTCCCCCCAGAATCCGCTTAGGAGGAGTGGACGAGTCGTGACGGTGGTCTGATGGTTCTGCCGCAGCGGCTCTGCATGATCGCCAGTCTAGTTGGCGGGGCCTGGTGGTTCGCCGCCGGCTGTGCTGGCTTGCTGGTGGGACGGCCTCTAGTTGGAGGCCGGGCCACGGGGACCTGTTCCCCTGGTTCTGTGTGTGCTGGTTTGAGCCGGTCGATGGAGACTGTCTCGACCCTGTCGCCGAGTCGCAGCTTGAAGACCTTGTCCCCGGTTTGTAGTACTTCGTACGGGGGTCGCAGGGGTCCGCAGTGCGCGTCGTGTCGCACGAAGACGAAGCGCGCCTGCTGTAAATTTGGCGGAACGTGAGGTGCGAGTTCGCCGTGTCGGTTGACCGGAAGTGGGGCGAGCTGCTGAGCGGAAGAGAAAAAGTTGAGCCGCTGCTGGTCGGCCAACCAAGGCGTGGTAGCCTCCGGAAGGAATTTGCCTGGGACGCGCAGCGGTTGTCCGTAGACTAACTCCGCTGCCGAGGACTGGAGGTCTTCTTTGACCGCGGTGCGTAGGCCTAGTAGTACCCATGGTAGGCGGTCAGTCCAGGTACTGTCCTGCAGGCCGGCGCGGAGAGAGGCCTTGAGTGACCGGTGGAAGCGTTCACAAAGCCCGTTGGCCTGCGGGTGGTACGCCATGGTTCGGTGGAGCGTCACACCGAGGTTGCGTGCTGTGGCCGTCCAGAGTTCGGAGGTGAACTGGGCGCCTCTGTCGGAGGTTATGTCGACCGGTACGCCGAACCTCGCTACCCAGGTGTTAACGAACGCCCTGGCGATGTCGGCTGTGGTGGTGGAGGTCAGCAGCACTGCCTCAGGCCAGCGTGTGTAGCGGTCGACCATCGTGAGGAGATAAGTCTGGCCTTGCGATGGCGGCAGGGGCCCGACGATGTCGACGTGTATGTGGTCGAAGCGGTGGCTGGGTACCTCGAAGTCTCCTAGGGGTGCTTTTGTATGCCGTTGTACCTTAGCCCGTTGGCAGGCGAGGCAGGAGGTGGCCCAAGTCCGAACATCTCTGCTGAGGCCGCGCCAGACAAAACGCTGGGAGAGGAGTTTGACGGACGCGCGGGAACCCGGGTGGGAGAGCCCGTGGAGTGCGTCGAAGACGCGGCGGCGCCAGGTTTCAGGGACGACCGGCCTGGGTTGGCTGAGTGTGATGTCGCAAGTAACTGCCGTGGCTTTGGGCCCGTGCGCGACCTTGGCTAGGCGTAGCCCTGGCAGGCTGGTAGCCACTGAGAGGAGGTCTGGGTCCGTGAGCTGGGCCGCTGCTAGTTGCGCGTAGTCGACCGTGAGGTGATTCGCGCAGATGGCGGGACGGGAAAGGCAGTCGGCGACAACGTTGTCTCTACCGGAGACGTGCTGGATGTCCATGGTAAACTTGGACACGGCCGCGAGCTGGCGTTGCTGCCGAGCGGACCAGGGTTCGGTGTGCTTGGCCATCGCGTATGTGAGTGGCTTGTGGTCCACGTACGCGGTGAAGGGGCGGCCTTCCAGGAGGAACCTGAAATGGCGGAGCGCGAGAAGCTCGCGGTCGAAAGTGGAGTATTTGACCTCCAGGGGGCGCAGTTGGTGGCTGTAGAAGGCAAGTGGCTGCCACGTGCCATTAACCCACTGCTCGAACATGGCTCCGACCGCGTGGTCGGAGGCGTCGGTGGTGAGCGCGACCCAGGCGTCGGCCCTCGGGTGCGCGAGCAGAGTGGCGTCGGCGAGCGCATTTTTGGTGGCATCGAAGGCGGCTGACGTGTCAGTGGTCCAGGCTACGGCCATCTTGCCGGATTTACCTCGGAGGGAGTCGTATAGGGGCTTCATGAGGGCTGCAGCTCTGGGGATGAACCTGTTGTAGAAGTTCACCATCCCGAGGAACTCCTGGAGGCCCTTGATGGTTGTGGGGTGGGGGAACTGCTGGACGGCCTGCACCTTGTTGGGCAGGGGGACGGCCCCAACAGGGGTGATGTGGTGACCGAGAAAATCGATCTCGGTTAGGCCGAATTGGCACTTCGCCGGGCTGAGGATGAGCCCGTGTTGGGCTAGGCGCCCGAACAGGACGCGAAGGTGTTCAAGGTGTTCCTGTTTGGAGGAGCTGGCCACGAGAATGTCGTCTAGATAGACGAATAGGAAGCTCAGGTCCCGCAGGACCGAGTCCATAAGGTGCTGGAAAGCCTGGGCTGCATTCTTGAGGCCGAAGGGCATCCTCAGGAACTCGAACAGGCCGAATGGGGTGATGACGGCCGTTTTGGGGATGTCCGCGGGGTGTACGGGGACCTGGTGGTAACCGCGCACCAGGTCGACTTTGGAAAAGACGGTTCGTCCAGCCAGTCGGGCCGAGAAGTCCTGGATGTGAGGCACCGGGTATCGGTCGGAGGTGGTGGCGTCGTTAAGGCGGCGGTAGTCCCCACAAGGGCGCCAGCCTCCGCCGGGCTTAGGGGCGATGTGGAGAGGTGAGGCCCAAGGGCTGCTGGAGCGGCGGATGATGCCGAGTTGTTCCATGGTGGTGAACTCGGCCCGCGCGATTTCCAGCTTGGCCGGGTTGAGCCTGCGGGCGTGGGCAGAAACTGGAGGGCCGGTGGTGGGGATATAGTGCTCCGCCCCGAGTTTGGCGGCTTTGGCCGAAAAGGTCGGGTTGGTGAGGGCGGGAAACTCGGCTAGGAGTGCCGAGTAGTCGTCCACGGCCCTGGCGAGGCAGTAGGTCGTCAGGCCGGCCGAACGGTCCGGGGTAAAGGCGCCGGGGATGGTGGCCATGGTGTTGGCGTCGACGAGGCGGTGCCTCGGAATGTCGACAAGGAGGCCGTGGGCGCGTAGGAAGTCGGCGCCGATGAGTGGGCAGAGGACCTCGGCGGTGAGGAACTCCCAGCGGTAGCGGCGGCCCGCGAGGTCGAGCGTGACCATGCGGGTGCCATATGTGCGGATGTCCGAGCCATTGGCAGCGGCCAGCGTGATACCTCGTGTGCCGCGTTGGATTTCGAGGGCGGAGGCGGGGGTGATGCTGTGCTGGGCCCCTGTGTCGCACAGAAATCGGCGGTTGGTTCTGTCGTCAGTGACGTACAGTAGAGGCCCCTTTTGCCCCACGGCCATCGCGGGGGCCGGTGCGGGGGGGGAATTGAAGGTACACGGTGGCGTGCAGCATTGGGCCCTAGTGCCAAAACGGGTGTGGTAGTAACAGTGGCCCGGAGTGATAGGGCGGGCGGGCCTGGTGGGCCGGGGAGACCGCGTGGTCGGGCGTGACGTCGCGTGCGGACTGTGCAGAGAGCAGCCAGTCGGCCTTTTCTGCTATGTCATTCAGGTTCGTGGAGCCAGACTCCACAATGAGCGGGCGGATGCTGGCGGGAAGCTGCCGAATGAAAAGCGTGCGAAAGAGGGCGCCGGGGGGCTTGTCGTCCGCGAGGGACAGCATGTGGGAAAGCAGGTCTGATGGTGAAGCGTCACCGAGACCGGGGAGGTCAAGGAGTTGGCAGTGGCGCTGGTAAGAGGACGTTTGAAATTTTTTAAGGAGCGCAGCCTTCAGATGTTCGTACTTGCCAGTCTGTGGTGGGTCCTGCAGCGCTGCCCAAACTTTGGGGACGGTAGCGTACGTGAGCGAGGAGACGAGGTAGTCGTACTTCGTGGTGTCGCCTGTGATGCCTTTCAGCCGGAATCTGGACTCGGCTTGAACGAACCAGGCTTCGGCCAAGTTTTCCCAAAAGTCTGGTAATTTAACCGTGACTGCGTTTGTATCCGCCATGCTAGCTTAGGATTCGTCCTGAGCATCGGGGTCACCAGTGTTGAGATACCGCGGCAAACGTGGGAGTCGAGACCAGAGCTAGTAAAACAGAACAGCTTTTTATTTCAGCCTCATGGCAAAACAGGAACTGGAAGAGCCCGCGCCTGACTTAAATACTCCCCAGACAGGAAGTGCTCCCGGCAGCCTGTCCCTGTGGGAAACAAGTTGCTGGAGGAAAGGGCCCCCGGTTAGGGGCGTCTGCTTAAACTGTCCGTACCGCCGTGAGCGGATTGTGTCCAGTGGTGGCGTGTCGCCATACATCCGTGATTTTCAGCACTGAATTCTCAGTGGCCAGGTGTCATAGCATCCGACGGTAAGCCACGGGGTGCTACCGAAGATCGCGGCCGGAGTGGGGTGATGCGCACGGCGATGATGTCATTGACGGCGCTGCCACGCGGGGCGCAAACGGTTACCACCGCCGCTAACCTCCTGCTGAATTTTGCGGAAGGCGTTGGCGGTGCCGCGCCCAGGTGCTAGTTGCTTTGCACCCTGTTAGCGCTCTCTATGTCCAACAGGGTTGGGGGGGCCTACCTGCAGCCAGGGCGGAGCAAAATAAAGTGCCGGGCGGCCATTTTTGTTGCTGGCCGCCTGCCAGCACCTGCCCCCGTTGCTGACCCCGGCCTTCTGTGCAGCTCCCCCGCGGGCAGCCGGCTGCGCTCTGTGAGCCCGGCACTTCTCTTGGGGCGCTAACGGGAGGCGCAAATCAACCGAATTTTTCCCCCTCATAATTTTAAAGATCTCTATTAGGTCATCTTCAAGAGCAAAGGAACCCAGTCTGTTCATCCGTTCCTGATGGGTATAACTTTAGTTCTGGTATCATCCTTGTAAATCTTTTTTGCACCCTCTCCAGTGTCTCTAAATCTTATTTATAATATGGCGACCAGAACTGCACGCAGTACTCCAAATGTGGTCGAACAAAGGTCGATACAAGTTTAGCATAACTTCACTACTTTTCAATTTTATCCCTCTAGAAAGAAAGCCTAGTGCTTGGTTTGCTTTTTTATGGCTTTGTTAACCTGCTACTTTTAGTGATTTGTGTATTTGTACTCTCAGATCCAGTTGCTCCTCTGCTCCCCATTTAGATTCTTTTTTTCCATGTAATATATGACCTCCTTGTTTTTCTTACCAAAATGTAATACCTCACACTTACCTATATGAAATTAATTTGCCAATTATATGCCTATTCTATAAGTTTATAAATGTAGTCTTGTAATTTGTTGCAGTGTTGACTATCCTCCCAAATTCTAAACGGTTAAAATAAATTGTGAACAACAGTGGTCCCAGCACTGATCCTTGTGAGACAACACTACCCACCTTCTGCCACTCTGAATAGCTACCCCTCACTCCTATTAGTGTGATTGATCCTTTATTATCTCTTCTCTCTATCCACATAGATTCTATTTCTGTCTAACTGATGGCTGCATCACTTTTTTCTACTGCCATTATGTATACTGGGAGGTGGGGGCGTGTGTACTGGGAGGTGGGGGAGTGTGTACTGGGAGGGAGGGGAGTGTGTACTGGGAGGGAGGGGAGTGTGTACTGGGAGGTGGGGGAGTGTGTACTGGGAGGGAGGGGAGTGTATACTGGGAGGTGGGGGAGTGTGTACTGGGAGGTGGGGGAGTGTGTACTGGGAGGGAGGGGAGTGTATACTGGGAGGTGGGGGAGTGTGTACTGGGAGGTGGGGGAGTGTGTACTGGGAGGGAGGGGAGTGTGTACTGGGAGGTGGGGGAGTGTGTACTGGGAGGGAGGGGGAGTGTGTACTGGGAGGGAGGGGAGTGTGTACTGGGAGGGAGGGGAGTGTGTACTGGGAGGGAGGGGAGTGTGTACTGGGAGGTGGGGGAGTGTGTACTGGGAGGGAGGGGAGTGTGTACTGGGAGGGAGGGGAGTGTGTACTGGGAGGGAGGGGAGTGTGTACTGGGAGGGAGGGGAGTGTGTACTGGGAGGGAGGGGAGTGTGTACTGGGAGGTGGGGGAGTGTGTACTGGGAGGTGGGGGAGTGTGTACTGGGAGGTGGGGGAGTGTGTACTGGGAGGTGGGGGAGTGTGTACTGGGAGGTGGGGGAGTGTGTACTGGGAGGTGGGGGAGTGTGTACTGGGAGGTGGGGGAGTGTGTACTGGGAGGGAGGGGAGTGTGTACTGGGAGGGAGGGGAGTGTGTACTGGGATGGAGGGGAGTGTGTACTGGGAGGGAGGGGAGTGTGTACTGGGAGGGAGGGGGAGTGTGTACTGCGAGGGAGGGGAGTGTGTCCTGAGAGGGAGGGGAATGTATGCTGGGAGGGAGGGGAGTGTGTACTGGGAGGGAGGGGAGTGTGTACTGGGAGGGAGGGGAGTGTGTACTGGGAGGTGGGGGAGTGTGTACTGGGAGGTGGGGGGAGTGTATACTGGGAGGGAGGGGAGTATCTGTGGGGAGGTGGGGGAGTGTGTACTGGGAGGGAGGGGAGTGTGCACTGGGAGGGAGGGGAGTGTGTGCTGGGAGGGAGGGGAGTGTATACTGGGAGGGAGGGAAGTGTGTACTGGGAGGGGGGCGGAGTGTGTACTGGGAGGTGGGGGATTGTATACTGGGAGGGAGCGGAGTGTGTACCGGGAGGGAGGGGAGTGTGTACTGGGAGGTGGGGGAGTGTATACTGGGAGGGAGCGGAGTGTGTACCGGGAGGGAGGGGAGTGTGTACTGGGAGGTGGGGGAGTGTATACTGGGAGGGAGCGGAGTGTGTACCGGGAGGGAGGGGAGTGTGTACCGGGAGGTGGGGGAGTGTGTACTGGGAGGGAGGGGAGTGTGTACTGGGAGGGAGGGGTGTGTATACTGGGAGGGAGGGGGGGGGTGTACTGGGAGGGAGGGGAGTGTGTACTGGGAGGTGGGGGAGTGTGTACTGGGAGGGAGGGGAGTGTGTACTGGGAGGAGGGGGGAGTGTGTACTGGGAGGGAGGGGAGTGTGTACTGGGAGGGAGGGGAGTGTGTACTGGGAGGGAGGGGAGTGTGTACTGGGAGGGAGGGGAATGTTTGCTGGGAGGGAGGGGAGTATGTACTGGGAGGTGGGGGAGTGTGTACGGGGAGGGAGGGGAGTGTGTACTGGGAGGGAGGGGAGTGTGTATTTGGAGGGAGGGGAGTGTGTACTGGGAGGGAGGGGAGTGTGTACTGGGAGGTGGGGGAGTGTGTACTGGGAGGTGGGGGAGTGTATACTGGGAGGTGGGGGAGTGTATACTGGGAGGGAGGAGAGTGTGCACTGGGAGGGAGGGGAGTGTATACTGGGAGGTGGGGGAGTGTATACTGGGAGGGAGGGGGGTGTGTACTGGGAGGGAGGGGAGTGTATACTGGGAGGGAGCGAAGTGTGTACTGGGAGGGGGGGAGTGTGTACTGGGAGGGAGGGGAGTGTATACTGGGAGGAGGGGGGAGTGTGTACTGGGAGGGAGGGGAGTGTGTACTGGAAGGGAGGGGAGTCTGTACTGGGAGGTGGGGGAGTCTGTACTGGGAGGGAGGGGAGTGTGTACTGGGAGGGAGGGGAGTGTGTACTGGGAGGGAGGGGAGTGTGTACTGGGAGGGAGGGGAGTGTGTACTGGGAGAGAGGGAGGGGGAGTGTGTACTGGGAGGGAGGGGAGTGTGTACTGGGAGGGAGGGGAGTGTGTACTGGGAGGGAGGGGAGTGTGTACTGGGAGGGAGGGGAGTGTGTACTGCGAGGGAGGGGAGTGTGTACTGCGAGGGAGGGGAGTGTATACTGCGAGGGAGTGGAGTATATACTGGGAGGGAGGAGAGTGTATACTGGGACATGGGGGAGTGTATACTGGGAGGTGGGGGAGTGTGTACTGGGAGGGGGAGTGTATACTGGGAGGGAGGGGAGTGTATACTGGGAGGGAGGGGAGTGTGTACTGGGAGGTGGGGGAGTGTGTACTGGGAGGTGGGGGAGTGTATACTGGGAGGGAGGGGAGTGTGTACTGGGAGGGAGGGTGTGTATCCTGGGAAGGAGGGCAGTGTATACTGGGAGGGAGGGGAGTGTATACTGGGAGGGAGGGGAGTGTATACTGGGAGGGAGGGTGTGTATCCTGGGAGGGAGACGTATTCTGTCACATTGGGAAAGATAAAAGGGGGTATTTCATCGTTTGGGCAGATGGCTGAGGGGAGTCATGGGCTGCTGCCCAGGATGTGCAGTGGGAGGCTGGAAATACTCTGAGGGCTGGGCCTTCATTTAAGTAGAACCGGTGAGCTGCCACCCCTAATAAGTGTCCCAATACAACTCGCCAGATTGGACCTGGCGCAATTTTGGGCACAGTAAATTCTTGGGGGGTACACGATCGCGAAGAATGAGGTACCTCGAGCGGCAGCAGCTCAGATTATTTCTGAGGAGGCCTGGAGGAGAACTCCTGCTCCCCTGGGTCCCATGAACCTACCTTTGAGGGCCTCTGCTTCTTGGCTATAAAAATGGCTTCAGGGTCCTATCTACATAATCCGTCCCCAATTTAATTGTATTCATGGAGCTCCCGCCTGAGTCAGGCGAGCACCTCAGCCGCCTATTAAACCAACGGTGGGAAGATGGTGGCAGGGGCAGCAAACCAGCGGTAAGTCGATTGTTTTGATTTTAACCCCATCCACTCAGTGGAAACCGCTCAAGATACAACTAGGTTGGCATGTATGGATAGATAAGGTATGGTAGCTAAGTGTTTATGGTACCAGGCAAGCAGCCCAGTAGGTCATGAGTTCAAAAATTATGAAAATGAATTCAATAAATCTGGTAGGTTAGCACCAGGAAAGTTGCTGGATCGTTGTAAAAATCCAACTGGTTTATTAATATCCTTCAAGGAAGGAAACCTCCACCCATATCCAGTCTGGACCACACATGCTTCCAGTCTCTCACCATGTGGTTGATACCCTCAGGGGAACTGGGGATGGGCAATAAATACACCCACATCCCAAGAACAAACATGATGTACACTCAGAGAAGTCATACTGATGTGGACCGTTGGGGGTGATCTTCTTTGATTAGCACCATGGGATCTTTTGCATACACATGTGGGGGTTGACAGGTTTAAGTTTAGCGCTCCCTCAGTATTGCACCGAAATGTCGGCCTAGATTATGTGCTCTAGTCTCTGGAGTGGAGCTTGAACCCACGACCTTCTCACTTAGAGGTGAGAGTGCTACCACTGAACCAAAGCCTGTACTGTTTGTAAGCTAACAAAAGGATATTGAGGCAATGGAAAGGTCATTGAATATATTTAAGGTGGAGATAGACAGATTTTTGAATGATAAGGGAGTCAAGGGTTATGGGGAGCGGGCAGGAAAGTGGAGTGAGGCCAAGATCAGATTAGCTTTGATCTTATTGAATGGCGGAGCAGGCTCGAGGGGCCAAATGACCTACTCCTGCTCCTACGTCTTATGTTCTTATGATTCAGCAGAGGGAAGCAAAGAGGTTTCTGTAGGAATGTCTAGTTCCTATCCAAAAGACTGAGGTCCACTCAGGCGATCAAATAAACGAGGTTTAATGAAAACAGAGTTTAACGGATAACTACAGGAGAACATCGAATATAGGTCTAGTCAGTTCGGAGGCTCCACGAGGACTGCTTGGGCGGTCCCGTGGCTGACGTCATGACGTCATCACGTTTTTCCCGCCGGTGGGGGATCATGTGATGAACAGCGTGACGTCATCGCGTTTACCCGCGCTATTAAAGTGATCGCGCTCTGTACATGTAAACAGTGAAAACAAAGATACAGACTCAGGCTGTAGCTAACATATTACTAAAGGGAATGATATACAATTGATCGGAGTCCCTTAGTGGCTCCGCCACATTTCCACATTTTAGATAATTGAGCTGCGGGGTGGGTGGGGATGAAATGTAATCATTTAGGACTTCAGTCATAGAATGTCATGCAACGGCTGTGCAATTCTGTCATGAAAATCAGTGCCATCCATTAATTTGAATGGATAGAAAATGAAACAGGCCACCACTCAGGCTGTTGGCCTAGAGTTGTCGACTCTGGTTGGGAGTATTCCTGAAGGTTTCATCACATGAACTCCCAGCTCCAACTGTCCTGCCCAGTCAAATAGACATTTTTCCCCATCTCCACTATTCTTATAACTAATAAACAAAAGTGTTCAAAGAAAATTAAAGAAAGACAATTTTTTTTATGTCCTTTTGATTTTCCTCCTGTGTTTCTCAGCAGAGCCCTGGCGATTAATCTTTAATCCCTGGAGACTCCAGGAAAGTCCAAGCGGGTTGGTAACCCTGCGTTGGCCTCTGCGCTTGAATAACCGAAATGCAATCCCCTCATGTAAAGCTCTGCTCCGCATGTGCTAGATTGTTAAATTTATTACGTGAAAAGAATCTAAGAAGCAAAGTCTATTCTATCGGAAAATATTCGACATGCACAACCGATGCATGATACTCTCCAACTGGAGTCCGAAATCATAAATTGCAACCCCCCATAGCGCAAAGATCTAATACATCTTTGTTTCCCTCCACTGAAAGCCTATTCTTATTGGAGAAAGAAGAGACATGACCCCCACCTTTAAACAAATGAAGGCAATCAATAAGATGGATGATAAGAGGTAGTTCACATAACCAGTTGACACATTTATAGGCTATGAATTAAGATCTTAACTTGAAGAAAAGCATCTTCACACTTATAGGGTGAAGGTCCTCACAGAGCACTAAAAATGTGTTTAAACAGCACTGTTATTTGTTTTCTCAGCATTGTAAAAACTCACAGCATTGCATTGTTTTGAACAGTGGGATTTCTGTGCGGCTGAATTTAGAAGAATGCTTGCGCAACTGATAAGCCAATCAGGGCACACCTCCCATAATGCTGCTGACCCACTTGGTGCTTGTCTGCTAAAGTTTGCTGTTGCTGCCAAGCAGTGTTTGTGCCTCTAATTTTTCATTCCGTTTGACTCGGCTCAAATTACTGCCGTCTGTTGTACCCAGACAACACTGTAACGGCAACCCTGCTATATTTTTATGCAAATAACAGCCTTTGTTCAAAAGTTTGCTGGTGATCACTCCTTGCTATCCACTTAGCACCAGCTCCCAAGACACATAACAGCCCAATCCTGGAACAAGCCAGTATCTTTTGTAAACTATGAAGAGGAAATCAGATCGCACGCCTCAGCAGGTGTTTTGTGGTAGGAGTGGAAGATTTTGCATCATCGCACGGGGAAAATTGCAATTGAGTTTTGCCTCTAAGATTGGGGATGATTTAAAAGCACAAGTTAGTATTCAGCATCTCTGTTGCCTTATGTAAATATATGAAGGGGTAGAAGCTCGTCTTGGTCGGTAGCGCTAAACGGGTGTTATCGCGTCAGCCGCTCGTTATACATTCATTGCCACTGAATATTGGGCGGGGAGTATAAAGGGCGGCCGATATGATACCACCCGTTTTGCGCTACTGGCAAAGGCCAATTTCAACCCTGCAGTGCCACAGAATTGTCACTGATGGCCTTGACGTTAATGTGCAGCGGTGGGTTTTAGCTAGCAGCAGGTTTCTGGGGGAAACTGCTGGCGAGATGATTTCCCACCCGCCTGCGACAGATTGAGGCTACAGTGATTTTAACTGCCACCCCCCAATCATTAAAATGGCACCAGCCTGTAGTGTACGTACCTTTAAGAGAGAACTACTTTTACAGCTCCTGTATACTGTAGTACCGTCAGTGACCACACCTGTATATAAGCCTTGAGCATGCCTCTGTACCCCCAGTCTTGAGACTACCCTACTCCAGTAAATACCTGTTGATTGTTAAGTTACAGCATCTGTGTGGTTATTGAAAAACATCATACTCTCCGAATCACGGATCTAACAGTGGCGACGAGTGTCGATTCGAATCTACCTGCAACTCTGCATTTCCCTTCGAGGATTCGCTCCGGGAGGGCGGTGGAAGAAAGTCAAGGCCAGAATCACGGGCGTCGACCACGAGCAACCGCCCAGTCGTCCGACAGAGAGTGAACATCGCAGGGGAGGCTGTGGAGAGCCGGGCTTGGTTCCCCAGCCACGACGATCAGCAACAGACTGACGACAGGTACAGCGCAGACCCTTCCCGGACAGCGGCAGCTGGAGCCGACCGACGGCGGAGAAAAAGCCGAGCAGCGTCGACGGGGTAAGATAGAGGGTGAAGCGCACAGGGCGCAGCTGGGGGTTGAAAACCAAGTGGCGTCGAGGAGAAACAAAACGGAGAGAGGGTAAAGCAGCAGCCGGGTTCAGGACCGAGCGGCGGAAACGGGAAAGACGCACAGAAAAAAAAATGCGCAGAGCACAGCCAGGGCTCAAGGGCTGAACAGTGTCCGCGAGGAGAAGAAGGGAGAGCGCGGGAGACGCCATTGAGCCGCGGAGAAGAAGGAAGAGCGCAGGAGGCGCCATTTTTAGAAGCCGCAGCGGAGAAGAAGGGCGATCGCGGGAAGAAGGGAAAGCGCGGGAGACCCCATTTTTGACAGTTAAATCACACCCAGGGATGCCGAAGAGTGGCAGTATCTCTACGTTCGACAATGAAGTCGAAGATTGGGCGACAGTTAAATCACACCCAGGGATGCCGAAGAGTGGCAGTATCTCTACGTTCGACAATGAAGTCGAAGATTGGGCGACATATAGGGTTGCAAAGGGGTGGAAAGTTTCCGGTAAATTTCCGGAAATTTTCCACGGGAAGTTTAGCTTGGGAATTTTGGGAATTTTGCCCAAAAAGCACATGCTAGCATAATATTGTTTTTTTTGTATTTCTTTCTTTTTTTTCCCACAGGTCCTCTCTTAAAATTACTAACAGATGGAATCTTAATTATTAAGGAATTTCTTAATCAATATATGTTTATCTTCTTACTTGGCTTGTTTTAATAATTACAAGTTTTGTGTGTGACTGTGAACAAATGTGTCCTGATTGGTTGGATGAGTGGATGAGCGATTAGCTCCCTCTATTTGTAATATTTGCATATCGAATTGTGATTGGCCTGCAGGCATCTGTAAGACTGCTATAGTTTTTTTAAGATCCAGGTTAGGGGTCCTGAGGGAAGTCATTTTGTTTTCTGCTGATGTTGTGATGATGCAGTAAGTAAATCAGACTTTATACGTATATGCAACAGGCTCACCCCTCATGCTCACAGCCAATGTGTACTGGAAGAGATTTTTCAATGTTATTCGCCCTGCATACTGTCCTCCCACCAGACATGCTTTGTCTACTTATTTGCTGGAGGCTGAGTATAACAGAGTCCAAGGAAAGCTCAAAGAAACGATAGCGATGGCAGACTGTGTTGCAGTTATCTCAGATGGGTGGTCAAATGTACGAGGGGAGGGCATCATAAACTACATCGTCTCCACTCCTCTCCCAGTGTTCTTCAAGAGCACAGACACGAAGGACAACAGACACACAGGCACATACATTGCTGATGAGCTGAAAGCGGTCATCAACGATCTTGGATCACAAAAGGTCTTTGCAGTAGTTACTGACATTGCTGCGAATATGAAGGCTGCTTGGGCTCAAGTGGAGGAGGCCTACCCTCATATTACATCTATTGGGTGCACAGCTCATGGGCTTAACCTGCTCCTCAAGGGCATCATGGGTTTGAGAACCATGGAAGCACTGTACAAGAGAGCCAAGCAAGTTGTTAAGTATGTCAGGGGAAAACAGGTAGTTGCAGCAGCCTACAACTCCAAGCAAATGACAAAGAACAAGAACACCACACTGAAGCTGCCCAACAACACTAGATGGGGTGGTGTTGTCATAATGTACAACAGCCTTCTGGAGGGTAAGGAGTCGCTGCAAGAAATGGCAATATCCCAGTCTGGGGATATGGAAACCACCATCAAGAAAATACTGCTGGATGATGTGTTTTGGGAGAGAGTGGTTAGCAGCCTTAAACTACTCTCACCAGTAGCATCTGCAATTGCTCAGATTGAAGGAGATGACGCTGTCTTGTCAGATGTTCTCAGGCTTTTTACTGATTTAAAAGAACAAATCAGCATTGCCCTACCCACATCCCTGCTGCTCAAAGCAGAGGAGAAGGCAATTGTTCAATTCATACAGACGCGTCAAGAATTTTGTGTCAAGTCGATTCATGCTGCAGCATACATGCTGGACCCAAAGCATGTTGGGAGACCAATACTTTCTGGAGAACAGATCAACAGCGCTTACAGTGTGATTTCTGCCCTCTCACACCATCTCAATCTGGATGTGGGCAAAGTTCTGGGAAGTCTGGCAAAGTTCTCTACCAAGCAAGGTCTTTGGAATGGGGATGGGATATGGGAATCATGCAAGCATACCAGTGCACATACCTGGTGGAAGGGACTTTGTGTATCTGAGGCCCTGTCACCAATTGCATCGGTGATACTCCAAATCCCACCTTCATCAGCGGCCTCTGAACGAAACTGGTCACTTTTTGGGAATACGCATACAAAGGTGCGCAACAGGCTGACTAACAAGAGAGTGGAGAAACTGGTGGCTATCCGGGCGAACCTACAACTTATTGAGCCAGATACAGAAGTGTCCACCACACAGCTAGACACTGACACAGAGGAGGAAATGGACACGTCAGAGCCAGAGTCAGAGAATCAGGAGGAGCAATGAGGAGTAGAAGACTCAGAAGACTCATGAGTAGAAGACTCAAAGGGACAAAATAAGGACAAATTACAGGCTAAATAAGCTGACGCTCTTTTTATTTTATTTTAGATGGGTCTTTTTTGTGGGGGTTCAATAAAGTTCAAAATTATAACCTAAATAAAGTTTTGAAAGCCTGTTTTTATTTGTATGGAACAGTATGTCTATTTTGATGACAAAGATAATATAAGGGTCAGAGACAAAAACCATCAGTGTGCAAAAAAACTCAAAATTCCCATAAATTCCCAAAATTCCCATAAATTCCCATGGAAAGTTTCCTCTTTTAAAAATTCCCAGAATTTTGCAACCCTAGCGACATATGTGGAACGTATTGAGGTGTACTGCAGGGCGAATGAAGTGCCAGATGCTAGGAAAGCACTGGTTTTGTTAAATTCCATGGGTGCAAAAACTTATGGGTTACTGCAAAACCTAATATCCCCAGAGAAGCCTGTGAACAAGAATTTCGAAAGCATAGTAGAAATCCTACAGGACCACTTAAATCCCACACCGCTGCTGATAGCAGAACGATTTAAGTTCCATAAAAGGAACCAACACAAAGACGAAAGCAATGCTGAGTACTTAACGGAACTGCGCAAGCTATCGAAACACTGCCAGTTTGGAGTGGGACTAGCAGATACGTTAAGGGACAAGTTTGTGTGTGGGCTGCAGTGAAGGAACCCAGAAACGGCTTCTATCAGAAAAGGATCTTACGCTGGACAAGGCTTTCAGTATGGCAGTATCACACGAAGGGGCGCTGCAGAGATACAACGGAGACCGCAAGAATATGGCACCAATGAAATGTCATACGGAACAGTGAAGTGTTATCGCTGCGGCAGAACAACACATGACCAGAAGGATTGTTGGTTCAAGGACCAAGTGTGCAGACAGTGTGGAAAAGCAGGACAGATAGCAAGAGTCTGCAGGTCTGGGAAGAAAACCAACAGCAAGAAATCTCCACAGGAGAAGTACAAAAAGGTACACAAGGTGATGGACAGTAGTTCAGACGAACAGAAAAGTGACACAGACTCCGGAAGCAAGGAGCTGGGTTGTCTGAAACTACATAAGGTAACCAAAATGGAGGATCACCAGACTATCTGGGTTACACTCAAGATAGACGGAGTCCAAGTGAAAATGGAATTGGACACAGGATCAGCCCTAACAGTCATAAACCAAAGGGACTACAAGCGGCTATTTTCACATATACCCTTGAAAGCTACAGAGATTGTCTTGAAGACGTACACGGGGCAAAAAGCCTACCCCAAAGGAAAAATAAGGGTGAAAGTGATATACAAAGGCCAGGAAATACCTAAAATGGACATATATGTATTGCCAGATGGAGGACCACCACTGCTAGGACGTGAATGGATCTGGAAGATACAATTAGACTGGCGTTCCATACAGGCACTGAAGGTTGAGGCCAAAAAGGATGACGACGTCACACCTGGACGACTGTCAAAAATGCTAACTGACGCAAAAGAAGTGTTCCAGGAGGGACTCGGAACACTAAAAGGCATAACAGCAACGATTAAAATAGAGGAAAATGCAAGCCCAAAGTTTCTTAAGGCCAGACCAGTGCCTTATGCGATCAGACCATCTGTCGAAGCAGAGCTGGAAGGGTTGGAATGTTCAGGAGTACTGTCCAAAGTAGACTGGAGCGAGTGGGCTACACCCATCGTTCCTGTAATGAAGAGGTCGTTGAGTAATACGCCTGGGGAACCAAAGAAGGTCCGCATCTGTGGGGATTTTAAGGTGACAGTGAACCCAGTCCTTCACACGGTACAATATGCGCTTCCACGAATTGAGGATATTTTCGCCTCACTATCTGGAGGTAAACGCTTCACCAAAATTGATCTAGCCCAGGCGTACTTGGCAAATGGAGGTAGAAGAAGCCTCGAAACAATACCTTACGATCAACACTCATAAAGGCCTCTATTAATACAACCAGCTGGTGTTCGGGGTAGCATCGGCTCCGGCTATTTGGCAAAGGGCGATGGATCAAGTCCTGCAAGGGATTCCAGGGACCCAGTGTTATTTGGACGACATCCTGGTCACGGGCGAAAATGACAGTGATCACCTCGCCAACTTGGAGAAGGTGCTCACCAGATTAAAGGAAATGGGCTACGAGCTAATCGCCACAAGTGCAAGTTTTTCAAGAAGCATATCTCGTATTGTGGCCACGTCATCGATGAAGAGGGGTTACATAAGTCCCCTGAAAAGATTGAGGCAGTAGTCAAGGCTCCAGCACCGGAAAATGTGTCACAACTGAGGTTGTTCCTCGGGCTGGTAAACTACTATCATAAGTTCTTACCAAATTTGTCCACGGTATTACACCCACTGAACACCCTACTGCAAACAGGGGTACCATGGAAGTGGGATGACGAACGTAGACGAGCTTTCCAGAAGTGTAAAGAATTGATCACATCAAAAGAGGTGTTGGCCCATTTCAACCCAGCACTACCAATTCGTTTGGCATGTGATGCATCACCCTATGGTATTGGAGCGGTGCTGTCGCACAAATTCTCAGACGGGTTGGAGAGGCCAGTAGCCTTTGCGTCTCGGTCACTAACCTCAGCCGAGCGCAACTACGCCCAGATTGACAGGGAGGTCCTCAGCCTAGTATGGGGAGTAAAAAAATTCAACGACTATCTGCATGGGCAGAAGTTCACCTTGCTGACTGACCACCAACCACTTGTCTTCATCTTTAATCCTAAGAAGGGCGTTCCAGTGATGACTGCACAACGGTTACAAAGATGGTCCCTGTTTCTAGGGGCGAATCAATATGAAATAGAATATAAAGGCATGAAACAGCATGGAAACGCTGATGGGCTATCGCGCCTGCCACTGCCTACTGTGGAGGAAGAACCAGCAGTGGACCCTATCGAGATATTTTATTCATCAATAATTTAACGATTGCCAGTAACGAACGCGGATATAGAGAAGGAGACCCGCAATGATCCGACGCTGTCTTGGGTATATGATTTGACGGTGAGGGGATGGCCAACACATGGCGACTCACTGTTGCCAGCATTCTCATCCAGAAGAGAACAGCTGTCAGTATGCCAGGGGACAGTGATGTGTGGATCCAGAGTGGTGATTCCACCCAAGTTAAGGGAGGGAGTGCTAAATGAGCTTCATGAGGGTCATCTCGGGGGAGTGAAAATGAAAAGCCTTGCTAGGGCTTATGTGTGGTGGCCGGGAATCGATCAACAAATCGAAGACCTAACCAAGAGCTGCTCAGGATGCCAGAAGGTCCAAAATGCACCACCACATGCCCCTCTACACCCATGGGAGTGGCCCTCCTCTCCATGGCAACGGGTGCATATTGATTTTGCTGGTCCATTCATGGACTCAATGTTCTTAATAGCAGTGGATGCTCATTCGAAATGGCCTGAGGTGATAAAAATGTCCTCAACCACTGCAGAGAAAACGATTGCAGTCCTACGGACCATATTTGCCAGAAACGGCTTGCCAGAGCAGATTTGCTCTGATAATGGACCACAGTTTGTGTCCGAAGAGTTTCGAAAATTTATGAGAAGGAATGGGGTAAGGCATTACACATCTGCCCAGTATCATCCAGCCACAAATGGATTGGCTGAGAGGTTCGTACAAACCTTTAAGAAGGCGATAAAGGCCATGTGCAATGATGAAATTCCACTACAGCATAAGGTGGACAATTTCTTATTAGCCTACCGAAACGCGACACATGCAGTTACCAACCAGACCCCGGCCATGATGTTCTTTAACCGAAGGTTGAGATCTCGTCTGGACTTGCTCAGACCAAATGTGCGAAGAAATGTTGAGGATAGACAATTCCAGCACATCAATGAGAAGCCGACAAGGAGTTTCAACGTAGGACAACCAGTCTTGGCCCGTGACTACCGAACAGAGAAATGGCAACCAGGAACGATATGCACAAGGCAGGGGCCATTAATGTATACAATGGATGTCGGGGAGAACATTGTGAGACGCCACGTCGATCAGATCTTAGCGTCACAGGAACGAGTCAACCCCATGTCTCGCGTACCTGGGGATGAACCCGACATACCGGTAGCATCTACCTCCGAACCAGTAGCAGTGGAAACCGATGAACTAACCGACGAAAAGGGGCCAGAATCGCCTCCGCACCAAGAACAAGAACCTCAGGAAAGGCACTATCCCGAAAGGATCAGGAAGCCGCCCCAAAGACTGAATCTATAAATGGACTATTGTTGTTTAATGTACATGTTAAAGTGTTAATTGTTATTTGAATATTATGGGTACTGCTAATCTAAAAGGGGAGGAATTGTAGTGTATGTACCTTTAAGAGGGAACTACTTTTACAGCTCCTGTATACTGTAGTACCGGCAGTGACCACACCTGTATATAAGCCTTGAGCATGCCTCTGTACCCCCAGTCTTAAGACTACCCTACTCCAGTAAATACCTGTTGATTGTTAAGTTACAGCATCCGTGTGGTTATTGAAAAACATCATACTCTCTGAATCACGGATCTAACACAGCCGACCACCCAACCAATCGGCAGGAGGCGGGCGGAAAAATGGCTGCCGGCCTGAGCAAAATCGGACGGCCCTTGGATGCCCGCCGACACTCAGGCAAGTGTGGGGATGGGGGTTCCGGGAGTTCCGAGGCATGTTGCGGCGGTGAGGCCTAAACTTTCCTTGTGGGGCCTGAAGCAGTACTTGATTGATTGTGGTAAGGATCATTTCTTTCTAGAGTTCCGGTGGCCACTGCTAAAAAGTGGAAGCAGAATGATATAGACAGGGCTAAGCGATCCCACAATCAATGGATCAGACGAAAGCTCTGCAGTCCTGCCACATCCAGTCGTGAATGGTGGTGGACCATTAAACAACTAACGGGAGGAGGAGGCTCCATGAATATCCCCATCCTCAATGATGGTGGAGCCCAGCACGTGAATGCAAAATACAAGGCTGAAGCACTTGCAACCAACTTCAGCCAGAAGTGCCGAGTGGATGATCCATATCGGCCTACTTCCGAGGTCCCCACCATCACAGAAGCCAGTCTTCAGCCAATTCCATTCACTCCACATGATGTCAAGAAATGGCTGAACGCACTGGATACAGCAAAGGCTATGGGCTCCGACAACATTCCGGCTATCGTGCTGAAGACTTGTGCTCCAGAACTAGCCATGCCTCTAGCCAAGCTGTTCCAGTAGAGCTACAACACTGGCATTCACTGGCTTCATCAATGACCTTCCCTCCAACATAAGGTCAGAAATGGGGATGTTCGCTGATGACTGCACTGTGTTCAGTGCCATTCACAACTCCTCAGATAATGAAGCAGTCCATGCCCGCATGCAACAAGACCTGGACGATGTTCAGGCTTGGGCTGATAAGTGGCAGGTAACATTCGCGCCACAGAAGTGCCAGGCAATGACTATCTCCAACAAGCGAGAGTCTAACCACCTCCCCTTGACATTCAACAGCATTACCATCGCCGAATCCCCCACTATCAACATCCTGGGGGGGTCACCATTAACCAGAAATTTAACTGGACCAGCCACATAAATACTGTGGCAACAAGAGCAGGTCAGAGGCTGGGTATTCTGCAGCGAGTGTCTCACCTCCTGACTCCCCAAAGCCTTTGCACCATCTACAAGGCACAAGTAAGGAATGTGATGGAATACTCTCCACTTGCCTGGATGAGTGCAGCTCCAACAACACTCAAGAAGCTCGCCACCATCCAGGACAAAGCAGCCCGCTTGATTGGCACCCCATCCACCACCTTAAACATTCACTTCCTCCACCACTGGCGTACCGTGGCTGCAGTGTGTACTATCTACAAGATGCACTGCAGCAACTCGCCAAGGCTTCTTCGGCAGCACCTCCCAAACCCGCGACCTCTTCCACCTAGAAGGACAAGGGCAGCAGGCGCATGGGAACACCACCACCTCCAAGTTCCCCTTCAAGTCACACACCATCCTGACTTAGAAGTATATCACCGATCCTTCATCGTCGCTGGGTCAAAATCCTGGAACTCCCTCCCTAACAGCACTGTGGGAGTACCATCACCACATGGACTGCAGCGGTTCAAGAAGGTGGCTCACCACCATCTTCTCAAGGGCAACTATGGATGGGCAATAAATGCTGGCCTTGCCAGCGATGCCCAGATCCCATAAGCGAATAAAAAAAAACTTTGTGGGATTTTAAACTACCAGAGGCTTCAGGGACATCTATTAACAAATAAATTGATTCCAGGGCTTGTCATCTAACTCCTTGGATTAAATAATTCCTGCATTTATTGATGAAGGGTAACAGAACTAAAAAAACTACATGAGAAACTGCTAGTTATTCAAATCACATAACAGTGCCCTGTGTCTGCCCCCCCATTTATTGCAACCGACTCAGGATGAATTCTATTTTTGCGGCATGTGTTGACTTAGATTTGGTGACTTGTGCCTTTGTTTGCTCCAACGTAATGCTTTGCTTAATAATCTATATAAAGGGCTGCCCAATTTTCCTTCACTACAACAGTGACTACACTTCACCAATTGATTGGCTGTAAAGTGCTTTGGGACTACCTGAGGTCATGTAAGGCGCCATATATAAATACAAATTCTTTCTTTATTTATTTCTTTGAAAGATCAAATAATTTTTTGTATTCCCGATAAATGTTCTTCAGGGTATTCACTGACTCCTATATCGTTACCTCTGGTGTCCCCAATGATCTATCCTTGGCCCCCTCCTATTTCTCATCTACATGTTGCTCCTTGGCGACATCGTCCGAAAACACAGCGTCAGTTTCCACATGTACACTGATGACACTCAGCTCTACCTCACCAACACTTCTCTCGACCCCTCCGCGGTCTCTAAATTTTCAGACTGCTTGTCCGACATCCAGTTCTGGATGAGGAGAAATTTTCTCCAATTAAATATTGGGAAGACCGAAGCCATTCTTTTCGGTCCCCACCACAAACTCCGTTCCCTGGCCATTGACTCCATCCCTCTTCCTATCATCTGTCTGAGGCTGAACCACACTGTTCGCAACCTTGGTGTTATATTTGACCCTGAAATAATCTTCCGACCACATATCTGCGGCATAACAAAGACCACCTATTTCCACCTCTGGATTGTTACCTGAGCCACGTGCAAATTGGCATAGGGACAAACAGATTAGAGGTTTAAATGCATGGCTGAAAGAGTAGTGTGGGAGGAAGGGGTTTTGGTTCATGGGGCACTGGCACCAGTACTGGGGAAAGAGGGAGCTGTTCCATTGGGATGGGCTCCACTTAAACTGGGGCTCCACTTAAACCGGGCTTGGACCACTGTCCTGGTGAACTGAATAACTTGGCCAGTAGACAGGGCTTTAAACTAATGAAGGGGGGGTGGGGGGTGGGAGGATTCAGGAGAGAGTAAATTTAAAAGCAGCGAGAGAAATGTCAAGGCTCTAGAACAGAGTAGAGTTTTGGGTAAAAATACGCAGAGTGGGACAGGAAGGAGCAAAGGTTATAAGGCATCAGTGACTGAGGTGCCGTCAGGGAAAAAGAGAAATAAGTCAAAGCTAAAGGCATTATATCTGAATGCGCAAAGCATTCGGACCAAAATAGATGAAACAATAGCGCAGATAGAAATGAACAGGTTTGATCTAATAGCCATAATATAGACGTCGTTGCAAAGTGGCCAAGGTTTGGAACTAAATATTCCAGGATACATAACTTTTAGAAGGGATAGGCAAAATGGAAAAGTAGGAGGGGTAGCCCTGATAATAAAGGATGGGATAAAGACGTAGAGAGAAAGGATCTTAGCTCTGAAAATCAAGAAGTAGAATCAGTTTGGGTGGAGCTAAGAAATAGCAAGGGGCAGAAAACATTGGTGGGAGTTGTTTATAGGCCCCCAAACAGTAGTTATAATGTAGGGCAGAGTATAAATCAGGAAATTAGAGGCGCATGTAACAAGGGTAATGCAGTAATCATAGGGGACTTTAATCTACATATATCTAATCTACTATAGGGCAGCATGGTGGCATAGTGGTTAGCACTGTTGCCTCACAGCGCCAGGGACCCGGGTTCGAATCCGGCCTCGGGTGACTGTCTGTGTGGAGTTTGCATATTCTCCCCGTGTTTGCGTGGGTTTTCTCCAGGTGCTCCGGTTTCCTCCCACAGTCCAAAGATGTGCGGGTTAGGATGATTGGCTATGATAAAAAAAATTGACCCTTAGTGTTAGGGGGATTAAATACGTGGGGTTACGGGGATCGGGTGGGATATGGGTCGAAATGGCCTCTATCTGCACTGTGGGGTTTCTGTGATTCTGTGATTCTGTGATAGTCTGGGCAAACCAAATTTTCAGTAATAGTGTGAAGAACGAATTCATGGAATGTATGCAAGATAGTTTTCTAGATCAGCATGTTGAGGAACCAACTAGGGAACAGGTTATTTTAGATCTAGTATTGTGCAATGAGAAAGGGTTAATTAATAACCTTGTAGTAAAGGGATCTTTAGGGAAGAGTGACCATAATATGATAGAATTTTAAACTGAGTGGTCCAACCATGGCTAACAAGAGAAGTTAAAGATAGCATTAGATGAAAGGAAGAGGCTTATAATGCTGCCAAAAAGAGTGGTAAGCCTGAGGATTAGGAGGAATTTAGAATTCAGCAACGGAGGACCAAGAAATTGATAAAGAAAGGGAAAATAGAATATGAGAGTAAACTAGCAAGAGATATAAAAACAGATTGTAAAAGCTTCTTTAGGTATGTAAAAAGGAAAAGATTAGCAAAAGTTAATGTGGGTCCCTTACAGGCTGAGACAGGAGAAATTATAATGGGGAATAAGGAAATGGCAGAGAAATTAAACAAATACTGTGTCTGTCTTCACGGAAGAAGACGCAAAAAACTTCCTGGAAATAGTGGACAACCAAGTGTCCAGCGAGAATGAGGAACTGAAACATATTAGTATTAGTGGAGAAATTAATGGGACTGAAAGTCAATAAATCCCCTGGACCTGATGGCCTACATCCTAGGGTTTTGAAAGAGTTGGCTACACAGATAGTGGGTGCATTGGTTGTCATTTTCCAAAATTCCATAGATTCTAGAACGGTCCCTGATGTAAGAAAAAGGAGACTTACCATCAAGTAACTTTAAAGTAAGCTTTAAGTAACTTATAAACACACTATATACACAAGAGAGGTCTTTACCATGCCTCTGGTAGAAGCCTCTTACAATACTGAACAGACCAGTATTTATACCAGTCCAACAGGAAGTGACATATGACAGGAAGTGAGGTATGTACACAGTTCATAGTTCATAGTTCACAGGAAGTGATGACATAACTTCCCGGATGTTATCATTTTTATCACATTCTTCCCTCCTGCAGGATTAGGAGGCTGTGGTCTACCTTTTGGTCCGCAGCCGCCGAACAAGGAAGAGTCGCACCCGTTTGGATTCCCGTCGTAGAGGGTCGCTGGTCCGCTTACATGCGGTTGGCCATTGGTCAGAGTCTGTGTGGCCTGGATTGCCCTGTGAAGGGTCGGGGAGATCATGGCTTCGAGTACGAGCCCCAATAGGTTCAAAGTCAGACTGCCTCTGTTCAGAGGGAGGTGCAGAGCTGGTCTGTGGCGGATCAGTACTTTCATGCGCGGTACTGGGAGGGTCGCAACCTTGAGCACGGGGTTCTACCGGCACCAAGCTAGTTGGTGTCCGATCAGGATCCTGGAGAGGGGTACCCGATAGGTCCCAAGAGTTTCCTGGTGAAATGCCATCACCCGATGTCCCACTAGGTCCTGGTGGGCAGGGAGCCAGATCCCGTAATGATACGGTAGATTCTCGGCCGTCGGAATATCGTATGTTTGCATAGGTGGGGTTGGCATCGGTTAGTTCGACCTCGTCTACAAGAGGGTCATTTTTAGACGTCCGAACGTATCTTCGGAGTAATACAGGTCCAGGAGTAGTTAGCCATGACGGGAGTGATGTCCCATGAGATGAGCGACGCTGGAATCCAAAGAACCGCTCATGAGGTGTAGTATTTGTGGCTGTAGAAAGCAGGGACCGTATAGAGTGCAATGCATCCGGAAGCACTGTTTCCCATTGCTGGTCTGGTAGGCCCCGAGATCTTAAAGCGAGACGTACGGAATTCCAGATGATACCGTTATACCTCTCTACCTGCCCATTTCCGATGGGATGGTATGGTGTTGTTTTGCTTGTAGCAATTCCCCGTTCTGAGAGGTAGTCCTTGAGTTCCCTTGACATAAAGGATGGACCCCGATCTGAGTGAATATAAGCCGGCATGCCACAGAGAGAAAATACCTGCTCAAGGCAGCAGATTACTGTGGACGCCAGCATATTGGAGCAGGGGAAGGCAAACGGAAAACGTGAATATTCGTCGATCATGGTGAGCAAATATGTGTTCCGAGTTGAAGAGGGCACTGGGCCCTTAAAATCGATGCTAAGTCGTTGCATCGGTTGGGTTGCATGTATGAGTATACCATCTGAGGGGCGGAAGAACTGAGGTTTTAATTCCGCACAAAGCCGGCATTCTGAGCATATTTTCTTTACATCTCCAGTGGAAAAAGGGAGATTCCGTGATCGTACGAAATGTAGCATGCGCGTAACGCCAGGATGACACAAACCATTGTGGACATCCATGAGAGTGGAGGATGACATAGTGGAGCAGAATGCCCGTGTGAGGGTGTCCGGGGCCACATTCTCCTTGCCAGGCCAATAGAGAATGGTATAACCAAAAGAGGCCAGTTCCATCCTCCAAAGTTGTATTTTATTATTCTTAATTTTGGTTCGTTTTCGATTATCGAGCATGAAGGCGACTGATCGTTGGTCCGTGATCAATGTAAAGTGCTGGCGAGCTAGAAAATGGTTCCACTTCCGTACTGCCTCTATGATGGCTGTGGCTTCTTTCTCAGCTGGAGGATAATGTAGCTCGGCACCTTGTAAGGTCCTGGACATAAATGCTACAGGACGACCTTCCTGATTCAGAGTAGCCGAGATCGCCACCTCCGAGGCATCACATTCAACCACGAAAGGGAGATTCTCATCAATGGAGTGAAGAGCCGCTTTCTCCAACTGTTTTTTGAGAAGGTTAAAGGCTGCAACAGCCGCTGTTCCCAGTGGAAATGATCTAGCATGCAGCAAGGGTTGGATTTCGTCCGAAAAATGAGGAATCCATTTAGCGTAGTATGCAAACAGACCGAGAGCCCGACGTAAAGAAGCTGGATTCTTAGGTGACGGGAGCTCTTGGAGCGGGCGAAGTCTTTCTGGGTCTGGCTTAATGATACCATTGCCTACGCAGTAGCCAAGGATGTTGATGGTCGGTTGCGACTCAACAGATTTGGATTCATTCAGGGTCAAATTACGGCGATGGAGGGCATTCCGAAATTTTTGGAGGTTGGAGTCGTGTTCCTGTTGATCGTGACCTGCAATGGTAATGTTATCAAGATAGGGAAAAGTGTCCCTTAGGTTTTCCTGCTTAACCAGGCCATCCATTGCCCGTTGAAAGACAGCCACTCCATTAGTAACCCCGAATGGGAGGCGACGAAATTGGTACAGCCGTCCATTAGCCTCAAAGGCTGTGTACTGCTTATCTGAGACCTTCAAGGGTAACTGATGATAGGCACTTTTTAAATCGTAAGTTGAGAACACTTTGTATTCGGCCAGTTTATTAACCATATCATCAATGCGTGGCAATGGGTAGGCGTCCAAGTCGGTATATTGATTGATGGTTTGTGAATAATCGATGCATAGTCGCTGTTTGTGAGGTTTTAGAGGGTTCTTGACAATGACGACTTGAGCCCGCCAGGGCGACGAACATGGTTCAATGATATCCTCTGCTAGAAGTCGAGAGATTTCAGCCGCAATAAAAGATTGGTCTTCCTGATTAAAGCGCCGCGATTTCGTTATTATCGGTTGGCATTGAGGCGGAATACTGGCAAATAATGAGGGTTCATCAAGTGAAGCTGCTGATAATGCACAAAATGGTAATTTAGATGGTATATTAGAAATAGTAAGTCCGGGTTTGGATCCACCAAACTCAATGGTGAGTTTCTTATGCTGTTTTTGGAAGTCCAGCCCTAAGAGGAGATCACTACATAAGTCTTTGAGCACCGAAAGTCGGGTGGAGGGATACATACGACCATGAAGTGTCATATCAACACCACAAAAGCCGGAGATTCTGGTATTAAGTGATGACTGGGCCATCGCAATTGCCTGGTCCGATGGGAAGACATATAGTTTCAATTTCGCAACAATCTGTTCCTTAATGAAACTATCAGTACTTCCTGAGTCAATTAAGGCATCTAAGGTATGCCCTTTAATTGAAATTTTTGTGGCTGCCTGAGACAGGTTCTGTGGGCAAGCAGCTGTAATTGGTGTCGTTGCACAGAGAGTGGCTAAAACTCTCGGTGTGCTTCTTCGGGAGAGAGCTCGAGAGGAAGCTTGATAGGTCCTAGCTGGAGCATCTTGATAGGCCCTAATTGGGGCAGTTCGGTAGGCCTTAGCTGGATTGGCCCTCGTAGAGGCCCTTGATAGGCAAACTTTAGCAAAGTGTCCTTTTTTCCCGCAATAACTGCAGATTGCATTGCGAGCAGGGCAGGTTTTCCTAGGGTGAAAAGCATCTCCACAAAAGAAGCATTCCTTCCTAGATTGCCAAGAGGCTGCTAAAGTGGGGTCGTCCTCCTCTTCTTCATCAGAATTATCAGAATTAGATTCCCCCATGATAGGGTTCACCTGAGACCGCTTGAATTGTCTGGTTGCAGCTACAGCAGCAGATCGAGATCTGGGCAGCTGATAGAGGTCTGCATTTCTCTTTGCCAAATCCAGTGAACAAGCTAGGTCAAAAGCTTTTTGTAGCTCAAGTGTTTTACTTTCTAGTAGACGCTGGCGTATAAATGGAGAGGCAATCCCGCAGATGAAAGCATCACGAATCATTTCTTGGCGGTACAGCTCAGCTGAGGCTGCCTGAAAGTTACAATCTACGCTGAGCCTGCGAAGTTCTTGCAGGAATTCGTCAATTGATTCCCCTGGCCCTTGTCGGGCTGTGGCCAGTAGATGTCTAGCATAGACCTCATTTGGGGTCTTCGCATACAGTTTCTTAAGTGCCCGAATCACCTCTTCGTAACTATCCCAGTCATCAACATATTCGAACACTTTTGGGGTCACATAATTGACAAGTATCTTCAATTTAGCAGGAGCATCCGCTTTACATTCATCCAGAAAATTCTCAAAAGTATGATACCAATGCTTCCATACCCTGCCAGCTGCTGGTGTATTCGGGTCCAAGTCCAGACGAATAGGTCTAAGGATTTTCTCCATGATGGGTGGTTCCCTGGATCCTTAACTTCCGAGTTTGTCTGAAGGTCTAGTATTTGTCAGTGTAAATACTAAGTTACTTAAATTGATGTAAGAAAAAGGAGACTTACCATCAAGTAACTTTAAAGTAAGCTTTAAGTAACTTATAGACACACTATATACACAAGAGAGGTCTTTACCATGCCTCTGGTAGAAGCCTCTTACAATACTGAACAGACCAGTATTTATACCAGTCCAACAGGAAGTGACATATGACAGGAAGTGAGGTATGTACACAGTTCATAGTTCATAGTTCATAGTTCACAGGAAGTGATGACATAACTTCCCGGATGTTATCATTTTTATCACAGTCCCCGTGGATTGGAAGGCAGCAAATGTAACTATTTAAGAAAGGAGGGAGAGTGAAAATGGGGAACTACAGACCAGTTAGCCTGACATCAGCAGTAGGGAAAATGCTAGAATATATTACTAAGGATGTGGTAACAGGGCACTTAGAAAATAATAATAGGATTGGGCAGAGTCAACACGGATTAATAAAAGGGAAATTGAGGTTGTAACTTGCAGAATAGATAAGGTGGAACCAGTGGATGTGGTGTATTTGGATTTTCAGAAGGCATTCAATAAGGTGCCACACAAGAAGTTATTAAACAAAATTAGGGCTCATGGGATTGGGAGTAATACATTAGCATGGATTGAGGATTGGTTAACGGACAGAAAACAGAGAGTAGGAATAACTGGGTCATTTTCGGGTTGGCAGGCTGTAACTAGTGCGGTACTGCAAGGGTCAGTGCTTGGGTCTCAGCTATTCACAATCTACATCAATGATTTGGATGAGGGGACCAAATGTAATATATCCGAGTTTGCTGATGATACAAAGCTGGGTGGGAATGTAAGTTGTGAGGAGGATGCAAGGAGGCTTCAAGGGGATATAGACAGGCTAAGTGAGTGGGCAAGAACATGGCAAATGGAATATAATGTAGAGAAATGTGAAGTTATCCACTTTGGTAGGAAAAACCAAAAAGCAGAGTATTTTTTAAATGGTGAGAGATTGGGAAATGTTGGTGTTCAGAGGGACCTGGGTATCCATGTATACAAATTACTGAATGTTAACATGCAGGTACAGCAAGCAATTAGGAAAGCAAATGGTATGTTGGCCTTTAGAGGATTTGAGTATAAGAGTAAAGACATCTTACTGCAATTATATAGTGCCCTGGTGAGACCACACCTGGAGTATTGTGTACAGTTTTGGTCTTCTTACCTAAGGAAGGATATACTTGGCATAGAGGGAGTGCAACTAAGGTTCACCAGACTGGTTCCTGGGATGGTGGGATTGTCCTATAAGGAGAGATTGAGTAGACTAGGCCTATATTCTCTAGAGTTTAGAAGAATGAGAGGTGATCTCATTGAAACATACAAAATTCTTACAGGGCTTGACAAGTTGGTTGCAGGGAGTCTAGAACCACCGGTCACAGTCTCAGAATAAGGGGTCAGCCATTTAGGACCGAGATGAGGAAAAATTTCTTCACTCAGAGAGTGGTGAATCTTTGGAATTCTCTATCCCAGAGGACTGTGGAGGCTCAGTCTTTGAGTATATTCAAGACAGAGATCAATAGATTTTTGAATATTAAGGGACTCAAGGGATATGGGGATAGTTCAGGAAAGTGGAGATGAGGTAGAAGATCAGCCATGATCTTATTGAATGGTGGAGCAGGCTCGAAGGGCCAAATGGCCTACTCTTGCTCCTATTTCTTATGTTCTTGTTCCAACGCACTCCTGGCTGGCCTCCCACATTCTACCCTCCATAAACTTTAGGTCATCCAAATCTCGGCTGCCCGTGTCCTAACTCGCACCAAGTCCCGTTCACCCATCACCGCTATGCTCGCTGACCTACATTGGCTCCTGGTTAAGCAACGCCTCAATTTCAAAATTCTCATCCTTGTTTTCAAATCCCTCCATAGCCTTGCCCCTTCCTACCTCTGTAATCTTCTCCAGCCCCACAACCCCCTGAGATATCTGCGCTCCTCTAATTCTGCCCTCTTGAGCATCCCTGATTATAATCGCTCAAACATTGGTGGCTGTGCCTTCTGTTGCCTAGGTCCTAAGCTCTGGAATTCCCTGATTAAACCTCTGCGACTCTTTACCTCTCTTTCCTCCTTTAAGATGCTCCTTAAAACCTACCTCTTTGACCAAGCGGTTGATCATCTGCCCTAATTTCTCCTTATGCGGCTCGGTGCAAATTTTTTGTCTTATAATACTCCTGTGACGCGCCTTGGGATGTTTTACTACGTTAAAGGTGCTATATAAATACAAGTTGTTGTTGTTATTCCATTACCATCTGTTTGCAGCACTTTGTTTTCCACTGGTGCGCTACAGCATCCTATGTGAGGAAATGACCTCATCATGTTGCAGTGTTGAAGATTCGGGCACCAGACGTGGCAGCCAGCACCTGAGCCAAGCTGTTCCAATCCAGCTATAACGTTGGCATCTACCCAACCGCAAAAAAAGGACAAATCTAACCTGGTTTGGCCAATTGTCGTTCTATTACTCTCTCTCCAATTATCAGCAAATTAATAGAAGACACCGTCAATAGGAGCTGCCGCAACAACATTGAAGAAGTCCAATACCGTCCAGTTTGATTATTACCCCTTTCACTGGACTCAATATCCAGCCCTTCCACCACTGGCACACTGTGGCTGCAGTATGTACGGTCTACAAAATGCACTAGAGCAACTCACCAAGCTGACTTCGACAGCACCTCCCAGTCGCACGACCTCTACCACCAAAAAGGACAAGAGCAGCAATGATATAGAAACATCGTCACCTCCAAGTCACACTTGGACTAAAATCAGCTTCATTTCATCGTTGCTGGGTCACAATCCTGAAACTCTTACCTAACACCATTGTGGAAGCACAATCACCATAAGAACTGCTGCGGTTCAAGAAGAAGGCCTACCACCACCTTTGCAGGGCAACTGGTGATCGGTAATTAAGGTGGCCTTGCTGCACAGAACTATTTTTTTTAAATGTCTCCTGTCCTCTCCTTAATGCGCTTGCTAATTTTTTGATACAATTCAGCGGGCACCACCTGATACCCCGACCAGGTGGCCATTTTTTAGGTGTGAGCCTAAACGTGTGGCATCAGAGCCAAGTCAAATCTTGTCCTTACTCAATGTCCACAAGCATACTTTCCAGCAGGAATCACTGGATAGCGGTCAGGAAATTCTGGCAGATTTTTCCTCTTCCTAACTATAAGTCACTGAAGCCAATTCAAGTGCCGCCTCACCTACCCATCCCCAACACCACCGAGGCTTTTGTGAGGTCAAAAAAGGCGATGTACAAAGGTTGATGCTGCTCCATACATTTTTCTTGGATTTGTCGCACAGTGAAAATCATGTCCATTGTGCCTGTTAGTGGGTGGAATCGGCATTGTGACTCTGGGAGGAGCTCTTCAGCCACTGGGAGGAGACGATTGAGGAGGATTCTTGCAATGACTTTTCCCTGTGGCAGACTACAGGGAAACTCCTCTGTAATTATCGCAATCGGACTTCTCTCCTTTCTTGAAGATGGTCACGATTACGGCGCCTCAAAAATCCCCAGGCATGCTCTCCTTCTTCCAGATAAGGGAGATAAGATCATGGATTAGTGCCAAGAGTACTTCTCCGTGATGCTTTAGTACTTCAGCGGGGATTTTCCCTACTCCTTCCCTGCCAATCACACCTCTCCAGAGGTTTGTGTCCTTTCCAACTCTGGCATTAAAATCAGCAAGGAGAATCAGCTTGTCACCCTTTGGAACTCGGGACAGGGATTGTTCAAGGCTGGAGTAGAATTCCTCTTTGGCCTCGTCTGTAGCTTCCAGGGTTGGGGCATACACACTGACAACCGTAGCATACTGATTCCGAGTTAGAGTGAGCCAAAGGGTCATGAGTTGTTCGTTTACCCCACAAGGGGAATCTCTGAGACGCCAAACTAGCTCATTTTTGATGGTGAAGCCAACCCCATGGAGACAGCATTCCTCTTCTGGTTTGCCTATACAGAAGAAGGTGTATCCGCCACCTTGTTCCTTGAGCTGGCCTTCTCCTGCCTGCCGTGTCTCGCTCAGGGTGGCAATGTCGATTTCGAAGCGTCTGATTTTCTGGGCTATGATAGCGGTGCAACGTTCAGGTCTGTTGCTGTTTGGGTTATCCATGAAGGTCGTGACGTTCCAGGTCCCAAACTTCATTTTAAAGGGGTGGAAGATGCCTGTGTGTGAATTCTTTTAACGTTAGGTGGCCGTTGCACACGAGCCACCACACAAACTTGACAGAGCAAGGTCTTGGTCCAATGGCAAGGAAACCCAGGACAATTGAAGACCAGCTCCGGCTCATGGGCTTCACACACACACACACACGCTTCTCGGCTCCCCTCTACATTATATTAAAATTATATTAAAATGCAGCTTTTTGCAGAGATGCATACACTAAATTTATATTAAATGCAGCTTTTAAGAAATGCATGTGCTAAAATTAAATTTAAATAAAATGTGGCATATCTGCAGAAATGCATACATAGATTATGTTAAGATGCATCTCTTCCTGCTCCCTGGGCACCGCCACCTTTATTCCATCCCTCACTCCCTTCCCTGGGAGAGCAACAGCTTCAGTCCGCGTGCGTGTCCCCCTCTTGCCCTGATGCCGCTGCGCTTGTTCCCGTCCACCCCCCTTCAGGGACAAGTGGCAATTGTGCAGGTCTCAACAAAGAGGCTCGAAAACAACCCCCCCACTTAAAAATGGAGCCATCAGGAAAGCATGAAAAACATTTCACTCTGTTACAAAAACACTAGGGGCAGGAATTTAACTCAGGAGTTGGGCTAGAGGCGGGACTATAACTCTCGGGGTTGTAGTCACGCGTCCATCGAGATGCAGCCAAGCCATGCGATTTTAACTTGATTGACTTTGTTGAGCCCGCCCAGCGGGCTCAGCAGGCCAATAAGGGCCACCCGGCAACAGGTGATGTCACAGACTGAAATTTCATCTGTCAAGAGCTTTTGACAGATGAAATATCAGTGTTTCACAGCTGTTTGAAGCTGTCAAACACTGACAGTCTTACTTCTAACCTGAGTCCTTCTCCACAGACTCAGTTAGAAATCTCTCCTGCATAGTAAGCTGAAGGCTGTCACTTTTGACAGTTCGCAGCCATTCTGCTTTCCGTGCCGGTGAGATGAGGGATTCCCGGAACCTAAAGGAAGGAAGACTGAAAAGGTATGTAAAACTTATTTAATCACTTTAGACACACCAAACACACTTACCTTTGCATTCATGCACACATCACTCACCTGAACACTGACATCTCGATCCCTCCAAGTCCTTCAACCCGACGGCCCGCCTCCTCTAACTTGGCGTGGTTTGGAGCCGTCGGGAATCCCACACTTCAACATCAAAAATAGGGAGTAGGCTAAAAACTGCCTGTTAACTACCTGTTAACAGGCAGTTAATTGGCAATAATCCCCTTCCCGCCTCGGGTAGGCGGGTCCCAGTGCAGGGCGGGTACCCACCTCCTTTGAAACTGGCATGGAGGCTGGTTTGGGTGCGGGATGGGGTCGGGACCCCTGATTTCGGGATTTTAACCCCCCACACGCCTCCAATCCCGACTCCACGGCCCAATGAAATTCCTGCCCTAGGTGTTTTTCCCATCAGGTCAGAAAACTCAGTGCTCTGTGGGTGATATAATTGAAGTGTTTAAGATGATTAAATGATTTGATAGGGAAGATAGAGAGAAACTATTTCCTCTGGTGGGGGAGTCCAAAACAAGGGGCATAACCTTAATATTGGAGCTAGGCCATTCAAGGGTGATGTCAGGAAGCAATTCTTCACACAAAGGGCAGTGGAAATCTGGAACTCTCTCTCCAAAAATGTTGTTGAGGCTCGGTCATTTGAAAATTTCAAAACTGAAATTGACAGATTTTTGTTAGGCAAGGGCATTATGGGATATGGAGCCAAGGTGTGTAAATGGAGTTGAGATACAATCAGCCATGATCTAATTGAATGGTAGAACAGGCTCAGTGGGCTGAATGGTCTACTCCTATTCCTATGTTTCTAGATTGGTGGGCCCCACGGGACTTTCAATCAGTTTCCCTCTGATGTCTATGGCCAGGCTTCCTGTTATGTATCCTTGATGAATGATACCTTAATGACAGGAGTGCGAATTGATGAAATGTAACCTCAATTCTCTGAGGTGTGGTACTGCACATGGTACAGTTGGCACGCCACCTTGTAGTCAATAACATTTAGTTGCTGCATTCAGCATCTCAGTCAGCCCCCAGAGGATATAAAAAACACAGTGCATTAAGAAGAAAAGAAACCTAGCCCAGGGCCTCCTATTCTAAACTTTTTATATTGTACAATGGTTAACATGACAATAGAGTGCAGCTGCTAGACAACTATGATAAAGAAAAACATCTCACAAATTTGACCCTGGTGATTGCTGGGAGCACCGAGACTTCGAGAAGTTGTCCTTGAGTGTCAACAAACAAGACACAGATTTTCCGTAGAAGGAATCCTTATCCAGCAAATGACGGGGCTGATAATGTGCTGCTCTGCTACGTGTCCCATTTAATTGGGTGCTGAGGACTCCTGTGCTCCTGTTGTGTGCAGTGCAGGTTAATGCAGTGGGGAAACAACAACAACTTGCATTTATATAGTGCCTTTAATGTAGTAAAAACGCCTCAAGGCACTTAACAGGAGCATAATCAGACATCAAGGCACATAAGGAGATATTAGAACAGATGTCCAAAAGTTTGGTCAAAGAGGTAGGTTTTAAGGAGCACCTTAAAGGAGGAGAGGTAGAGATGAAAAGAAGTTTAGGGACGGAACTCCAGAGCTTAGGGACTAGACAGCTGAAGGCACAGTCGCGAGTAGCGGAGCGAAGGAAATCGGGGATTCACTTGTAGATGTGATGCCATAAGGCATGCACTCGGCTCATTATAGGTCTAAAAAAAATGTTAATGAGGTTGTGCTGCATAATGCAGTTTCAACACCTGAACAGCATTGGTGGAGCTCAGCACCCCCATGAAACAACGCAAGAAGGTTGATCCTTTCAACCATGTTTGTTCCTGTTCCTGGGGAGTCTGTTTGGTAGATGTATCAAGTAGCCCAGCCATTTCATTGTTTATTTCATGGTGTCCTTGGTGTCAATACTGCAGCTATTCACACCTTCTTAAAACTCCCATCCATCAGTGCCATCTCTTCACCCAAGCTCTCTGTCACCCACTTCTATTCTCTCCCTTCATGGGGAAGTGTCCATGTCCATTATACATACTTGTGAAGTGTCTTGGGACATTTCTTTATGTTAAAGGTATTATATAACTGCAAGTTGTTGTTCTGAAGGAACTGTAACTGTGGTCTCTAGTGGCTCAATTGGTAGCATTCTTGCTTCTGAGTCAGAGAGTTGTGGGTTCAAGTTCCACTCCAGAGACTTGAGCACAAAAATCTAGGCTGACACTCCAGTACAGTACTGAGGGAGTGCTATACTGTCGGAGGTGCCATCTTTTGGATGAGACGTTAAATGAGGTCCCGTCTGATTTCTTAGTTGGACATAAAAGATCCCATGGCAATATTTAAAAGAACAGCAGGGGAGTTATCCCCAGTGTCTTGGCCAATAATTATCCCTCAATCAATGTCACTAAAAAAACAGATAATCTGGTCATTATCACATTGCTGTTTGTGGGAGTTTGCTGTGCGCAAATTGGCTGGGGCGTTTCCTACAACAGTGACTACATTAAAAAAAAAGTGCTTCATTGGTTATAAAGCGCTTTGGGATGTCCTGAGGTTGTGAAAGGTGCTATTTAAATGCAAGTCTTTCTCTTGTTAAATAGGGCCTCTGGTTATCCCTCTCTATTTACCCATTCTGGAGGATGAAGGCAAGAAGAAGCTTGCAGTACAGGTTAGCCAAGGTATTGAAGATAATTGCAACCTGATGTACCTAGTACAAATTTACCCTGCAAAGAGCCATAGCCATGAAACAGGTGGAGAAGAATAGAACTTCCCTCAATCAGTGGTAGAGGAGAACCCCTGGCCACCAGCCACCTTATATGAGTCAATGAACAAGCAGCATACAAGCATCTTGTGTTGGCTGTGTGCTTGGTTCAATGCCACATTTCATGGGCCACAGGGCAAATTCATTGCCATGACTGCTATACATGGGCACACCTGCGCATTTGTAAAGTAGGTGGACAATTGCCAGTCATACTGGCCAACCTGGAAAGCTGGCCAACAAGTTGAAAAAAGCTGACAACTCAAAAAATAACTGACAACTTAAAAACAGCCCTGAATATAGGTCTACGTCCAAAGCCACTGCTTTAAGTTGACTAAATAAGTTTGATTCTTTTTTTTTAATTGCATGTGATTTCAAGATTGTTACCAATATTTTGAGAAGCGATTTTCACAATTCAGTTTTGTTTATTCGTTGCATTCCATTGGGGAAGTCCTGGTAATCCAGGGGCAGGGCAGTGAGGGCGGAGACTTGACGTAATGGATTTCTGTCCTGATTTCCTCTTCCCTGTGCCTGGGAACTGAATGTTTCCTGGGTGCAAAAAAAAAAGAAAATCTCCCCTGATACTTCTTGGTGTTAGGGGGCAGAGAGTTTAAGGTGCATTCTGAACATTCACCAAAGTCAGAATTTTTCTCTCATAAGATCTGAATTTAAATACTCAATTCTTGTTGTGGGCAAACGGGCTGCGGCCCTTCCCTACAGAAAAGTAGGGACTGGGTTTCAAAAGTAATCTATTGGTTGCAGAGCACTTTGGGATGCTCTGGGATGTAATTAGGTGCAACACAAGTGGAAGTTCATTCAATTTAATTTATTTAATTTAATTTAAGATAATCGGCAAAAGAATGAGTGGTGAAGTAAGGAGAATTTTTTTATGCAGCGATGTTATGATCTGGAATGCACTGTCTGAAAGGATGGTGGAAGCAGATTCAATAGTAAATTTCAAAAGGGAATTGTGTAAGATTTGCAAAATTTGTGCATTTCCCCGAAGGTTAATATCGATAAAAGGGGCCCTGCGTGGACATTTTTGAAATTAAAAAGGGTACCCAAGATGGCGTCCGTGCCTCGTGGCAGAAAGCCTACGGGTCTCCAAAATGGATTCTGCAGCACAGACAGTTTGGGGGAAATCGAAACTAAGGCTGCAAGTTTCTGTGAAAAGAACTTTGTGTTTTGGGACCCAGACAGAACTGTGAATTATGTATTAGGCCGAAGTGGAGGCAGATCTAAATTCAATGAGGCCTACAGTTAAAGCCATCAAACAGTCTGCATACATAATCGGAAACAGATTAAGCACATCCATCGAGGCTGGACAAGCCCATCAAGGACTTTCAGGGCAATACGAGTCAATTATCGGGCCGGTAGATGCAATTACCGGCCATCTAAAAAAAAAAATCAGTATAGATTGCTACCATTATTTTAACTAGCCCACCAAAATTAAAACAAAGAACTAACCTGATTTGGCGGGCAGATAAGGGTTTTTCGACGAAGCTATAATTGAAGGCCCCCAGGTAGCAATCGGAAGAAGAAGGAACTCCTGCTCTGCTCTCCTGCTGCTCTGCGGCTGTCGGTGCTGCTGCTCCCCAGCTCTTCGGCCCCTCGCCCTCGTGGCTGCCGCTCTTCCCCCATCCCGCGCTTACCCCCTGGCCTTTGCCTGTGCCCTCTCCCACTCTACCTGGACTCGCCCCGACACCGGGTCGGGCGAACACGGGCAATTCAGGCCAGGCGAAACGGGACGCGATGAGGGGAGGTGGAGGGAAGACCACCCGGGGAAGGCCAACTGAGGGTAGGTTTCGAATCATCGGGCCTTCAGCCTCAGCCGGCCTGCGACTATCTTCATGCAAGCTCAAGTTGTCGACGAAGAACCATCCCTGCAAGGTAAAGTACCCAAGCAGAGACTGTAACTTTGGGGTACTCGAACCTGGACAACACCCTTGCAGCACCCGGAGCCCACATGACGACGGCAGGCTCCAGAGAGCACCAAGAGTGAACCCCGAACCCAACCGCTGTTTTGAGTCTAACAAACCCTTTTGATTGGTGAGCATGAATTCTGACCCCTCATAGATTAACCTAGTTAGGTATAGGGGGTGGGATAAGGATAAGGGGATTGCTAAGGTAGTTTGTTTTCCCTCGATTCACAGAATTCACAGAAACCCCACAGTGCAGATAAAGGCCATTTTGGCCCATCGAGCCTGCACCGACACATATCACACCCGATCCCCATAATCCCTACACCAACACATATCCCACCATATCCCTGTAACCCCACGTATTTAATCCCCCTAGCGCTAAGGGTCAATTTTATCATAGCCAATCAACCTAACCTGCACATCTTTGGACTGTGGGAGGAAACCGGAGCACCCGGAGGAAACCCACGCAAACACGGGGAGAATGTGCAAACTCCACACAGACAGTCACCCGAGGCCGGATTCGAACCCGGGTCCCTGGCGCTGTGAGGCAACAGTGCTAACCACTATGCCACCGTGCTGCCGTGTGCCGTGTGTTCCCCATTCCCTGTATAAGTATAGTATTATTATGACTCTCTTGTAATTTTTGCCTGTAGAAGTGTACACTAATAATTTTCCATAAGATTGTATCCAGTTTTTCCTCTTCAATAAAATCTTGGTTTTGTTTGCATCCAACCACCTGTCTACTCGAGTCTTCTCTGTATCGCTGCCTGTATCTAAGTCCGGTGTCCAGAACCCAGGGGGCGAGCGATTCGAACCGCTCAAAGAAGGTAGTCAGAGGCAAAGCTGACTGACCCGAACACGCCTGTGCAAAACCCCCTACAGAAATGGCGACCACGGCAGGACACCGGCAACAAGGTTGCGATACGGTAGACAGTGGTTTGGATGAGCGAACCGTGATGGAGGAAAGGATTTCTGATTATGTTTTTAGCAAGGTGAATATCACTAAGAAGTGGATCACCACTCTGTTAAAGGCTGGGCATCCGGAAGATGCAGCAGCCAAGTGGACAGAGGGAAAGGAACACAAGAAGTCCTTAGAGAAAGCAGGTTTGCTGGTATGCTTTAAAAAGCAGATCCAGCTTCTAGACGGGCTCGTTGCCGCACAGGCAATCGAGTTAAGGGAGTCAGCCGTGGAGATCCAGGATAAGGCTCTCACAGGGGAAAAGTTGTTAGTAGCCCTGCAGGCTTTGAACCAAGAAAGCGTACATATAGTAAGGGAACACAAGGCCCAGTTGGAATACCTACAGTGTCAAGTCACCGAGGCCAAGGGAAATGAGTCAAGGTTGCGGGAGAAAAACGCCCGCATGGCAAGGCAGGTTAGGGAACAGGAAGAGAAAGTGCAGGAGGTAAAAGCCACTTACAAGCTAGCTAATGAACAGGGGTTTGAGGAGGCAGACCACGGCCCCTGCCAAGAGAGGGTAGAAAATCTGAGCCGGGCCCTCCGGAAGGCAAAAGGCATGGTATGCCTCATAAGCCCAAAGGCAGGTCAGGCAGGTTTTATGGGGAACGAGGGGAGAACAGTTCCAGTGTCATCGGTAGTGTCTAGGGATGACCCAGTTGAAAGAGAGGAGACCTCACGACCACCACCCATAGTGCCAAGTTTCAGCGAGGTTTGGCAGCAAGGGGGGGTGGAGCCCAGTGTGGAGCCAGAGGTGGAGGCGGAGGTAGAGCAACCCCCGCCCGAAAAGTCGGAACCGGAGCCGATGTGCCCAGCACGGCATCGGAGGTTCGGCCCACACGGCATCGGAGGTTCGGCCCACCCGCCAATGGCGAAGATGAGGGACCCCTCCAAAACCAGTTCGTATTACCCTTTAACACCCAACAGCTTAGGGTTATGGTCAACCATGTCCCGAAGCTTTCCGCCAAGGGAGACCCCCTCGATCCACTTCAGGGAAATAGAGCAGGCCGCCAGCGTCAACGACTGCGATGACGCTGAAAAGGCCAAGATGCTGCTATTCTACCTGGAGAGTAATCTCCTCCAATCCCTCTCTGAAGAGTGTAAAAGGGGACAGAGCGGGTACGAGGAGCTTAGAGACGTGGTTCTGGAGGCCATGGGGATGGATGAGGGAAGTCCTTTCTCCCGTGTGGAGAAGACGGTACAGCTCTCAGGGGAGACCCCGCAGGCTTTTGCGGACCGGTTGTGGCCGGTATACCGGAAAGCCTGCCCGGGGACGCGGGACCGGGGATTCCTGAACGGGGATTCTCTGACGCATTGGCTCCGTTGTCTAGTGGTGAACAGCTTGCCACAGATCCCAGTCAAGGCAGAAGCCTGGTTCGACTCCAAAGATCCCCAGACCACAGAGATCACGGTAATTAGACAGCTCACTCTGGCCTATAAAAACAGTAGGGGAGCCGATGCACACCCACCCAAGGATAAGCTGCATGAGGTAAAACCCGGACCGGTAAGGAAAGAGTGGCACCAGGAAGGGAGTAACCCCCCCAGCACAAAGACCAATTGTTGCGGGTGTGGGAAGGATGGTCACTGGCGGAAGGAGTGTAAGAACCCTTGGAAGGATAACAAGGGAAAGCATCCCACAGCACCAGCCCAAAAGGCGGGGGTAGGGACCCCTTCCGCAGAGGTTGAGTCGCTTTTGGACGCCATGAGGTCCTTGCTGACTGGCCAGGGGAGAGTAGCAGCCGCCATCGGTGCTCTCACCCCGTCTGCCCCATCCAACCCACAACCGTGACTAGAGCCGGCGCAGCCTGTGTATCTGTGTTCGCTCCGATATGATGAGTGGAGGAGACCCATGATGGAGATGGAGGTGGAAAAGGTAGCAGGGACCTATCTGTTGGACACTGGGGCATCACGTACCGTGATCTGCTCAGCTAACCCCACCACCTCACCTCTCTCTAGTGGGGTCCCATACAGTCTATCGGGGTTCACGGGTAAGGAACAGGCTGGCTCGGTCTCCATCCTGCTCGCCATTCGGATAGGACCGCTCCGCTCCAAGTGGACGTGCGTCCTGATGAATTAGGAAGTGGAGGGTGGAAGATTTGTAGGTCACGGGATCCTAGTGGATTTAAGGAATCACTGCCTCTGGGGGGCAGGAAAGGTAAAGAACGGTGAGATCGTAGTTATCCCGGGTAAGGAAGGGAAGGGGACCCTCTGCACCATGAAGCCCAAAGAGGATTATAACCTCGGGCTCATGGTCAGCAACACCCCACCAGAGTTCCAGGCATTTGTGCAGGCCCACCTGGCCGCATTTGCCACTCACAAACACGACTGCAGGAGGGTCACAGGGTTTGAGGTCAGAGTAGACGGGGACCCCATGACCCGACCACAAAAACAGTATAACTTACCCAGGGAAGCAGAGCCGGATATGGAAGCAGCCATGTCCTCGTTAGTGTAATGTATGTAATGTATATATACCTTAAGGGAGAGAACTACTTTTTACAGCTCCTGTATACTGTAGTACCGGCAGTGACCACACCTGTATATAAACCCTGAGTAGTGATCTGTACAGTTAGTTCTAGAGTAATCCTCATTCAGTAAACACCTGTTGAATCGTTCCCTGCAGTCTGTTGTCTGATTATTGAAGGACACAACATTAAGATACACGGACATAACATTGGCGACGACGCAGATTCGAACCTACCTGCAACTCTGCATCACCACCCAGGGATTCGCTCCTGGAGAACAGTGGAAGGAGGTCGAGTCCAGAAGCACGGGCGTCGACCACGGGCAACCGCCCAGTCATCCAGCGGAGATTTGAGCATCGCAGGGGAGGCTGTCGAGAGCCAGGCTTGGCTTTCCAGTCACGGTGGTCCAGCGAAACGGGCTGGCTACAGGTACTGCGCAGACCCTTCCCGGACAGCGGCGGGCTAGAGCTCGACCGAGCAGCACAGAAAAAGGTCGAGCAGCGTCGACAGGGGAGAGAGAAGGCAGAGCGCACAGGGCGCAGCTGGTGTTCAGGACTGAGCGGCGTCAATGGGGGAGAGAGACGAGAGAGAGCAGAGTGCAGCCGGTGGTCAAGGGCCGAGCAGCGTCAACGGGGGAGAGAGGCGCGCAGGAAAACGCGAGGCACTGCCATTGCCATGAGGATCGCAGAGAGCGGCATTGGCAGCAGCGCAGGAGCAGCGCACGAAACCCACAGGGCGTCGTCATTTGCCACGAGGACCGCCGAGAGCGGCATTGGCAGCAGCGCAGGAGACGCAATTTTAAGCCGCAGTGGGGAAGAAAGGAAAGCGCGCGAGACGCCATTTTAAGCCAGTGTAACCACACCCAAAAATGCCAAAGAGTGGCAGTATCACAGCGTTCGACAATGAAGTCGAAGATTGGACGACATATGTCGAACGCATAGAAGTATACTGCAAGGTGAATGACGTGCCAGATGACAAGAAAGCGCTGGTATTGTTGAATTCAATGGGTGCAAAAACGTATGGCTTACTACGAAGCCTAGTAACCCCAGAGAAGCCAGTAGAAAAGGATTTTGAAAACATAGTGTCAATCCTACAGGACCACTTAAACCCCACACTGCTGCTGATAGCAGAAAGATTTAAGTTTCACAAAAGGAACCAGCATAAAGATGAAAGTAATGCTGAGTATTTAATGGAACTGCGCAAGCTAGCGAAACACTGCCAGTTTGGAACGAGACTAGCAGATACTTTAAGGGACAAGTTTGTGTGTGGGCTTCAAAGTGAAGGAACCCAGAAACGGCTTCTATCAGAAAAGGATCTTACGCTGGACAAGGCTTTCAGCATTGCAGTATCACACGAAGCAGCAGCACGGGGCGCTGCAGAGATATAACGGAGACCGCAAGAATATGGCACAAATGAAATGTCATACGGAACAGTGAAGTGCTATCGCTGCGGCAGAACAACACATGACCATAATGATTGCTGGTTCAAGGACAAAGTGTGCAGACAGTGTGGAAAAGTAGGACACATAGCAAGAGTCTGCAGGTCGGGAAAGAAAACCAGCAGCAAGAAATCTCCACAGGAGAAGTACAATAAGGTACATAAGGTGACGGAGAGTAGTTCAGACGAACAGAAGGGTGATACAGACTCCGGAAGCAAGGAGCTGGGTTGTCTGAAACTACATAATGTGATCAAAATGGAGGATCACCAAACTATCAAGATAGCAGGAGTCCAAGTGAAAATGGAATTGGACACAGGATCAGCCCTAACAGTCATAAACCGAAGGGACTACAAGTGGCTATTCTCACATATACCCTTGAGAGATACAAAGATTGTCTTGAAGACGTACACAGGGCAAAAAGTCTACCCCAAAGGAAAAATAAGGGTGAACGTTATATATAACGGCAAGGAAACACCAAAAATGGACCTATATGTATTGCCAGATGGAGGACCACCACTACTAAGACGTGAATGGATCCGGAAGATACAGCTAGATTGGCATTCCATACAAGCACTGACTGTAGATGCCAAAAAGGATGACGACGCCACACCTGGACGACTGTCAAAAATGCTAACTGACGCACAAGAAGTGTTCCAGCAGGGACTCGGAACACGAAAAGGCATAACAGCGACGATCAAAATAGAGGAAAATGCAAGCCCAAAATTTTTTAAGGCCAGACCGGTACCTTATGCGAGCCGCCCAGCCGTCGAAGCAGAGCTGGAAGGTTTGGAACGTTCAGGAGTACTGTCCAGAGTGGACTGGAGCAAGTGGGCTACACCCATCGTTCCTGTAATGAAGAGGTCGTTGAGTAATATGCCTGGGGAACCAAAGAAGGTTCGCATCTGTGGGGACTTTAAGGTGACAGTGAACCCAGTCCTTCACACTGTACAATATCCGCTTCCGCGGATTGAAGATATTTTCGCCTCGCTATCTGGAGGGAAACGCTTCACGAAGATTGATCTGGCCCAGGTGTACCTGCAAATGGAGGTAGAAGAAGCCTCGAACAATACCTCACGATCAACACTCATAAAGGTCTCTACCAATAAAACCGGCTGGTGTTCGGGGTAGCATCAGCTCCGGCTATTTGGCAAAGGGCAATGGAACAAGTCCTGCAAGGGATTCCAGGGACCCAGTGTTATTTGGACGACATCCTGGTCACAGGCGAAAATGACAGTGATCACCTCGCCAACCTGGAGCAGGTGCTCACTAGATTGAAGGAATATGGGCTCCGAGCTAATCGCCACAAATGCGAGTTTTTCCAGAAGCAGATCTCGTATTGTGGCCACGTTATTGATGAAGAGGGGTTACATAAGGCCCCTGAAAAGATTGAGGCAGTAGTTAAGGCTCCAGCACCGGAAAATGTGTCACAACCGAGGTCGTTCCTCGGGCTGGTGAACTACTACCATAAGTTCTTGCCGAATTTGTCTACCGTACTACACCCACTGAACACCCTACTGCAAACGGGGGTACCATGGAAGTGGAGTGACGAATGTAAATGAGCTTTCCAGAAGAGCAAAGCATTGATCACATCAAAAGAGGTGTTGGCTCATTTCAACCCAGCACTACCAATTCGGTTGGCGTGTGATGCATCACCCTATGGTATTGGAGCGGTGCTGTCGCACAAATTCCCGGATGGCTCGAAGAGGCCAGTAGCCTTTGCGTCTTGGTCATTAACCTCAGCCGAGCGTAACTACGCCCAGATTGACAGGGAGGCCCTCAGCCTAGTGTGGGGAGTAAAAAAGTTCAAACACTATCTGCACGGGCAGAAGTTCACCTTGCTGACTGACCACCAACCACTTGTCTCCATCTTTAATCCAAAGAAGGGCGTTCCGGTGATGACTGCACAACGGCTACAAAGATGGTCCCTTTTTCTAGGGGCGCACCAATATGAAATCGAGTATAAGGGCACGAAACAGCATGGAAACGCTGATGGGCTATCACGCCTGCCACTGCCTACTGCGGAGGAAGCACCAGCAGTGGATCCTGTCGAAATATTTCATTCGACTATAATTGAATGCTTGCCAGTAACTAACGCTGGTATAGAGAAGGAGACCCGAAATGACCCGACACTGTCTCGGGTATATGATTTGACGGTGAAGGGATGGCCAGCACATGGCGACTCACTGTTGCCAGCATTCTCATCCAGAAGAGAACAGCTGTCAGTATGCCAGGGGACCTTGATGTGTGGATCCCGAGTGGTAATTCCACCCAGGTTAAGGGAGAGAGTGCTCAATGAGCTTCACGAAGGTCATCTGGGAAGGGTAAAAATGAAAAGCCTTGCTAGGGCTTATGTGTGGTGGCCGGGGATCGATCAGCAAATGCCAGAAGGTCCAAAATGCACCACCACATGCCCCTCTACACCCATGGGAGTGGCCCTCATCTCCATGGCAACGGGTGCATATTGATTTTGCTGGTCCATTCATGGACTCAATGTTTTTAATAGCCGTGGATGCGCACTCGAAATGGCCTGAGGTAATCAAAATGTTCTCCACCACCACGGAGAAAACTATTGCAGTCCTACGGACCATTTTTGCCAGGAACGGCTTGCCAGAGCAGATTTGCTCTGATAACGGGCCACAGTTTGTGTCCGAAGAGTTTTGAAGATTTATGAAAAGGAATGGGGTAAGGCATTACACATCTGCCCCGTATCATCCAGCCACAAATGGATTGGCTGAGAGGTTCGTTTAAACCTTTAAAAGCAGTAAAGGCCATGTGCGATGACGACATTCCACTGCAGCATAAGGTGGACAATTTCCTGTTAGTCTACAGAAATGCGACACATGCAGTCACCAACCAGGCCCTGGCCATGATGTTCTTTAACCGAAGGTTGAGATCTCATCTGGATTTGCTCAGACCAAATGTACGAAGAGATGTTGAGAGTAAGCAATTCCAGCACATCAATGAGAAGCCGACAAGGAGCTTCAATGTAGGGCAACCAATCTTGGCCTGCGACTACCGAACAGAGAAATGGCAACCAGGAACGATATGCACACGGCAGGGGCCACTAATGTACACAGTGGATGTTGGGGAGAACATTGTGAGACGCCATGCTGACCAGATCCTAGAGTCACAGGAACGAGTCAACCCCATGTCTCGGCCATACGTACCTGGTGAGGAACCCGACGTACAGGTCGCATCTACCTCAGAAACAATAGCATTGGAAGCTGATGAATCAACTGACGACAGGGTGCTAGAATCGCCTCCGCACCAAGAGCGAGACACTCGGGAAAGGCGTTATCCAGAAAGAATCAGGAAGCCTCCCCAGAGACTGAATATATGAATGGACTATTTTCATATAACATTGGATATTAAAAATGTTAATTGTTAAATGAGTATTATGGTACTGTTAATCTAAAAGGGGAGGAATTGTAATGTATGTAATGTATATATACCTTAAGGGAGAGAACTACTTTTTACAACTGCTGTCTACTGTAGTACCGGCAGTGACCACACCTGTATATAAACCCTGAGTAGAGATCTGTACAGTTAGTTCTAGAGTAATCCTCATTCAGTAAACACCTGTTGAATCGTTCCCTGCAGTCTGTTGTCTGATTATTGAAGGACACAACATTAAGATACACGGACATAACAGTTAGTACAGCAGGGAGTTCTGAGGCCGATAGCCACCCATGTGAACTCTCCGTTGTGGCCGGTTAGAAAACCGGACAATTCCTGGAGGGCCACGGTGGACTATCGGGTGCTCAATAGTAACATCCCAGCCTGTGTACCTACAGTGGCAGCAGTTGCCGACCTGATAGGGAGCATCCCAGCATCCGTGACCACTTTCACGGTGCTGGATATTTCCAATGGGTTTTGGTCCATCCCTGTACGGAGGGAGGATCAGTACAAGTTTGCCTTCACGTTTAAAGGGCAACAGTACACGTGGAACTGCTTGCCTCAGGGCTTCCATAATAGCCCCAGCATCTTCCATCAGTGCATGACAGACAGTTTGAAGGACTTTAGTCAGCCCGGACAGTTGGTACAATATGTGGATGACCTGTTCCTGTTCACTGATTCGAAAGAGGAGCATGGCCCACTATTGGCCGAACTGTTGGAGCTGTTAGAACAGAAGGATTTCAAAGTAAATCCCAAGAAGGCGCAGATCGGCCAGCAGGAGGTGAAATTCCTTGGTCTGACCGTGCGCGCTGGAGAAAGGGCCATAGATAGGGCTGGGGAAGGAGAATCCCGGGACCCCTATCGGGCAGGCCCGGAAGCCGCAGTCCGGGACAAGGGAGGCACACGGGGGGTAGTTTTGGCCCCGGACCCAAAGCGGGTCCGGATCCAAGATCCCGTCTGCAAGACCGTCCCGGTGAGGAAAGAGAAAGGGGAGCCCCTAGAAGGTCCACTCGGGGCAGCGGGCGAGCCTTCAGCGCAGGTTTTAAAACAGGCTGTTGGTTATATCAACCAGTGCAAACTGTTTCAGCCTTAAAGGGGAAAACAGCCAGTTGGGGTAAGGTCTGAGGATAAAGATCCTCAGCCTGCAGCACGAGCGAGTTCACAGACCACACAGGCAGGCGCTGTGGCTTGCTTGAAGGGAGGGGCCATCCAGCCCATCGATTGGGACACGCCCCCACTCTTCTGGGATCCAGACGAGAGGGAGGGGCTTGAGGGCAAAAACCCCGCCCCTAACCCAGGTGTAGAGAGGGAGGGACCTGAGGTCGAAAACCCCGCCCCGGACCCAGCCATGGGACCTGGGGGCGGAGACTCTCAGCTCGCAGCAGCAGGCTGCGAAAAGTTACCTGCCCCCAGCCCAGGTTCGGGAGGGGTCAAGCCTGGGGGAGCAGTGGTTCGGGTAAAAGGCCCAGTGGCCAAGAAAGCCCCACCCGCCAAAGCCCCCAGAAAGTTCCCGCGGACGCCTCAGCCGAGAAAGCCATGGTCACCAGCCCTCCAGTTCCCAAGGGCCGGCCTTCGAGCCAGGGAGAGGTCCAAGGACAGAGGTCCTCAGCCAGCAGCCTCGGGCTGCAAGGGACGAACCGTGAAGGACGGTGCGGTCACGCCAAGGGTAGCGGCGAGCTGCAGTCCGACCAGGGATTAGCTTGGCCGCCCGGAGACGGGCGGCGGATGTATATAGTTGGTTTAAGTTTTAAGTAAGTGTAATTATTTAGCTTAAGTTTGGGTGTTTGTAATTTAAGTTAAATAGGGTGATGGGTAGTTTTAAGTTAAGCAGTCTGTTAAGAGTGTATTTTTGGGTCGAGGCCACGGGACCCGACCATGCCTCACCAAACCAGAGAATCTCTTGGGGACCTGGCTGCATGTTTTTTTTACATCTTTTTGCAGAAAGATGTTCGGGATGGACTGGATCGTGATCCTATTCGCCCTAATTGGGATGAGTAAGGAGAGGAGGGACGACGTCCAAGACTCCCACATCTATGGGTGTTCGGGAGACAAGGCGCCCCTGGCGATCGATGGAAGCGGTGAACGGGATGCAGAGGAGACTGCCGTCTACTTCCACGAGGGAAGGTGGCCAGGATGGTTGGGGTCCAATTCATCTCAGTACTCTAGCCAAACCGGATTCACGTATGGGGAAACCTCCCTCCTGTGCCCCCAGGAGCGAGTCGTCTCCACGAGGGTCAGCGTCACCGTTGGAAAGCGAATATGTTTAACATGCAATGGACACATTCCACTGGACAGATCGTGGTGGCTCAGAAAGTTGAGCAAGGATATGAGGAACCCCAAAGTCGAATGGGAGCGCTTGGGTAACAACACCCATTGGACAATTACCGGGACTCATGGAGGACTGAGTGTATGCTGGGACAAGTGGTGGGAACCGGACAAAGGGATTTACATCTGTATGTGAGGGTCAGAGAAGGTCTGCCCCGCAGGCATATCCATTATGTTCCACCGGCAGTGGCATGACACCGGGAAGGGGATAAGGTGGGATGCCAGCCGGAAGGCGTGCGCAGCCCCATTCTCCCCGATCCCAGTCAATGCCACTGAGCTGGTAACCCGCCCCCGTAAACCACCGCCCACGGCGCAGGTGGCGAGGTTATCCAGGGAAGATTGCCCCACCTCCACCAAGGGACCAGGGAATGGGTTGGTACTAGTCCCCACCGATCAGATGCTGTACCAGGGGGTACACTACACGGTAGCCTCCGTGATTTTAAATCTCACGGAGGTGCATTTACCGGAGTGGTGCCCCAAAGAAACAGAGCAGTTATACCAGGTCCTATTAAAAGACATGTTCAATAAATTTTATGAGTTCGATTTTGCCCACGTGGACACGACTGAACTCTACACCACACGCCGGGAATTTTTGGGTATCCCAGGGAGACAAAGAAGGGGTGTATGGAATGATGTTTTTACTGCGTTTAACACTGGGTCCTCTGTCATCAACAGCTTGGATGACATAGAGCTGCAGACCCAGATAAACGGTTTAAAAACAGTTAAAAAGGATATTACTGGATGAGAACAAGGTAGTGGGCTCGGAGTTGCATGAGGACCAAGCCATGACGGTCCATTTAAAAGAAATCATAGCCGAGTTGGAAAAGCACACAAAGACGGTAAATGCTCTTATAAGGGAGGACAGAAATGCTTCTGACCAAGCTGCGCAGAATGAGGTGTGCGTGTTATACTGGGCGTGGTTACTGGGCGAGGGCCGCAGTAACCTGGAGGATCTAAAGCAAGGTTTGGTCCCCTGCTGGATTAGGAACAAGCACCTCGCAGCCCTCCACCCTTTTGAGAACGCATTGAGCCCGAGCCAACTCCAGCTAGCCTCTGAAGCCTATCCAGCCCCCGTGGATTGTGGGCGGTCCAACCACACAATCATGGGAATAGTAGTTAGGATGCCGGTCATGGGTAGGACAGCCCGACCCGCCCCGGTATACAGGGTTGAGAACATTGGAGTCATTCAGGGGGGTGCACACATTCGGCTCACAGCAGTCCTGCCGTACGTCATTAAGTGGGAGCACGCTATGACAGGTACTGACCTCTCAGGGTGCCGGAGCCGGGGAACACACACAATCCTGTGCCCCCAGCACTTGAATGCCTTCTCAAGACCGCAGTATGGGTTCAGAGCTGCTGACACAAAGCCTATAAATTGCACCATGGATGCAATGGCACAAGGCCATGTTCCCTCGCAGGTAGCATATATAGTGGGTGGGATATATTGTGTCACCACCGGCGCGTTCCACTACCAGTATGGACAGCACAGGTAGTGCCCGGTTAGTGACAGCAGTTTCTGTTTTAAGCCCAAGGCAGAAGTTCGAGTGGCCCAGGAGCGAATTGTCCCCATCCCTGAACCCTCCACTGTTCACCTCACTGTGAAGGAGAATTTTACGAACTTGCAGAAGTACGTAGCACACTTTGGCTACGAAATTCCCCCTCTCCCTGAACATTTGACCAAAATTCTAAAAGCCGTTATAGTTCCACAAAAACATTTCTACACTCTTGAGCAGAAAACAGTAGAGATAGGGACTAAGATATTGGATATTGTGACTCCACCCTGGTGGAACCTTTTCAATAATATAGAGGTCCCTTTGTGGATCAGACTGGCTTCTCACATTCTCGTGGTTTGCAAGTTAGGTATAGTGCTGTATTTAGTTTGCATCCAGTGTAGGGGAAAAGGTCGGAGAATTCCGAAACCAGAGCTTTTGGAAAGAACATTATGTAAAGGTGGAGGAAATACGCCGGTCTAAGTTTCCCCCTGTTTTCAATTGAAGAATTGTTGTTTCTTTGTGTTTGTTATTTTCAATTAAAGGTTTTTTTTCTTTTGTTGTTTTCTTTTGCGACACGTTTAATAAAGATATGTGTACCAAGTGGTGCAGGTGTGTAGGACCCCCTCCATGCTTGGATGTGTGTGTAAAGCCTGTAATTTTACTCTTTGTATGCTGATGTACACTACATTTTCGCGGAATGGGAAGCGCATGTGTCGTGGGTATATTAGATAGATAATTACAGGGGAAGGCTGACTATGGAGGGTCAGAAAAATTTTGCTCATCTTGAAAAGTATGATACTTCAAGCAAGTTTTAGTATCACAGGGGGGAATGTAAGCTTTGCAAAATTTGTGCATTTCCCCGAAGGTTATTATCGATAAAAAGGGCCCTGCGTGGACATTTTTGAAATTAAAAAGGGTACCCAAGATGGCGTCCATGTCTCGTGGCAGAAAGCCTACGGGTCTCCAAAATGGATTCTGCAGCACAGACAGTTTGGGGGAAATCGAAACTAAGGCTGCAGGTTTCTGTGAAAAGAACTTTGTGTTTTGGGACCCAGACAGAACTGTGAATTATGTATTAGGCCGAATTGGAGGCAGATCTAAATTCAATGAGGCCTACAGTTAAAGCCATCAAACAGTTTGCATACATAATCGGAAACAGATTAAGCACATCCATCGAGGTTGGACAAGCCCATCAAGGACTTTCAGGACAATACGAGTCAATTATCGGGCCGGTAGATGCAATTACCAGCCATCTAAAAAAACCATTAGTATAGATTGCTACCATTATTTTAACTAGCCCGCCAAAATTAAAACAAAGAACTAACCTGATTTGGCGGGCAGATAAGGGTTTTTCGACGAAGGTATAATTGAAGGCCCCCAGGTAGCAATCGGAAGAAGAAGGAACTCCTGCTCTGTTCTCCTGCTGCTCTGCTGCTGTCGGTACTGCCGCTCCCCGGCTCTTCGGCCCCTCGCCCTCGTGGCTGCCGCTCTTCCCCCGTCCCGCGCTTACACCCTGGCCTTTGCCCGTGCCCTCTCCCACTCTATCTGGACTCGCCCCAACACCGGGTTGGGCGAACACGGGCAATTCAGGCCAGGCGAAACGGGACGCGACGAGGGGAGGAGGAGGGAAGACCACCCGGGGAAGGCCAACTGAGGGTAGGCTTCGAATCATCGGGCCTTTAGCCTCAGCTGGCCTGCGACTATCTTCATGCAAACTCAAGCTGCCGACGAAGAACCATCCCTGCAAGGTAAAGTACCCAAGCAGAGACTGTAACTTTGGGGTACTCGAACCTGGACAACGCCCTTGCAGCACCCGGAGCCCACGTGACGACAGCAGGCTCCAGAGAGCACCAAGAGCAAACCCCGAACCCAACCGCTGTTTTGAGTCTAACAAACCCCTTTTATTGGTGAGCATGAATTCTGACCCCTCATAGATTAACCTAGTTAGGTATAGGGGGTGGGATAAGGATAAGGGGATTGTTAAGGTAGTTGTTTTCCCTCGATGTGCCGTGTGTTCCCCATTCCCTGTATAAGTGTAGTATTATTTTGCCTGTAGAAGTGTACACTAATAATTTTCCATAAGATTGTATCCAGTTTTTCCTCTTCAATAAAATCTTGGTTTTGTTTGCATCCAACCACCTGTCTACTCGAGTCTTCTCTGTATTGCTGCCTGTATCTAAGTCCGGTGTCCAGAACCCAGGGGGCGAGCGATTCAAACAGCTCAAAGAAGGTAGTCAGAGGCAACAGAAAATGCTGGAAAAACTCAGCAAGTCAGGCAACATCCGTGGAGAGAAATTTGAGTTGACGTTTCGGGTTTGACCCTTCTTCAAAACTGGAGAGAAAAGGAACTAGATCGAAGGCAGGGCTGCGATCGGACAAAAGAATTAAAGAACCAAAAGAAGTAAAAGAGATTAGAAGCTAGACGAGATGGTAATAGGCTGTGATTAGGTGTAAAGTGTACTGGCAGGGCAAAAGATAGCTGCCAGGTGTGAGAGAGAAACAAAAGGAAAGGGGGGGGGGGAAAGGAAAGGAGTGGAAAAATACAAGTGAAAATGAAATAGGGGCCGAGGTTATGATCTGAAATTGTTGAACTCGATATTGAGACCGGAAGGCTGCAGACTGCCTAATCGGAAGATGAGGTGCTGTTCCTCGAGTTTACGTTGAGCTTCCGTGGAACAGTACAAGAGGCCAAGGACGGTGAGGTCCGAGTGGGAATGGAGCGGTGAATTGAAATGACAGGCGACCGGAAGCTCGGGGTCACCCTTACGGACTGAACGGAGGTGTTCCGCAAAGCGGTCACCCAATCTGCGTTTGGTCTCCCCAATGTAGAGGAGACCGCATCGTGAGCAGCGGCAAAGCTGACTGACCCGAACACGCCTGTGCAAAACCCCCTACAATTGTTTTTATGCTTGAAAAGGAAAAAAATTGCAGGACTATGGGGAAAAAGCAGGGGAGTGGGACTAATTGGGTAGCTCTGTCCTTGTGGGGTCCAGGGGGAGCAGTAGTGTCCCTCTGGACTCCACAAAGTAACCTTGGGCACTCCTTGCCCCAGGCTGCCCTGCCTCTCCCTCTGTCGAGACTCCCCTCCCCAAGACTCATCTCACTGCCGGGGACCGTCCCTTCCGGTCCCCAGCTGTGGCCACCTGGTGCCCAAATTCCCGCCCGCCAGCCATGCAGTGATTCAGGCTGGGTTTGAGCGTGAGTCGGATCCTTAATATGGAAATGAGGCCCTTTGCTAAACTCTTACTTGTTCGCCCCGGCCCCTGTATGCCAAGTAAAATTCGAGAATGCGGATGGGGATGGAAGGTTGCAAAACCGAATCTGATTCTTTCCTCCACTGAAGCTCACACACGCTTCGAGAAGGAGTCACTGGGGAGCAATCAGGAGCTGGAACTTTAAACTGATTTTTCCCGCTCTAACTACAGGTGCAGACACCTGCCGCTGATATTTAAATGACTCCAACCATGGGATTTGGGATGAAATCATCAGCAGGGAAAAGCGGTGGACAAAATTCCTGCCCCGCCAGACTTCTGCACACACAAAAGAGTGATAGATGGGGTATCACTAGACTGCAGGAAGAGTCAACACTTCCCAACTATTTTCAGGCCTCAGAATGAACCAGTTTTCAAACTTTTTCAAAGAAAAATGGGGAAACTGTTAATTCAAATCTCTGGCTATGTTTTATGAAACACTGATGCGCATTCATGATGAAATAGTGCTGACCAATGACAACCACCCTACCTATAATGCAGCCCCATGACAACTACACTACCCCATAGTGCAGCCCCATGACAACTACACTACCCCATAGTGCAGCCCCATGACAACTACACTACTCCACAGTGCAGCCCCATGACAACTACACTAACTAGAGTGCAATCCCATGACAACTACACTATGCCATAGTGCAGGTCCATGACAACCACACTATCCCATAATGCAGACCCATGACAACTACACTACCCCAAAGTGCAGCCCCATGACAACTACACAACCCCATAGTGCAGTCCCATGGCAACTACACTACCCTATACTGCAGCCCCATAACAACTACACTACCCCATAATGCAGCCCCATTTCAACTACACTACCCATATTGCAGCCCCATGACAACTACTCTACCCAATAGTGCAGACCCAAGGCAACTACACTACCCTATAGTGCTGCCCCATGAGAACTACACTACTCTATCGTGCAGCCCCATGGCAACTACACTACCCAATAGTGCAGCCCCATGGCAACTACACTACCCTATAGTGCAGCCCCATGACAACCACACCAACCATACTGCAGCCCCATGACCACTACACTACCCCATTGTGCAGCCCCATGACAACTACACGACCCTATAGTGCAGCCCCATGTCAACTACACTACCCCATAGTGCAGCCCCATGACAGCTACACTATCCTACAGTGCAGCCCCAGGAGAACTACACTACACTATAGTGCAGCCCCATGGCAACTACACTACTCCATAGTGCAGCCCCATGACAAGTACACTACCCCGTAGTGCAGCCCCATGACAAATACACTACCCCAGAGTGCAGCCCCATTTCAACTACACTACCCATAGTGCAGCCCTATGACAACTACACTACCCAATAGCGGAGCCCCAAGGCAACTACACTGCCCTATAGTGCAGCCCCATGGCAACTACACTACCCAATAGTGCAGCCCCATGGCAACCAGACTACCCAATAGTGCAGCCCCATGGCAATTAGACTACCCCATTGTGCAGCCCCATGACAACTACACAACTCTATAGTGCAGCCCCATGAGAACTACACTACCCTATAGTGCAGCCACATGACAACTGCCCTACCCTATAGTGCTGCCCTTTTGAGAACTACACTACCCCATAGTGCAGCCCCATGGCAACTACACAACCCCATAGTGCAGCCCCATGGCAAATACCCTACCCTATAGTGCAGCCCCATGACAACTACCCTACCCTATAGGGCAGCCCCATGACAACTACACTACCCCATAGTGTAGTCCATGGCAACTACACTACCCCATAGTGCAGCCCCATGACAACTACACTACCCCATAGTGCAGCCCCATGACAACTACACTAGCCCATAGTACAGCCCTAAATCAAATACACTACGCTATAGTGCAGCACCATGACATATACACTACCCCATAGTGCAGCCCTAAATCAACTACACTACCCCATAGTGCTGCCCAATGACAACTACACTATCCTATAGTGCAGCTCCATGAGAACTACACTACCACATAGTGCAGCCCCATGACAACTACACTACCACATAGTGCAGCCCCATGGCAACTACACAACCCCATAGTGCAGTCCCATGGCAACTACATTACCCTATAGTGCAGCCACATGACAACTACCCTACCGTATAGTGCAGCCTCATGACAACTACACCACCCCAGAGTGCAGCCCCATTTCAACTACACTACCCTATAGTGCAGCCCCATGGCAACTACACTACCCAATAGTGCAGCCCCATGGCAACTACACTACCCAATAGTGCAGCCCCATGGCAACTACACTACCCAATAGTGCAGCCCCATGACCTCTACACTACCCCATTGTGCAGCCCCATGACAACTACACAACTCTATAGTGCAGCCCCATGAGAACTACACCACCCTATAGTGCAGCCACATGACAACTGCCCTACCCTATAGTGCTGCCCCATGAGAACTGCACTACCCCATAGTGCAGCCACATACCAACTACACTACCCCATAGTGCAGCCCCAAGAAAACTACACTACCCCATAGTGCACCCCATGGCAACTACACTACCCCATAGTGGAGCCTCATGACAACTACACAACCCCATAGTGCAGCCCCATGACAAATACCCTACCCTATAGTGCAGCCCCATGACAACTACCCTACCCTATAGTGCAGCCCCATGACAACTACACTACGCCATAGTGTAGTCCATGGCAACTACACGACCCCATAGTGCACCCCATGAGAACTACACTACCCCATAGTGCAGCCCCATGACAACGACACTAGCCCATAGTACAGCCCTAAATCAAATACACTACACTACAGTGCAGCACCATGACATCTACACTACCCCATAGTGTAGCCCTAAATCAACTACACTACCCTATAGTGCCGCCCCATGACAACTACACAATCCTATAGTGCAGCCCAGTGAGAACTAAACAACCCTAAAGTGCAGCTGCATGACAAATACCCTACCCCATAGTGCAGTCCATGGCAACTACACTACCCCATAGTGCAGCTCCATGACAAACACACTACCCCATAATGCAGCCCCATGACAACTACACTAACCCATAGTGCAGCCCCAAGGCAACCACACTACCCATAGTGCAGCCACATGACAACTACACTACCTCATTGTGCACCCCATGGCAATTACATTACACCATAGTGGAGCCCCTTGACAACTACACTTCCCATAATGCATCCCCATGAAAAATACCCTACACCATAGTGCAGCCCCATGACAAGTACACTACCCCATAGTGCAGCCCCATTTCAACTACAGTAGCCATAGTGCAGCCCCATGACAACTACACTACCCCATAGTGCAGCCCCATGGCAACTACACTACCCTATAGTGCAGCCCCATGACAACCACACTACCCATACTGCAGCCCCATGTCCACTACACTACCCCATTGTGCAGCCCCATGACAACTGCACGACTCTATAGTGAAGCCCCATGAGAACTACACTACCCTATAGTGCAGCCACATGACAACTGCCCTACCCTATAGTGCTGCCCTATGAGAACTACACTACCCCATAGTGCAGCCCCATGACACCTACACTACCCCATAGTGCAGCCCCATTACAATTATCCTACCCTATAGTGCAACCCCATGACAACTACACTACCCCATAGTGCAGTCCATGGCAACTAAACTACCCCATAGTGCAGCCCCATGACAACTGCACTACCCTATAGTGCAGCCCCATGACATCTACACCACCCCATAGTGCAGCCCTAAATCAACTACACTACCCTATAGTGCTGCCCCATGACGACTACACTATCCTATAGTGCAGCCCCATGAGAACTACACTACCCTATAATGCAGCCCCATGACAAATACACTACCCCATAGTGCAGCCCCATGACAACTACACTACCCCAAAGTGCAGGCCCATGGCAACTACACTACCCTGCAGTGCAGGCCCATGACAACTACACTACCCTATAGTGCAGCCCCATGACAACTACCCTGCCCAGAAAGCAGCCCCATGAAAATTACCCTACACCATAGTGCAGCCCCATCACAACTACACTACACATAGTGCAGCCCCATGACAACTACCCAACCCCATAGTGCAGCCCCATGACAACTATCCTACCATATAGTGCAGCCCCACGAGAGCAACACTACCCCGTAGTGCAGCCCCAAGACAACTACCCAACTCCATAGTGCAGCCCCATGACAACTATCCTACCATATACTGCAGCCCCATGAGAGCAACACTACCCCATAGTGCAGCCCCAAGACAACTACACTGCCCCATTGTGCAGCCCCATGGCAACTACACTACCCCATAGTGCAGCCCTATGAGAACTACACTACCCTATAGTGCAGCACCAATGCAACGACACCACCCCATAGTGCAGCCCCATGAACACTACACTGCCCCATAGTGAAGCCCCATGAAAACTACACCACCCTATAGTGCAGTCCCATGACAACTACTCTACCCTATAGTGCAGCCCCCTGACACATAAACTACCTATAGTGCAGCCCCATGACAACTACACTACCCCATAGTGCAGCCCCATGGCAACTACACTACCTTATAGTGTAGACCCATGGCAATTACACTACCCCATTGTGCAGCCCCATGACAACTACACTACCCTATAGTGTAGACCCATGACAACAACACTACCCCATAGTGCAGCCCCATGACAACAACACTACCCTATAGTGCAGCCCCATTACAACCACACTACCCGTACTGCAGCTCAATGACAACCACACTACCCTATAGTGCAGCCCCATGACAACTACACTACCCCATATTGCAGCCCCATGACAAGTACACTACCCTATAGTGCAGCCCCATGACAACTACACTACCCCATAGTGCAGCCCCATGACAAGTACACTACCCTATAGTGCAGCCCCATGACAACTACACCACCCCATAGTGCAGTCCCATGGCAACTACACTACCCCATAGTGCAGCCCCATGACAACTACACTACCCTATAATGCAGCCCCATGACAACTACGCTACCCCATAGTGCAGCCCTATATCAACTACAATACCCTATAGTGCAGCCCCATGACAACTACACTACAATATAGTGCAGCCCCATGACAACAATACTACCCCATAGTGCAGCCCCATGACAACTACACTACCCCATAGTGCAGCCCTATGAGAACTACACTACCCCATAGTGCAGCCCCATGAAAACTACACTGCACCATATTGCAGGCCCATGACAACTACGCTACCCCAGATTGCAGCCCCATTTCAACTACACTACCCATAGTGCAGCGCCATGACAACAACACTACCCCATAGATCTGCCCCAAGGCAACTACACTGCCCTATAGTGCAGCCCCATGAGAACTACACTACCCTATAGTGCAGACCCATGACAAATACACTACCCCATAGTGCAGCCCCATGACAGCTCAACTACCCCATAATGCAGCCCCATGACAGCTACACTAGCCCATAGGGCAGCCCCATCACAAGTACATTACCCTATACTGCAGCCCCATGATAACTACACTGCCCCATAGTGCAGCCCCATGAGAACTACACTACCCTATAGTGCAGCCCCATCACAACTACACTACCCCATAGTGCAGCACCATGACAAATACATAACCCTATAGTGCAGCCCCATGATAACTACACTACCCCATAGTGCAGCACTATGACAAATACACTACCCTATAGTGCAGCCCCATTACAACTATACTACCCCATAGTGCAGCCACATAACAACTACACTACCCCATAGTGCAGCCCCATGACAACTGCACTGACCCATAGAGCAGCACCATGACAACTGCACTACCCCATAGTGCAGCCCCATGACAACTACACTACCCCATAGTGCAGTCCCATGACAACTACCCTACCCTATAGTGCAGCGACATAACAATTACTCTACCCTGCAGTGCAGCCCCATGACAACAACACTACCTATAGTGCAGACCCATGACAACGACACTACCCCATAGTGCAACTCCATGACAACCACACTACCCCATAATGCAGCCCCATGACAACTACACTACCCCATAGTGCAGCCCCAAGGCAACTACACTACCCCATTGTGCAGCCCCATGGCAATTACACTACACCAGAGTGGAGCCCCATGACAACTACAATTCCCATAATGCATCCCCATGACAATTACACTACTCTATAGTGCAGCCCCATGAGAACTACACTACCCTATAGTGCAGCCACATGACAACTGCCCTACCCTATAGTGCTGCCCTATGAGAACTACACTACCCCATAGTGCAGCCCCAAGACAACTACACTACCCGATTGTGCAGCCCCATGGCAACTACACTACTGTAGTGGTTCGTGTAAATCGCCACTATATAAAAGAGTATAGCTTCGACGAACTATAAATAAGTTGTTTATTTACCAGAACAGGATAATACAGCAGGTAAGGTAGCAAGTAAGATGGCTGACTGCAAGAGCACCATATTGTAGATCACAGGATAATTACAGCAGGTAAGGTAACAGGTAAGGTGGCTGACTGCAGGAACACCATGTTGTAAGTCTTACGGTAGGTAAGATAGCAGGTAAGATGGCTGACTGCAGGAGCACCATGTTGTAGACCTTGTCCCAGCGGGGACTCCACAAGGACTGCGTTCCCAGTCCCGTGGGGAGCGTGTGGGGAGCCTCATGACCTCCTCACACTCGGCTCTATATTCCCAACGTCACGTGACCGCGTCATGACGTCAGTACGTTCACGTGCGCTTAGGCGGTCACGTGACCTGCGCCGTTGTCAGTGCATCTCCCCGTTACGGAGGCTGGCCTTTAAGGCCGAGGTTACTAGGCCGGGCTGTGCCAGTACTTGCCGCGGGAGCGGAGAATCCCTTCGCTCCCGCTTGCCGGCTGATGCAGCCGAAGTCTCGATAGGCCGGGCTATGCCGGCGGCCGTCTTGGAAGCCCGAATCGGGCCGGCGGCCAGTGCGCATGCGTCGTGTGACGTCAGCGTGTTAGGTCGGCGGCCGACGTGCATGCGTCACGTAATGCGTGACGTCAGCGCGTTAGGTCGCCTCTTTAAGGGGCAACGGCCCAACAGGTAAGTTAAAGAGGCAACAGCCCTAACTGGTAAGTTATACAATTAAGTAAATTAAGTACATACAGTTAGGTAAGTTATACATACATAAATAAGTTAAGTTAAAGGGAATTATGTATATATCTCAATGTAAAAGACAACCGTTGGGACCGCCACACAGGCCCCCCCAGAATTCGCTTTAACGAAAGTCCAAGAATGAAATAGTCTGACGAGCTGGTAGTTACAGCGGTCATGCTGTCTCGACTTAGTAGACGAGGTATAAAAATACTGCTCGTAAGCGGATCCTTACGCGCGTCATGGCGAATAAAACGTATCCGTCAGGCGAAGGACCATAAAAATGTGCGAAACAGCAGGCCTTATCAGAGTGACGGGCAGGTTGGGCGGACGCGGGCGATGTCTCCGTTGACTGGTGAGCGAAACCTTTACGAGGCTGGAACGCATGGAACAGTGCGTGCCATAATGCTACGACATTAACAGAACGGAGGGTGAAGAGTTGCTGTGTTGATCTGTGATCAGAGCAACTTCCACGTGTTGATCGCGGCCGCAGGATGCCCGTTGGACCCGTCCTCGATGTATACAGCTTCAATAGACATTTGCATTTGTTAAAAGGGAAAACTGGAGAAAGGGCGGCAACGGTCCAGGTTGTTGTTGCTTTCAGGAGAGGCCAACTCTACCTGGAAGGCGGCAACAGTCCAGGTTGTAAATTTAAGAAAAAAAAACAGCCAGTAGGGCGGCACACTTTTGTTCTCGCCGAATCATGTAGCAAGCTAAAAAGCTGGTGCGTCGTCGGCGGGAAAAGAGTCACCAATGTAGTGGTTCGTGTAAATCGCCACTATATAAAAGAGTTTAGCTTCGACAAACTATAAATAAGTTGTTTATTTACCAGAACAGGATAATACAGCAGGTAAGGTAGCAGGTAAGATGGCTGACTGCAAGAGCACCATATTGTAGATCACAGGATAACTACAGCAGGTAAGGTAACAGGTAAGGTGGCTGACTGCAGGAACACCATATTGTAGATCACAGGATAACTACAGCAGGTAAGGTAACAGGTAAGGTGGCTGACTGCAGGAACACCATGTTGTAAGTCTTACGGTAGGTAAGATAGCAGGTAAGATGGCTGACTGCAGGAGCACCATGTTGTAGACCTTGTCCTAGTGGGGACGTTCACGAGGGAGGATTCTCGTGGTAGGTGTGTTTCCCCGTATTTTGCGGGAGTGAGTCCTCGCGGTATCCCCGCTGGGTGCGCTCCTATCTTGTGGGCCCGAACATGCTATACCCCGCGCTTGGAGAGATGTATACTTGCAGTTGCTATAGGCGTAGAGGCAAACGATCCGTGAGGCAGTAGAAGAATCTAATGCGGAGACCGTGTGCACTTGCGTGGTCTGTACCGCATCACTGTTCACAGCGAACAGGGCTTCTTCCTTCAAAAAGCACGAGGGAGTCCGTAGCTCCCTGGATTGTGGTAGCAACAGCAGAACGGCTGATGCTTCCATTGCATGCTTCGTTTGTGAAAAACGTTCACAAACCCACCAATTGTAGCGCTGGTGGACGACTGTTGCCGTTGGTCGTGCTCTACTTTTATGAAATTGTTCATGAAAAACAGGCTCACCTCCAAGCTGCGCTTCCATTGCGAAGACGTTTGCAAAAACGGGGTCCCTTTTAGTAGAATCTGTATTAAGCGGTTGCTGTTCCGTGTTGTTCGTCGGTTGTGCGTTAGTCATCTTGAGTGAAGACGAGGTTCAGGCGTGCGTTGCTACCGTGAAAATCGTTCACGGATACGGGTTCACCAATTGTAGCTTTGGAATTGATGAACTCCAGTCTCACGTTGTAGGGTCACCAATGTAGCGTTGGAATTGATGTACTCCCGTACTCACGTCGTAGGGTCACCAATGTAGTGGTTCGTGTAAATCGCCACTATATAAAAGAGTTTAGCTTCGACGAACTATAAATAAGTTGTTTATTTACCAGAACAGGATAATACAGCAGGTAAGGTAGCAAGTAAGATGGCTGACTGCAAGAGCACCATATTGTAGATCACAGGATAATTACAGCAGGTAAGGTAACAGGTAAGGTGGCTGACTGCAGGAACACCATGTTGTAAGTCTTACGGTAGGTAAGATAGCAGGTAAGATGGCTGACTGCAGGAGCACCATGTTGTAGACCTTGTCCCAGCGGGGACTCCACAAGGACTGCGTTCCCAGTCCCGTGGGGAGCGTGTGGGGAGCCTCATGACCTCCTCACACTCGGCTCTATATTCCCAACGTCACGTGACCGCGTCATGACGTCAGCACGTTCACGTGTGCTTAGGCGGTCACGTGACCTGCGCCGTTGTCAGTGCATCTCCCCGTTACGGAGGCTGGCCTTTAAGGCCGAGGTTACTAGGCCGGGCTGTGCCAGTACTTGCCGCGGGAGCGGAGAATCCCTTCGCTCCCGCTTGCCAGCTGATGCAGCCGAAGTCTCGATAGGCCGGGCTATGCCGGCGGCCGTCTTGGAAGCCCGAATCGGGCCGGCGGCCAGTGCGCATGCGTCGTGTGACGTCAGCGCGTTAGGTCGGCGGCCGACGCGCATGCGTCACGTAATGCGTGACGTCAGCACGTTAGGTCGCCTCTTTAAGGGGCAACGGCCCAACAGGTAAGTTAAAGAGGCAACAGCCCTAACTGGTAAGTTATACAATTAAGTAAATTAAGTACATACAGTTAGGTAAGTTATACATACATAAATGAGTTGTTAAAGGGAATTATGTATATATCTCAATGTAAAAGACAACCGTTGGGACCGCCACACTACCCCATAGTGCAACCCTATGAGAACTACACTACCCTATAGTGCAGCACCAATGCAACGACACCACCCCATAGTGCAGCCCCATGAACACTACACTGCCCCATAGTGAAGCCCCATGAAAACTACACCACCCTACAATGCAGTCCCATGACAACTGCTCTACCCTATAGTGCAGCCCCATGACACATAAACTACCTATAGTGCAGCCCCATGACAACTACACTACCCCATAGTGCAGCCCCATGGCAACTACACTACCTTATAGTGCAGACCCATGGCAATTACACTACCCCATTGTGCAGCCCCATGACAACTACACTACCCTATAGTGTAGACCCATGACAACAACACTACCCCATAGTGCAGCCCCATGACAACAACACTACCCTATAGTGCAGCCCCATTACAACCACACTACCCGTACTGCAGCTCAATGACAACCACACTACCCTATAGTGCAGCCCCATGACAACTACACTACCCCATATTGCAGCCCCATGACAAGTACACCACCCTATAGTGCAGCCCCATGACAACCACACTACCCTATAGTGCAGCCCCATGACAACTACACTACCCCATAGTGCAGTCCCATGGCAACTACACTCCCCCATAGTGCAGCCCCATGACAACCACACTACCCTATAATGCAGCCCCATGACAACTACACTACCCCATGGTGCAGCCCCATGACAACTACACTACCCCATAGTGCAGCCCTATATCAACTACAATACCCAAAAGTGCAACCGCATGACATATACACTACCCCATAGTGCAGCCCCATGACAACTACACTACAATATAGTGCAGCCCCATGAGAACAATACTACCCCATAGTGCAGCCCCATGACAACTACACTACCCCATAGTGCAGCCCCATGACAACTACACTACAATATAGTGCAGCCCCATGACAACAATACTACCCCATAGTGCAGCCCCATGACAACCACACTACCCGTACTGCAGCTCAATGACAACCACACTACCCTATAGTGCAGCCCCATGACAACTACACTACCCCATAGTGCAGCCCCATGACAAGTACACTACCCTATAGTGCAGCCCCATGACAACTACACTACCCCATAGTGCAGTCCCATGGCAACTACACTACCCCATAGTGCAGCCCCATGACAACTACACTACCCTGTAATGCAGCCCCATGACAACTACACTACCCCATGGTGCAGCCCCATGACAACTACACTACTCCATAGTGCAGCCCTATATCAACTACAATACCCTATAGTGCAACCCCATGACATATACACTACCCCATAGCGCAGCACCAAATCAACTACACTGCCCCATACTGCAGCCGCATGAAAACTACACTTCCCCATAGTGCAGCCCCATGACAACTACACTGCACCATAGTGCAGGTCCGTGACAACTATACTACCCTGTAGTGCAACCCCATGACAACTACGCTTCCCATAACTCAGCCCCTTGACAACTACACTACCCCAAACTGCAGCCCCATGACAACTACACTACTCCATAATTCAGCCCCTTGACAACTATACTACCACAAAGAGCAGCCCCATAACAACTACACTGCCCTATGGTGTAGCCCCATGACAACTACAGTACCCTATCGTGCAGCTGCATGACAACTACACTACCCCATAGTGCAGGTCCATGACAACTACCGTGCCCTGTAGTGCAGCCCCAGGACAACTACACTACCCCATAGTGCAGCTGCATGACAACTACACTACCCCATAGTGCAGCCCCATGACAACTACGCTACCCTATAGTGCAGCCCCATGACAACTACGCTACCCTATAGTGCAGCCCCATGACATCTACACTACCCTATAGTGCAGCCCCATGACAACTACACTACCCTATAGTGCAGCCCCATGACATCTACACTACCCCATAGTGCATCCCCATTACAATACACTACCCCATAGTGCAGTCCCATGACAGCTACACTACCCCATAGTGCAGCACCATGACAACTACACTACCCCATAGTGCAGCCCCATGATAACTACACTACCCTATAGTGCAGCCCCATGAGAAATACAGTACACTATATTGCAGCCGCATGGCAACCACTCTACCCTATAGTGCAGCCCCATGACAAGCACACTACCCCATAGTGCAACCCCATGACAACTACACTGCCCCATAGTGAAGCCCCATGACAATACACTACCCCATAGAGCAGGCCTATGACAACTACACTACCCCATAGTGCAGCCCCATGACAACTACACTACCCTATAGTGCTGCCCTATGGCAACTACACTACACATAGTGCAGCCCCATGACAACTACCCTACCCCATAATGCAGCCCCATGACAACTACACTACCCTATAGTGCAGCCCCATGACAAATACCCTACCCCATAGTGCAGCCCCATGGCAACTACACTGCCCCATAGTGAAGCCCCATGACAATACACTACCCCATAGAGCAGGCCTATGACAACTACACTACCCCATAGAGCAGGCCTATGACAACTACCCTTCCCCATAGTGCAGCCCCATGGCAACTGCACTACCCATAGTGCAGCCCCATGACAACTACCCTACCCCATAATGCAGCCCCATGACAACTACACTACCCTATAGTGCAGCCCCATGACAACTACCCTACCCCATAGTGCAGCTGCATGACAACTACACTACCCCATAGTGCAGCCCCATGACAAGTAATCTACCCCATAGTGCAGCCCCATGACAACTACACTACTCTCTAGTGCAGCCGCATGACAACTACAATAGTCCATACTGTAGTCCCATGACAACTACCCTACCCCATAGTGCAGCCCCATGACAACTACACTACCCCACAGTGCAGCCCCAGGACAACTGCTCCACCCCATAGTGCAGCCGCATGTCAACTACACTAACCCATAGTGCAGCCGCATGACAACTACACTAACCCATAGTGCAGCCCATGACAACTACACTAACCCATAGTGCAGCTGCATGACAACTACACTACTCCATAGTGCAGCCCCATGAAAATTACACTAGCCTATATTGCAGCCCCATGTCAACTACACTGCCCCATAGTTCAGCCCCATGACAACTGCACAACCTATAGTGCAGCCCCATGACAACTACACTACACCATAATGCAGCTCCATGACAACCACACTACCTTATAATGGAGTCCCATGACAACTACACTACCCTATAATGCAGCCCCATGACAACTACACTAATCTATAGTGCAGACCCATGACAACTACACTACCCCATAATACAGCCCCATGACAACTGCAGTACCCCATAGTGCAGCCCGATGACAACTACACTACCCTATAGTGCAGCCCCATGACAACTATCCTACCCTATAGTGCAGCCCCAAGTCAACTACACTACCCCATAGTGCAGCTCCATGACAACCACACAATCCTATAATGCAGCCCCATGACATCTACAGTACCCCATAGTGCAGCCCTGTATCAACTACAATACCCTATAGTGCAGCCCCATGACATCTACACTACCCCATAGTGCAGCGCCAAATCAACTACAATGCCCCACACTGCAGCACCCTGACAAGTATACTGGTCCATCGTGCAGGCGCTTGACAACTACACTACACTGTAGTGCAGGCACCTGACAACTGCACTACCCTATAATTCAGCCCATGACAACTACACTACCTCAAAGTGAAGCCCCATGACAACTACACTACCCCATAGTGCAGCCCCATGACAACTATACTACGCATAGTGCATCCCCATGACAACTACACTGCCCTATAGTGCAACCCCATGACAACTACACTACGCATAGTGCAGCCGCCTGACAACTACATTTCACCATCGTGCAGCCACAAATCAACTACACTACTCCATAGTGCAGCCCCATGACAAAACTACCCCATAGTGCAGCCCCATGACAACTACACTACCTCAAACTGAAACCCCATGACAAATACACTACCCCATAATTCAGCCCCATGACAACTATCATACCCTGTAGTGCAACCCCTTGACAGCAACACTAACCCATAGTGCAGCCCCATGACAACTACACTACCCCATAGAGCAGCCCCATGACAACTACACTACCCCATAGTGCAGCCCCATGACAACTACACTTCCCAGAAAGCAGCCCCATGACAACTACCCTACACCATAGTGCAGCCCCATGACAACTATACCATGCATAGTGCATCCCCATGACAACTACACTGCCCTATAGTGCAGCCCCATGAAAACGACACTACGCATAGTGCAGCCGCCTGACAAATACACTTCACCATCGCGCAGCCCCAAATCAACTACACTACTCCATAGTGCAGCCGCATGACAAAAATACCCCATAGTGCAGCCCCATGACAACTACACTACCCCAAACTGAAACCCATGACAAATACACTACCCCATAATTCAGCCACATGACAACTATCATAACCTGTAGTGCAGCCCCTTGACAGCAACACTACCCCATATTGCAGCCCCATGACAAGTACACTACCCTACAGTGCAGCCCCATGACAACTACACTACCCCATAGTGCAGCCCCATGACAAGTACACTACCCCATAGTGCAGTCCCATGGCAACTACACTACCCCATAGTGCAGCCCCATGACAACTACGCTACCCTATAATGCAGCCCCATGACAACTACACTACCCCATGGTGCAGCCCCATGACAACTACACTACCCCATAGTGCAGCCTTATATCAACTACAATACCCTATAGTGCAACCCCATGACATATACACTACCCCATAGCGCAGCACCAAATCAACTACACTGCCCCATACTGCAGCCGCATGAAAACTACACGTCCCCATAGTGCAGCCCCATGACAACTACACTACACCATAGTGCAGGTCCGTGACAACTATACTACACTGTAGTGCAACCCCATGACAACTACGCTTCCCATAACTCAGCCCCTTGACAACTACACTACCCCAAACTGCAGCCCCATGACAACTACACTACTCCATAATTCAGCCCCTTGACAACTACAGTACCCTATCGTGCAGCTCCTGAGAACTACACTACCCTATAGTGTGCAGCCCCAGGTCAACTACACTACCCCACAGTGCAGCCCCATGACAACTACACTACCACATAGTGCAGCCCATGAGAACTACTCTACCCCATAGCGCAGCCGCTTGTCAACTACATTAACCCATAGTGCAGTCCCATGACAACTACACTAGCCCATAGTGCGGCTGCATGACAACTACACTACACCATAGTGCAGCCCCATGACAACTACACTATCCTATAGTGCAGCCCCATGACAACGACACCACCCCATAGTGCAGCCCCATGACAACTACACTGTCCCATAGTGCAGCCCCATGAAAACTACACTATCCTATAGTGCAGCCCCATGACAACGACACCACCCCATAGTGCAGCTGCATGACAACTACACTACACCATAGTGCAGCCCCATGACAACTACACTACCCCATAGTGCAGCTCCATGACAACTACCATGCCCTATAGTGCAGCCCCATGACAACTACACTACCCTATGGTGCAGCCCCATGACATCTACACTACCCCATAGTGCATCCCCATTACAATACACTACCCCATAGTGCAGCCCCATGACAGCTTCACTACCCCATAGTGCAGTCCCATGACAACTACACTACCCCATAGTGCAGCCCCATGAGAACTACACTACCCTATAGTGCAGCCCCATGAGAAATACAGTGCACTATATTGCAGCCACATGGCAACTACACTACCCTATAGTGCAGCCCCATGACAAGCACACTATCCCATCGTGCAGCCCCATGACAACTACACTGCCCATAGTGCAGCCCCATGACAAAACACTACCCCATAGAGCAGGCCTATGACAACTACACTACCCCATAATGCAGCGCCATGACAACTACACTACCCTATAGTGCAGTCCCATGATAACTACCCTTCCCCATAGTGCAGCCCCATGACAACTGCACTACTCTATAGTGCAGACCCATGACAACTACACTAGCCCATAGTGCAGCCCCATGACAACTACCCTACCCTATAGTGCAGCACCATGAGAACTACCCTACCCCATAGTGCAGCCACATGACACCTACACTACCCCATAGTGCTGCCCCATGACAAGTAATCTACCCCATAGTGCAGCCCCATGACAACTACACTACTCTATAGTGCAGCCCAGTGACAACTACACTAGGCCATAGTGTAGTCCCATGACAACTACCCTACCCCATATTGCAGCCCCATGACAACTACGCTAGCCCATAGTGCAGCCCCATGACAACTATACTACCCCATAGTGCAGCCCCATGTCAACTACACCACCCCATAGTGCAGTCTCATCACAATTACACTATCCTATACTGCAGTCCCATGACAAATACACTAACCCTATAGTGCAGCCCCATGACAACTACCCTACCCCATAGTGCAGCCCCATGACAAATACACTACCCTATATTGCAGCCCCAGGACAACTACACCATGCTATAGTGCAGCCCCATGACAAATACACTACCCTATAGTGCAGCCCCATGTCAACAAACTACCCCATAGTGCAGCCCCATGACAAGTACACGACCCAATAGTGCAGCCCCATGACTGCTACACTAGCCTATAGTGCAGCCTCATGGCAACTACACTACCCTATAGTGCAGCCCATGTCAACTACACTACCCCATAGATCAACCCCATGAGAACTACACTACCCTATAGTGCAGCCACATGACAACTACACTACACCCTGGTGCAGCTCCATGACAACTACACTACCCCACAGTTCAGTCCCATGACATCTACACTACCTATTCTGCAGCCCCATGACAACTACACTACACCATAGTGCAGCTCCATGACAACCACACCACCCCATAGTGCAGCCCCATGAGAACTACATTACCCTATAGTGCAGCCCCATGACAAATACACTACCCTATCGTGGAGCATCATGGCAACTACACTACCCTATAGTGCAGCCCCATGACAACTACACTGCCCCATAGTGTATCCCCATGACCACTACACTACCCCATAGCACAGTCCCATGACAACTACCCTACCCTATAGTGCAGCCCCATGACAACTACCCTACCCTATAGTGCAGCCCCATGACAACTACACTGCCCTATAGTGCAGCCCCATGACAACTACACTGCCCCATAATGTATCCCCATGACAGCTACACTACCCCATAGCGCAGTCCCATGACAACTACCCTACGCTATAGTGCAGCCCCATGGCAACTACCCTACCCTATAGAGCAGCCCCATGACAACTACCATACCCTATAGTGCAGCCCCATGACAACTACACTGCCCTATAGTGCAGCCCCATGTCAACTACACTACCCCATAGTGCAGCCGCATGACACCTAACCTACCCCATAGTGCAGCCCCATGATAACTGCACTACCCCATAGTGCAGCCCCATCACAAATGCACTACCCTATAGTGCAGCCCCATGATGACTACACTACCATATAGTACAGCCCCATGACAAATACACTATGCATAGCGCAGACACATGACAACAACACGATCCTATAATGCAGCCCCAGGACAACTACACTACCCTATAGTGCAGCCCCTTGACAAGCACACTACCCCATCGTGCAGCCCCATGACAACTACACTGCCCATAGTGCAGCCCCATGACAAAACACTACCCCATAGAGCAGGCCTATGACAACTACACTACCGCATAATGCAGCGCCATGACAACTACACTACCCTATAGTGCAGCCCCATGATAACTACCCTTCCCCATAGTGCAGCCCCATGACAACTGCACTACTCTATAGTGCAGACCCATGACAACTACACCAGCCCATAGTGCAGCCCCATGACAACTACCCTACCCCATAGTGCAGCACCATGAGAACTACCCTACCCCATAGTGCAGCCACATGACACCTACACTACCCCATAGTGCTGCCCCATGACAAGTAATCTACCCCATAGTGCAGCCCCATGACAACTACACTACTCTATAGTGCAGCCCAGTGACAACTACACTAGGCCATAGTGTAGTGCCATGACAACTACCCTACCCCATAGTGCAGCCCCATGACAACTACGCTAGCCTATAGTGCAGCCCCATGACAACTATACTACCCCATAGTGCAGCCCCATGTCAACTACACCACCCCATAGTGCAGTCTCATCACAATTACACTATCCTATACTGCAGCCCCATGACAAATACACTAACCCTATAGTGCAGCCCCATGACAACTACCCTACCCCATAGTGCAGCCCCATGACAAATACACTACCCTATATTGCAGCCCCAGGACAACTACACCATGCTATAGTGCAGCCCCATGACAAATACACTACCCTATAGTGCAGCCCCATGTCAACTACACTACCCCATAGATCAGCCCCATGAGAACTACACTACCCTATAGTGCAGCCACATGACAACTACACTACACCCTGGGGCAGCTCCATGACAACTACACTACCCCACAGTTCAGTCCCATGACATCTACACTACCTATAGTGCAGCCCCATGACAACTACGCTACACCATAGTGCAGCTCCATGACAACCACACCACCCCATAGTGCAGCCCCATGAGAACTACATTACTCTATAGTGCAGCCCCATGACAAATACACTACCCTATCGTGGAGCATCATGGCAACTACACTACCCTATAGTGCAGCCCCATGACAACTACACTGCCCCATAGTGTATCCCCATGACAACTACACTACCCCATAGCGCAGTCCCATAACAACTACCCTACCCTATAGTGCAGCCCCATGGCAACTACCCTACCCTGTAGAGCAGCCCCATGACAACGACCATGCCCTACAGTGCAGCCCCATGACAAATACACTGCCCTATAGTGCAGCCCCATGTCAACTACACTACCCCATAGTGCAGCCGCATGACACCTAACCTACCCCATAGTGCAGCCCCATGATAACTGCACTACCCCATAGTGCAGCCCCATAACAAATGCACTACCCTATAGTGCAGCCCCATGATGACTACACTACCGTATAGTACAGCCCCATGACAAATACACTATGCATAGCGCAGACACATGACAACAACACGACCCTATAATGCAGCCCCAGGACAACTACTCTACCCTATAGTGCAGCCACATGACAACTACACTACCCCATTGTGCAGCCCCATGGCAACTACACTACCCATAGTGCAGCCCCATGTCAACTACACTACCCCATAGTGCAGTCCCATGACAACTACCCTACCCCACAGTGCAGCCCCATGATAACTGCACTACCCCATAGTGCAGCCCAATGTCAACTACACTACCCATAGTGCAGCCCCAAGACAAGTACACTACCCCATAGTGCAGTCCCATGGCAACTACGCTACCCATAGTGCAGCCCCATGACAACTACACTACCCCATAGTGCAGCCCCATGAGAACTACACTGCCCTATAATGCAGCCCCATGACAGCTACACAAACCCCATTGTGCAACCCCATGACACTAGACTACCCATAATGCAGACCATGACAACTACACTACACCATAGTGCAGCCCCATGACAACTAAACATCCATAATGCAGCCACATGACAACTACCCTACCCCATATTGCAGTCCCATGACAACAACACTACCCTATAGTGCAGCCCCATGTCAAATACACTACCCCATAGTGCAGTCCCATGACAACTACCCTACCCCATAGTGCAGCCCCATGACAAATACACTACCCTATAATGCAGCCCCAGGACAACTACACTATGCTATAGTGCAGCCCCACGACAAATACACTACCCGATAGTGCAGCACCATGACAACTACACTACCCCATAGTGCAGTCCCATGACAAGTACACTACCCCATAGATCAGCCCCATGAGAACTACACTACCCTATAGTGCAGCCACATGACAACTACACTACACCCTGGTGCAGCTCCATGACAACTACACAAACCCCCCGAGTTCAGCCCCATGACAACTGCACTACGTACAGTGCAGCCGCATGACAACTACACTACACCATAGTGCAGCTCCATGACAACCACACTACCCCATAGTGCAGCCCCATGACAAATACACTGCCCGATCGTGGAGCCCCATGGCAACTACACTACCCTATAGTGCAGCCCCATGACAACTACACTGCCCCATAGTGTATCCCCATGACAACTACACTACCCCATAGCGCAGTCCCATGACAACTACACTGCCCTATAGTGCAGCCCCATGTCAACTACACTACCCCATAGTGCAGCCGCATGACACCTAACCTACCCCATAATGCAGCCCCATGATAACTGCACTACCCCATAGTGCAGCCCCATCACAAATGCACTACCCTATAGTGCAGCCCCATGATGACTACACTACCGTATAGTACAGCCCCATGACAAATACACTATGCATAGCGCAGACACATGACAACAACACGACCCTATAATGCAGCCCCAGGACAACTACTCTACCCGATAGTGCAGCCCCATGAAAACTACACTACCCACAGTGCAGCCACATGACAACTACACTACCCCATTGTGCAGCCCCATGGCAACTACACTACCCATAGTGCAGCCCCATGTCAACTACACTACCCCATAGTGCAGTCCCATGACAACTACCCTACCCCACAGTGCAGCCCCATGATAACTGCACTACCCCATAGTGCAGCCCAATGTCAACTACACTACCCATAGTGCAGCCCCAAGACAAGTACACTACCCCATAGTGCAGTCCCATGGCAACTACGCTACCCATAGTGCAGCCCCATGACAACTACACTACCCCATAGTGCAGCCCCATGAGAACTACACTGCCCTATAATGCAGCCCCATGACAGCTACACAACCCCATTGTGCAACCCCATGACAACTAGACTACCCATAATGCAGACCCATGACAACTACACTACACCATAGTGCAGCCCCATGACAACTAAACATCCATAATGCAGCCACATGACAACTACCCTACCCCATATTGCAGTCCCATGACAACAACACTACCCTATAGTGCAGCCCCATGTCAAATACACTACCCCATAGTGCAGTCCCATGACAACTACCCTACCCCATAGTGCAGCCCCATGACAAATACACTACCCTATAATGCAGCCCCAGGACAACTACACTATGCTATAGTGCAGCCCCACGACAAATACACTACCCGATAGTGCAGCCCCATGACAACTACACTACCCCATAGTGCAGTCCCATGACAAGTACACTACCCCATAGATCAGCCCCATGAGAACTACACTACCCTATAGTGCAGCCACATGACAACTACACTACACCCTGGTGCAGCTCCATGACAACTACACAAACCCCCCGGGTTCAGCCCCATGACAACTGCACTACGTACAGTGCAGCCGCATGACAACTACACTACACCATAGTGCAGCTCCATGACAACCACACTACCCCATAGTGCAGCCCCATGACACATACACTGCCCTATCGTGGAGCCCCATGGCAACTACACTACCCTATAGTGCAGCCCCATGACAACTACACTGCCCCATAGTGTATCCCCATGACAACTACACTACCCCATAGCGCAGTCCCATGACAACTACACTGCCCTATAGTGCAGCCCCATGTCAACTACACTACCCCATAGTGCAGCCGCATGACACCTAACCTACCCCATAGTGCAGCCCCATGATAACTGCACTACCCCATAGTGCAGCCCCATCACAAATGCACTACCCTATAGTGCAGCCCCATGATGACTACACTACCGTATAGTACAGCCCCATGACAAATACACTATGCATAGCGCAGACACATGACAACAACACGACCCTATAATGCAGCCCCAGGACAACTACTCTACCCTATAGTGCAGCCCCATGAAAACTACACTACCCACAGTGCAGCCACATGACAACTACACTACCCCATTGTGCAGCCCCATGGCAACTACACTACCCATAGTGCAGCCCCATGTCAACTACACTACCCCATAGTGCAGTCCCATGACAACTACCCTACCCCACAGTGCTGCCCCATGATAACTGCACTACCCCATAGTGCAGCCCAATGTCAACTACACTACCCATAGTGCAGCCCCAAGACAAGTACACTACCCCATAGTGCAGTCCCATGGCAACTACGCTACCCATAGTGCAGCCCCATGACAACTACACTACCCCATAGTGCAGCCCCATGAGAACTACGCTACCCATAGTGCAGCCCCGTGACAACTACACTATCCCATAGTGCAGCCCCATGAGAACCACACTATCCTATAGTGCAGCCCCATGACAACTAGACTGCCAATAATGCAGCCCCATGAGAACTAGACTACCCCATAGTGCAGTCCCATCACAAACGCACTACCCTATAGTGCAGCCCCATGACGACTACACTACCGTATAGTACAGCCCCATGACAACTACACTACCCTATAGTGCAGCCCCATGGCAACTACACTAGCGCATAGTGCTACCCCATGACAACTACACTACGCATAGCTCAGACACATGACAACTACACTACCCTATAATGCAGCCCCAGGACAACTAAACTACCCTATAGTGCAGCGCCATGAAAACTACACTACACCATAGTGCATCCCCATGACAATACATTACTTTACAGAGCAGCCCCATGATAACTACACTACCCCATAGTGCAGCCCCATGGCAACTACACTACCCGCAGTGCAGCCACATGACAACTAGACTACCCATAGTGCAGCCCCATGACAACTAAACTACCCCATAGTGCAGCCCGTTGACAACTACACTACCCTATAGTGCAGCCCCATGTGAACTACCCTACCCCATAGTGCAGCCCCATGACTCTAATGTATATACCTTTAAGGGGGGAACTACTTTTTACAGCTCATGTATACTGTAGTACCGGCTGTGACCACACCTGTATATAGCACTGAGTAGTAATCTGTACAGGCAGTTGTAGTGTGAGCCACGTTGAGTAAACATCTGTTGTACCGTTCTCCGCAGTCTGTGTCTTATTATACATGGACGCAACATTGGCGACAAGGCAGGTTCGAACCTACCTGCAACTCTGCATCACCTCCCGGGGATTCGTTCCTGGAGATCAGTGGATTGGAGGTCAAGGCCAGAGACTCGGGTCCCGACCACGGGCAACCGCTCAGTCATCCAGCAGAGACTCGAGAATTGTGGGGGAGGCTGTCGAGAGCCAGGCTTGGCTTTCCAGTCGCGGTGGTCCGGCGAAATGTGCTGGCAACAGGTAGTGCGCAGACCCTTCCCGGACAGCGGCGGGCTAGAGCCCGACCGAGCGGCACAGCAAAGGGCCGAGCAGCGTTGACGGGGGAGAGAGAGAGAGGGCAGAGTGCACAGGGCGCAGCCGGTGTTCAGGGGCCGAGCAGCGTCGGAGAGAGGGAGAGAGAGACGTGCAGAAACCCGCGAGGCGCCGCCATTGCCCCGAGGACCGCCGAGAGCAGCGTTGGCAGCAGCGCAGGAGAAGCACGCGAAACCTACAGGGCGCCACCATTGCCACGAGAACCACCGGGAGTGGCGTTGGCAGCAGCGGGGGAGGAAGGAAAGTGTGGGAGATGCCATTTTAAGCCATTGGGAGACGCCATTTTAAACCACACCCAAAATGCCGAAGAGTGGCAGTATCACCGCATTTGACAATGAAGTCGAAGATTGGACTACATATGTCGAACGAATAGAGGTATACTGCAAGGCAAATGAGGTGTCAATGACAAGAAAGCGTCGGTATTGTTAAATTTAATGGGTGCAAAGACGTATGGTTTATTACGAAATCTAGTAACTCCAACGAAGCCAATGGAAAAGAGTTTTGAAGACATAGTAACGATACTAAAGGAACATTTAAACCCCACACCGCTGCTGATAGCAGAAAGATTCAAGTTTCACAAACGGAACCAGCATAAGGATGAAAGCAATGCTGATTATTTAACAGAACTATCGAAACACTGCCAGTTTGGAGCGGGACTGGCAGATACCTTAAGGGACAATTTTGTGTGTGGGCTTCAAAGTGAAGGAACCCAGAAACGGCTTTTATCTGAAAAGGACCTTACACTGGAAAAGGCTTTCAGCATTGCGGTATCATATGAAGCAGCAGCACAGGGCGCTGCAGAGATACAACAGAGACCGCAAGATTATGGCAGAAGCAAAATGTCATATGGAACAGAGAAGTGCTGTCGCTGCGGCAGAACAACACACGACCAGAATGATTGCTGGTTCAAAGACAAAGTGTGCAGACAGTGTGGAAAAGTAGGACACATAGCACGATTCTGCAGGTCGGGAAAGAAAACCAGCAATAAGAAACTTACCAAAGGAAAGTACAAGAAGGTACATAAGATGACGGAGAATAGTTCAGACGAACAAAAGAGTGATAACGACTCCGAAAGCAGGGAACTGAGTTGTCTGAAACTACATAATGTGATCACAACGGAGGATCACCGAACCATTTGGGTCACTCTCAAGTTAGCAGGAGTCCAGGTAAAGATGGAATTCGACACAGGATCAGCCCTAACAGTCATAAACCGACAGGACTACAAGCGGCTATTCTCACACATACACTTGAGAGACACAAAAATTATTTTGAAGACGTACACGGGGCAAAAAGTCTACCCCAAAGGAAAAATAAGGGTGACCGTTATATATAACGGTGAGGAAACACCAAAACTAGACCTGTATGTATTGCAAGATGGAGGACCACCATTACTGGGACGTGAATGGATCCAGAAAATACAACTGGATTGGCATTCCATACAGGCACTGACTGGCTGACAAAAAGGTTGACGACGTCACACCTGGGCGACTGTCAAAGATCCTAACTGACGCGAAAGAAGTGTTCCAGCAAGTACTCGGAACACTAAAAGGCATGACAGCGACGATTAAAATTGAAGAAAACGCAAGCCCAAAATTTTTTAAGGCCAGACCGGTACCTTATGCGATCCGCCCAGCCGTCAAAGCAGAGCTGGAGAGTCTGGAACGTTCAGGTGTACTGTCCAAGGTAGACTGAAGCGAGTGGGCTACACCCATCGTCCCTGTGATGAAAAAGTCATTGAGCAGCACGCCTGGGGAACCAAGGAAGGTTCGCATCTGTGGGGACTTTAAGGTAACAGTGAACCCAGTCCTTCACACCGTACAATATCCACTTCCGCGGATTGAAGATATTTTCGCCTCGCTATCTGGAGGGAAACGCTTCACTAAGATTGATCTGGCCCAGGCGTATCTGCAAATGGAGGTAGAAGAAGCATCAAAAAAATACCTCACAGTCAACACCCATAAAGATCTCTACCAATACAACCGGCTGGTATTCGGGGTAGCATCAGCTCCGGCTATTTGGCAGAGGGCAATGGAACAAGTCCTGCAAGGGATCCCAGGGACCCAGTGTTATTTGGACGACATCCTGGTCACGGGCGAAAATGACAGTGATCACCTTGCCAACCTGGAGCAGGTACTCACTAGATTGCAGGAATATGGGCTCCGAGCTAACTGCCCCAAATGCGAGTTTTTTAGAAAACAGATCTTGTATTGTGGCCACGTTATCGATAAAGAGGGATTACATAAGTCCCCAGAGAAGATTGAAGCAGTAGTCAAGGCTCTAGCACCGGAAAATGTGTCACAACTGAGGTCATTCCTCGGGCTGGTAAACTACTACCATAAGTTCTTGCCAAATTTGTCTACAATACTACACCCACTGAACACCCTACTGCAAACTGGGGTGCCATGGAAGTGGAGTGACGAATGTAGACGCGCTTTCCAGAAGAGCAAAACACTAATCACATCGAAAGAGGTATTGACCCATTACAACCCAGCATTACCAATTCGGTTGGCATGTGATGCGTCACCCTATGGCATTGGAGCGGTGCTGTCGCACAAATTCTCGGACGGCTCAGAGAGGCCAATAGCCTTTGCGTCACGATCAATCAAAATCAAATCAAATCCACTTTTATTGTCATTGTTAGTGCACAAGTGCAGCACAATGAAATGTAGGCTTGCGGCTCCCGAGAGTGTACATTTGGATTAAGACATTTAAACATTCAACATACATTTGGCTTGTAGTATATTAACATAAATATGACCATAATAAAGTGCATTGGCAGATGTGCAGGCTTTAGAGTTTATTTGTGGAGTTCAGTAGGATGACAGCCCTGGGAAAGAAGCTGTTCCTAAATCTGGTCGTACGGGTGCGAATGCATCTGTAGCATCTCCCAGATGGTAGGAGGGCGAACAGACTGTGGCTGGGGTGAGTAGGGTCTTTGATGATGGACCGTGACCTCCGTAGACAGCGTTTCAGGTATATGTGCTCCATGGTCGGTAGCCGGGTGCCGGTAATCACTAACCTCAGCCAAGCGTAACTACGCCCAGATTGACAGGGAGGCCCTCAGCCTAGTGTGGGGAGTGAAAAAGTTCAATCACTACCTTCACGGGCAGAAATTCACTTTGATGACTGATCACCAGCCTCTTGTCTCCATTTTTAATCCGAAGAAGGGCGTTCCGGTGATGACTGCGCAACGACTACAAAGATGGTCACTTTTTCTAGGGGCGCACCACAATGAGATTGAACATAAGGGCACGAAACAGCATGGAAATGCTGATGGGCTATCACGCCTGCCACTGCCTACTGCGGAGGAAGAACCAGCAGTGGATCTTGTCGAAATATTCCATTCGACTATAGTTGAATACCTACCGGTAACTAACGCTTGTATCGAAAAGGAAACCCGAAATGACCCGACACTGTCTCGGGTATATGATTTGATGGTGAAGGGATGGCCAGCACATGGCGACTCACTGTTGCCAGCATTCTCGACAAGGAGAGAACAGCTGTCAGTGTGCCGGGGGACCTTGATGTGTGGATCCCGAGTGGTAATTCCACCCAAGTTAAGGGATAGAGTGCTCAATGAGCTTCATGAGGGTCATCTGGGAGGGGTAAAAATGAAAAGCCTAGCCAGGGCTTATGTGTGGTGGCCGGGAATCAATAAACAAATCGAGGACCTGACCAAGAGTTGCTCAGGATGCCAGAAAGTCCAAAATGCACCACCACAGGCCCCTCTACACCCATGGGAGTGGCCCTCATCTCCATGGCAACGGGTGCATATTGATTTTGCTGGTCCATTCGTGGACTCAATGTTTTTAATAGCCGTGGATGCGCACTCAAAATGGCCTGAGGTCATCAAAATGTCCTCCACCACCACGGGGAAAACTATTGCAGTCCTACAGACCATTTTTGCCAGGAATGGCTTGCCAGAACAGATTTGCTCCGACAACGGACCACAGTTTGTGTCCGAAGAGTTCCGGAGGTTCTTGAAAAAGAATGGGGTAAGGCATTACACATCCGTCCCGTATCATCCAGCCACAAATGGATTGGCTGAGAGGTTCGTACAAACATTTAAGAAGGCAATAAAGGCTATGTACAATGACAACATTCCGCTGCAGCACAAGGTGGACAATTTCCTGTTCGCCTACCGGAATGCGACACATGCAGTCACCAACCAGGCCCCAGCCATGATGTTCTTTAACCGAAGGTTAAGATCTCGCCTGGATTTGCTCAGACCAAACGTACGAAGAGATGTTGAGAGTAAGCAATTCCAGCACATCCATGAGAAGCCAACAAGGAGCTTCAATGTAGGGCAACCAGTCTTGGCCCGCGACTACCAAACAGAAAAATGGCAGCCAGGAACGATATGCACACGGCAGGGCCCACTAATGTAAACAGTGGACGTTGGGGAGAGCATCGTGAGACGCCATGCTGACCAGATCCTAGAGTCACAGGAACAAGTCAACCCCATGCCTCGCCCATACGTACCTGGTGATGAACCCGACGTACAGGTCGCATCTACCCCAGAAACAATAGCATCGGAAGCTGATGAACCAACCGACGACAGAGGGCCAGAATCGCCTCCGCACCAAGAGCAAGACACTCGGGAAAGGTGCTATCCAGAATGGATCAGGGGGCCTCCCCAAAGATTGAATATATAAATAGACTATTTTCAGCTAATGTTGCATGTTGAAAGTGTTCATTGTAATTAGTTTGATATTTAATTGTTAAATGAGTGTTATGGTACATGTTAATCTAAAAGGAGAGGAATTGTAATGTATATACCTTTAAGGGGAGAACTACCTTTTACAGCTCATGTATACTGTAGTACCGGCAGTGACCACACCTGTATATAGCACTGAGTAGTAATCTGTACAGGCAGTTGCAGTGTGAGCCACGTTGAGTAAACACCTGTTGTACTGTTCTCCGCAGTCTGTGTCTTATTATACACGGACGCAACAATGCCAACTACACTACCCCATAGTGCAGCCCCATGATGACTACACTACCGTATAGTGCCGCCCCATGACAACTACACTACCCATAGTGCTGCCCCATGACAACTACACTACCCATAGTGCAGCCCCATGACAACTACACTACCCGATAGTGCAGCCCCAGGACAACTGCACTACCCTATAATGCAGCCCCATGACAACTACACTACCTATAGTGCAGCCCCATGACAACTACACTACCCCATAATGCAGCTCCATGACAACCACACTACCCCATAGTGCAGCCCCATGACAACTACACTACCCCATAGTGCAGCCCCATGACATCTACACTACCCCATAGTGCAGCCCCATGATGACTACACTACCGTATAATGCCGCCCCATGACAACTACACTACCCAGAGTGCAGCCCCATGACAACTACACTACCCTATAATGCAGCCCCAGGACAACTACACTACCCTATAATGCAGCCCCATGACAACTACACTACCTATAGTGCAGCCCCATGACAACTACACTGTAGGAATTGACGAATTCCTAACTAATAACTGAGGTCGACTCAGGAGATCAAATCCAACAGGTCTTTAATTTAAAACTAAACGAGTTCAAACAGTTTGATGAGATCGATACAGGAGAACCACGAAACAGGTCTTAACAAGATGGAGCTTCCACGAGGACTGCCTGGGCAGTCACATGGTTTGTGACATGATGTCATCACGTTTGCCCGCGTTTTCCCGCGCCCTTAAAGGGGCCACGCCCCGTGCATACAAACACTATATACAAAACGAAGTAATGTCTAACACAATGGTACAGGCTTAGGATGGTGTTAGATCATCGTTAAAGGGAATTATGTACAGTTGCCCAGAGTCATTCAGTGGCTCCGCCACATGCGCCCCCCCAGAATTCGCTTCAACAGACAAAGTCAAACGGCGAGGTGGTCTGATGAGCCTGTCGGAACGACTCCTGTACCCCTGAGGTGGAGGCTGCTGGGCGGCTGGCGGTCTGGCGGGCGGTTGCGTTTGGTCTGCCGGGACGGCGATGGGTGGCCGACCTCGTCTCGGCGCGAGTGCTGTCTCGACGGGGCGGTCGAGGTCCAGATGTGCCGGCTTCAATCGATCGACTGAAATGTTGTCCGGCTTACCACCAACATCTACAGTGAAGGTTTTGTCCCCTGCCTCCAACACGCGGAAGGGACCAGTATATGGGGCCTTGAGTGGATTCCTGTGAGCATCGTGGCAGATAAAGACGTATTCTGCCTTGTGAAGCCCCGTTGGAACGTGCGAACTCTGCAGCCCGTGGTGCGAAGTGGGCACCGGCGCGAAACAGCTGGCCGCCTCCCGGTGACTAGTAAGCTGGTCAGACGCAGACCAAGGCTTCATCGATTCTGGTAGGAAATCTCCTGGGACTTGCAACGGTTGTCCGTACACCAGCTCCGCAGATGAAGAGTGAAGGTCTTCTTTGGGGGCTGTGCGAAGGCCCAACAGGACCCACGGTAGCTTGTCTGCCCATCCAGTGTCCTGGAGGCTGGCCCTCAGGGCAGCTTTCAGCGACCGGTGGAAACGTTCACAGAGACCATTTGCCTGTGGGTGGTAGGCTGTGGTGCGGTGTAATTTGACACCGAGTCCTTGGGCCACTGCATTCCAGAGTTTGGAGGAAAACTGTGGTCCCCTGTCTGAAGAAATATCAGCGTGCACTCCGAAACGGGCGACCCAGGTGGAAATGAACGCCCTGGCCGCGTCCGCCGAAGCAGTGGACGATAGGGGAGCCGCCTCCGGCCATCTGGTTGTGCGGTCAACCATGGCCAGGATGTGTGAAAAACCATGGGAGGGTGGGAGTGGACCCACCAGGTCCACATTGACATGCTCAAACCGTCGCTCCAGCACTGTGAAGGTGGCCAACGGAGCTTTGATGTGACGCTGCACTTTGGCCTTTTGGCAGACCACGCAGGTGTTGGTCCAGTCGCGGACATCCTTGTGCATGCTGTGCCATACGAATTTTGCTGACATCAACTTCTGGGAGGCCTTCATTCCTGGGTGTGGCAACCCATGTATGGCGTCGAACACTTTGCAGCGCCAGCCGGCCGGTACGACAGGGCGAGGGTCCCGTACGGACACGTCACACAAGAACGTCATACCTGCCGCATGGAGCGTTACGTCGGCCAACTGGAGGCCAGTGACGGTGGTTCTGTAGGCTTGGACTTCTGGGTCCGAGGCTTGATCCGCTGCCATGAGGATGTAATCGATGCCTAAATGAACCGTATTGACAGTCGCGCGGGAGAGGCAGTCGGCCACCAGGTTGTCCTTACCGGCCACGTGCTGTATATCCGTGGTGAACTCGGATATATAGGTCAGTTGACGTTGCTGTCGGGATGACCACGGTTCGGCGGTCTTGGCCATGGCGAAGGTGAGCGGTTTATGGTCCACGAAGGCGGTGAAAGGACGTCCTTCGAGGAGGAAGCGAAAATGGCGGATGGCCAGAAAAAGAGCGAGCAACTCCAGGTCGAAAGTGCTATACGCTCTCTCGTTCCGCCGTAGTTGACGGCTGAAGAATGCCAACAGCTGCCACGTCCCGTTCACCCACTGCTCTTGCACGGCGCCGATTGCGTAACCTGACACGTCGGTGGTGAGGGCGATGGTGGCTCCTGGCAGTGGGTGCGCCAGCATAGTCGCATTGGCCAAGGCGCTCTTGGTGTCAGCGAACGCCCGGGCCATGTCATCCGTCCAGTCTACCTTATCTTTGCCAGTCTTGCCCTTGAGGGCCTCGTACAGGGGCTGCATGAGTAGTGCTGCCTTAGGCATGAAACGGTGGTAAAAGTTTACCATGCCTAGGAATTCCTGCAGGGCCCTAATGGTTTGCGGGCGTGGAAAGGATGTCACCGCCTCTACCTTCGCTTGTAAATGAACCGCTCCCTCTGAAGTGATGCGATGCCCCAGGAAATCAATTTGTTGCAGGCCAAACCGACGCTTGGCCGGGTTGATAATCAGGCCATGTTGGCTGAGACGTCGAAAGAGGGTGCGTAGGTGACAGATGTGTTCTTCTTTGTTGGGACTGGCAATGAGAATATCGTCCAGGTAGATGAAGAGGAACTTGAGGTCCCGCAGCACGGAGTCCATCAGGCGTTGGAAAGCCTGGGCGGCGTTCTTCAACCCAAACGGCATTCTTAAAAACTCGAAAAGGCCGAATGGGGTGATGACTGTGGTCTTCTGGACGTCTTGGGGATGAACGGGGACCTGGTGGTAGCCCCGGACGAGGTCGACTTTCGAGAAGACAGTGTTCCCTGCCAAATGTGTGGAGAAATTCTGGATGTGGGGGATCGGGAACCGATCAGGAGTGATGGCATCGTTTAGGCATCGATAGTCGCCGCATGGCCGCCATCCGCTGCCAGGCTTCGGGACGATGTGGAGGGGTGAAGACCAGGGACTATTCGACCGGCGAATAATCCCTAACCGTTCCATGGTCGTGAAATCCGCTTTTGCGACCGCCAGCTTGCCAGGTTCCAGGCGCCGGGCCCACGCGTAGACCGGGGGGCTGTTGGTGGTGATGTGGTGTTCCACACCGTGTTTCGTGGCTGTGGAGGAGAACGTGGGTCTGGTCAGGTCGGGGAATTCGCCTAGTAGGCGAGCGAACTCATCCGGAGCCGGAAAAGCACAGGCGACAGTGCGCGACGTAGTGTTACTGCGGTAACAAGGGATAGAATGAAAAGTTGCCGTGTTGACCAACCGTCGGTTCCGCACGTCGACCAGGAGGCTGTTGGCGCACAGGAAATCCGCGCCGAGAATGGGTTGCGAAACCTTGGCCGTAACAAAGTCCCAGTAAAAGCGTTGGCCTCCGAAACACAACTGCACCCGCCGTCTGCCGAAGGTCCGAATTGCTCTGCCATTGGCTGCTTCAAGGGCGAGGCCGTGAATGCCGGTCTGCACATCGAGGGCAGATGCGGGTAATATGCTGCACTGCGCTCTGGTGTCGCACAGAAAACGACGACCGGAGAGAGTATCGGCGATAAACAGCAACTTGCCCGCGTTGCCGATCTCCATCGCGGCCGCGGGGCGCCCGTTAGACCCGTTCCTCGGTGGTCGCAGTTGTTTTTTGGGGGGGGAAGCTGCAGGGAGGGCGGCAACGTCTCGCTTTCACGCCGAACTGCGCGTGGTAGAAACACAGCCCAGCAGGCTGACGAGCTGGGGCGGCGTCTGTGGGGGATGGGCGCCTCGTGGCGACGCAGTAATGCTGAGTAACCGCGAAAATTTTGTCCGCCTCTGCCGCGAGTGCTGCGCAGTCCTCAACTTCGGATCTGGCCAGGGCGGCTTGCACCTGCTCCGGTAGCTGGCTGAGGAATATTTCCCGGAATAGGAAGCATTCCGGTTCGGAGCCAAGGAGTGTGAGCATTTGGCTCATTAACTCCGAAGGCTTGGAGTCCGCGAGCCCGGGCATAGCGAGCAATCGACGGGCGCGCAGCACCTTAGTGAGCCCGAAAACCTGCAGCAACCGCGCATTGAGGGTGTCATAAATGCGGTCCGCTGGAGGGTTCTGGAGGAGGCTGACGATCCGCGAGGCGGTAGAGCCGTCGAGGGCGGAGACCACATAGAGATATTTGGTCTGATCCGCAACGATGTCCCTCAGGGCGTATTGGGCCTCGACCTGAATGAACCACGAGGTCGCTTGCTGCTCCCAGAACTGCGGTAGCTTCAGCGAAACGGCGTTGGCCTCCATGCTGTGTCCTTTTTGCGAAAAACGTTCACAAAAGACGGGGTCACCAATGTAGGAATTGACAAATTCCTAACTAATAACTGAGGTCGACTCAGGAGATCAAATCCAACGGGTCTTTAATGTAAAATTAAACGAGTTCAAACAGTTTGATGAGATCGATACAGGAGAAAGACAAAACAGGTCTTAACAAGGTAGAGCTTCTACGAAGACTGCCTGGGCAGTCACGTGGTTTGCGACATGACGTCATTGCGTTTGCCCGCGTTTTCCCGTGCTCTTAAAGGGGCCACGCCCAGTGTATACAAACACTATATACAAAACGAAGTCATGTCTAACACAATGGCACAGACTTAGGCTGGTGTTAGAACATCGTTAAAGGGAATTATGTACAGTTGCCCAGAGTCATTCAGTGGCTCCGCCACAACACTAACCATTGTGCAGCCCCATGACAACTGCACTACCCCATAGTGCAGCCCCATGACAACTAATCTACCCTATAGTGCAGCCCCATGACAACTATCCTACCCCATAGTGCAGCCCCATGGCAACTACACCACCCATAGTGCAGCCACATGACAACTACCCTACCCCATAGTGCAGCCCCATGACAAATACACTACCCAGAGTGCAGCCCCATGACAAACACACTACCCTATAGTGCAGCCCCATGGCGACTACACTACCGTATAGTGCAGCCCCATGGCAACTACACTACCCATAGTGCAGCCCCATGACAACTACACTACCCTATAGTGCAGCTCCATGGCAACTGCACTAGCGTATAGTGCTGCCCCACCCATAGTGCAGCCCCATGGCAACTACACTAGCCATAGTGCAGCCCCAAGACAACTATACTACCCTATAATGCAGCCCCATGTCAACTACACTACCCATAGTGCAGCCCCAAGACAACTATACTACCCCATAGTGCAGCCCCATGGCAACTGCACTACCCACAGTGCAGCCACATGACAACTAAACTACCCCATAGTGCATCCCCATGACAACAAGACTACCCTATAGTGCAGCCCCATGACAGCTACACAACCCCACTGTGGTGCCCCATGACAACTAGACTACCCATAGTGCAGCCCCATGACAACTACACTACCCCATAGTGCAGCCCCATTACAACTACACTACCCCATAGTGCAGCTCCATGAGAACTACACTTCCCTATAGTGCAGCCCCATGACAACTACACTACCCTATAGTGCAGCCCCATGACAACTACACTTCCCTATAGTGCAGCCCCATGGCAACTACACTACCCCATAGTGCAGCTCTCTGACAACAACACTACCCCATAGTGCAGCCCCAGGACAACTACACTACACATATTGCAGCCCCAAGACAACTACACTACCCCATAGTGCAGCCCCATGGCAACTACACTACCCATATTGCAGCCCCAAGACAACTACACTACCCCATAGTGCAGCCCCATGGCAACTACACAACCTATAGTGCAGCCCCATGACAACCACACTACTTATAGTGCAGCCCCATGACAAATACTCTACCCCATAGTGCAGCTCCATGACAACCACCCTACCCCATAGTGCAGCCCCATGAGAACTACACTACCCATATTGCAGCCCCAAGACAACTACGCTACCCCATAGCGCAGCCCCGTGGCAACTACACTACCCATAGTGCAGCCCCATGGCAACTACACTACCCATAGTGCAGCCCCAAGACAACTACGCTACCCTATAGTGCAGCCCCATGGCAACTACACTACCCATATTGCAGCCCCAAGACAACTACGCTACCACATAGTGCAGCCCCATGGCAACTACACTACCCATAGTGCAGCCCCATGGCAACTACACTACCCATAGTGCAGCCCCAAGACAACTACGCTACCCTATAGTGCAGCCCCATGTCAACTACACTACGCATAGTGCAGCCCCATGACAACTACACTGCCCATAGTGCAGCCACAAGACAACTACATTACCCTGTAGTGCAGCCCGTTGACAACTACACTACCCCATAGTGCAGCCCCATGACAACTGCACTACCCCATAGTGCATCCTCATGACAACAACACTACCCTATAGTGCAGCCCCATGACAACTACACTACCCCATAGTGCAGCCCCATGACAACTACACTTCCCATAATGCAGCCACATGAAAACTACCCTACCCCATAGTGCAGCCCCAAGACAACTACACTACCCTATAGTGCAGCCCGTTGACAACTACACTGCCCTATAATGCAGCCCCATGTCAACTACCCTTCCCCATAGTGCAGCCCCATGTCAACTACACTACCCCATAGTGCAGCCCCATGACAACTACACTACCATACAGTGCAGCCCCATGACAACTACACTACTCCATAGTGCAGCCCCATGATGACTACACTACCATATAGTGCTGCCCCATGACAACTGCACTACCCATAGTGCAGCCCCATGACAACTACACTAGCCTATAGTGCAGCCCCAGGACAACTAAACTACTCCACAGTGCAGCTCCATCACAACCACACTACCCCATAGTGCAGCCCCATGACAACTACACTACCCCATAGTGCAGCCCCATGACACCTACAATACCCATAGTGCAGCCCAATGACACTACACTACCCCATAGTGCAGCCCCATGACAACTACTCTAACCCTCAGTGCAGCCCTATGAGAACTATACTACCCGATAGTGCAGCCAAATGACAACTGCCCTACACTTTAGTGCAGCCCCATGAGAACTACCCTACCCCATAGTGGAGCCCCATGACAAACACACTTCCCCACAGTGCAGCCCTATGACATCTACACTACCCCATAGTGCAGCACCATGACAACTACGTTACCCCATAGTGCATCACCATGACACCTATCCTACCCTATAGTGCAGCCCTATATCAACTACAATACCCGATAGTGCAGCCCCATGACATCGACACCACCAGATAGTGCAGCACCAAATCAATTACTCTGCCCCACACTGCAGCATAATGACAAATATACTGCCCCATAGTGCAGTCCCATGACAACTACACTACACTGTAGTCCAGGCCCATGACAACTATACCACACTATAATTCAGCCCCATGACAACGACACTACCTCAAAGTGCAGCCCCATGACAACTACACTTCCCAGAAAGTAGCCCCATGATCACTACCCTACACCATAGTGCAGCCCCATGACAACTATATTGCGCGTAGTGGATCCCCATGACAACTACAATTGGAAAATGCAGCCCCATGACAACTACACTACCCTATAGCGCAGCCCCATGACAACTACACTACGCATAGTGCAGCCGCCTGACAACTACATTTCCCCATCGTGCAGCCCCAAATCAACTACACTACTCCATAGTGCAGCCCCATGACAAAACTACCCCATAGTGCAGCCCCATGATAACTATCATACGCTGTAGTGCAGCCCCATGACAGCAACACTACCCCATAGTGCAGCCCCATGGCAACTACACTAGCCATAGTGCAGCCCCATGACAACAACACTACCCTATAATGCAGCCCCATGTCAACTACACTACCCATAGTGCAGCCCCAAGACAACTATACTACCCCATAGTGCAGCCCCATGGCAACTGCACTACCCACAGTGCAGCCACATGACAACTAAACTACCCCATAGTGCATCCCCATGACAACAAGACTACCCTATAGTGCAGCCCCATGACAGCTACACAACCCCACTGTGGTGCCCCATGACAATTAGACTACCCATAGTGCAGCCCCATGACAACTACACTACCCCATAGTGCAGCCCCATTACAACTACACTACCCCATAGTGCAGCCCCATGACAGCAACACTACCCCATAGTGCAGCCGCATGACAACTACACTACCCCATAGAGCAGCCCCATGACAACTACACTACCCCACAGTGCAGCCCCATGACAAGTACACTACCCCCATAGTGCAGCCCCATGACAACTACACTACCATATAGTCCAGCCCCATGATAACTACCCTACCCTATAGTGCAGCCCCATGACAACTACACTACCCCATAGTGCAGCCCCATGACAACTACACTACCCCATAGTGCAGCCCTAAATCAACTACACAACCCTATAGTGCAGCCCCATGACATCTACAGTGCCCCACAGTGCAGCACCAAATCAACTACACTGCCCCATACTGCAGCCGCATGAAAACTACACTTACCCATAGTGCAGCCCCATGACAACTACACTACCCCATAGTGCAGGTCCGTGACAACTATACTACCCTGTACTGCAGGCCCATGAGAACTACACTACCCTATAATGCAACCCCATGACAACTACGCTTCCCATAATTCAGCCCCTTGACAACTACACTACCCCAAACTGCAGCCCCATGACACTTACACTACCCCATAATTCAGCACCTTGACAACTATACTACCCCAAAGAGCAGCCCATAACAACAACACTACCCTATAGTGCAGCCCAATGACAACTACACTACCCTATAGTGCAGCCCCTGAGAACTACATTTCCCTATAGAGCAGCCCCATGAAAACTACACTACCCCACAGTGCAGCCCTATGAAAACTACACTACCCCATAGAGCAGCCCCATGACAACCACACTACCCAATAGTACAGCCCCAGGACAACTACACTACCCTATAGTGCAGCCCTGTGACTATACTACCCCATAGTGCAGCCGCATGTCAACTACACTAACTCGTAATGCAGCCCATGACAACTACACTACCCCACAGTGCAGCCCCATGAAAAACTACACAACCCCATAGTGCAGCCCATGACAACTACACTAACCCATAGGGCAGCCCCATGACAACGACACCACCCCATAGTGCAGCCCCATGACAACTACACTGACCCATAGTGAAGCCAAATGACAAATACACTACCCCATAGTGCAGCCCCATGACAACTACCCTACCCTATAGTGCAGCCCCATGACAAATAACCTACCTATAGTGCAGCCCCATGACAACTACACTACCCTATAGTGCAGCACCATGACAACTACACTACCTATAATGCAGCCCCATGACAACCACACTACCCCATAGTGCAGCCCCATGACAACTACCGTGCCCCATAGTGCAGCCCCATAAGAAATACACTACCCTATAGTGCAGCCCCATGACAAATACAGTACACTATAGTGCATCCGCATGGCAAATACACTACCCTATAGTGCAGCCCATGATAAGCACACTACCCCATAGTGCAACCCCATGACAACTACACTGCCCCATAGTGCAGCCCCATGACAAAAAAACTACCCCATAGAGCAGGCCTATGACAATTACACTACCCCATAGTGCAGCCCCATGACAACTAAACTACCTATTAGTGCAGCCCCATGACAACTACACTACCCTATAATGCAGCCCCATGACAACTACACTACCCATAGTGCAGCCCCATGACGACTACACTACTCTACAGTGCAGCCCCATGACGACTACACTACTCTACAGTGCAGCCCCATGACAAGTACACTAGCCTATAGTGCAGCCCCATGACAACTACCCTATCCCATAGTGCAGCCCCATGACAACTACACTAGCCGATAGTGCAGCCCCATGACAAATACACTAGCCGATAGTGCAGCCCCATGACAAATACACTGCCCTAGAGTGCAGCCCCATGACAAGCACACTACCACATAGTGCAGCCCCATGGCAACTACACTACCCATATTGCAGCCCCATGACAACTACTCTAGCCTATAGTGCAGCCCCATGACAACTACACTACCCCATAGTGCAGCCCCATGACAACTACGCTACCCTATAGTGCAGCCCCATGACAACTACGCTACCCTATAGTGCAGCCCCATCACAAATACAGTTCCCGATAATGCAGCCCCATGACAGCTAAACTACCCCATAGTGCAGCCCCATTAAAACTACACTACCCCATAGTGCAGCCCCATGAAAACTACACTACCCTATAGTGTAGCCCCATGACAAATACACTACTGTAGCGATTCTTGTGCATCGCCACTAAATAATCGAGTTCGACTTCGATGAACTATAAATAAGTTGTTTATTTACAGGAACAGGTTAAGTACAACAGGTAAGGTAGCAGGTAAGATGGCTGACTGTAGGAGCACCGTGGTGTAGGTCTTTCCCCAGTGGGGACGCCACGAGGACTAACTAGAAGTTTCCGAGCTCAACTGCTAGCAGGTTCCGAACTCGGACGTCATCACGCAGAGTACAGGAATGAAGCCTGAGTGCAGTAACAGATACATTTAAAGGTAAGTTAAAGGGAATTATGTATCTCAATGTAAGGGACAACCGGTGGTACCGCCACACTACACTATATTGCAGCCCCGTGACAACTACACTACCGCATAGTGCAGCCCCATGACAACTACACTAACTCATAGTGCAGCCCCATGATAACTACATTACCCTATAGTGCAGCCCCATAACTACACTACCCCATAGTGCAGCCCCATGAGAACTACACTACCCTATAGTGCAGCCCCATGACAATTACACTGCCCCATTGTGCAGCCCCATGACAACTACTCTACCCTATTGTGCAGCCCCATGACAACTACACGACCTATAGTGCAGCCCCATGACAACTACACTACCCCATAGTGCAGCTCCATGACAACCACACTACCACATAGTGCAGCCCCATGACAACTACACTACCCCATAGTGCAGCCCCATGACAACTACACTACCCATAGTGCAGCACAAAGGCAACTACACTACCCCATAGTGCAGCCCCATGACAACTACACTACCCATAGTGCAGGACTAAGGCAACTACACTACCCCATTGTGCAGCCCCATGGCAACGATACTACCCCATAATGCAGCCCCATGACAACTACACTTCCTATAATGCAGCCCCTTGACAACTACCCTATGGCATAGTGCAGCCCCATGACAACTACACTACCCTATAGTGCAGCGCCATGACAACTACACTACCCATAGTGCAGCCCCATGAAAACTACACTACCCTATAGTGCAGACCCATGACAACTACACTACCCCATAATGCAGCCCCATGACAACTGCACTACCCCATAGTGCAGCCCCATGACAACTACCTTACACTATAGAGCAGCCCCATGACAACTATACTACCCCATAGTGCAGACCCATGACAACTACACTACCCCATAATGCAGCCCCATGACAACTGCACTACCCTATAATGCAGCCCCATGACAACTACCCTACCCTATAGTGCCCCCCCATGACAACTACACTACCCCATAGTGCAGTCCCATGGCAACCACACTAACCTATAGTGCAGCCCCATGACAACTATACTACCCTATAATGCAGCCCAATTGTAGTGTATGTACCTTTAAGAGGAGAACTACTTTTACAGCTCCTGTATATTGTAGTACCGGCAGTGACCACACCTGTATATAAACCCTGTGTAGGGATCTGCACTGTTAGTGTTTAGACTACCCTCATCCAGTAAACACCTGTTGATTGTTAATCTGCAGTCTCCGCCTATTTATTGAAGAACACCATACCTTAAGATTCACGGATTTAACAGTGGCGACGAGGTCGATTCGAACCTACCTGCAACTCTGCATTTCCTCCCAGGGATTCGCTCCTGGAGGACAGTGGAAGAAAGTCCAGGCCAGAAGCACGGGCGTCGACCACGAGCAACCGCCCAGTCATCCGGCAGAGAGTGAGCATCGCAGGGGAGGCTGTTGAGAGCTGGGCTTGGTTCTCCAGCCACGACGATCCAGCAACAGGCTGGCAACAGGTACAGTGCAGACCTTTCCCGGACAGCGGCGGCTGGAGCCGACCGACGGCACAGAAAAGGCCGAGCAGCGTCGACGGGGTAAGAGAGAGGGTAAAGCGCACAGGGCGCAGCCGGGGGTTGAAGACCGAGCGGCGTCGACGGAAAACAAAAAGAGAGAGAGGGTAAAGCACAGCCGGGGTTCAGGACCGAGCGGCGGCAACGAGAGAGGCGCACAGGAGAACGCGCAGAACGCAGCCAGGGCTCAAGGGCTGAGCAGCGTCCGCGGGGGTAGAAAGGAAGCACGGGAGATGCCATTTGAGCCACGGAGAAGAAGGGAGAGCGCGGGAGACGCCATTTTTGAAGCCGCAGCGGAGAAGAAGGGCGAGCGCGGGATGAAAGGGAAGCGCGGGAGACGCCATTTTGAGCCAGCGGAGAAGAAGGGAGAGCGCGGGAGACGCCATTTTAGCCAGTCTAACCACACCCAGGGATGCCAAACAGTGGCAGTGTCACAGCGTTCGACAATGAAGTCAAAGATTGGGCGACATATGTGGAATGCATTGAGGTGTACTGCAAGGCGAATGAAGTGCCAGATGCCAGGAAAGCACTGGTTTTGTTGAATTCCATGGGTGCAAAAACGTATGGCTTACTGCGAAACCTAGTAACCCCAGAGAAGCCAGTGGATAAGGATTTCGAAAGCATAGTGGAAATCCTACAGGACCACTTAAACCCCACACCGCTGCTGATAGCAGAAAGATTTAAGTTTCACAAAAGGAACCAGCATAAAGACGAAAGTAATGCTGAGTATTTAATGGACCTGCGCAAGCTATCTAAACACTGCCAGTTTGGAATGGGACAACAGATACGTTAAGGGACAAGTTTGTGTGTGGGCTTCAAAGTGAAGGAACCCAGAAACGGCTTCTATCAGAAAAGGATCTTACGCTGGACAAGGCTTTCAGCATGGCAGTACCACACGAAGCAGCCGCACGGGGCGCTGCAGAGATACAACGGAGACCGCAAGAATATGGCACCAATGAAATGTCATATGGAGCAGGGAAGTGTTATCGCTGCGGCAGAACAACACACGACAAGGAGGATTGTTGGTTCAAGGACCAAGTGTGCAGACAGTGTGGAAAAGCAGGACACATAGCAAGAGTCTGCAGGTCGGGGAAGAAAGCCAGCAGCAAGAAATCTCCACAGGAGAAGTACAAAAAGGTACATAAGGTGACGGAGAGTAGTTCAGACGAACAGAAAAGTGATACAGACTCTGGAAGCAAGGAGCTGGGTTGTCTGAAACTACATAATGTAATCAAAATGGAGGATCACCAAACTATCTGGGTCACGCTCAAGATAGACAGATTCCAAGTGAAAATGGAATTGGACACAGGTTCAGCCCTAACAGTCATAAACCGAAGGGACTACAAGCGGCTATTCTCACATATACCCTTGAGAGATACAGAGATTGTCTTGAAGACGTACAGGGGGCAAAAGGTCTACCCCAAAGGAAAAATAAGGGTGAATGTGATACACAACGGCCAGGAAACACCAAAAATGGACCTATATGTATTGCCAGATGGAGGACCACCACTACTAGGACGTGAATGGATCCGGAAGATTCAGTTAGATTGGCATTCCATACAGGCACTGACGGTAGAGGCCTAAAAGGATGACGACGTCACACCTGGACGACTGTCAAAAATGCTAACTGATGCACAAGAAGTGTTCCAGGAGGGACTCGGAACATTAAAAGGCATAACAGCGACGATTAAAATAGAGCAAATGCAAGCCCAAAGTTTTTTAAGGCCAGACCGGTGCCTTATGCGATCCGCCCAGCCGTCAAAGCAGAGCTGGAAGGTTTGGAACGTTCAGGAGTACTGTCCAAAGTGGACTGGAGCAAGTGGGCTACACCCATCGTTCCTGTAATGAAGAGGTTGTTGAGTAATACGCCTGGGGTACCAAAGAAGGTTCGCATCTGTGGGGCCTTTAAGGTGACAGTGAACCCAGTCCTTCACACGGTACAATATCCGCTTCCGCGGATTGAAGATATTTTCGCCTCGCTATCTGGTGGAAAACGCTTCACTAAAATTGATCTGGCCCAGGCGTACATGCAAATGGAGGTAGAAGAAGCCTCGAACAATACCTCACGATCAACACTCACAAAGGTCTCTACCAATACAACCGGCTGGTGTTCGGGGTAGCATCAGCTCCAGCTATTTGGCAAAGGGCAATGGATCAAGTCCTGCAAGGGATTCCAGGGACCCAGTGTTATTTGGACGACATCCTGGTCACAGGCGAAAATGACAGTGATCACCTCGCCAACCTGGAGCAGGTGCTCACTAGATTGAAGGAATATGGGCTCTGAGCTAATCGCCACAAATGCGAGTTTTTCCAGAAGCAGATCTCGTATTGTGGCCACGTTATTGATGAAGAGGGGTTACATAAGTCCCCTGAAAAGATTGAGGCAGTAGTCAAGGCTCCAGCACCGGAAAATGTGTCACAACTGAGGTCGTTCCTCGGGCTGGTGAACTACTACCATAAGTTCTTACCAAATTTGTCTACAGTATTACATCCACTGAACACCCTACTGCAAACGGGGGTACCATGGAAGTGGAATGACGAATGTAAACGAGCTTTCCAGAAGTGCAAAGAATTGATCACATCAAAAGAAGTGTTGGCTCATTTCAACCCAGCACTACCAATTCGGTTGGCGTGTGATGCATCACCATATGGTATTGGAGCGGTGCTGTCGCACAAATTCCCAAACGGGTTGGAGAGGCCAGTAGCCTTTGCGTCTCGGTCACTAACCTCAGCCGAGCGCAACTATGCCCAGATTGACAGGGAGGCCCTGAGCCTAGTATGGGGAGTGAAAAAGTTCAACCACTATCTGCACGGGCAGAAGTTCACCTTGCTGACTGACCACCAACCACTTGTCTCCATCTTTAATCCAAAGAAGGGCGTTCCGGTGATGACTGCGCAACGGTTACAAAGATGGTCCCTTTTTCTAGGGGCGAATCAATATGAAATAGAGTATAAGGGCACGAAACAGCATGGAAACACTGATGGGCTATCACGCCTGCCACTGCCTACTGCGGAGGAAGTACCAGCAGTGGACCCTGTCGAAATATTTTATTCAACCATAATTGAACGCTTGCCAGTAACTAACACGGATATAGAGAAGGAGACCCGAAATGATCCGACACTGTATCGGGTATATGATTTGACGGTGAAGGGATGGCCAACACATGGCGACTCACTGTTGCCAGCATTCTCATCCAGAAGAGAACAGCTGTCAGTATGCCAGGGGACAGTGATGTGTGGATCCCGAGTGGTAATTCCACCCAAGTTAAGGGAGAGAGTGCTCAATGAGCTTCACGAAGGCCATCTGGGAGGGGTGAAAATGAAAAGCCTTGCTAGGGCTTATGTGTGGTGGCCGGGGATCGATCAACAAATCAAGGACCTAACAAAGAGCTGCTCAGGATGCCAGAAGGTACAAAATACACCACCACATGCCCCTCTACACCCATGGGAGTGGCCCTCCTCTCCATGGCAACGGGTGCATATTGATATTGCTGGTCCATTCATGGACTCAATGTTCTTAATAGCAGTGGATGCGCACTCGAAATCGCCTGAGGTGATCAAAATGTCCTCCACCACTACGGAGAAAACGATTGCAGTCCTACGGACCATATTTGCCAGGAACAGCTTGCCAGAGCAGATTTGCTCTGATAACGGACCACAGTTTGTGTCCGAAGAGTTTCGGAAATTTATGAGAAGGAATGGGGTAAGGCATTACAAATCCGCCCTGTATCATCCAGCCACAAATGGATTGGCTGAGAGGTTCGTACAAACCTTTAAAAAGGCAGTAAGGGCCATGTGCGATGACGACATTCCACTGCAGCATAAGGTGGACAATTTCCTGTTCGCCTACAGAAATGCGACACATGCAGTTACCAACCAGACCCCGGCCATGATGTTCTTTAACCGAAGGTTGAGATCTCGTCTGGATTTGCTCAGACCAAATGTGCGAAGAAATGTTGAGAATAAGCAATTCCAGCACATCAATGAGAAGCCGACAAAGAGCTTCAATATAGGACAACCAGTCTTGGCCCGCGACTACCGAACAGAGAAATGGCAACCCGGAACGATATGCACACGGCAGGGGCCACTAATGTACACAGTGGATGTTGGGGAGAACATTGTGAGACGCCATATCGACCAGATCCTAGCGTCACAAGAACGAGTCAACCCCATGTCTCGCGTACCTGGTGATGAACCCGACATACCGGTAGCATCTACCCCAGAAACAGTAGCATCGGAAGCTGATGAACTAACTGACGACAGGGGGCCAGAATCGCCATCACACCAAGAGCAAGACACTCAGGAAAGGCGCGATCCAGAAAGGATCAGGAAGCCGCCCCAAAGACTGAATTTATAAATGGACTATTTCAGATAATGTGCATGTTAAAAATGTTAACTGTTAAATGAATGTTATGGTACTGTTAATCTAAAAGGGGAGGAATTGTAGTGTATGTACCTTTAAGAGGAGAACTATTTTTACAGCTCCTGTATACTGTAGTACCAGCAGTGACCACACCTGTATATAAACCCTGTGCAGGGATCTGTACTGTTAGTTTTTAGACAACCCTCATCCAGTAAACACCTGTTAATTTTAATCTGCAGTCTCCGTCTATTTATTGAAGAACACCATACCTTAAGATTCACGGATTTAACACCCATGACGACTACATAACCCATAGTGCAGCTCCATGACAACTCCACTACCCCATAGTGCAGCCCTAACTCAGCTACACTACCCTATAGTACAGCCCCGTGACATTTACACTACCCCATAGTGCAGCACCAAATCAATTACATTGCCCCATACTGCAGCCGCATGACAACTACATTACCCCATAAGGCAGCCCCATGACAACTACACTACCCCATAGTGTAGGCCCATGACAACTACACTACCCTGTAGTGCAGTCCCAGGACAACTACACTACCCCATAGTGCAGCCGCATGACAACTACACTTCCCATAAAGAAGCCCCATGACAACTACCCTACACCACAGTGCAGCCCCATGACAACTACACTACCCTATAGTGCAGCCCCATGATAACTACCCTGCCCTATAGTGCAGCCCCATGACAGCTGCACTACCCCAAAGTGCAGCCTCATGACATCTACCCTATCCCATTGTGCAGCCCCATGGCAACTACACTACCCCATAGTGCAGCCCCATGACAAGTACATTACCCCATAGTGCAACCCCATGACAACTACACTACCCCATAGTGCAGCCCCATGACAACTACACTACCCCATAGTGCAGCTCCATGAGAACTGCACTTCCAAATAGTGTAGCCCTGTAACAAATACACAACCCTAAAGTGCAGCCCCATGGCAACTACATTACCCCATAGTGCAGCCCCAAGACAACTACACTGCCCCATAGTGCAGCCCCATGACAACTACCCTACCCTATAGTGCAGCCATATTGTAAACAACACTACTCTATAGTGCAGCCCCAGGACAACTACATTAGCCCATAGTGCAGCCCCATGAAAACTACACTGCCCCATAGTGCAGCCGCATGAAAGCTACACTACCCCATAGTGCAGCCGCATGACACCTATACTACCCTATAGTGCAGCCCCATGACAACGACACTACCCCATAGTGCAGCCCCATGAAAACTACATTACCCTATAGTGCAGCCAATTGATAAGTACACTACCCCATAGTGCAGCCCCATGAGAATTACACTACCCTATACTGCAGCCCCATGACAACTACACTACCCCATAGTGCAGCCCCATGACAACTACACTACCCTATAGTGCAGCCCCATGACAACGACACTACCCCACAGTGCAGCTCCATGACAACCACATTACCACATAGTGCAGCCCCATGACAACTACACTACCCCATAGTGCAGACCCATGACAACTACACTACCCATACTGCAGCACCAGGACAACTACACTAGCCCATAGTGCAGCCCCATGAAAACTACACTGCCCCATAGTGCAGCCGTATGAAAGCTACACTACCCCATAGTGCAGCCGCATGACACCTATACTACCCTATAGTGCAGCCCCATGACAACGACACTACCCCATAGTGCAGCCTCATGAAAACTACATTACCCTATAGTGCAGCCAAATGATAAGTACACTACCCCATAGTGCAGCCCCATGAGAATTACACTACCCTATACTGCAGCCCCATGACAACTACACTACCCCATAGTGCAGCCCCATGACAACTACACTACCCTATAGTGCAGCCCCATGACAACGACACTACCCCACAGTGCAGCTCCATGACAACCACATTACCACATAGTGCAGCCCCATGACAACTACACTACCCCATAGTGCAGACCCATGACAACTACACTACCCATACTGCAGCACCAGGACAACTACACTACCCCATAGTGCAGCCTCATGGAAACTACACTACCCATAGTGCCGCCACATGACAAATACACTACCCCATTGTGCAGCTCCATGGCAACTACACTACCCATAGTGCAGCCCCATGACAACTTCACCAGCCATAATGCAGCCCCATGACATCTACATTACCCCATTGTGCAGACACATGAAAACTACACTACCCCATTGTGCAGCCCCATGACAACTACACTACCCATAGTGCAGCCGCATGACAACTACACTACCCCATAGTGCAGCCCCATGACAACTACACTACCGTATAGTGCAACCCCATGACAACTACACTAGCGCATAGTGCAGCCCCATGACTGTTGTGGCTGTGTATAATAAGACACAGACTGCAGGAGAACGGTACAACAGGTGTTCACTCAACGTGGCTCACACTGGAACTGGTCTGTACAGATTACTACTCAGTGCTCTCTACAGGTGTGGTCACTGCCGGTACTGCAGTATACATGAGCTGTAAAAGATAGTTCCCCCCTTAAAGGTATATGCATTACAATTCCTCCCCTTTTAGATTAACAGTACCATAACACTCATTTAACAATTAAATATCAAACTCATTACAATTAACACTTTTAACATGCAACATTAGCTGAAAATAGTCTATTTATATATTCAGTCTTTGGGGAGGCTTCCTGATCCTTCCTGGATAGCGCCTTTCCCGACTGTCTTGCTCTTGGTGTGGAGGCGATTCTGGCCCCCTGCCGTCGCTTGGTTCATCAGCTTCCGATGCTACTGTTTCTGGGGTAGATGCGACCTGTATGTCGGGTTCATCACCAGGTACGTATGGGCGAGGCATGGGGTTGACTTGTTCCTGTGACTCTAGGATCTGGTCAGCACGGCATCTCACGATGCTCTCCTCAACGTCCACTGTGTACATTAGTGAGCCCTGCCATGTGCATATCGTTCCTGGCTGCCATTTTTCTGTTCGGTAGTCGCGGGCCAAGACTGGCTGCCCTACATTGAAGCTCCTTGTTGGCTTCTCATGGATGTGCTGGAATTGCTTACTCTCAACATCTCTTCGTATGTTTGGTCTGAGCAAATCCAGGCGAGATCTTAACCTTCGGTTAAAGAACATCATGGCTGGGGCCTGGTTGGTGACTGCATGTGTCGCATTCCGGTAGGCGAACAGGAAATTGTCCACCTTGTGCTGCAGCGGAATGTTGTCATTGTACATAGCCTTTATTGCCTTCTTAAAGGTTTGTACGAACCTCTCAGCCAATCCATTTGTGGCTGGATGATACGGGGCAGATGTGTAATGCCTTACCCCATTCTTTTTCAAGAACCTCCGGAACTCTTCGGACACAAACTGTGGTCCGTTGTCGGAGCAAATCTGTTCTGGCAAGCCATTCCTGGCAAAAATGGTCTGTAGGACTGCAATAGTTTTCTCCGTGGTGCTGGAGGACATTTTGATGACCTCAGGCCATTTCGAGTCCACATCCACGGCTATTAAAAACATTGAGTCCATGAATGGACCAGCAAAATCAATATGCACCCGTTGCCATGGAGCTGAGGGCCACGCCCATGGGTTTAGAGGGGCCTGTGGTGGTGCATTTTGGACTTTCTGGCATCTTGAGCAGCTCCTGGTCAGGTCCTCGATTTGTTTATCGATTTCCGGCCACCACACATAAGCCCTGGCTAGGCTTTTCATTTTTACCCCTCCCAGATGACCCTCATGAAGCTCATTGAGCACTCTATCCCTTAACTCGGGTGGAATTACCACTCGGGATCCACACATCAAGGTCCCCCGGCACACTGACAGCTGTTCTCTCCTTGTCGAGAATGCTGGCAACAGTGAGTCGCCATGTGCTGGCCATCCCTTCACCGTCAAATCATATACCCGAGATAGTGTCAGGTCATTTCGGGTTTCCTTTTCGATACAAGCGTTAGTTACCGGTAGGTATTCAACTGTAGTCGAATGGAATATTTCGACAGGATCCACTGCTAGTGCTTCCTCCGCAGTAGGCAGTGGCAGGCGTGATAGCCCATCAGCATTTCCATGCTGTTTCGTGCCCTTATATTCAATCTCATAGTGGTGCGCCCCTAGAAAAAGTGACCATCTTTGTAGTCGTTGCGCAGTCATCACCGGAACGCCTTTCTTCGGATTCAAAATGGAGACAAGAGGTTGGTGATCAGTCAGCAAGGTGAATTTCTGCCCGTGCAGATAGTGATTGAACTTTTTCACTCCCCACACTAGGCTGAGGGCCTCCCTGTCAATCTGGGCATAGTTACGCTCGGCTGAGGTTAGTGATCGTGACACAAAGGCTATTGGCCTCTCTGAGCTGTCCGAGAATTTGTGCAACAGCACCGCTCCAATGCCGTAGGGTGACGCATCACATGCCAACCGAATTGGTAATGCTGGGTTTTAATGGGCCAATACCTCTTTCGATGTGATTAGTGTTTTGCTCTTCTGGAAAGCTTGTCTACATTCGCCACTCCACTTCCATGGCACCCCAGTTTGCAGTAGGGTGTTCAGTGGGTGTAGTATTGTAGACAAATTTGGCAAGAACTTATGGTAGTGGTTTACCAGCCCGAGGAACGACCTCAGTTGTGACACATTTTCCGGTGCTGGAGCCTTGACTACTGCCTCAATCTTCTCTGGGGACTTATGTAACCCCTCTTTATCGATAACGTGGCCACAATATGAGATCTGTTTTCTAAAAAACTCGCATTTGGGGCGGTTAGCTCGGAGCCCATATTCCTGCAATCTAGTGAGCACCTGCTCCAGGTTGGCAAGGTGATCACTGTCATTTTCGCCTATGACCTGGATGTCGTCCAAATAACACTGGGTCCCTGGGATCCCTTGCAGGACTTGTTCCATTGCCCTCTGCCAAATAGCCGGAGCTGATGCTACCCTGAATACCAGCCAGTTGTATTGGTAGAGACCTTTCTGGGTGTTGATTGTGAGGTATTTTTTGATGCTTCTTCTACCTCCATTTGCAGATACGCCTGGGCCAGATCAACCTTAGTGAAGCGTTTCCCTCCAGATAGTGAGGCGAAAATATCTTCAATCTGCGGAAGTGGATATTGTACGGTGTGAAGGACCGGGTTCACTGTTACCTTAAAGTCCCCACAGATGCAAACCTTCGTTGGTGCCCCAGGCGTGCTGCTCAATGACTTTTTCATCACAGGGACGATGGGTGTAGCCCACTCGCTCCAGTCTACCTTGGACAGTACACCTGAACGTTCCAGACTCTCCAGCTCTGCTTCGACGGCTGGGCGGATTGCATAAGGTACCGGTCTGACCTTAAAAAATTTTGGGCTTGCGTTTTCCTCAATTTTAATCGTCGCTGTCATGCCTTTTAGTGTTCCGAGTCCTTGCTGGAACACTTCTTTCGCGTCAGTTAGGATCTTTGACAGTCGCCCAGGTGTGACGTCGTCATCCTTTTTGTCAGCCACAGTCAGTGCCTGTATGGAATGCTAATCCAGTTGTATTTTCCGGATCCATTCACGTCCCAGTAATGGTGGTCCTCCATCTTGCAATACATACAGGTCTAGTTTTGGTGTTTCCTTACCGTTATATATAACGGTCACCCTTATTTTTCCTTTGGGGTAGACTTTTTGCCCTGTGTACGTCTTCAAAATAATTTTTGTGTCTCTCAAGGGTATGTGTGAGAATAGCTGCTCGTAGTCCCGTCGGTTTATGACTGTTAGGGCTGATCCTGTGTCCAATTCCATCTTTACCTGGACTCCTGCTATCTTCAGAGTGACCCAAATGGTTCGGTGATCCTCCGTTGTGATCACATTATGTAGTTTCAGACAACTCAGTTCCCTGCTTTCGGAGTCGTTATCACTCTTTTGTTCATCTGAACTATTCTCCGTCATCTTATGTACCTTCTTGTACTTTTCTTTGGTAGGTTTCTTATTGCTGGTTTTCTTTCCCGACCTGCAGACTCGTGCTATGTGTCCTACTTTTCCACACTGTCTGCACACTTTGTCTTTGAACCAGCAATCATTCTGGTCGTGTGTTGTTCTGCCGCAGCGATAGCACTTCTCTGTTCTATATGACATTTCGTTTGTGCCATATTCTTGCGGTCTCTGTTGTATCTCTGCAGCGCCCCATGCTGCTGCTTCATATGATACCGCAATGCTGAAAGCCTTTTCCAGCGTAAGGTCCTTTTCAGATAAAAGCCGTTTCTGGGTTCCTTCACTTTGAAGCCCACACACAAACTTGTCCCTTAAGGTATCTGCCAGTCCCGCTCCAAACTGGCAGTGTTTCGATAGTTCTGTTAAATAATCAACATTGCTTTCATCCTTATGCTGGTTCCGTTTGTGAAACTTGAATCTTTCTGCTATCAGCAGCGGTGTGGGGTTTAAATGTTCCTATAGTATCGTTACTATGTCTTCAAAACTCTATTCCATTGGCTTCGTTGGGGTTACTAGATTTCGTAATAAACCATACGTCTTTGCACCCATTAAATTTAACAATACCGATGCTTTCTATCATCTGACACCTCATTTGCCTTGCAGTATACCTCTATTCGTTCGACATATGTAGTCCAATCTTCGACTTCATTGTCAAATGCGGTGATACTGCCACTCTACGGCATTTTGGGTGTGGTTTAAAATGGCGTCTCCCAATGGCTTAAAATGGCATCTCCCGCGCTTTCCTTCCTCCCCCGCTGCTGCCAACGCCGCTCTTGGCGGTTCTCGTGACAATGGCGGCGCCCTGTAGGTTTCACGCGCTTCTCCTGCGCTGCTGCCAACGCCGCTCTCGGCGGTGCTCGTGGCAATGGCGGCGCCTCACGGGTTTCTGCGCGTCTCTCTCTCCTTCTTTTCGATGCTGCTCGGCCCCTGAACACCGGCTGCGCCCTGTGCGCTCTGCCCTCTCCCTCTCTACCCCATCAATGCTGCTCGGCCCTTTACTGTGTCGCTCGGTCGGGCTCTAGCCCGCCGCTGTCCGGGAAGGGTCTGCGCACTATCTGTTGCCAGCCCGTTTTGCTGGACCACCTCAACTGGAAAGCCAAGCCTGGCTCTCGACAGCCTCCCCAGCAATTCTCGAGTCTCTGCTGGATGACTGGGCGGTTGCCCGTGGTCGACGCCTGAGTCTCTGGCCTTGACCTCCAATCCACTGATCTCCAGGAACGAATCCCCGGGAGGTGATGCAGAGTTGCAGGTAGGTTCGAACTTGCCTTGCCACCAATGTTGTGTCTGTGTATAATAAGACACAGACTGCAGGAGAATGGTACAACAGGTGTTTATTCAACGTGGCTCACACTGGAACTGATCTGTACAGATTACTACTCAGTGCTGTATACAGGTGTGGTCACTGCCGGTACTGCAGTATAGATGAGCTGTAAAAGATAGTTCCCCCCTTAAAGGTATATACATTACAATGACAACTACACTACCCATAGTGCAGCCACATGACAACTATTCTACCCTACAGTGCTGCCCCATGACAACTACACGACCCGATAGTGGAGCCCCATGACAACTACACTACCCCACAGTGCAGCCCCATGACAGCTACCCTACCCTATAGTGCAGCCCCATGACAACTACACTACCCCATAGTGCAGCCCCATGTCAACTACACTACCCCATAGTACAGCCCCATGACAACTACACTACCCTATAGTGCAGCCCCATGACAACTACCCCACCCCATAGGGCAGCCCCATGACAACTACACTACCCTATTGTGCAGCCCCATGACAAATACACTACCCTATAGTACAACCCCATGACAACTACACTAACATACATTGCAGCACCATGACAACTACACTACCACATAGTGCAGCCGCATGACAACTACACTACCCAACAGTGCAGCCCCATGACAACTACAATAACCCATAGTGCAGCCCCATGACAACTACCCTACCCCATAGTGCAGTCCCATGACAACTACCCTACCCCATAGTGCAGCCCCATGACAACTACACTAGCCTATAGTGCAGCCCTATGACAACTGCACTACCCTATAATGCAGCCCCATGAAAACTACACTACCCCATAGTGCAGCCCCATGGCAACTACACTACCCCATAGTGCAGCCCCATCACAATTACACTATCCTATAGTGCAGCCCCATGACAACCACACTAACACATAGTGCAGCCCCATGACATCTACACTACCCCATTGTGCAGCCCCATGGCAACAAAACTACCCATAGTGCAGCCCCATGACAACTACATGACCCTATAGTGCAGCCCCATGACAGCTACCCTACCCTATAGTGCAGCCCCAAGACAACTACACTACCCCATAGTGCATCCCCATGACAACTGCACTACCCCATAGTGCAGGCCCATGGCAACTGCACTACCCTATAGTGCAGCCCCATGACAACTACACTACCCCATAGTGCAGCCCCATGACAACTACACTACCGCATAGTGCAGCCCCACGACAAATACCGTACCCTATAGTGCAGCCCCATGACAACTACACTACCCCATAGTGCAGCCCCATGACAACTCCCCGACCCCATAGTGCAGCCCCATGACAACTACACTAGCCTACAGTGCAGCCCCATGATAACTACACTATCCTATAGTGCAGCCGCATGGCAACTACACTACCCCAAAATGCAGCCCCAAAGCAACTACACTACACCATAGTGCAGCCCCATGACAACTATTCTACCCTATAGTGCTGCCCCATGACAACTACACGACCCTATATTGCAGCCCCATGACAACTACACTACCCCATAGTGCAGCCCCATGACAGCTACCCTACCCTATAGTGCAGCCCCATGACAACTACACTACCCCATAGTGCAGCCCCATGTCAACTTCACTTCTCCACAGTGCAGCCACATGACAACTACAATACCCCATAGTGCAGCCCCATGACAACTACCCTACCCCATAGTGTAGTCCCATGACAACTACACTGCCCCATAGGGCAGCCCCATGACAGCTACACTACCCCATAGTGCAGCCCCATCACAATTACACTATCCTGTAGTGCAGCCTCATGACAACTACACTACCTATAGTGCAGCCCCAATACAACTACACTACCCCATAGTGCAGCAACAGGACAACTACACTACCCCATAGTGCAACCCCATGGAAACTACACTACCCAAAGTTCCGCCACATGACAACTACACTATCCATATTGCAGCCCCATGGCAACTACACTACCCATAGTGCAGCCCCATGGCAACTAAACTACCCATAGTGCAGCCCCATGACAACTACACCACACTATAGTGCTGCCCCATGACAACTACATTACCCCATAGTGCAGCCCCATGACAACTACATTACCCTATAGTGCAGCCCCATGACAACTACATTACCCCATAGTGCAGGCCCATGGCAACTACACTGCCCTATAGTGCAGCCCCATGACAACTGCACTACCCCATAGCGCAGCCCCATGACAACTACACTACCCCATAGGGCAGCCCCATGACAACTACACTACCCTATTGTGCAGCCCCATGACAAATACACTACCCTATAGTACAACCCCATGACAACTACACTAACATACATTGCAGCACCATGACAACTACACTACCACATAGTGCAGCCGCATGACAACTACACTACCCAACAGTGCAGCCCCATGACAACTACAATAACCCATAGTGCAGCCCCATGACAACTACCCTACCCCATAGTGCAGTCCCATGACAACTACCCTACCCCATAGTGCAGCCCCATGACAACTACACTAGCCTATAGTGCAGCCCTATGACAACTGCACTACCCTATAATGCAGCCCCATGAAAACTACACTACCCCATAGTGCAGCCCCATGGCAACTACACTACCCCATAGTGCAGCCCCATCACAATTACACTATCCTATAGTGCAGCCCCATGACAACCACACTAACACATAGTGCAGCCCCATGACATCTACACTACCCCATTGTGCAGCCCCATGGCAACAAAACTACCCATAGTGCAGCCCCATGACAACTACACGACCCTATAGTGCAGCCCCATGACAGCTACCCTACCCTATAGTGCAGCCCCAAGACAACTACACTACCCCATAGTGCATCCCCATGACAACTGCACTACCCCATAGTGCAGGCCCATGGCAACTGCACTACCCTATAGTGCAGCCCCATGACAACTACACTACCCCATAGTGCAGCCCCATGACAACTACACTACCGCATAGTGCAGCCCCACGACAAATACCGTACCCTATAGTGCAGCCCCATGACAACTACACTACCCCATAGTGCAGCCCCATGACAACTCCCCGACCCCATAGTGCAGCCCCATGACAACTACACTAGCCTACAGTGCAGCCCCATGATAACTACACTATCCTATAGTGCAGCCGCATGGCAACTACACTACCCCAAAATGCAGCCCCAAAGCAACTACACTACACCATAGTGCAGCCCCATGACAACTATTCTACCCTATAGTGCTGCCCCATGACAACTACACGACCCTATATTGCAGCCCCATGACAACTACACTACCCCATAGTGCAGCCCCATGACAGCTACCCTACCCTATAGTGCAGCCCCATGACAACTACACTACCCCATAGTGCAGCCCCATGTCAACTTCACTTCTCCACAGTGCAGCCACATGACAACTACAATACCCCATAGTGCAGCCCCATGACAACTACCCTACCCCATAGTGTAGTCCCATGACAACTACACTGCCCCATAGGGCAGCCCCATGACAGCTACACTACCCCATAGTGCAGCCCCATCACAATTACACTATCCTGTAGTGCAGCCTCATGACAACTACACTACCTATAGTGCAGCCCCAATACAACTACACTACCCCATAGTGCAGCAACAGGACAACTACACTACCCCATAGTGCAACCCCATGGAAACTACACTACCCAAAGTTCCGCCACATGACAACTACACTATCCATATTGCAGCCCCATGGCAACTACACTACCCATAGTGCAGCCCCATGGCAACTAAACTACCCATAGTGCAGCCCCATGACAACTACACCACACTATAGTGCTGCCCCATGACAACTACATTACCCCATAGTGCAGCCCCATGACAACTACATTACCCTATAGTGCAGCCCCATGACAACTACATTACCCCATAGTGCAGGCCCATGGCAACTACACTGCCCTATAGTGCAGCCCCATGACAACTGCACTACCCCATAGCGCAGCCCCATGACAACTACACTACCCCATAGTGCAGCCCCACGACAACTACCCTACCCCATAGTGCAGCCCCATGACAACTACATGACCCCATAGGGCAGCCCCATGGCAACTGCCCTACCCATAGTGCAGTCCCATGACAACTACCCTACCCCATAGTGCAGCCCCATGACAACTACCCTACCCCATATTGCAGCCGCATGACAACTACACTAGCACATCGTGCAGCCCCATGGCAACTACACTAGCCCATAGTGTAGTCCCATGACAACTCCCCTACCCCATAGTGCAGCCCCATGACAACTACACTAGCCTAGAGTGCAGCCCCATGACAAGCACTTTGCTGGGAGTGTACTATAGGCCCCCAAACAGTCAGGGAGAGAGAGAGGAACAGATATGTAGGCAAATCTCAGAGAAGTGTGCAAATAATAGGGTAATAATAGTGGGGGATTTCAACTTCCCCAATATTAACTAGGATAGCCAGAGTGTGAAAGGCTTAGAGGGTGCAGAATTCTTAAAGTGCATCCAGGAGAGCTTTTTGAGCCAGCATGTAGAAAGTCCTACAAGAGAGAAGGTGGTACTGGACCTAATTCTAGGGAATGTGGCCAGGCAAGTGGTAGAAGTGTTAGTAGGTGAGCACTTTGGTGACCGTGACCATAATTCGGTGAGATTTAAGGTAGTCACAGAAAAGGACAAGGATGGACCGGAAATAAAGGTTCTAAATTGGGGGAAGGCCGGTTTTAATATTATAAGGCAGGAGCTGGCCAATGTGGGCTGGGATCAGCTACTTGAAGGAAAATCCACATCGGAGCAATGGGAGTCTTTCAGAAAGGAAATTGAGAGAGTACAATGGTAACATGTTCCTGTAAAGGTCAAGGGTGGGACCAACAAGCCCAGGGAACCTTGGATGTCAAGGGATAGACAAGAATGGATTAGGAATAAAAGGGGGGCTTTTGGCAGATACAAAGGACTAAAGACAGAGGAAGCCCTAGAGGAGTATAAAAAGTGCAGGGGGATAATTAAAAAAGAAATTAGGAGAGCGAGGAGGGGCCATGAAATAACACTGGCGAGCAAAATAAAGGAAAATCCTAAGGTGTTTTACAAGTATATTAAGGGCAAGAGGATAACTAGGGAAAGAGTAGGGCCCATTAGGGACCAAAGTGGTAATCTGTGTGTAGAGCCAGAAGATGTAGGTGGAGTTTTAAATGAATTTTTTGCATCTGTGTTCACTAAGGAGAAGGACGATGTGGACATAGAAATCGGGCAGGGGGACTGTGATATACTTGAACATATTAGCATCGAGAGGGAGGAGGTATTAGCGGTTTTAACAGGCTTAAAAGTGGATAAATCCCCAGGCCCGGACGAGATGTATCCCAGGCTGCTATGTGAGGCAAAGGAGGAGATTGCAGGGGCTCTGACACAAATTTTCAGAACCTCTCTGGCCACAGGGGATGTGCCAGAGGACTGGAGAACAGCTAATGTAGTACCATTATTCAAGAAGGGTAGTAGGGATAAACCAGGGAATTACAGGCCAGTGAGCCTAACATCAGTGGTAGGGAAATTATTGGAAAAAATTCTGAGAGACAGAATTAGTCTCCACTTGGAGAGGCAAGGATTAATTAGGGATAGCCAGCATAGCATTGTCAAGGGAAGATCATGTCTGACCAATTTGATTGAATTTTTCGAGGAGGTGACTAGGTGTGTGGATGAGGGTAGAGCAGTGGATGTGGTTTACATGGATTTCAGTAAGGCTTTTGATAAAGTCCCGCATAGGAGACTGGTCAGGAAGGTAAGAGCCCATGGGATCCAGGGTGCCTTGGCACATTGGATCCAAAACTGGCTTAGTGGCAGAAGGCAGAGGGTGATGGTTGAAGGTTGTTTTTGTGACTGGAAGCTGTTGTGTATGTACCTTTAAGAGAATAACTGGTCTCAGACTGCGGTACCGGCAGTGACCACCCCTGTATAAAAGGCGCTAGAGAGCCTCTGTTGTTTAGTTGCGTTTATGCCTTTCACCAATAAAGATCTGTTTGTTTCTCTCCTGCTAGTCCGTGTCTCAATCATTCACGGACTTAACACTGGCGACGAGTTAGAAACGAACTTACCTGCAACTCAGCAGCAGCTCCGACGGCGTTGTTGAAGGTCAGAGCCAGAAGAAAGAAAAAAAAAGAGGCCATTGAAACTCGAGAAACGGGCGTCGACCGTCAATCATCGATTTAAAAACTCGCAGGAGAGACTGTCCAGAGCCAGGCTGGGTTCCTCGGTCCGTGGTTTCCCAGCTAGTCGGGCTGGTGGCAGGTAGTGCTCTAATCCTTCCTGGGCTGCGGCGGGCTGAAGCTCGATCGGGTGGCCTTCCAACGGGGCCGGGCAGCGAGTCGGGAAGCAAGGAGAGAGGGAGAGAGGGTGGAGCACACAGGGCGCGGCCGGTGTTTCGAAGCTGGGCAGCGTTCGGACCTCAGAAGAGGGAGGGAAGTGTCCCAGAGGGTCCGCTCCACGACGGGAAGATAATAAAAGAAAACGAATTAATATTTAACGCGCAGGAAACCGTGGAAAGCAGCGCTAACAACAGCGGGGAAGAAGACAAAGCGCGGGAGGCGCCATTTTGTTAAATCGGGGAAGAAGGCAAAGCGCGGGAGGCGCCATTTTAGATTTACAAGATGCCGAAGACTGGCTGTATCACTGCTTTTGATAATACATTAGAGGACTGGACCACGTATAGAGTCATAGAGTAATACAGCACGGATAGAGGCCCTTCGGCCCATCGTATGTGGAAAGAGTCGAGGTATATTTCGAGGCAAATGAAATAGCGGAGGGGAAAAAGGCATCAATATTGCTAAACTTAATGGGCGCTAGAACGTACGGCCTATTGCGGGATCTGATTACTCCAGCCAAACCGAAGGCGAAGAGTTTTAACGAAATTGTTGCTGTTCTACAGGAGCACTTAAACCCTGCACCGCTGTTGATAGCAGAAAGATTTAAATTCCACAGGAGAACACAGCACAAAGATGAGAGCAATGCTGAGTATCTTACGGAACTACGCAAGCTAGCAAAGCACTGCCAGTTCGGAGCAGGACTGGCAGATACCCTACGGGACAAATTTGTCTGTGGACTCCTGAGTGAAGGAACACAGAAGAAGTTACTCGCAGAAAAAGAGCTGACACTAGATAAGGCTTTCAGCGTGGCAGTATCGTATGAAGCAGCAGCCAGGGGAGCTGCAGAAATTCAACAAAAACCACAGGGATATGGCACCCACGAAATGACACGGGGATTTGCAAAATGTTATCGCTGCGGCAGAACTAACCATGACCAGAAGGACTGCTGGTCCAAAGACAAAATATGCAGACAATGCGGGAAGATTGGACACATTGCACGAGTTTGTAGGTCTGGGAAGAAGACCAGCGACAACAAAAAGGCTACTAAGGAACCGTACAAGAAAGTACAAAAGATGACGGACAGTAGTTCCGAAGACCAGATGAGATAGTGAATCCGAGAACAGGAGATTAAGCTGTCTCAAACTTCACAATGTAATCGCAAAAGAGGATCACCGAACCATTTGGGTCACCCTCACGATAGCAGGGTCCCAAGTTAAAATGGAATTGGATACAGGATCAGCGCTAACCGTCATGAATCGACGAGACTACGAGCGGCTATTTTCACACATACCCTTGAGAGAGACATCCATCGTCTTGACGACGTATACGGGGCAAAAAGTATACCCCAGAGGAAAAATAAGGGTGCCTGTCGAATACAATGGCAAGAAAATACTGAAATTGTATCTTACATACTGCCAAATGGTGGACCACCGTTATTGGGACGGGAATGGATCAGGAAGATAAACTTAGATTGGCATTCCATTCATGCAATGACGGTGGACGGTAAAAAAGATGAAGACATCACTCCTGGACGATTGTCAACAATCTTAGCTAACGCCAAAGAGGTATTTCAACAAGAACTGGGCACGCTTAAAGGCGTAACCGCCTCGTTAAAAATAGAAGAGAATGCAGTTCCCAAGTTTTTCAAAGCGAGACCGGTACCATATGCAATTCGTCCAGCCGTCGAGGCAGAGCTGGAGAATCTGGAGCAGGCGGGCGTGTTGTCTAAGGTCGACTGGAGCGAGTGGGCGACACCCATCGTTCCTGTCATGAAGAAAACGTTAAGCAATAAGTCTGGAGAGCCAAGGAAGATTCGCATCTGTGGGGATTTCAAGGTGACGGTGAACCCTGTCCTTCACACAGTACAATATCCTCTTCCAAGGATAGAAGACATCTTCGCCTCACTGTCTGGAGGGAAGCGTTTTACAAAAATTGACCTAGCACAAGCATATTTGCAGATGGAGGTTGAAGAGTCCTCTCGGAAGTATCTCACGATAAACACTCACAAAGGTCTTTACCAGTATCATCGATTGGTATTCGGAGTAGCATCGGCTCCGGCGATATGGCAAAGAGCGATGGAACAAGTCCTGCAAGGGATTCCGGGGACCCCGTTGTGTTACTTGGACGACATCCTTGTAACAGGTGAAGATGACAGTGAACACCTTAACAACCTAGAACAGGTGCTCACTAGACTACGGGAACATGGGCTGCGAGCCAACCGCCCCAAGTGCGAATTTTTTAAGAAACAGATATCGTATTGTGGCCACGTGATTGATGAAGAGGGGTTACATAAGTCCCCTGACAAAATTGAAGCGGTTGTTAAGGCCCCAGTGCCTGAAAATGTGTCGCAACTCAGGTCATTCCTCGGGTTGGTGAATTACTATCATAAGTTTTTGCCGAATTTGTCGACAATTCCGCACCCACTGAACGCCCTGCTACGAATGGGGGTAGCATGGAAATGGAGCGATGATTGTAAACGTGCTTTTCAGAAGAGTAAGGACTTAATCACTTCGAAGGAAGTATTGGCTCACTACAACCCAGCACTGCCAATCAGGCTGGCGTGTGATGCGTCTCCCTACGGCATTGGGGCGGTACTGTCACATAAATTCCTTGATGGTTTGGAGAGGCCGATAGCTTTTGCGTCACGCTCGTTAACTTCTGCTGAGCGTAACTACGCCCAGATTGACAGAGAGGCCCTCAGCCTAGTGTGGGGGGTGAAGAAGTTCAATCACTATCTGCACGGTCAAAAATTTACTCTACTAACCGATCATCAACCTCTTGTCTCCATTTTCAACCCTCAGAAGGGCATACCGATAATGACAGCACAACGGCTGCAGAGATGGTCCCTTTTCCTAGGGGCACACCAATATGACATCGAGTACAAAGGAACTAAACAGCATGGAAATGCTGATGGATTGTCACGTCTACCGTTGCCGACGGTGGAAGAAGAAGACCTTGCAGTGGATCCAATGGAGTTATTCCACTCGACCATAGTTGAATGTCTCCCTGTGACGAATGCAAACATAGAAAAGGAAACACGGAATGACCCGACACTATCACGGGTCTATGATTTAACAGTGAAGGGATGGCCAGCACATGGCGAACCACTGCTGCCAGCATTTTCGCCAAGAAGAGAACAGCTGTCAGTGTGCAGAGGAACCTTGATGTGTGGATCCAGAGTAGTAATTCCACCTAAGTTGATGGATAGAGTGCTCAATGAGCTTCATGAGGGTCATCTGGGTGGGGTAAAAATGAAGAGCTTAGCCAGAGCGTTTGTGTGGTGGACGGGAATCGATAGAGAAATCGAAGAGATGACCAAGAGCTGTGCAGGATGCCAGAGGGTCCAAAACGCCCCACCACAAGCTCCTCTGCATCCATGGGAGTGGCCCTCATCTCCATGGCAAAGGGTGCACATTGATTTTGCTGGTCCCTTCATGGACTCGATGTTTTTAATTGCGGTGGATGCACATTCAAAGTGGCCAGAGGTAATAAAAATGTCCTCAACCACCACGGAAAAAACTATCACAGTTTTACGAACCATATTCGCCAGGAATGGGCTGCCTGAACAGATTTGCTCTGACAATGGCCCACAGTTTGTGTCTGAAGAGTTCCGGAGGTTCTTAAAGAACAATGGTGTTAAGCATTACACATCTGCACCATATCATCCAGCCACTAATGGATTGGCCGAGAGGTTTGTCCAAACATTCAAGAAGGCTATCAAATTTTCAGAACCTCTCTGGCCACAGGGGATGTACCAGAGGACTGGAGAACAGCTAATGTAGTACCATTATACAAGAAGGGTAGCAGGGATAAACCAGGGAATTACAGGCCAGTGAGCCTAACATCTGTGGTAGGGAAATTATTGGAAAAAATTCTGAGGGACAAAATTAGTCTCCACTTGGAGAGGCAAGGATTAATCGGGGATAGTCAGCATGGCTTTGTCAAGGGTAAATCATGTCTGACAAATCTGATTGAATTTTTCGAGGGTGTGACTAGGGGGGTGGATGAGGGAAATGCTGTGGATGTGGTTTACATGGACTTCAGTAAAGCTTTTGACAAAGTCCCGCACAGGAGACTGGTCAAGAAGGTAAGAGCCCATGGGATCCAGGGTGCCTTGGCGCGTTGGATCCTAAACTGGCTGAGTGGCAGGAGGCAGAGGGTGATGGTCGAAGGTTGCTTTTGTGACTGGAAGCCTGTGTCCAGTGGGGTACCTCAGGGATCGGTGCTGGGTCCCTTGTTGTTTGTGATCTACATAAATGATTTGGATGAGAATGTAAAAGGTATGATCAGTAAGTTCGCAGATGACACAAAAATTGGTGGGGTGGTAAATTGCGAGGAGGAAAGCCTCAGGCTACAGGACGATATAAACGGGTTGGTCAGATGGGCGGAAAAGTGGCAAATGGAATTTAATCCTGAAAAGTGCGAGGTGATGCATTTTGGACGGACAAATAAGGCAAGGGAATACACAATGAGTGGTAGGACCCTAGGAAGTACAGAGGGTCAGAGGGACCTTGGTGTACATGTACATAGATCCCTGAAGGCAGCGGAACAGGTAGATAAGGTGGTTAAAAAGGCATATGGGATACTTGCCTTCATTAGCCGAGGCATAGAATATAAGAGCAGGGAGGTTATGATGGAGCTGTACAAAACGCTGGTGAGGCCACAGCTGGAGTACTGTGTGCAGTTCTGGTCACCTCACTATAGGAAGGATGTGATTGCTTTGGAGAGGGTGCAGAGAAGATTCACCAGGATGTTACCTGGGATGGAGCGCCTCAGGTATGAAGAAAGACTAAACAGGCTGGGGTTGTTTTCCTTGGAGCAAAGAAGGCTGAGGGGGGACCTGATTGAGGTGTACAAAATGATGAGGGGCATAGATAGGGTAGACAAAGAGGAACTTTTCCCCTTAGTAGGGGGGTCAATAACAAGGGGGCATAGATTCAGGGTAAGGGGCAGGAGATTTAGAGGGGATTTGAGGAGGAACTTTTTCACCCAGAGGGTGGTTGGAATGTGGAACTCAATGCCTAAAAGGGTGGTAGAGGCAGGAACCCTCACAACATTCAAGAAGCATTTGGATGAGCACTTGAAATGCCATTGCATACAAGGCTATGGACCAAATGCTGGAAAATGGGATTAGACTGGACAGGGATGGATGGGCGGCGCAGACACGATGGGCCGAAGGGCCTCTTTCTGTGCTGTAAAACTCTATGACTCTATGACTCTAAGGCAATGTGTAATGAAGATATACCCCTACAATACAAGGTGGACAACTTCTTGTTTGCCTACCGGAATGCGACACATGCGGTTACCAACCAAACTCCAGCCATGATGTTCTTCAATCGAAGGCTACGATGCTGCTTGGATTTGGTTAAGCCAAACGTCCGAAGAGATGTGGAGAACAGGCAGTTTCAGAATATGAATGAAAGGCCGACCAGGAGTTTTAAGATAGGTCAGCTAGTTTTGGCCCGGGACTACCGCACTGAGAAATGGCAGCCAGGAACGATTTGTACACGACAAGGACCTCTCATGTATACCATGGACGTTGGGGAGAGCATTGTAAGACGCCATGCTGACCAGATTCTAGAGTCACTGGAAAACGTCAGCTCCACACCACGATCTGATACACCTGGTAATGAAATCGACGTTCCAATTGCAGCTACCGCAGAACCGGTAATATTGGAAGCAGATGAACCAAACAACGACATTGATTCCGACTCAACATTGCCAGAAGAACCTGATACCCCATAGAGGCGTTATCCAGACAGAATCAGGAAGCCTCCTCAAAGACTGAACTTATAATTGCTTAAACTTAACCAATGTATCTAGCAACAGTAATTGTGATTGTAATTCATTATCATTAGTTGTTAAATGAATGTTATGTACTGTTTATCTAAAAGGGGAGGAATTGTTGTACCTTTAAGAGAATAACTGGTCTCAGACTGCAGTACCGGCAGTGACCACCCCTGTATAAAAGGCGCTAGAGAGCCTCTGTTGTTTAGTTTCGTTTATGCCTTTCACCAGTAAAGATCTGTTTGTTTCTCTCCTGCTAGTCCATGTCTCAATCATTCACGGACTTAACAGAAGCCTGTGTCCAGTGGGGTACCACAGGGATCGGTGCTGGGTCCCTTGCTGTTTGTGGTCTACATTAATGATTTGGATGTGAATGTAAAAGGTATGATCAGTAAGTTCGCAGATGACACGAAAATTGGTGGGGTGGTGAATAGCGAGGAGGGAAGCCTCAGGCTACAGGACGATATAGATGGGTTGGTCAGATGGGCGGAACAGTGGCAAATGGAATTTAACCCTGAAAAGTGTGAGGTGATGCATTTTGGAGGGACTAACAAGGCAAGGGAATACACAATGAATGGTAAGACCCTAGGAAAGACAGAGGATCAGAGGGACCTTGGTGTGCATGTACATAGATTCCTGAAGGCAGCAGAACAGGTGGATAAGGTGGTTAAAAAGGCATATGGGATACTTGCCTTCATTAGCCGAGGCATAGATTATAAGAGCAGGGGGGTTATGATGGAGCTGTACAAAATGCTGGTAAGGCCACAGCTGGAGTACTGTGTGCAGTTCTGGTCGCCACACTATAGGAAGGATGTGATTGCTTTGGAGAGGGTGCAGAGGAGAATTACCAGGATGTTACCTGGGCTGGAGCGCTTCAGCTATGAAGAAAGGCTAAACAGGCTGGGGTTGTTTTCCTTGGAGCAGAGAAGGCTGAGGGGGGACCTGATTGAGGTGTACAAAATTATGAGGGGCATAGATAGGGTAGATAGAAAGGAACTTTTCCCCTTAGTAGAGGGGTCAATAACAAGGGGGCATAGATTCAAGGTAAGGGGCAGGAGGTTTAGAGGGGATTTGAGGAAAAACTTTTTCACCCAGAGGGTGGTTGGAATCTGGAACTCACTGCCTGAAAGGGTGGTAGAGGCAGGAACCCTCACAGCATTCAAGAAGCATTTGGATGAGCACTTGAAATGCCATAGCATACAAGGCTACGGACCAAATGCTGGAAAATGGGATTAGATTAGACAGGGCTTGATGGACGGCGCAGACGCGATGGGCCGAAGGACCTCTTTCTGTGCTGTATAACTCTATGGCCCAGGAATTCGGGTCGGGGGCTTCCCGCGGGTGCAAGCCCCCGACCTACACTTACCTAGCGCGCCGGCAGTTGACCTCTTGGCCGGCGTGGAATTCCTCTCCGAGGCCTGTCCCAGAGGCCGGCGCGCTATGCTGGCGTGTCCCAGGGGCGTAGTTAGTGCGAAGCGTCCCCTGGGATCACGTGAGCAACAGGCAGCCAATCGGAGCAGGGAATGCTCCATTCATAAGTCTTGACAGATAGACCTGTCAAAACGTATAAATGCTGAGGCTGTAAAACTGTACTTTACCTTCAAATAAATTTTTTAAAAACATCGCACTGTGGCGGAGCCACCAAGGGTCTCAGAACAATTAGTAATAATCCCTTTAACTACAGCGTAGTGCAGCCGCGGACTGCACCTTTAAACTGCCTGTTAACTGTACTGTATTGTGTTTTCCTGCACTCCACGTGATGACGTCATGACGCCGATCACGTGACCACCAGTGGCGCGAAGAACGCGATGACGTCATGACGTCAGCTTCCAGTAGTCATCGAGTGCCCAGCAAGCTGATTAGACCTGTGTACCGTTTCTCCTGTAGTTTCCCTGTTAGCTTCGTTGTTCATTAAAACCTGTTGATTTGATTCATCGAGTCGAATACTTTATTCAGATAGGAACCTCCGTTCCTACAACACTTTGTAAATAAACGATAAATGACATTAAATAAGTATATTAAACAAAAATTTAAATTTTTGAAAAAAATAATTTTATAAAAAAACGGGGCTAAAAATAAACTTACCTTGCTTTAATGTATTTAAAAGTAAAAAACCTGTGCAAAAAATGTTTTAATTTTAAATAATTGACCACTTACCTTTGAAAATGAAGTCCTTACGGCTGCTTTTTACATTTCTAAAATGTATAGACTTACCCGCACGTTAAAACCTGAAAAAAAAAAGGAAGTTCAACGCGCACGCGCAGACTCCTGCGCGCACGCGTTCGACCTCTGAACCCCTTGGTTCAGAGGATCGGAAGTGCCGGTTTCCCGCGCATGTGTAGTGCATGCAAGATTCCGGCACTTCCATCGGGTCCACGCGTGAGTACTCCGTCCGTACTCACGCGTTGGGACCCGAAATTCTGGGCCTATGACTCTATGACTCTACACTACCCCATAGTGCAGCCCCATCACAATTACACTATCCTACAGTGCAGCCCCATGAGAACTACACTACTATATAGTGCAGCCCCATGACAAATACACTACCCTATAGTGCAGCCACATGGCAACTACACTACCCTACAGTGCAGCCCCATTTCAACTACACTGCCCCATATTGCAGCCCCATGACAACTACACTACCCCATAGTGCAGCCCCATTACAACTACCCTACCCTATAGTGCAGCCCCATGACAACTACACTACTTAATAGTGCAGCCCCAGGACAACTACACTAACCCATAGTGCAGCCCCATGACAACTACACTAGCCTATAGTGCAGCCCCATGACAACTGCACTACTCTATAGTGCAGCCCCATGACAACAACAATACCCCATAGTGCAGCCCAATGACAACTACACTACCCTATAGAGCAGCCCCATGAAAATTACACTATCCTATAGTGCAGCCCCATGACAACTACACTACCCATAGTGCAGCTCCATGACAACTACACTACCCCATAGTGCAGCCCCATGAAAATTACATTACCCCATAGTGCAGCCCCATGAGAACTACACTACCCTATAGTGCAGCCCCATGACAAATACACTACCTCATAGTGAAGCCCCATGACAACTACACTACCCTATGGTGCAGCCGCATGACAACTACACTGCCCCATAGTGCAGTCCCATGACAACTACACTAACCCATAGTGCAGCCCCATGACAACTACACTACCCTATAGTGAAGCCCCATGACAATGACACCACCCCACAGTGCAGCCCCATGACAACTACACTACCCCATAGTGAAGTCCCATGACAACTACACTACCCAATAGTGCAGCCCCAAGACAACTACCATACCCTATAGTGCAGCCCCATGACAACTACACTACCCTATTCTGCAGCCCCATGACAACTACACGACCTATAGAGCAGCCCCATGAAAACTACACTACCCCATAGTGCAGCTCCATGACAACCACACTACCACATAGTGCAGCCCCATGACAACTACACTACCCATAGTGCAGCACCAAGGCAACTACACTACCCCATAGTGCAGCCCCATGGAAACTACACTACCCATAATGCAGCCACATGACAACTACAATACCCCATTGTGCAGCCCCATGTCAACTACACTACCCATAATGCAGCCCCATGACAACTACACTACCCATAATGCAGCCCCATGACAACTACACTTCCCATAATGCAGCCCCATGACAACTACCCTACCGCATAGTGCAGCTCCATGACATCTACACTACCCTATAGTGCAGCGCCATGACAACTACACTACCCATAGTGCAGCCCCATGAAAACTACACTACCCTATAGTGCAGCCCCATGACAAGTACACTACCCCATAGTACAGCCCCATTTCAACTACAGTGCCCCATATTGCAGCCCCATGACAACTACAGTGTTGTGTATGTACCTTTAAGAGAGAACTGCTTTCATACTGTAGTACCGGCAGTGACCACACCTGTATATAAACCCGTAGCAGGCTTCTGTACTTTCAATTCCAGCATACCCTCTGTTCAGTAAACACCTGTTATTATTGTTCTCCTGCCGTTCGTGTGTTATTGATACGCGGACACTACACTGGCGACGAGCAGGTTCAAACTCACCTGCAGTACTGCATCACCTCACGGGGATCCATCCCTGAAAAGAAGCTTCTTGGAGATCGAAGTCAGAGCAACGGGCGTCGACCGCGGGCAACCACCCAGTGATCCATCGGAGTTCAGAGAATCGCAGGGGAGGCTGTGACGAGCTGGGCTTGGCTCCCCAGTCAAGGTGTTCCAGCAAATCGTCCTGGTAGCAGGTAGTGCGCTGACCCTTCCGGACTGCGGCGGGCTCGAGCTCGATCGAGCGGCTCTGCAAAGGGTCCATGCAGCGTCGTCGGGAGGAAAAGAGAGAGAGAGAGGGTGGAGCGCACAGGGCGCGGTCGGTGCTCAAGAACCGAGCAGCGTAGAGAAAATAAAACGAAGGGAAGGAAAAGAGAGACGCGCCGAAGCCACGGGGCGCCGCCATTACCCTTTAGAACGCTCGGAGCAGCGTTGACAGCAAGGGGAAGAAGAAATAGCGCGGGAGGCGCCATTTTATTCCATTGGGGAAGAAGGAAAAGCGTGGGAGGTGCCATTTTATTCCATTGGGGAAGAAGGAAAAGCGCGGGAGGCGCCATTTTAATCCATTGGGGAAGAAGGAAAAGCGCGGGAGGCGCCATTTTAAACCACCCAAGATGTCGAAGAGTGGCAGTATCACTGCTTTCGACAACGAAATAGAAGACTGGACCACATATGTGGAAAGAATTGAAGTGTACTGCAAGGCAAATGAGGTGGCCGATGGAAAGAAGGCGTCGGTATTATTAAATTTGATGGGCGCGAGAACGTACGGCCTATTGCGGAATTTAATTACCCCAGCTAAACCAATGGAGAAAAGTTTTGAAGAGATTGTCAATATCTTACAGGAACATCTAAACCCTACACCGCTGCTGATAGCAGAAAGATTCAAGTTCCATAAAAGAAACCAGCACAAAGATGAAAGCAATGCTGACTATCTTACGGAATTACGCAAGCTATCGAAGCACTGCCAGTTCGGAGCAGGACTGGCAGATACATTAAGGGATAAGTTTGTCTGCGGGCTCCAGAGTGAAGGAACCCAGAAACGACTACTTTCTGAAAAGGACCTGACGTTAGAACAGGCTTTCAGCGTGGCAGTATCCTACGAAGCAGCAGCACGGGGAGCTGCGGAAATACAACAGAAACCATAAGAATTTACCGCTGACGAAATGGCATATGGAGCAGAAAAGTGCTATCGCTGCGGCAGAACAACCCATGATCAGAAGGACTGCTGGTTTAAGGACAAAGTATGCAGGCAATGTGGGAAAATGGGACACATAGCAAGAGTCTGCAGGTCGGGAAAGAAAACCAACACTAAAAGAACTACTGAGGAAAAGTACAAGAAAGTAAAAAAAATGACAGACAGTAGTTCAGAAGATCAGGAGAGTGATAATGACTCCGGGAGCAGGAGACTAAGTTGTCTAAAGTTACACAACGTGATCGCAAAGGAGGATCACTGAACCATTTGGGTCACCCTCATGATAGCAGGGTCCCAAGTAAAGATGGAATTGGACACAGGATCAGCCCTAACCGACATGAATCGATGAGACTATGAGCAGCTATTCTCCCACATACCCTTGAAGGACACGTCCATTGTATTGAAGACATACACGGGGCAAAAAGTCTACCCCAGAGGAAAAATAAGGGTGCCCGTTAAATACAACGGCAAGGAAACACAGAAGCTGTATCGATATATACTACAAGATGGAGGACCACCATTATTGGGACATGAATGGATCCGAAAAATACAATTGGATTGGCATTCCATTCAGGTGTTAACTGTGGCTGACAAAAAGGATGATGACGTCACACCTGGACGACTGTCAAAAATTCTAACTGACACGAAAGAGGTGTTCCAACAAGGACTTGGGACTCTAAAAGGAGTAACGGCAATGATAAAAATCAAAGATAACGCAAACCCAAAATTTTTAAGGCCAGACCGGTACCGTACGTGATCTGCCCAGCCGTTGAAGCAGAGCTGGAGAGTCTGGAGCGTTCAGGTGTGCTGACCAAGGTGGACTGGAGCGAGTGGGCCACACCCATCATTCCTGTAATGAAGAAATCATTGAGCAGCACGCCTGGGGAGCTGAAAAAGGTTCGCATCTGTGGGGACTTTAAGGTGACTGTGAGCCCAGTCCTGCACACAGTACAATATCCACTTCCACGGATAGAAGATATTTTCGCCTCACTATCTGGAGGGAAACGCTTTACGAAGTTTGATCTGGCCCAAGCGTATCTACAAATGGAGGTGGAAGAAGCATCTAGGAAATACCTCACGATAAACACTCACAAAGGTCTTTACCAGTACAACCGACTGGTATTCGGGGTAGCATCAGCCCCGGCTATTTGGCAGAGGGCGATGGAACAAGTCCTGCAAGGGATCCCGGGGACCCAGTGTTATTTGGACGACATCCTGGTTACGGGCAAAAATGACAGTGAACACCTTGCCAACCTGGAGCGGGTGCTCACTAGATTACAAGAATATGAGCCAACCGCCCCAAATGCGAGTTTTTCAGGAGACAAATCTCGTATTGTGGCCACATGATTGATGAGGAGGGGTTACATAAGTCCCCAGACAAGATTGAGGCAGTAGTCAAGGCTCCAGCACCGGAAAATGTGTCGCAACTGAGGTCGTTCCTCGGGTTGGTGAACTACTACCATAAGTTCTTGCCAAATTTATCTACAATTCTGCACCCACTGAACGCCCTGCTGCAAACTGGAGTAACATGGAAATGGAGTGATGAGTGTAAGCGTGCCTTTCAGAAATGTAAATGCCTAATCACTTCAAAAGAAGTATTGGCCCACTACAATCCAACACTACCGATTCGGTTGGCATGTGATGGGTCTCCCTACGGCATTGGAGCGGTGCTGTCACACAAATTTCTTGACGGTTCAGAGAGGCCAATAGCCTTTGCGTCGCGCTCGTTAACCTCAGCCGAGCGTAACTACGCCCAGATTGACAGGGAGGCCCTCAGCCTGGTTTGGGGGGTGAAGAAGTTCAATCACTATCTGCACGGGCAGAAATTCACCCTACTGACTGATCATCAGCCCCTGGTCTCCATTTTTAACCCAAAGAAGGGCGTTCCGGTGATGACGGCGCAACGGCTGCAAAGATGGTCACTTTTTCTAGGGGCACATCAATACGACATAGAGTACAAGGGTAGGAAACAGCATGGAAACGCTGATGGGCTGTCGCGCCTACCGTTGCCTACGGTGGAGGAAGCACCTGCAGTGGACCCTGTTGAGATATTCCATTCGACCATAGTCGAATGTCTACCTGTTACAAACTCGAGTATAGAGAAGGAAACCCGAAATGACCCGACACTCTCTCGGGTCTATGATTTGACGGTGAAGGGATGGCCAGCACATGGCGACTCACTGTTGCCAGCATTCTCGCCAAGGAGAGAACAGCTGTCAGTGTGCCGGGGGACCTTGATGTGTGGATCTCGAGTGGTAATTCCACCCAAGTTGAGAGATAGAGTGCTCAATGAGCTTCATGAGGGTCATCTGGGAGGGGTAAAAATGAATAGCCTAGCCAGGGCGTTTGTGTGGTGGCTGGGAATCGATAAAGAAATCGAGGATATGACCAAGAGATGCACAGGATGCCAGAAGGTCGAAAACACTCCACCACAGGCCCCGCTACACCCATGGGAGTGGCCCTCATCTCCATGGCAACGGGTACACATTGATTTTGCTGGTCCATTTATGGACTCAATGTTTTTAATCGCCGTGGATGCACATTCGAAATGGCCAGAGGTCATCAAAATGTCCTCCACCACCACGGAGAAAACTATTGCAGTCCTACGGACCATCTTCGCCAGGAATTGCTTGCCAGAACAGATTTGCTCCGACAATGGACCACAGTTTGTGTCCGAGGATTTCTGGAGGTTTTTGAGGAATAATGGGGTAAAACATTATACATCTGCCCCATATCATCCAGCCACAAATGGATTGGCTGAGAGGTTTGTTCAGACCTTTAAAAAAGCAATAAAGGCGATGTATAACGACGACATACCACTACAACACAAGGTGGATAATTTCTTGTTTGCTTACCGGAATGCGACACATGCAGTCACCAACCAAGCTCCAGCCATAATGTTCTTCAACCGAAGGCTAAGATGTCGCCTGGATTTGCTCAAACCAAACATAAGACGAGATGTTGAGGATAAGCAATTCCAGCACATCAACGAGAAGCCAACCAGGAGCTTCAAGATAGGGCAACCAGTCTTGGCCCGCAACTACCGAACAGAAAAATGGCAGCCAGGAATGATATGCACACAGCAGGGACCACTAATGTACACAGTGGACGTTGGAGAGAGCATCGTGAGACGCCATGCTGACCAGATCCTAGAGTCACAGGAACAAGTCAAACCCATACCACGAGCATGTGCACCTGGTGATGAACCCGAAGTACAGATTGCGTCTATCTCAGAATCAGTGGTATTGGAAGCTGACGAACCAACCAATGACAATGAGCCAGAATCGACTCCGCCGCAAGAACAGGATACTCGAGAAAGGCACTAACCAGTCAGGATCAGGAAGCCTCCTCAAAGACTGAATTTATAAATGATTACTTCAGTTGATATATATAGTACAGTGTAAATTGTAATTGTAATTAGTTATTATTTAATTGTTAAATGAATGTTATGTACTGTTTATCTAAAAGGGGAGGAATTGTTGTGTATGTACCTTTAAGAGAGAACTGCTTTTATACTGTAGTACCGGCAGTGACCACACCTGTATATAAACCCATAGCAGGCTTCTGTACTTTCACTTCCAGCATACCCTCTGTTCAGTAAACACCTGTTATTATTGTTCTCCTGCAGTCCGTGTGTTATTGATACGCGGACACTACATACACTACCCCATAGTGCAGCCCCATGACAACTACCCTACCCTATAGTGCAGCCCCAGGACAACTACACTACTCAATAGTGCAGCCCCAGGACAACTACACTAGCCCTTAGTGCAGCCCCATGACAACTACACTACCCCATAGTGCAGCCCCATGACAACTACACTAGCGTATAGTGCAGCCCCATGACAACTACACTACCCCATAGTGCAGCCCAATGACAACTACATGGCCAAATCGTCGTGTTGTTTTTTGTGTAGTGTTTTCAAGTTTTCCCAGAAACAATTTGAATCAATGGATTCCTCCATGGAGCTGAGTGTATTCTTAATATATTGCTCTTTTTTGGTTCTGAGTGTGTTTCTGTATTGTGTTAGTGTCTGACAATAAGTAAGGCGTAGTTCCTCGTTTTCTGGATGTCTGTGTTTTTGGTTTGATATTTTTCTAAGTTTTTTCCTCATGTTATGACAATCTCGGTCAAACCATTTTTCATAGTTTTTTGTTTTGGGTTTGTTCTTGCGAGCTTTCAAGTTTGCATTTGTTGCCAAATTATCAAAAATATTGTTTAGTTTACTAACTGCCCGGTTTACGCCTTCTTTATTGTGAGTGTATATGTTATCCAGAAAGGTGTCTAAGAGAGCTTGAGTTGATGCATTGCTAATTGTTTTCTGGTATTTTTCCGTGTCGTTTTTGGCCCATCTGTACGATTTTTTGGTGTTGTACAGTTTACTGGGTTGTGTTTCTATGTTGTTTGTTTCTGTCTTTTTGAGGAACATAGTAATTTGACTGTGATCTGACAGTGTTGTTTGTGGTTTGACTGTGAATGCTCTGAAAGAGGATGGGTCTAAGTCTGTAATCATATAGTCTACTGTGCTGCAGCCAAGAGGTGAGCAATAGGTCGATCTTCCTAGGAGGTCTCCTATGAACCTACCATTGACAATGTACAGACCCAGGTTTCGACAGAGCTGTAGTAGCTGTTTTCCGTTGGTATTTGACTGCTTGTTGCAGTTATGCCTGTATGGAAGGGAAGGGATGTCAAAGTGGTTATTCCCGAAAACGTAATTGTTTCCCTGATTATTGGTGAAGTCTGGTTCTTCGCCCGTTCTTGAATTGAGGTCCCCACAGATCAACACGTTCCCCTGGGCCTGGTATTGGATAATTTCCCCCTCCATGTTGGAGAAGGTGTCCTCTTTAAAGTACGGGGAATCGATTGGAGGGATATAAAGTGCGCAAATGTAAACATCTTGGGTGTTTGAGATAATCTCCCTCTCAAGTTTGAGCCACATATGGTTTTCGCCCTTTTTTATAAATTTGATGTAATTCTTAAGTTCTGTTTTAAACCAGATCAGTATGCCTCCGGAGTCTCTGCCTTGGGTTACACTTGGTAATTTATTGGAGGGGACCACCAGCTCAGTGTACCCTTGGGGACAGCCAGTGTGTCCTTTTCCTTTATACCAAGTTTCCTGTAAAATGATAATATCTAGGTCTTTAGTTTCATCTATGAACTCTGGGGTCCTACTTTTCACTTCTCGCACTGAAGAGCGTAGACCTTGGATATTCCAGGTCGAAATATATAAGGATTTCATGTTAAGTTTGATCTTTTACTATGATAGGTTAAAGAGTGGTACGTGTTTGTCGTGTCTAAGTGTGGGAAAAAAAAAGATCACTTCAGTTGTCTATAAAAGTTAATACAATTTGGTTACAGCTCTTTCTATTAATTAGTCCTTGATCCATAAGGCAGAAGTAGATGCTGCTGCACATCTGCTTATTGTCTCTTAATGGATTGTTTCTGTCTGAGGTATTGCGTACGTCCTGTGCATCTCTCCCTCTGTCTGGCTGGGAGCGGTCCTATTCCCCTGTGGGACAGGAGTGGTGCAGGTCTGATATTGTTGTTTTGCATGGGGATCCTCTCTGGTCTCGGTTGGTGTGTTGGTGGTCCTTGTAGTGTTCCTGATATGTACCCCGCTGATCTCTGGTGGTCGGGGGGGGGGTCCTCTTGGAGTCTGGGTATGGACCCGGTTAAAAGCGACGTCCTTCAGGGCTTTAGCAAAGATCGATATTCTTTGCCTTTGGATGTGGACGTGGTCGTAAAGACAGTCCTCATCGAGGGTGGGGTGTTGGGCCAGGTGTACATTGTGGTTTGATTCGCAGTCTCTTGCTATGCTGGCATTTATCTCATGAATTGTGTTGTTGTTGAAGTCTGTTCTCGGCAATATTGTGGAAACAGTGATTCTAGTGTTTGGAAATGTACTGCTTGCCTTCCTAATCATTGCTCTGAGCGATGTTGCTACTTCTTTCTGTTGGGTCTTTAGGTCATTTGTGCCCGTGTGTATTATTATGTGTTGGGGGGAGCCTAATCTGGCTTTGGTCAGCCATCCCATGGCTCTGTTTGTTGTTGGGCACCAGATCTTTTCTACTTTACTTCTAGGGAATAGCTTTTTCTCCCATAGAAATTTCCCATTTGAGTCTATGAGTATTACGACGTCAGCCTTGTTTGTGTTTACTGTCTGGTGGCTTTCGCTTGGACTCATAGTGTGTGTGCTGGGCTGGGGTGTCTGGTGTGTGCGTGCCTCTTGTGAGCGGCTCGCTTGTGGTTCCACGGTGGTGGGGGAAGATTGCGAATCAGTATGCTGGTCGGTCTGTGTGGCACCCCTTGTATTGTGTGTCTGTTGCTTTTGTTCCGTGTGGGAGTGCAGCCGTTCCGTCCGGCTCTGTCTTGTCTTATCTCTAGCCTCTGGTTGCTGGTCTAATGGTGTTATCTCTCCTCTATGGCTCTCTTCTTTTTCCTGCAGCTCTTTCACCTGATTCCTAAGTAGATTCACCTGGTTCTCAAGTAGCTTCAGCTCTCTCTTGTGTCTCTCCCTCTCCTGATTTTGATCGTCATTCATTTTGAGGAACTCCTCTCTAAGTTTAACCATCTCTATCTCTAATGGATTAAATTTATCTCATGGTTGTATCTGGCTGTGTGATCCCGGGGTATGTGTCTGGTCGGCCCTGGAAGGCTCACTCACTTCTTGGCTAGGCTGGTCGGCCCTGGAGGGCTCACTCACTTCCTGGCTATGCTGCTCTTCTCTTGGTGAGCTGGGAATGGTAGGGGGACTATGTGTGGCTTCCTCCCTGGTAGTTATGCTGGGGTTATACACTACCCTATAGTGCAGCCCCATGACACCAACACTACCCCATAGTGCAGCCCCATGAAAATTACATTACCCTATAGTGCAGCCCCATGATAACTACATTACCCCATAGTGCAGCCCCATGAGAACTAAACTACCCTATAGTGCAGCCCCATGACAAATACACTACCCTACAGTGCAGCCCCATGACAAGTACACTACCCCATATTGCAGCCCCATCACAACGACACTACGCCATAGAGCAGCCCCATGACAACTGCACTACCCTATGGTGCAGCCCCATGACAACTACACTGCCCCATAGTGCAGCCCCATGACAACTACACTAACCCATAGTGCAGTCCCATGACAACTACACTACCCTATATTGCAGCCGTATGACAACTACACTATCCCATTGTGAAGCCGCATGACAACTACATTACCCCACAGTGCAGCACCAAGACAACTACCCTACCTTATAGTGCAGCCCCATGACAACTACACTACCCTATTCTGCAGCCCCATGACAACTACACGACCTATAGTGCAGCCCCATGACAACTACACTACCCCATAGTGCAGCTCCATGGCAACCACACTACCACATAGTGCAGCCCCATGAGAACTACACCACCCCATAGTGCAGCCCCATGACAACTACACTACCCATACTGCAGCACCAAGGCAACTACACTACCCCATAGTACAGCTCCATGACAACCACACTACCACATAGACAGCCCCATGACAACTACACTACCCTATAGTGCAGCCACATGACAACTACACTACCCCATTGTGCAGCCCCATGGCAACTACACTTCCCATAATGCAGCCCCATGACAACTACCCTACCCCATAGTGCAGCTCCATGACATCTACATTACCCTATAATGCAGCGCCATGAAAACTACACTACCCACAGTGCAGCCCCATGAAAACTACACTACCCCATAGTGCAGCCCCATGACAAAGACACTACCGCATAGTGCAGCCCCATGACAACAACACTACCCCATAGTGCAACCCCATGGCAACTACACTACCCCATAATGCAGCCACATGAAAATTCCACTATCCTATAGTGCAGCCCCATGACAAATACACTACCCTATAGTGCAGCCCCATGACACCAACATTACCCCATAGTGCAGCCCCATGACAACTACACTAACCCATTGTGCAGCCCCATGACAACTACACTACCCTATAGTGCAGCCCCATCACAACGACACCACCCCATAGTGCAGCCCCATTGCAACTACACTACCCCATAGTGAAGCCACATGACAACTACACTACCCAATAGTGCAGCCCCAAGACAACTAACCTACCCTATAGTGAAGCCCCATGACAACTAGACTACCCTATTCTGCAGCCCCATGACAACTACACGACCCCATAGTGCAACTCCATGACAACCACACTACCACATAGTGCAGCCCCATGACATCTACACTACCCCATAGTGCAGTCCCATGGAAACTACACTACACATAGTGCAGCCCCATGACAACTACACTACCCATAATGCAGCCCCATGAAAACTACACTTCCCATAATGCAGCCACATGATAACTACCCTACCGCATAGTGCAGCCCCATGACAACTACCCTACCCCATAGTGCAGCTCCATGACATCTACACAACCCTATAGTGCAGCACCATGACAACTACACTACCCCATAGTGCAGCTCCTTGACAACCACACTACCACATAGTGCAGCCCCATGACAACTACACTACCCATACTGCAGCACCAAGGCAACTACACTACCCCAAAGTGCAGTTCCATGACATCTACACTACCCTATAATGCAGCGCCATGAAAACTACACTACCCATACTGCAGCCCCATGAAAACTACACTACCCTATAGTGCAGCCCCAAGGCAACTACACTACCCCATAGTGCAGCCCCATGACAAAGACACAACTGCATAGTGCAGCCCCATGACAACAACACTAACCCACAGTGCAATCCCAGGGCAACTACACTACCCCATAATGCAGCCACATGAGAACTGCACTACCCCATAGTGCAGCCCCATGACAGCTAAACGACCCCATAGTGCAGCCCCATGAAAACTACACAACCCTATAGTGCAGCCCCATGACACCAACAATACCCCATAGTGCAGCCCCATGAAAATTACATTACCCTATAGTGCAGCCCCATGATAACTACAGTACCCCATAGTGCAGCCCCATGACAACTACACTACCCCATAGTGCAGCCCCAGGACAACTACACTAGCGTATAGTACAGCCCCATGACAACTACACTACCCTATAGTGCAGCCCAATGACAACTACACTACCCTATAGTGCAGCCCCATGAGAACTACACTATACAGTACTGTAGCACAGGCCCATCACAAATACAGTAACCCATAATGCAGCCCCATGACAGCTAAACTACCCCATAGTGCAGCCCCATGAAAACTACACTACCCATAGTGCAACCCAATGACAAATACACTACCCTATAGTGCAGCCCCATGACACCAACACTACCCCAAAATGCAGCCCCATGAAAATTACATTACCCTATAGTGCAGCCCCATGATAACTATATTACCCCATAGTGCAGCCCCATGAGAACTACACTACCCTATAGTGCAGCCCCATGACAAATACACTACCCTACAGTGCATCCCCATGACAACTGCACTACCCCATATTGCAGCCCCATCACACGACACTACCCCATAGAGCAGCCCCATGACAACTACACTACCCTATGATGCAGCCCCATGACAACTACACTGCCCCATAATGCAGCAACATGACAACTACACTAACCCATAGTGCAGTCCCATGACAACTACACTACCCTATAGTGCAGCCCCATGACAACGACACCACGCAATTGTGCAGCCGTATGACAACTACACTACCCCATAGTGAAACCCCATGACAAATACATTACCCAATAGTGCAGCACCAAGACAACTACCCTACCTTATAGTGCAGCCCCATGACAACTACACTACCCTATTCTGCAGCCCCATGACAACTACACTACCCCATAGTGCAGCTCCATGACAACCACACTACCACATAGTGCAGCCCCATGAGAAATACACCACCCCATAGTGCAGCCCCATGACAACTACACTACCCATACTGCAGCACCATGACAACTTCACTTCCCATAATGCAGCCCCATGCCAACTACACTACCCCATAGTGCAGCTCCATGACATCTACAGTACCATATAATGCAGCGCCATGAAAACTACACTACCCATAGTGCAGCCCCATGAAAACTACACTACCCTATACTGCAGCCCCATGGCAACTGCACTACCCCATAGTGCAGCCCCATGACAAAGACACTACCGCATACTGCAGCCGCATGACAACACTACCCCATAGTGCAACCCCATGGCAACTACACTACCCCATAATGCAGCCACATGAGAACTGCACTACCCCATAGTGCAGCCCCATGAAAATTCCACTATCCTATAGTGCAGCCCCATGACAAATACACTACCCTATAGTGCAGCCCCATGACACCAACATTACCCCATAGTGCAGCCCCATGACAACTACACTACCCAATAGTGCAGCCCCAAGACAACTACCCTACCCTATAGTGAAGCCCCATGACAACTAGACTACCCTATTCTGCAGCCCCATGACAACTACAAAACCTATAGTGCAGCCCCATGACAACTACAGTACCCCATAGTGCAACTCCATGACAGCCACACTACCACATAGTGCAGCCCCATGACAACTACACTACCCATACTGCAGCACCATGACAACTTCACTTCCCATAATGCAGCCCCATGCCAACTACACTACCCCATAGTGCAGCTCCATGACATCTACAGTACCATATAATGCAGCGCCATGAAAACTACACTACCCATAGTGCAGCCCCATGAAAACTACACTACCCTATACTGCAGCCCCATGGCAACTGCACTACCCCATAGTGCAGCCCCATGACAAAGACACTACCGCATACTGCAGCCGCATGACAACACTACCCCATAGTGCAACCCCATGGCAACTACACTACCCCATAATGCAGCCACATGAGAACTGCACTACCCCATAGTGCAGCCCCATGAAAATTCCACTATCCTATAGTGCAGCCCCATGACAAATACACTACCCTATAGTGCAGCCCCATGACACCAACATTACCCCATAGTGCAGCCCCATGACAACTACACTACCCAATAGTGCAGCCCCAAGACAACTACCCTACCCTATAGTGAAGCCCCATGACAACTAGACTACCCTATTCTGCAGCCCCATGACAACTACAAAACCTATAGTGCAGCCCCATGACAACTACAGTACCCCATAGTGCAACTCCATGACAGCCACACTACCACATAGTGCAGCCCCATGACAACTACACTACCCCATAGTGCAGCACCATGACAACTACACCACCCACAGTGCAGCACCAAGGCAACTACACTACCCCATAGTGCAGTCCCATGGAAACTACACTACCCATAGTGCAGCCACATGAAAACTACACTTCCCATAATGCAGCTGCATTAAAACTACACTTCCCATAATGTAGCCACATGACAACTACCCTACCGCATAGGGCAGCCCCATGATAACTACCCTACCCCATAGTGCAGCTCCATGACATCTACACAACCCTATAGTGCAGCACTATGACAACTACACTGCCCCATAGTGCAGCTCCATGACAACTACACTACCCATACTGCAGCACCAAGGCAACTACACTACCACATAGTGCAGCTCCATGACAACCACACTACCACATAGTGCAGCCCCATGGCAACTACACTACCGCATAATGCAGCCCCATGACAACTACCCTACCCCATAGTGCAGTTCCATGACAACTACACTAACCTATAATGCAGCGCCATGAAAACTACACTACCCATAGTGCAGCCCCATGAAAACTACACTACCCCATAGTGCAAACTCATGGCAACTACACTACCCCATAATGCAGCCACATGAGAACTGCACTACCCCATAGTGCAGCCCCATGACAGCTAAACTACCCCATAGTGCAGCCCCATGAAAACTACACAACCCATAGTGCAGCCCCATGAAAACTACACTATCCTATAGTGCAGCCCCATGACACCAACAATACCCCATAGTGCAGCCCCATGAAAATTACATTACCCTATAGTGCAGCCCCATGATAACTACAGTACCCCATAGTGCAGCCCCATGACAACTACACTACCCCATAGTGCAGCCCCATTACAACTACACTAGCCTATAGCGCAGCCCCATGACAATTACACTACCCTATAGTGCAGCCCCATGACAACTACCCTACACCATAGTGCAGCCCAATGACAACTACACTACCCTCTAGTGGAGCCCCATGAGAACAACACTATACTATAGTACAGCCCCTTCTCAAATACAGTACCCGATAATGCAGCCCCATGACAGCTAAACTACCCCATATTGCAGCCCCATGAAAACTACACTACCCATAGAGCAGCCCCATGAAAATTTCACTCTCCTATAGAGCAGCCCCATGACAAATACACTACCCTATAGTGCAGCCCCATGACACCAACATTACCCCATAGTGCAGCTCCATGACAACTACACTAACCCATTGTGCAGCCCCATGACAACTACACTACCTCATAGTGCAACTCCATGACAGCCACACTACCACATAGTGCAGCCCCATGACAACTACACTACCCCATAGTGCAGCACCATGACAACTACACTACCCACAGTGCAGCACCAAGGCAACTACACTACCCCATAGTGCAGCCCCATGACAACTACACTACCCCATAGTGCAGCACCATGACAACTACACTACCCATAGTGCAGCACCAAGGCAACTACACTACCACATACTGCAGCCCCATGACAACTACACTACCCCATAGTGCAGCTCCATGACAACCACACTACCCATAGTGCAGCCCCATGACAACTACAATACCCATACTGCAGCACCAAGGCAACTACACTACCCTATAGTGCAGCCCCATGACAACTACACCACCCCATAGTGCAGCCCCATGACAACTACACTACCCATAGTGCAGCACCAAGTGAACTGCACTACCACATAGTGCAGCCCCATGAGAACTACACTACCCAATAGTGCAGCTCCATGACAACCACACTACCACATAGTGCAGCCCCATGACAACTACACTACCCCATTGTGCAGCCCCATGGCAACTACATTACCCATAGTGCAGCCCCATGACAACTACACCACCCCATAGTGCAGCCCCATGACAACTACACTACCCATAGTGCAGCACCAAGTGAACTGCACTACCACATAGTGCAGCCCCATGAGAACTACACTACCCAATAGTGCAGCTCCATGACAACCACACTACCACATAGTGCAGCCCCATGACAACTACACTACCCCATTGTGCAGCCCCATGACAACTACACTACCCATAGTGCAGCCCCACGGCAACTACACTACCCCATAATGCAGCCCCATGACAGCTAAACTACCCCATTGTGCAGCCCCATGCAAACTACACATCCCATAGTGCAGCCCCATGAAAACTACACTATCCTATAATGCAGCCCCATGACAAATACACTACCCTATATTGCAGCCCCATGACACCAACATTACCGCATAGTGTAGCCCCATGACAACTACACTAACCCATTGTGCAGCCCCATGACAACTACACTACCCTGTAGTGCAGCCCCATCACAACGACACCACCCCATAGTGCAGCCCCATGACAACTACACTACCCCATAGTGAAGCCCCATGACAACTACACTACCCAATAGTGCAGCCCCAAGACAACTACCCTACCCTATAGTGAAGCCCCATGACAACTAGACTACCCTATTCTGCAGCCCCATGACAACTACACTACCCCATAGTGCAACTCCATGACAGCTACACTACCCCATAGTGCAGCACCATGACAACTACACTACCCACAGTGCAGCACCAAGGCAACTACATTACCCCATAGTGCAGTCCCATGTAAATTACACTACCCATAGTGCAGCCACATGACAACTACACTACCCCATTGTGCAGCCCCATGGCAACTACATTTCCCATAGTGCAGCGCCATGACAACTACACTGCCCATAGTGCAGCCCCATGAAAACTACTCTACCCTATAGTGCAGTCCCATGACAACTAGCCTAATCTATAGTGCAGTCTCATGACAACTAGCCTAACCTATAGTGCAGTCTCATGACAACTACACTACCCCATAGTGCAGCCCCATGACAGCTAAACTACCCCATTGTGCAGCCCCATGCAAACTACACATCCCATAGTGCAGCCCCATGAAAACTACACTATCCTATAGTACAGCCCCATGAAAATGACATTACCCTATAGTGCAGCCCCATGATAACTACACACTAACCCATAGAGCAGCCCCATGACAACTGCATTGCCCTATAGTGCAGCCCCATGATAACCACAGTACCCCATAGTGCAGCCCCATGAGAACTACACTACCAGATAGTGCAGCCCCATGACAAATACACTACCCTATAGTGGAGCCCCATGACAACTACAATAGCCTATAGTGCAGCCCCATGACAACTACACTACACTATAGTGCAGCCCCATCACAACGACACAACCCCATAGTGCAGCCCCATGACAACTACACTACCCCATAGTGAAGCCCCATGACAACTGATGCGCCATCAATTACTCAAAAGACTGAGGTTAAGCGAGTAACAACCAGGCTTTTATTAACTAATGAATGAAGGTCTAGCCTCGAGTGGTCGACCCGTCCAGAATACTAAGGGACTGGGAGGTAGTCACTTATATACCTCGAATAGTGGGAGGAGTCAGCCGAGGCATGTCCAGACCTGTACCTAGTGGAATACACATACACATACAGACAGGTATAACAGTGGTTTACCACATTCACCCCTTGTTTAAAAATGAGTCCGGCGGGGTGAAGTGTATTTAAAAGTTCGTGTATTGGAGTCTCTCCGGAGGTCTTGTCTGCCGCTGTGATCGACGTGGCGACGGCAGGGGTGGTGGAGCTTCCGGCGTCGCGTCCCATGTAGGCTGGGGCACTGGAGTGTAGTCCTCGTGGGTGACGGTCCAAGGCGAGCCGGCTGCTGGGTTTGGATATCGGGTCGTGGGGGGGGGGGGGGGGTTGTAATGGGTAGTGGGTTACAGCGGTCCCCGAAGGTGTCGTGGGGGGGGGGGTGGTAATGGGTAGTGGGTTACAGCGATCCCCGAGGGTGCGAGGTCTCATATGGAGACTGTGTCCTCCCGCCCGTCCGGGTACGCAATGTAAGCGTACTGGGGGTTGGCGTGGAGGAGGTCGACCCTCTCGACCAGGGGGTCCATTTTATTGGTCCTCACGTGTCTTCTCAGTAGTACCGGCCCTGGGGACGTCAGCCATGGCGGTAATGCTGTCCCCGATGTGGACTTCCTTGGGAAGACAAACATTTTCTCGTGAGGGGTGGCATTGGTGGCAGTGCAGAGCAGTGACCGAATCGAGTGGAGCGCATCGGGGAGCACCTCCTGCCAGCGGGAGGTCGGAAAGCCCCTAGACTTTAAGGCTAGTAGGGCGGCCTTCCAAACTGTTGCATTCTCTCTTTCCACCTGTCCGTTCCCCCGGGGGTTGTAACTGGTGGTCCTGCTTGTGGCTATACCCCTAGCGAGCAGGTACTGGCAGAGTTCGTCGCTCATAAACGATGAGCCCCGGTCGCTATGGATATAGCTGGGGAAACCGAACAGGGTGAAGAGGCTGTTCAGACATTTAATGACCGTGGCACTGGTCATGTCCGGGCAGGGGATAGCGAACGGGAAACGGGAGTACTCGTCAATGATGTTGAGGAAGTACACATTGCGGTCGGAGGAGGGGAGAGGCCCTTTAAAATCGACGCTTAGGCGTTCGAAAGGGCGAGTGGCTTTTATCAGGTGGGCTCTGTCTGGTCTATAAAAGTGCGGTTTGCACTCAGCGCAGACTTGGCAGTTCTTGGTCATGGTCCTGACCTCCTCAATGGAGTAAGGCAGGTTGCGGGCCTTGATGAAATGGAAGAACCTGGTGACCCCCGGGTGGCAGAGGTCATTGTGGAGGGCCCTCAGCCTATCGATCTGCGTGCTGGCGCAGGTGCCACGCGATAGGGCATCTGGGGGTTCATTGAGCTTCCCAGGCCGGTACAAGATCTCGTAATTGTAGGTGGAAAGTTCGATTCTCCACCTCAAGATCTTGTCATTTTTGATTTTGCCCCTCTGCTTGTTGTTGAACATAAAAGCAACTGAACGCTGGTCAGTCAGCAGGGTAAATCGTTTTCCGGCCAGGTAGTGCCTCCAATGACGCACAGCCTCCACAATAGCCTGGGCCTCCTTCTCGACCGCGGAGTGTCTGGTCTCCGGGCCCTGGAGGGTTCGTGAGAAGAATGCCACAGGTCTCCTCGCCTGATTAAGGATGGCGGCCAGAGCGAAGTCGGACGCATCGCTTTCCACCTGGAAGGGGATGGATTCGTCCACTGCATGCATGGTGGCTTTGGCAATGTCCTCCTTGATACGGTGGAAGGCCGAGCGGGCCTCTGCCATCAGGGGAAAAGAGGTGGATTTGATCAGCAGACGGGCTTTGTCTGCATAGTAGGGGACCCACTGGGCGTAGTAGGAAAAAAACCCTAGGCACCTCTTCAGAGCTTTTAGGCAGTGGGGCAGTGGGAGTTCCATAAGGTGACGCATCCGGTCCGGGTCGGGACCGATGACCCCGTGTTCCACAACACAGCCAAGGATGGCGAGGCGGTCTGTGCGGAATATGCACTTCTCCTTGTTATATGTCAGGCTCAGGAGTTGGGCGGTGCGGAGGAATTTCTCAAGGTTTGCGTCATGGTCCTGCTAGTCATGGCCGCAGATGGTCACATTGTCTAGGTAAGGAAAAGTGGCCTGCAGCGCGTTTTGATCGACCATCCGGTCCATCTCCCTTTCGAAGACGGAGACCCCGTTGGTAACGCCAAAGGGAACCCTAAGGAAGTGGTAGAGGCGGCCGTTTGCCTCAAAAGCAGTATACTGGCGGTCTTCGGGGCGGATGGGGAGCTGGTGGTACGCTGATTTCAGGTCAATGGTCGAAAAGACGCGGTACTGCGCAATCTGGTTGACCATGTCAGCTATGTGGGGGAGTGGGTAGGCATCCAGCAGGGTGTAGCGGTTTATTGTTTGGCTGTAGTCGATGACCAGGCGTTGTTTCTCACTGGTCTTAACGACCACAACCTGGGCTCGCCAGGGGCTGGAGCTGCCCTCAATAATCCCCTCCTTCAGGAGCCGCTCCACTTCGGTTTTGATGAAAACCCTGTCCCCGGCACTGTATCGCCTGCTCTTTGTGGCGATGGGCTTACAGTCGGGGGTGAGGTTAGCAAACAGTGGGGGGGTGGGACTCTGAGTGTGGAGAGGTTGCATCTGGTGCGCGGCGGGCAATTTGGAGGCTGCTGGCTGCGGACTGTGAGTGGGGGGAGGGGGCCACCGTACGCCATCGTAACGCTTTTGAGGTGGCACTGGAAATCCAACCCCAGTAGAACGGCAGTGCAAAGTTGGGGCAGGACCAGGAGTTTAAAATTATTGAACACAGTCCCGTCTACTACTAGTGTCACCACGCAGTAGCCGCCAATGTCCGCTGACTGGGACTCAGCGGCCATAGAAATCCGCTGGTGCGCAGGCAGGACTGGGAGAGAGCAACGCCGCACCGTGTCGGGGTGGATGAAGCTCTCTGTGCTCCCGGAGTCAAAAAGGCAGTTTATTGCATGGCCGTTTACCTTAACGTCCATTTTGGACCGAGCTAGTTGGTGCGGTCTCGTTTGGTCCAGCGTAACAGAGGCCAGCGTAGGGGTCGGTGTGTCGCTGCGGGTATCAGATGGGGGGGGGTTGGCGACCTGCTGCGTCCCGGCTGGTGTCCAAGATGGCGGCGTCCATGATTCCCATGTGGCTGGAGTCGTCCAAGATGGCTGCTGCTGCGGTGGTTCGCACATGGCTGGGGAGGCCCAAAATGGCGGCCCGCACGGCCCACACGCGGCGCTGTTGGGGGCCCAAGATGGCGGCTCGCACGGCCCACACGCGGCGCTGCTGGCGTTCGGGGTGGCTTTGGCCTTGCAGACGCTAGCGTAGTGTCCCTTTTTCCTGCAGCCCGAGCAGGTCGCATTCTTCGCCGGGCAGCGCGCTCTGGGGTGTTTGGCCTGGCCACAGAAGTAGCATTTCTGGCCTTGGGATACTGCTGTCTGGCTTTGGGACACTGCTGCGGTGGTTGGGCCGTTGTTGGGCTGTGGCTGGGGTGGCACGGTGCTATGGGGCTGTCCTACCGTGTCCCAGGTTGTCGTTCCCCGCGGCATCCATGCCCCGGTAGGCTGCGTCCAGCGTTAGTGCGATTTCGGAGGCTTTGTCGAGGGTGAGGTCACTCTGCTCCAGCAGTCGCTGTCGGGTGTAGTTGGACCTGTGGCCCGCTACGAAGGCATCCCAGATCAGTTCCTCCGTGTACTTAGTGGACGTTACCGCCTTACACCCACAGGCCCGGCCAAGCACGGACAGTGCTTGGAGGTATTCCTCATGCGATTCCCCAGGTTGTTGCTTGCGACTCCCCAGGAGGTGCCTGGCGTAAACTTCGTTCACAGGGCGCGTGTACTGGGTCTTGAGGAGCTGGAGGGCGGCTGTGTACGAGGTCGCGTCACGGATGACTGAGTACACTCGGTGGTTCACTTTGGAGATCAGGACAGACAGTTTGTTTGCATCCGTTACGACCGCAGTGGAGGCAGTCAGGAATGCCTCGAAGCACATGAGCCAGTGAGCAAACTTGGTGGAAGCGTCCGCTTCCCGACTGTCCAGGTCCAGGCATGCTGGTGTGAGGATCTTCTCCATTATAAAAAATTTAGTTAATAAAATTGATGCGCCATCAATTACTCAAAAGACTGAGGTTAAGCGAGTAACAACCAGGCTTTTATTAACTAAAGAATGAAGGTCTAGTCTCGAGTGGTCGACCCGTCCAGAATACTAAGGGACTGGGAGGTCGTCACTTATATACCTGGAATAGTGGGAGGAGTCAGCCGAGGCATGTCCAGACCTGTACCTAGTGGAATACACATACACATACAGACAGGTATAACAGTGGTTTACCACAACAACTACACTACCCAATAGTGCAGCCCCAAGACAACTAGACTACCCTATTCTGCAGCCCCATGACAACTACACTACCCCACAGTGCAGCACCATGACAACTACACTACCCACAGTGCAGCACCAAGGCAACTACACTACCCCATAGTGCAGTCCCATGGAAACTACACTACCCATAGTTCAGCTACATGACAACGAAAGTACCCCGTTGTGCAGCCCCATGGCAACTACACTACCCATAGTGCAGCCCCATGACAACTACACTTCCCATAATGCAGCCACATGACACTTACCCTACCGCATAGTGCAGCCCAATGACAACTACCCTACCCCATAGTGCAGCTCCATGACATCTACACAACCCTATAGTGCAGCACCATGACAACTACACTACCCCATAGTGCAGCTCCATGACAACCACACTACCACATAGTGCAGCCCCATGAGAACTATACTACCCCATAGTGCAGCCCCATGACAACTACACTACCCATACTGCAGCACCAAGGCAACTACACTACCACATAGTGCAGCCCCATGACAACTACACTAACCCATAGTGCAGCTCCATGACAACCACACTACCACATAGTGCAGCCCCATGACAACTACACTACCCTATAGTGCAGCCACATGACAACTACACTACCCCATTGTGCAGCCCCTTGGCAACTACCCTACCGCATAGTGCAGCTCCATGACATCTACACTACCCTATAGTTCAGCACCATGACAACTACACTACCCATAGTGCAGCCCCATGAAAACTACTCTACCCTATAATGCAGCCCCATGACAACTACCCTACCATATAGTGCAGTCCCATGACAACTAGCCTACCCTATAGTGCAGTCTCATGACAACTACACTACCCCATAGTGCAGCCCCATGACAGCTAAACTACCCCATTGTGCAGCCCCATGCAAACTACACATCCCATAGTGCAGCCCCATGAAAACTACACTAACCTATAGTGCAGCCCCGTGACAAATAGGCTACCCTATAGTGCAGACCCATGACACCAACAATACCCCATAGTGCAGCCCCATGAAAATTACATTAGCCTATAGTGCAGCCCCATGATAACTACACACTAACCCACAGAGCAGCCCCATGACAACTGCATTACCCTATACTGCAGCCCCATGATAACTACAGTACCTCATAGTGCAGCCCCATGAGAACTACACTACCAGATAGTGCAGCCCCATGACAAATACACTACCCTATAGTGCAGCCCCATGACAACGACGCTAGCCTATAGTGCAGATCCATGACAACTACACTACCCCATAGTGCAGCCCCATGACAACTACACTAGCCTATAGTGCAGCCCCATGACAACTACACTACCCTATAGTGCAGCACCATGACAACTACACTAGCCTATAGTGCAGCCCCATGACAACTACACTACCCTATAGTGCAGCCCCATGACAACTACACTACCCTATAGTGCAGCCCCATGACAACTACACTAGCCTATAGTGCAGCCCCATGACAACTACACTACCCAATAGTGCAGCCCCAAGACAACTACCCTACCCTATAGTGAAGCCCCATGACAACTAAACTACCCTATTCTGCAGCCCTATGACAACTACACGACCCCATAGTGCAGCTCCATGACAAACACACTACCACAAAGTGCAGCCCCATGACAACTACACTACCCCATCGTGCAGCCGCTTGACAAATACACTACCCACAGTGCAGCACCAAAGGCAGCTATACTACCCCATAGTGCAGCCCCATGACAACTACACTTCCCATAATGCAGCCCCATGACAACTACCCTACCGCATAGTGCAGCCCCATGACAACTACCCTGCCCCATAGTGCAGCTCCATGACATCTACACTACCCTATAGTGCAGCGCCATGACAACTACCCTACCCATAGTGCAGCCCCATGAAAACTACACTACCCTTTTGTGCAGCCCCTTGACAACTACACTACTCAATAGTGCAGCCCCAAGACTACACTAGCCTATAATGCAGCACCATGACAACTACACTACCCTATAGTGCAGCCCCATGACAACTACCCTACCCCATAGTGCAGCCAAATGACAAATGCACTACCCCATAGTGCAGCCCCATGACAACTACCCTACCCTATAGAGCAGCCCCATGACAACTACACTACCCCAAAGTGCAGCCCCATGACAACTACCCTACACTATAGTGCAGCCCCATGACAACTACACTACCCCATAGTGCAGTCCCATGACAAAAACACTAACCCATAGTGCAGCCCCATGACAACTACACTACCCTATAATGCAGCCCCATGACAAATACATAACACATAGTGCAGCCCCATGACAACTGCACCACCCCATAGAGCAGCCCTAACTCAACTACACTACCCAGCAGTACAGCCCCATGCCATCTACACTACCCCATAGTGCAGCACCAAATCAATTACATTGCCCCATACTGCAGCCCCATGACAACTACACTGCCCCATAGTGTAGGCCCATGACAACTACACTACCCTGTAGTGCAGCCCCATGACACCTACACTTCCCATTAAGAAGCCCCATGACAACTACCCTAACCCATAGTGCAGCCACATGGCAACTACACTACCCCATACTGCAGCCCAGTGGCAAGTACACAACCCCATAGTGCAGCTCCATGGCAACTACACTGCCCCATAATGCAGCCCCATGACAACTACCCTACCCTACAGTGCAGCCCCATGAGAACTACATTGGCCCATAGTGCAGCCCCATGACAACTACACTACCTCATAGTGCAGCCCCATGACAACTACACTACCCCATAATGCAGCCCCATGACAACTACACTACCCCATAGTGCAGCCCCATGACAACTACACTACCCTATAGTGCAGCCCCATGACAACTACACTACCCTGTAGTGCAGCCCATGACAACTACACTTCCCATAAAGAAGCCCCATGACCACTACCCTACACCATAGTGCAGCCCCATGACAAATACACTACCCTATAGTGCAGCCCTATGACATCTACCCTACCCCATTGTGCAGCCCCATGACAACTACACTACCACATAGTGCAACCCCATGACAACTACACTACCCCATAGTGCAGCCCCATGATAACTACACTACCCCACAGTGCAGCCCCATGAGAACTGCACTTCAAAATAGTGTAGCCCCGTGACAAATACACAACCCTAAAGTGCAACTCCATGGCAACAACATTACCCCATAGTGCAGCCCCAAGACAACTACACTGCCCCATTGTGCAGCCCCATAACAACTACACTACCCCATAGTGCAGCCCCATGACAACTACATTAGCCCATAGTGCAGCCCCATGTCAACTGCACTACTCTATAGTGCAGCCCCAGGAGAACTACACTAGCCCATAGTGCAGCCGCATGAAAACTACACTACCCCAAAGTGCAGCCCCATGACAACAACACTACCCCATAGTTCAGCCCCATGAAAACTACATTACCCTATAGTGCAGCCAAATGATAAGTACACAACCACATAGTGCAGCCCCATGACAATTACACTACCCTATACTGCAGCCCCATGACAAACACACTACCCTATAGTGCAGCCCCATGACAACTACACTGCCCCATAGTGCAGCCCCATGACAACTACAATACCCTATCGTGCAGCCCCATGACAACGACACTACCCCACAGTGCAGCTCCATGACAACCACACTACCACATACTGCAGCCCCATGACAACTACACTACCCCATAGTGCAGCCTCATGGAAACTACACTACCCAGAGTGTCGCCACATGACAACTACACTATCCTATTGTGCAGCCCCATGGCAACTACACTACCCATAGTGCAGCCCCATGACAACTTCACCGGCCATAATGCAGCCCCATGACAACTACACTACCCATAGTGCAGCCCCATGACAACTACACTTCTCTATAGTGCATCCCCATGGCAACTACACTACCCCATAGTGTAGCCCCATGACAACTACACGACCGTATAGTGCAGCCCCATGACAACTACACTACCCCAATGTGCAGACCCATGGCAACTACACTACGCATAGTGCAGCCCCATGACAACTACACTACCCCATTGTGCAGCCCCATCGCAACTACACTGCCCCATAGTGCAGCCCCATCACAATTACACTATCCTATAGTGCAGCCCCATGACAAATACACTACCCTATTGTGCAGACCCATGGCAACTACACTACGCATAGTGCAGCCCCATGACAACTACACTACCCCATTGTGCAGCCCCATCGCAACTACACTGCCCCATAGTGCAGCCCCATCACAATTACACTATCCTATAGTGCAGCCCCATGACAAATACACTACCCTATTGTGCAGCCCCATGACAACTACACTACCCCATCGTGCAGCCGCATGGCAACTACACGACCCCATAGTGCAGCCCCATAACAACTACACTACCGTATAGTGCAGCCCCATGACAAATACCCTACCCCATATTGCAGCCCCATGTCAATTACACTAACCCATAGTGAAGCACCATGACAACTACACTACCCAATAGAGCAGCACCATGAGAACTACCCTGCCCTATAGTGCAGCCCCATGACAACTATACTACCCTATAGTGCAGCCCCGTGAAAACTACACAATCCAATAGTGCAGCTCCATGGCAACGACACTACCCCATAATGCAGCCCCATGACAACTACCCTACCCTATACTGCAGCCCCATGACAACTACACTACCCCATAGTGCAGCCCCATGGCAACTACACTACCCCATAGTGCAGCCCCATGACAACTACACTACCCTATAGTGCAGCCCCATGACAACTAGCCTATCCCATAGTGCAGACCCATGACAGCTTAACTACCCCATAGTGCAGACCCATGAAAACTACACTAACCCACAGTGCAGCCCCATGAAAACGACACTACCCCATAGTGCAGCCCCATGAGAAATACACAACCCTACAGTGAAGCCCTATGACAAATACACTACCCTATAGAGCAGCCCCATGAGAACTACACTACCCGAGTGCAGCCCCATGACAACAACACTACCCCATAATTAAGCCCCATGACAACAACACTACCCCATAGTGCAGCCCCATGACAACTACACTACCCTATTGTGAAGCCCCATGACAACTACACTACCCCATAGTGCAGCCCCATCAAAACGACATTCCCCTATAGTGCAGCCCCATGATAACTGCACTACCCCATCGTGCAGCCCCATGAGAAGTACGCTACCCTATAGTGCAGCCCCATGACAATGACACCACCCCATAGTGCAGCCCCATGACAACTACACTGCCCCATAGTGAAGCACCATGACAACGACACTACCCAATAGAGCAGCCCCATGACAACTACCCTGCCCTATAGTGCAGCCCCATGACAACTACACAATCCAATAGTGCAGCTCCATGGCAACTACACTACCCCATAATGCATCCCCATGACAACTACCCTACCCTATAGTGCCGCCCCATGAGAAGGACACTACCGCATAGTGCAGTCCCATGACAACTACACTACCCCATAGTGCAGCCCCATGGCAAATACACGACCCCATAGTGCAGCCCCGTGGCAAGTACACAACCAAATAGTGCAGCTCCATGGCAACTACACTACCCCATAATGCAGCCCCATGACAACTACCCTACCCTATAGTGCAGCCCCATGAGAACTACATTAGCCCATAGTGCAGCCCCATGACAACTACACTACCCTATACTGCAGCCCCATGACAACTAGCCTATCCCTTAGTGCAGCCCCATGAAAATTACACTATCCTATAGTGCAGCCCCATGACAAATACACTACCCTATAGTGCAGCCTCATGACAACTACACTACCCTATAGAGCAGCCCCATGACAATTACACTACCCCATAGTGCAGCTCCATGACAACCACACTATCACATAGTGCAGCCCCATGACAACTACACTACCCATACTGCAGCACCAAGACAACTACACTTCCATAAATGCAGCCCCATGACAACCACCCTACCCCATAGTGCAGCCCCATGACAACTACACTACCCTATAGTGCAGCCCCATGTCAACTACGCTACCCCATAGTGCAGCCCAATGACAACTACACTACCGTATAGTGCAACCCCATGGCAACTACACTACCCCATAGTGCAGCCCAATGACAACTACACTACTGTATAGTGCAGCCCCATGACAACTACCCTACCGCATAGTGCAGACCCATGACAACTACCCTACCCCATAGTGCAGCGCCATGACAACTACACTACCCATAGTGCAGCCCCATGATAAATACACTACCCTATAGCTCAGCCCCATGACAACTACATTACCCGATAGAGCAGCCCCATGACAACGACAGCACCCCATTGTGCAGCCCCTTGACAACTACACTGCCCCATAGTGAAGCCCCATGACAACTACATTACCCGATAGAGCAGCCCCATGACAACTACCCTGCCCTATAGTGCAGCCCCATGGCAACTACACTACCTCATAATGCAGCCCCATGACAACTAACCTAACGTATAGTGCAGACCCATGAGAACTACACTACCCCATAGTGCAGCCCAATGACAACTACACTACCGTATAGTGCAGCCCCATGGCAACTACACTACCCCATAGTGCAGCCCAATGACAACTACACTACTGTATAGTGCAGCCCCATGACAACTACCCTACGGCATAGTGCACACCCATGACAACTACCCTACCCCATAGTGCAGCGCCATGACAACTACACTACCCATAGTGCAGCCCCATGACAAATACACTACCCTATAGCTCAGCCCCATGACAACTACATTACCCGATAGAGCAGCCCCATGACAACGACACCACCCCATTGTGCAGCCCCTTGACAACTACACAGCCCCATAGTGAAGCCCCATGACAACTACATTACCCGATAGAGCAGCCCCATGACAACTACCCTGCCCTATAGTGCAGCCCCATGACAACTACACTACCCTATAGTGCAGCCCCGTGACAATTACACAACCCCATAGTGCAGCTCCATGGCAACTACACTACCTCATAATGCAGCCCCGTGACAACTAACCTAACGTATAGTGCAGACCCATGAGAACTACACTACCCCATAGTGCAGCCCCATGACAACTACACTACCCCATAGTGCAGCTCCATGACAACCACACTACCACATAGTGCAGCCCCATGACAAATACACTACCCTATAGTGCAGCCCCATGACACCTACAGTACCCCACAGTGCAGCCCCATGAAAGCTACATTACCCTATAGTGCAGCCCCATGACAACTACACTGCCCCATAGTAAAGCCCCATGACAACTACAGTACCCATACTGCAGCTCCAAGACAACTACACTAGCCCATAGTGCAGCCCCATGACAACCACACTACCCCATAATGCAGCCCCATGACAACTACCCAACCCTATAGTGCAGCCACATGACAACCACACTACCGCATAGCGCAGTCCCATGACAACTACACTGCCCCATAGTGCAGCCCCATGGCAACTACACTACCCCATAATGCTGCCCCGTGGCAAGTACACAACCCTATACTGCAGCTCCATGTCAACTACACTCCCCCATAATGCAACCCCATGACAACTACCCTACCCTATAGTGCAGCCCCATGAGAACTACGTTAGCCCATAGTGCAGCCCCATGACAACTACACTACCCCATAGTGCAGCCCCATGACAACTACACTACCCCATAATGCAGCCCCATGTCAATTACACTACCCCATCGTGAAGCACCATGACAACTACACTACCCAAAAGAGCAGCCCCATGACAACTACTCTGCCCGATAGTGCAGCCCCATGACAACTACACAATCCAATAGTGCAACTCCATGACAACTACACTACCCCATAATGAAGCCCCATGACAAATACACTACCCCATAGTGCAGCCCCGTGGCAAGTACACAATCCTATAGTGCAGCTCCATGGCAGCTACACTAACCCATAATGCAGCCCCATGAGAACTACCCTACCCTATATTGCAGCCCCATGAGAACTGCATTAGCCCATGGTGCAGCCCCATGACAACTACACTACCCCATAGTGCAACCCCATGACAACCACACTACCCCATAATGCAGCCCCATGACAACTACCCTACCCTATAGTGCAGCCCCATGGCAACTACACTACCCTTAGTGCAGCCCCATGGCAAGTACACAAACCCATAGTGTAGCTCCATGGCAACTACACTCCCACATAATGCAGCCCCATGACAACTACCCTACCCTATAGTGCAGCCCCATGAGAACTACATTAGCCGATAGTGCAGTCCCATGACAACTACACTACTCCATAGTGCAGCCCCATGACAACTACACTACCCCATAATGCAGCCCCATGACAACTACACTACCCTATAGTGCAGCCCCATGACAACTACACTACCCTATATTGCAGCCCCATGACAAAAACAGTACCCCATAGTGCAGCCCCATGACAGCTAAACTACGCCATAGTGCAGCCCCATGAAAACGACACCACCCCATTGTGCAGCCCCTTGACAACTACACTGCCCCATAGTGAAGCCCCATGACAACTATATTACCCGATAGAGCAGCCCCATGACAACTACCCTGCCCTATAGTGCAGCCCCATGACAACTACACTACCCTATAGTGCAGCCCCGTGACAACTACACTACCCCATAGTGCAGTTCCATGACAACCACACTACCACATAGTGCAGCCCATGACAACTACACTACCCATACTGCAGCACCAAGACAAGTACACTACCCCATAGTGCAGCCGCATGGAAACTACACTACACATAGTGCAGCCCCATGAGGACTACACTACCCTATAGTGCAGCCCCATGACAAATATACTACCCTATAGTGCAGCCCCATGACAACTACACTGCCCCATAGTGCAGCCCCATGACAACTACACTACCCATACTGCAGCTCCAAGGCAACTACCCTACCCCATAGTGCAGCCCCTTGGAAACTAGACTACCCCATTGTGCAGCCCCATGAAAACTACACTACCCTATAGTGCAGCCCCATGACAACTTCCCTACTGCATAGTTGAGCCCCATGACAACTACCCTACCCCATTGTGCAGTTCCATGACAACTACAGTACCCAATAGTGCAGCGCCATGACAACTAGCCTACCCTATAGTGCAGCCCCATGAGAAGTACACTACCCCAAAGTGCAGCCCCGTGACAACTACACTCCCTTTTAGTGCAGCCCCATGCCAACTACACTACCCTATAGTGCAGCCCCATGACAACTAACCTACCCCATAGTGCAGCCCCATGACAACCACACTACCCTATAGAGCAGCCCCATGAGAACTACACTACCCCATAGTGCAGCCTCATGACTAATACATTACACCATAGTGCAGCCCCATGACAGCTAAACTACCCCATAATGCAGACCCATAAAAACTACACTAGACCATAGTGCAGCCCCATGACAAATACACTACCCTATAGCTCAGCCCCATGACAACTACACTGCCCCATAGTACATCTCCATTACAACTACACTACCCATACTGCAGCTCCAAGACAACTACTCTAACCCATAGTGCAGCCCCATGGAAACTACACTACCCCATTGTGCAGCCCCATGAAAACTACACTACCCTATAGTGCAGCCCTATTACAACTACCCTACCGAATAGTGCAGCCCCATGACAACTACCCTACCCCATAGTGCAGTTCAATGCCAACTACACTAACCTATAGTGCAGCCCCATGGCAACTACACTACCCCATAGTGCAGCCCCATGAAAACTACACTACCCTATAGTGCAGCCCCGTGACAACTACCCTAACCTATGGTGCAGCCCCATGACAACTACACTACCCCATAATGCAGCCCCATGACTACTACACTACCCCATAGTGCAGCCCCGTGGCAAGTACACAAACCCATAGAGCAGCTCCATGGCAACTATACTCCCCCATAATGCAGACCCATGACAACTACCCTACCCTATAGTGCAGCCCCATGAAAATTACACTACCCTATAGTGCAGCCTCATGATATCTACACTACCCCATAGTGCAGCCCCATGAGAACTACACTACCCTATAGTGCAGCTCCATGACAAATACACTACCCTATAGTGCAGCCCCATGGCAACTACGCTATCGCATAGTTCAGCCCCATGACAACGACACCACCCCATGGTGCAGCCCCTTGACAACTACACTGCCCCATAGTGAAGCCCCATGACAACTATACTACCCGATAGAGCAGCCCCATGACAACTACCCTGCCCTATAGTGCAGCCCCATGACAACTACACTACCCTATATTGCAGCCCGGTGACAACTACACAAGCCTATAGTGCAGCTCCATGGCAACTACACTACCCCATAATGCAGCCCCATGACAACTACCCTAACATATAGTGCAGACCCATGATAAAAACAGTTCCCCATAGGGCAGCCCCATGAGAACTACACTACCCCATAGTGCAGCCCCATGACAACTACACTACCCCATAATGCAGCCCTATTTCAACTACACTACCCCATAGTGCAGCCCCATGACAACTACACTACCCCACAGTGCAGCCCCATGAAAATTACACTACCCTATAGTGCAGCCTCATGACACCTACTCTACCCGACAGTGCAGCCCCATGAAAACTACAATACCCTATAATGCAGCCCCATGATATCTACACTACCCCATAGTGCAGCCCCATGAGAACTACACTACCCTATAGTGCAGCTCCATGACAAATACACTACCCTATAGAGCAGCCCCATGGCAACTACGCTATCGCATAGTTCAGCCCCATGACAACTACACTACCCATACTGCAGCACCAAGACAACTACACTACCCCATAGTGCAGCCCCATGGAAACTGCACTACCCATAGTGCAGCCCCATGACAACTTCACTACCCTATAGTGCAGCCCCATGTCAACTACGCTACCCCACAGTGCAGCCCAATGACAACTACACTACCGTATAGTGCAGCCCCATGACAACTACACTACCCCATAGTGCAACCCCATGGCAACTACACTACCCCATAGTGCAGCCCAATGACAACTACACTACCGTATAGTGCAGCCCCATGACAACTACCCTACCCCATAGTGCAGTTCCATGTCAACTACACTACCCTATAGTGCAGCGCCATGACAACTACACTAACCATAGTGCAGCCCCATGACAAATACACTACCCTATAGTGCAGCCCCATGGCACCTACACTACCCCATAGTGCAGCCCCATGAAAACTACATTACCCGATAGAGCAGCCCCATGACAACGACACCACCCCATGGTGCAGCCCCTTGACAACTACACTGCCCCATAGTGAAGCCCCATGACAACTATACTACCCGATAGAGCAGCCCCATGACAACTACCCTGCCCTATAGTGCAGCCCCATGACAACTACACTACCCTATATTGCAGCCTGGTGACAACTACAAAAGCCCATAGTGCAGCTCCATGGCAACTACACTACCCCATAATGCAGCCCCATGACAACTACCCTAACATATAGTGCAGACCCATGATAAAAACAGTTCCCCATAGGGCAGCCCCATGACAACTACACTACCCCATAGTGCAGCCCCATGACAAATACACTACCCTATAGCTCAGCGCCATGACTACTACACTACCCTATAGTGCAGCCCCGTGCCAAGTACACAACCCCATAGTGCAGCTCCATGGCAACTACACCACCCCATAGTGCAGCCCCATGACAACTACACTACCCTATAGTGCAGCCCCGTGACAAGTACACAACCCCATAGTGCAGCTCCATGGCAACTACACCACCCCATAATGCAGCCCCATGACAACTACCCGACCCTATCGTGCAGCCCCATGAGAACTACATTAGCCCATAGTGCAGCCCCATGACAAAAACAGTACCCCATAGGGCAGCCCCATGACAGCTAAACTACCCCATAGTGCAGACCCATGAAAAGTACACTACCCTATAGTGCAGCCCAATGAAAATTACACTTTCCTATAGTGCAGCCCCATGACACCTACACTACCCCACAGTGCAGCCCCATGAAAACTACACTACCCCATAGTGCAGCCCCATGAGAACTACACTACCCTATAGTGCAGCCCCATGACAAATACACTACCCTACAGTGCAGCCCCATGGCAACTACACTACCCATAGTGCAGCCCCATGACAACTACACTTCCATAAATGCAGCCCCATGACAACCATCCTACCCCATAGTGCAGCCCCATGACAACCACCCTACCCCATAGTGCAGCCCCATGTCAACAACGCTACCCCATAGTGAAGCCCAATGACAACTACACTACCTTATAGTGCAGCCCCATGACAACTACCCCACCCAATAGTGCAGCCCAATGACAACTACCCTAACGCATAGTGCAGCCCCATGACAACTACCCTACCCCATAGTGCAGCCCAATGACAACTACACTACCCCATAATGCAGCCCCATGACAACTACCCTAACGTATAGTGCAGACCCATGAGAACTACACTACCCCATAGTGCAGCCCCATGACAACTACACTACCCCATAGTGCAGCTCCATGACAACCACAGTACCACATAGTGCAGCCCCATGACAACTACACTCCCCATACTGCATCAACAAGACAAGTACACTACCCAATAGTGCAGCCACATGGAAACTACACTACCCTATTTTGCAGCCCCATGACAGCTACAATACCCCATAGTGCAGCCCCATGAGGACTACACTACCCTATAATGCAGCCAAATGACAAATACACTACCCTATAGTGCAGCCCCATGACAACTACACTACACCACAGTGCAGCCCCATGAAAACTACACTACCCTAAAGCTCGCCCCATGACAACTACACTGCCCCATAGTGCAGCCCCATGGAAACTACACTTCCCCATTGTGCAGCCCCATGAAAACTACACTACCCTATAGTGCAGCCTCATGACAACTACCCTACTGCATAGTGCAGTGCCATGACAACTACACTACCCTATAATGCAGCACCATGACAACTACACTACCCATAGTGCAGCCCCATGACAACTACACTACCCATAGTGCAGCCCCATGACAACTACCCTAACCCATAATGCAGTTCCATGACAACTACACTACACTATAATGCGGCGCCATGACAACTGCACTACTCATCGTGCAGCCCCATGACAACTACACTACCCAATAGTGCAGCCCCATGACAACTAGCCTATACTATAGTGCAGCCCCATGAGAAGCACACTACCCCAAAGTGCAGCCCCGTGACAACTACACAACCCTATAGTACAGCCCCATGATAACTACCCTTCCCTATAGAGCAGCCCCATGAGAGCTACAGTACCCCATAGTGCAGCCCCATGACAACTACACTACCCCATAGTGCAGTCCCATGACAACTACACTACCCCATAATGCAGCCCTATTTCAACTACACTACCCCATAGTGCAGCCCCATGACAACTACACTACCCTATAGTGCAGCCCCATGACAACTACCTTACCCCATAGTGCAGACACATGACAACTACACTACCCTATAGTGCAGCCCCATGAAAAAAAAAATATCCAATAGCTCAGCCCCATGACAACTACACTGCCCCATAGTGCAGACCGATGACAACTACACTACCCTATAGTGCTGCCCCATGACAACTACACGACCTATAGTGCAGCCCCATGACAACTACACTTCCATAAATGCAGCCCCATGACAACCATCCTACCCCATAGTGCAGCCCCATGACAACCACCCTACCCCATAGTGCAGCCCCATGTCAACAACGCTACCCCATAGTGAAGCCCAATGACAACTACACTACCTTATAGTGCAGCCCCATGACAACTACCCCACCCAATAGTGCAGCCCAATGACAACTACCCTACCGCATAGTGCAGCCCCATGACAACTACCCTACCCCATAGTGCAGCCCAATGACAACTACACTACCCCATAATGCAGCCCCATGACAACTACCCTAACGTATAGTGCAGACCCATGAGAACTACACTACCCCATAGTGCAGCCCCATGACAACTACACTACCCCATAGTGCAGCTCCATGACAACCACAGTACCACATAGTGCAGCCCCATGACAACTACACTCCCCATACTGCATCAACAAGACAAGTACACTACCCAATAGTGCAGCCACATGGAAACTACACTACCCTATTTTGCAGCCCCATGACAGCTACAATACCCCATAGTGCAGCCCCATGAGGACTACACTACCCTATAATGCAGCCAAATGACAAATACACTACCCTATAGTGCAGCCCCATGACAACTACACTACACCACAGTGCAGCCCCATGAAAACTACACTACCCTAAAGCTCGCCCCATGACAACTACACTGCCCCATAGTGCAGCCCCATGGAAACTACACTTCCCCATTGTGCAGCCCCATGAAAACTACACTACCCTATAGTGCAGCCTCATGACAACTACCCTACTGCATAGTGCAGTGCCATGACAACTACACTACCCTATAATGCAGCACCATGACAACTACACTACCCATAGTGCAGCCCCATGACAACTACACTACCCATAGTGCAGCCCCATGACAACTACCCTAACCCATAATGCAGTTCCATGACAACTACACTACACTATAATGCGGCGCCATGACAACTGCACTACTCATCGTGCAGCCCCATGACAACTACACTACCCAATAGTGCAGCCCCATGACAACTAGCCTATACTATAGTGCAGCCCCATGAGAAGCACACTACCCCAAAGTGCAGCCCCGTGACAACTACACAACCCTATAGTACAGCCCCATGATAACTACCCTTCCCTATAGAGCAGCCCCATGAGAGCTACAGTACCCCATAGTGCAGCCCCATGACAACTACACTACCCCATAGTGCAGCCCCATGACAACTACACTACCCCATAATGCAGCCCTATTTCAACTACACTACCCCATAGTGCAGCCCCATGACAACTACACTACCCTATAGTGCAGCCCCATGACAACTACCTTACCCCATAGTGCAGACACATGACAACTACACTACCCTATAGTGCAGCCCCATGAAAAAAAAAATATCCAATAGCTCAGCCCCATGACAACTACACTGCCCCATAGTGCAGACCGATGACAACTACACTACCCTATAGTGCTGCCCCATGACAACTACACGACCTATAGTGCAGCCCCATGACAAGTACACCACCCCACAGTGAAGCCCCATGACAACTACACTACCGCATAGTGCAGTCCCATGACAACTACACTACCCCATAGTGCAGCCCCATGGCAACTACACTACCTATAGTGCAGCCCCATGGCAACTACTCTACCCTATAGTGCAGCCCCATGACAACTACACTACCCCATAGTGCAGCCCCATGACAACTACACTACCCCATAGTGCAGCCCCATGGCAACTACACTACCTATAGTGCAGCCCCATGGCAACTACTCTACCCTATAGTGCAGCCCCATGGCAACTACACCACCCTATAGTGCAGCCCCATGACAACTACACTACCCCATAGTGCAGCCCCATGGCAACTACACTACCTATAGTGCAGCCCCATGGCAACTACACTACCCATAATGCAGCCTCATGACAACTGCACTACCCTATAATGCAGCCCATGACAACTATGCTTCCGATAATGCAGCCCCATGACAACTACACTACCCCATAATGCAGCCCCATGGCAACTACACTACCCCATAGTGCAGCCCCATGGCAGCTACACTACCCTATAGTGCAGCCCCATGACAACTACCCTGCCCTATAGTGCAGCCCCATGACAACTACACTACCCCTTAGTGCAGCCCCATGACAACTACACTGCCCCATAATGCAGCCTCATGACAACTACACTACCCCATGGTGCAGCCCCATGAAAACTACATTGCCGTACAGTACAGCCCCATGAAAATTACACTATCCTATAGTGCAGCCCCATGACAAATACACTACCCTATAGTTAAGCCTCATGACAACTACACTACCCTATAGTGCAGCCCCGTGACATGTACACAACCCCATAGTGCAGCTCCATGGCAACTACACCACCCCATAGTGCAGCCCCATGACAACTACACTACCCTATAGTGCAGCCCCGTGACAAGTACACAACCCTATAGTGCAGCTCCATGGCAACTACACCACCCCATAATGCAGCCCCATGACAACTACCCTACCCTATCGTGCAGCCCCATGAGAACTACATTAGCCCATAGTGCAGCCCCATGACAAAAACAGTACCCCATAGGGCAGCCCCATGACAGCTAAACTACCCCATAGTGCAGACCCATGAAAAGTACACTACCCTATAGTGCAGCCCAATGAAAATTACACTTTCCTATAGTGCAGCCCCATGACACCTACACTACCTCACAGTGCAGCCCCATGAAAACTACACTACCCCATAGTGCGGCCCCATGAGAACTACACTACCCTATAGTGCAGCCCCATGACAAATACACTACCCTATAGTGCAGCCCCATGGCAACTACACTACCCATAGTGCAGCCCCATGACAACTACATTTCCATAAATGCAGCCCCATGACAACCATCCTACCCCATAGTGCAGCCCCATGACAACCACCCTACCCCATAGTGCAGCCCCATGTCAACTACGCTACCCCATAGTGCAGCCCAATGACAACTACACTACCGTATAGTGCAGCCCCATGACAACTACCCCACCCCATAGTGCAGCCCAATGACAACTACCCTACCGCATAGTGCAGCCCCATGACAACTACCCTACCCCATAGTGCAGCCCAATGACAACTACACTACCCCATAATGCAGCCCCACGACAACTACCCTAACGTATAGTGCAGACCCATGAGAACTACACTACCCCATAGTGCAGCCCCATGACAACTACACTACCCCATAGTGCAGCTCCATGACAACCACAGTACCACATAGTGCAGCCCCATGACAACTACACTGCCCATACTGCCTCAACAAGACAAGTACACTACCCAATAGTGCAGCCACATGGAAACTACACTACCCTATTTTGCAGCCCCATGACAGCTACAATACCCCATAGTGCAGCCCCATGAGGACTACACTACCCTATAATGCAGCCCAATGACAAATACACTACCCTTTAGTGCAGCCCCATGACAACTACACTACACCACAGTGCAGCCCCATGAAAACTACACTACCCTAAAGCTCACCCCATGACAACTACACTGCCCCATAGTGCAGCCCCATGGAAACTACACTTCCCCATTGTGCAGCCCCATGAAAACTACACTACCCTATAGTGCAGCCTCATGACAACTACCCTACTGCATAGTGCAGTTCCATGACAACTACACTACCCTATAATGCAGCACCATGACAACTACACTACCCATAGTGCAGCCCCATGACAACTACCCTAACCCATAATGCAGTTCCATGACAACTACACTACACTATAATGCGGCACCATGACAACTACACGACTCATCGTGCAGCCCCATGACAACTACACTACCCAATAGTGCAGCCCCATGACAACTAGCCTATACTATAGTGCAGCCCCATGAGAAGCACACTACCCCAAAGTGCAGCCTCGTGACAACTACACAACCCCATAGTACAGCCCCATGATAACTACCCTTCCCTATAGAGCAGCCCCATGAGAACTACAGTACCCCATAGTGCAGCCCCATGACAACTACACTACCCCATAGTGCAGCCCCATGACAACTACACTACCCCATAATGCAGCCCTATTTCAACTACACTACCCCATAGTGCAGCCACATGACAACTACACTACCCTATAGTGCAGCCCCATGACAACTACCTTACCCCATAGTGCAGACACATGACAACTACACTACCCTATAGTGCAGCCCCATGAAAAAAAAAATATCCAATAGCTCAGCCCCATGACACTACACTGCCCCATAGTGCAGACCCATGACAAATACACTACCCTATAGTGCAGCCCCATGGCAACTACACTACCCATAGTGCAGCCCCATGACAACTACACTTCCATAAATGCAGCCCCATGACAACCATCCTACCCCATAGTGCAGCCCCATGACAACCACCCTACCCCATAGTGCAGCCCCATGTCAACTACGCTACCCCATAGTGCAGCCCAATGACAACTACACTACCGTATAGTGCAGCCCCATGACAACTACCCCACCCCATAGTGCAGCCCAATGACAACTACCCTACCGCATAGTGCAGCCCCATGACAACTACCCTACCCCATAGTGCAGCCCAATGACAACTACACTACCCCATAATGCAGCCCCATGACAACTACCCTAACGTATAGTGCAGACCCATGAGAACTATACTACCCCACAGTGCAGCCCCATGACAACTACACTACCCCATAGTGCAGCTCCATGACAACCACAGTACCACATAGTGCAGCCCCATGACAACTACACTCCCCATACTGCATCAACAAGACAAGTACACTACCCAATAGTGCAGCCACATGGAAACTACACTACCCTATTTTGCAGCCCCATGACAGCTACAAAACCCCATAGTGCAACCCCATGAGGACTACACTACCCTATAATGCAGCCCAATGACAAATACACTACCCTATAGTGCAGCCCCATGACAACTACACTACACCACAGTGCAGCCCCATGAAAACTACACTACCCTAAAGCTCACCCCATGACAACTACACTGCCCCATAGTGCAGCCCCATGGAAACTACACTTCCCCATTGTGCAGCCCCATGAAAACTACACTACCCTATAGTGCAGCCTCATGACAACTACCCTACTGCATAGTGCAGTTCCATGACAACTACACTACCCTATAATGCAGCACCATGACAACTACACTACCCATAGTGCAGCCCCATGACAACTACCCTAACCCATAATGCAGTTCCATGACAACTACACTACACTATAATGCGGCGCCATGACAACTACACTACTCATCGTGCAGCCCCATGACAACTACACTACCCAATAGTGCAGCCTCATGACAACTAGCCTATACTATAGTGCAGCCCCATGAGAAGCACACTACCCCAAAGTGCAGCCTCGTGACAACTACACAACCCCATAGTACAGCCCCATGATAACTACCCTTCCCTATAGAGCAGCCCCATGAGAACTACAGTACCCCATAGTGCAGCCCCATGACAACTAGACTACCCCATAGTGCAGCCCCATGACAACTACACTACCACATAATGCAGCCCTATTTCAACTACACTACCCCATAGTGCAGCCACATGACAACTACACTACCCTATAGTGCAGCCCCATGACAACTACCTTACCCCATAGTGCAGACACATGACAACTACACTACCCTATAGTTCAGCCCCATGAAAAAAAAAATATCCAATAGCTCAGCCCCATGACAACTACACTGCCCCATAGTGCAGACCCATGACAACTACACTACCCTATAGTGCTGCCCCATGACAACTACACGACCTATAGTGCAGCCCCATGACAAGTACACCACCCCACAGTGAAGCCCCATGACAACTACACTACCGCATAGTGCAGTCCCATGACAACTACACTACCCCATAGTGCAGCCCCATGGCAACTACACTACCTATAGTGCAGCCCCATGGCAACTACGCTACCCTATAGTGCAGCCCCATGACAACTACACTACCCCATAGTGCAGCCCTATGGCAACTACACTACCTATAGTGCAGCCCCATGGCAACTACACTACCCATAATGCAGCCTCATGACAACTGCACTACCCTATAATGCAGCCCATGACAACTATGCTTCCGATAATGCAGCCCCATGACAACTACACTACCCCATAATGCAGCCCCATGGCAACTACACTACCCCATAGTGCAGCCCCATGGCAACTAATCTACCCTATAGTGCAGCCCCATGACAACCACCCTGCCCTATAGTGCAGCCCCATGCCAACTACACTACCCCTTAGTGCAGCCCCATGACAACTACACTACCCCATAATACAGCCCCATGACAGCTACACTACCCTATTGTGCAGCCCCATGACAACTACACTACCCTATTGTGCAGCCCCATGACAACTACACTACCCCATAGTGCAGCCCCATGCCAACTACACTACCCTATAGTGCAGCCCCATGACAACCACACTACCCTATAGAGCAGCCCCATGAGAACTACACTACCCTATAGCGCAGCCTCATGTCTAATATATTACACCATAGTGCAGCCCCATGACAGCTAAACTACCCCATAGTGCAGACCCATAAAAACTACACTAGCCCATAGTGCAGCCCGATGACAAATACACTACCCTATAGTGCATCCCCATGACAACTACACTACCCTATAGTGCTGCCCCATGACAACTACACGACCTATAGTGCAGCCCCATGACAAGTACACCACCCCACAGTGAAGCCCCATGACAACTACACTACCGCATAGTGCAGTCCCATGACAACTACACTACCCCATAGTGCAGCCCCATGGCAACTACACTACCTATAGTGCAGCCCCATGGCAACTACGCTACCCTATAGTGCAGCCCCATGACAACTACACTACCCCATAGTGCAGCCCCATGGCAACTACACTACCTATAGTGCAGCCCCATGGCAACTACGCTACCCTATAGTGCAGCCCCATGAGAACTACACTACCCCATAGTGCAGCCCTATGGCAACTACACTACCTATAGTGCAGCCCCATGGCAACTACACTACCCATAATGCAGCCTCATGACAACTGCACTACCCTATAATGCAGCCCATGACAACTATGCTTCCGATAATGCAGCCCCATGACAACTACACTACCCCATAATGCAGCCCCATGGCAACTACACTACCCCATAGTGCAGCCCCATGGCAACTACACTACCCTATAGTGCAGCCCCATGACAACTACCCTGCCCTATAGTGCAGCCCCATGCCAACTACACTGCCCTATTGTGCAGCCCCATGACAACTACACTACCCCATAGTGCAGCCCCATGCCAACTACACTACCCTATAGTGCAGCCCCATGACAACCACACTACCCTATAGAGCAGCCCCATGAGAACTACACTACCCTATAGCGCAGCCTCATGTCTGATATATTACACCATAGTGCAGCCCCATGACAGCTAAACTACCCCATAGTGCAGACCCATAAAAACTACACTAGCCCATAGTGCAGCCCGATGACAAATACACTACCCTATAGTGCATCCCCATGACAACTACACTACCCCATAGTGCAGCCCCATGCCAACTACACTATCCTATAGTGCAGCCCCATGACAACTACCCTACCCCATAGTGCAACCCCATGACAACCACACTACCCTATAGAGCAGCCCCATGAGAACTACACTACCCAATAGTGCAGCCTCATGATTAATACATTACACCATAGTGCAGCCCCATGACAGCTAAACTACCCCATAATGGAGGTCCATAAAAACTACACTAGCCCATAGTGCAGCCCCATGACAAATACACTACCCTATAGTGCATCCCCATGACACCTACACTACCCCATCGTGCAGCCCCATTACAATGACACCACCCCATGGTGCAGCCCCATGAAAACTACACTGCCCCATGACAAATACACTACCCAATAGAGCAGCTCCATGACAACTACCCTGCCATATAGTGCAGCCCCATGACAACGCCACTACCCTATTGAGCAGCCCCGTGACAACTATACAACCCAATAGTGCAGCTCCATGGCAACTACACTACCGCATAGTGCAGCCCCGTTCCAACTACACTATCCCATAATGTAGCCCCATGACAACTACACTACCCCATAGTGCAGCCCCATGACAACTACACTACCCCTCAGTGCAGCCCCATGACAACTACACTATCCCATAATGTAGCCCCATGACAACTGCGCTATCCCATAGTGCAGCCCCATGACAACTACACTATCCCATAGTGCAGCCCCATGACAACTACACTACCTTATTGTGCAGCCCCATGACAACTACACTACCCCATAGTGCAGCCCCGTGCCAACTATACTACCCTATAGTGCAGCCCCATGACAACTACCCTACCCCATAGTGCAGCCCCATGACAACCACACTACCCGATAGAGCAGCCCCATGAGAACTACACTACCCTATAATGCAGCCTCATGACTAATACATTACACCATAGAGCAGACCCATGACAGCTAAACTACCCCATAGTGCAGACACATAAAAACTACACCATCACATAGCGCAGCCCCATGACAAATACACTACCCTATAGTGCAGCCCCATGAAAACGACATTACCCTATTGTGCAGCCCCATGATAACTAGACAACCCCATAGTGCAGCCCCATTAGAACTACACTACCCTATAGTGCAGCCCCATGACAAATACACTACCCTATAGTGCAGCCCCATGGCAACTACACTACCCCATAGTGCAGCCCCATGACAATTACACTACCCTATAGTGCAGCCCCATGACAACGACACCATAGTGCAGCCCCATGACAACTACACTGCCCCATAGTGAAGCCCATGACAACTACACTACCCAATAGAGCAGCCCCATGACAACTACCCTGCCCTATAATGGAGCCCCATGACAATGCCACTACCCCATAATGCAGCCCCATGACAACTACCCTACCCTATAGAGCAGCCCCATGAGAAGTACACTACCGCATAGTGCAGTCCCATGACAACTACACTACCCAATAGTGCAGCCCCATGGCAACTACACTATCCCATAGTGCAGCCTCATGACAACTACACTACCCTATTGTGCAGCCCCATGACAACTACCCTACCCCATAGTGCAGCCACATGACAACTACACTAACCTATAGTGCAGCCCCATGAGAACTACACTACCCTATAGCGCAGCCCCATGACAAATACAGTACCGCATCGTGCAGCCCCATGGCAGCTGATTTACCCCATAGTGCAGACCCATGAAAACTACACTACCCCATAGTGCAGCCCCATGAAAAATACACTACCCTATAGTGCAGCCCCATGACACCCACACTACCCCACCGTGCAACCCATGACAACTACCCTATCACATAGTGCAGCCCCATGACAACTGCACCACCCATAGTGCAGCCCCATGACAGCTACACTACCCTATAGTGCAGCGCCATGACAACTGCACTACCCATAGTGCAGCTGCATGGCAACTACACTACCCTATAGTGCAGCCCCATGGCAACTACACGACCCCAGAATGCAGCCCAAATGCAACTACGCTACCCCATAGTGCAGCCCCATGACAACTACACTACCCCATAGTGCAGCCCCATGGCAACTACACTGCCCATAGTGCAGCCCCATGGCATCTACACTACCCCATAGTGCAGCCCCATGACAACTACGCTACCCCATAGTGCAGCCCCATGACAACTACACTACCCCATAGTGCAGCCCCATGACAACTACACTGCCCATAGTGCAGCCCCATGGCATCTACACTATCCCATAGTGCAGCCCCATGACAATTACCCTACCCCATAGTGCATGCCCATGACAACTACACTACCCCATAGTGCAGCCCCATGACAACGACACTATCCTGTAGTGCAGCCCCATGACAACTACACTACCTACAGTGCAGCCCCATGACAACTACACTACCCCAGAAGGCAGCCCCATTACAACAACAGTACCCCATAGTGCAGCCCCATGACAATTACACTACCCTATTGTGCAGCCCCATGACAACTACACTACCCCATAGTGCAGCCCCATGACAAGTACCCTACCCTATAGTGCAGCCCCATGACAACTACACTATCCCATAGTGCAGCCTCATGACAACAACACTGCCCTATGGAGCAGCCCCAAGAGAACTACACTACCATATCGTGCAGCCTCATGACTAATACATTACACCATAGTGCAGCCCCATGACAGCTAAACTACCCCATAGTGCAGACCCATAAAAACTACACTAGCCGATAGTGCAGCCCCATGACAGTCACTACCCTATAGTGCAGCCCCATGACACCTAGACTACCCCATAATAAAGCCCCATGAAAACGACAATACCCTATAATGCAGCCGCATGACAACGACACCACCCCATAGTGGAGCCCCATGACAACTACACTGCCCCATAGTGAAGCCCCATGACAACTACACTACCCAATAGAGCAGCCCAATGACAACTACCCTGCCCTATAGTGCAGCCCCATGACAACACTACCCTATATTGCAGCCCCATGACAACTACACTATCCCTTAGTGCAGCCCCATGACAACTACACTACCCCATAATGCAGCTCCACGACAACTACACTACCCCATAGTGCAGCCCCATGACAACTACACTACCCCATAGTGCAGCCCCATGACAACTACACTACCCTATAGTGCAGCCCCATGACAAAAACAATACCCTATAGTTCAGCCCCATGACAGCTAAACTACCCCATAGTGCAGCCCCATGAAAACTACACTACCCCATAATGCAGCCCCATGACAACTACCCTACCCTATCGTGCAGCCCCATGAGAACTACATTACCCCATAGTGCAGCCCCATGACAACTACACGACCACATAATGCAGCCCCATGACGTCTATCCTACCCTATAGTGCAGCCCCATGAGAACTACACTACCCCATAGTGCAGCCCCATGACAACTACCCTACCCTATAGTGCAGCCCCATGAGAACTACACTACCCCATAGTGCAGCCCTATGACAACTATACTACCCCATAGTGCAGCCCCATGACAACTACCCTACCCTATAGTGCAGCCCCATGAGAACTACACTACCCCATAGTGCAGCCCCATGACAACTACCCTACCCTATAGTGCAGCCCCATGAGAACTACATTACCCCATAGTGCAGCCCCATGACAACTACACGACCACATAATGCAGCCCCATGACGTCTATCCTACCCTATAGTGCAGCCCCATGAGAACTACACTACCCCATAGTGCAGCCCCATGACAACTACCCTACCCTATAGTGCAGCCCCATGAGAACTACACTACCCCATAGTGCAGCCCTATGACAACTATACTACCCCATAGTGCAGCCCCATGACAACTACCCTACCCTATCGTGCAGCCCCATGAGAACTACATTACCCCATAGTGCAGCCCCATGACAACTACACGACCACATAATGCAGCCCCATGACGTCTATCCTACCCTATAGTGCAGCCCCATGAGAACTACACTACCCCATAGTGCAGCCCCATGACAACTACCCTACCCTAGAGTGCAGCCCCATGAGAACTACACTACCCCATAGTGCAGCCCTATGACAACTATACTACCCCATAGTGCAGCCCCATGACAACTACCCTACCCTATAGTGCAGCCCCATGAGAACTACACTACCCCATAGTGCAGCCCCATGACAACTACCCTACCCTATAGTGCAGCCCCATGAGAACTACACTACCCCATAGTGCAGCCCCATGACAACTACACTACCCCATAGTGCAGCCCCTTGAGAACTATACTACCCCATAGTGCAGCCCCATGAAAACTACACGACCCCATAATGCAGCCCCATGACAACTACACTACCCTATAGTGCAGCCCCATGACAACTACACTACCCTATTGTGCAGCCCCATGACAACTACCCTACCACATAGTGCATCCCCATGTCAACTACACTGCCCTATACTGCAGTCCCATGACACCAACACTACCCTATAGTGCAGCCCCATGACAGCAAAACTACCCCATAGCGCAGCCCCATGAAAACTACACTACCCCACAGTGCAGCCCCATGAAAATTACACTTTACTATAATGCAGCCCCATGATAACTACACTAACCTATAATGCAGCCCCTTGACACCTACACTACTCCACATTGCAGCCCCATGTAAACTACATTACCCTATAGTGCAGCCTCATGATATCTACACTACCCCATAGTGCAGCCCCATGAGAACTACACTACCCTATAGTGCAGCCCCATGACAAATACACAACACTGTACTGCAGCCCCATGGCAACTGCACTACCCTATAGAGCAGCCCCATGACAAGTAACTACCCTATAGTGCAGCCCCATGAAAAATACACTGTCCTATAGCTCAGCCCCATGACAACTACACTGCCCCATAGTGCAGACCCATGACAACTACACTACCCTATAGCGCAGCCCCATGACAACTAGCCTACCTTATAGTGCAGCCCCATGACAACTACACTACCCTATAGTGCTGCCCCTTGACAACTACACAACCTATAGTGCAGCCCCATGACAAGCACACCACCCCACAGTGAAGCCCCATGACAACTACACTACCGCATAGTGCAGTCCCATGACAACTGCACTACCCCATAGTGCAGCCCCATGGCAACTACACTATCTATAATGCAGCCCCATGGCAACTACACTACCCACAATGCAGCCCCATGACAACTGCACTACCCCATAGTGCAGCCACATGACAACAACCCTACCCTATAGTGCAGCCCCATGGCAACTACACTACCCATAATCCAGCCCCATGACAACTGCACTACCCCATATTGCAGCCCCATGGCAACTACCCTACCCTATAATGCAGCCCATGACAACTATGCTTCCGATAATGCAGCCCCATGACAACTACACTACCCCATAATGCAGCCCCATGGCAACTACACTACCCGATAGTGCAGCCCCATGACAACAACCCTACCCTATAGTGCAGCCCCATGGCAACTACACTACCCTATAGTGCAGCCCCATGACAACAACCCTACCCTATAGTGCAGCCACATGACAGCTACACTACCCCAAAGCGCAGCCCCGTGTCATCTACCATACCCCATTGTGCAGCCATGACAACTACACTACCGCATAGTGCAGCCCCATGACAATTACCCTACCCCATAGTGCAGCCCCATGACAACATCACTACCCTATAGTGCAGCCCCATGACAACTACACTACCCCTTAGTGCAGCCCCATGACAACTACACTACCCCATAACACAGCCCTATGACAACAACACTACCCCATTGTGCAGCCCCATGACAACTACACTACCCTATTGTGCAGCCCCATGACAACTACACTACCCTATAAAGCAGCCCCATGAGAACTACACTACCCTATAGCGCAGCCTCATGTCTAATATATTACACAATAGTGCAGCCCCATGACAGCTAAACTACACCATAGTGCAGACCCATAAAAACTACAGTAGCCCATTGATGCGCTATCAATTACTCATAAAAGACTGAGAGTTAGAAGAGTAACTAAAGGCTTTTATTAACAACAGAATGGAGGTCTGCCTCGAGTGGTCGACCGGTCCAGGATACCAAGGGCTGGGGAGCAGTCACCTTTATACTAGGACCTGTGGGAGGAGTCAGCCGAGGCATGTCCAGGCATGTACACAGTGGAATACAAACAGGACAAACAGGAATACAAACAGTGGTTTACCACATTCACCCCTTGTTTAAAATTGAGTCCGGCGGGGTGAAGTGTATTAAAAGTTAGTGTATTGGAGTCTCTCCGGAGGTCTTGTCTGCCGCTGTGATCGGCGTGGCGACGGCAGGGGTAGTGAAGCTTCCGGCGTCGAGTCCAGCGTAGGCTGTGGCACAGGCGTGTCGTCCTCGTAGATGTCGAGCGGGTCGCGGGGCCCAGGCCTGCCGTCTGCTGGGGCTGGATATCGGATCGTGGGGGGGGGGTGGTAGTGGGTAGTGGGTTACTGTGGTCCCCGAGGGTGCAAGGTCTCTTATGGAGACTGTGTCCTCCCGCCCGTCCGGGTGTGCGATGTAAGCATACTGGGGGTTGGCGTGGAGGAGGTCGACCCTCTCGACCAGGGGGTCCGTTTTATGGGTCCTCACGTGTCTTCTCAGTAGGACCGGCCCTGGGGACGTCAGCCATGGCGGTAGCGATGTCCCTGATGTGGACTTCCTTGGGAAGACAAACATTTTCTCATGAGGGGTGGCGTTAGTGGCAGTGCAGAGCAGTGACCGAATAGAGTGGAGCGCATCGGGGAGCACATCCTGCCAGCGGGAGGTTGGAAGGCCCCTAGACTTTAAGGCTAGCAGGACGGCCTTCCAAACTGTCGCATTTTCTCTTTCCACCTGTCCGTTCCCCCGGGGGTTGTAACTGGTGGTCCTGCTTGTGGCAATACCCCTAGTTAGCAGGTACTGACGGAGTTCGTCGCTCATAAACGATGAGCCCCGGTCGCTATGGATATAGCTGGGGAAGCCGAACAGGGTGAAGAGGTTGTTCAGACATTTAATGACCGTGGCACTGGTCATGTCCGGGCAGGGGAAGGCGAACGGGAAACGGGAGTACTCATCAATAATATTGAGGAAGTACACATTGCGGTCGGAGGAGGGGAGAGGCCCTTTAAAATCAACGCTCAGGCGCTCGAAGGGGCGAGTGGCTTTTATCAGGTGGGCCCTGTCTGGTCTATAAAAGTGTGGTTTGCACTCAGCGCAGACTTGGCAGTTCCTGGTCATGGTCCTGACCTCCTCAATAGAGTAAGGCAGGTTGCGGGCCTTGATGAGGTGGAAGAACCTGGTGACCCCCGGGTGGCAGAGGTCATTGTGGAGGACCCGTAGTCTATCGATCTGCGCGCTGGCGCAGGTGCCACGCGATAGCGCATCCGGGGGTTCATTTAGCTTCCCGGGCCGGTACAAGATCTCGTAGTTGTAGGTGGAAAGTTCGATTCTCCACCTCAAGATCTTGTCATTTTTGATTTTGCCCCTCTGCTTGTTGCTAAACATAAAAGCAACTGAATGCTGGTCAGTGAGCAGGGTAAATCGTTTTCCGGCCAGGTAGTGCCTCCAATGACGCACAGCCTCCACAATCGCCTGGGCCTCCTTCTCAACAGCGGAGTGTCTGGTCTCCGGGCCTTGGAGGGTTCGTGAAAAGAAGGCCACGGGTCTCCCCGCCTGATTGAGGGTAGCGGCCAGGGCAAAGTCGGACGCGTCGCTTTCCACCTGGAAGGGGATGGATTCGTCCACTGCGTGCATGGTGGCTTTGGCAATGTCCTCCTTGATACGGTGGAAGGCTAAGCGGGCCTCTGCCGTCAAGGGAAAAGAGGTGGACTTGATCAGCGGACGGGCCTTGTCCGCATAGTAGGGGACCCACTGGGCGTAATAGGAGAAAAACCCTAGGCACCTCTTCAGGGCCTTGAGGCAGTGGGGCAGTGGAAGTTCCATAAGGGGACGCATCCGGTCGGGGTCGGGGCCGATGACTCCGTGTTCCACAACACAGCCAAGGATGGCGAGGCGGTTTGTGCGGAATATGCACTTCTCCTTGTTATATGTCAGGTTTAGGAGTTGGGCGGTGCGGAGGAATTTTTCGAGGTTTGCGTCATGGTCCTGCAAGTCACGGCCGCAGATGGTCACATTGTCCAGATATGGGAAAGTGGCCTGCAACGCATTTTGATCTACCATCCGGTCCATCTCCCTTTGGAAGATGGAGACCCCGTTGGTGACGCCAAAGGGAACCCTAAGGAAGTGATAGAGGCGGCCGTTTGCCTCAAAGGCAGTGTACTGGCGGTCCTCAGGGCGGATGGGGAGCTGGTGGTACGCTGATTTCAGGTCAATGGTCGAGAAGACGCGGTACTGCGCGATCTGGTTGACCATATCAGCTATACGGGGGAGTGGGTAGGCGTCCAGCAGGGTGTAGCGATTTATTGTCTGGCTGTAGTCGATGACCAGGCGTTGCTTCTCGCTGGTCTTAACGACCACAACCTGGGCTCGCCAGGGGCTGGTGCTGCCCTCAATAATCCCTTCTTTCAGGAGCCGCTCCACTTCGGTTTTAATGAAAACCCTGTCCCCGGCACTGTATCGCCTGCTCTTTGTGGCGATGGGCTTACAGTCGGGGGTGAGGTTAGCAAACAGTGGTGGGGGGGTGACTCTGAGTGTGGAGAGGTTGCACCTGGTGCGCGGCGGGCAATTTGGAAGCTGCTGGCTGCGGACTGTGAGTGGGGGTAGGGGTCCACCGTACGCCATCGTAACACTTTTAAGGTGGCACTGAAAATCTAACCCCAGCAGGACGGCAGCGCAGAGGTCAGGCAGGACCAGAAGTTTAAAATGATCGTACACGGTCCCGTCTACTACGAGTGTCACCACGCAGTAGCCGCCGATGTCCGCCGACTGGGACTCGGAGGCCATAGAAATCCGCTGTTGCGCAGGCAGGACTGGGAGAGAGCAACGCCGCACCGTGTCGGGGTGGATGAAGCTCTCCGTGCTCCCAGAGTCAAAAAGGCAGATTGTATCGTGACCATTTACCTTAATGTCCATTGTGGAACTGGCCAGTTGGTGCGGTCTCGCTTGGTCCAGTGTAACGGATGCCAGCGTAGGGGTCGGTGTGTCGCTGCGGGTATCAGATGAGGCGGTGTCGGGGGCCTGCTGCGTCCCGGCTGTCGTCCAAGATGGCGGCGTCCATGATCCCCATGTGGCTGGAGGCGTCCAAAATGGCTGCTGTACCGGTGATTCGCACACGGTCGGGGAGGTCCAAAATGGCGGCCCGCATGGCCCACACGCGGCGCTGCTGGGGTTCGGGGTGGCTTTGGCCCTGCAGACGCTAGCGTAGTGTCCCTTCTTCCCGCAGCCCGAGCAGATCGCGTTTTTCGCCGGGCAGCGCGCTCTGGGGTGTTTTGCCTGGCCACAGAAGTAGCATTTCTGGCCTTGGGGCACTGCTGTCTGGCCTTGGGACACTGCTGCGGTAGTTGGGCCGTTGTTGGGGTGTGGATGGGGTGGCACGGCGCTATGAGGCGGTCCTACCGTGTCCCAGGCTGTCATTCCCCGCGGCGTCCACGGTGCAGAGGAGTAGGCATCCATGCCCTGGTAGGCTGCATCCAACGATAGTGCGAGTTCAGAGGCCTTGTTGAGGTCGAGGTTACTCTGCTCCAACAGTCGCTGTCGTGTGTAATTGGATCTGTGGCCCGCTACAAAAGCGTCCCGGATAAGTTCCTCTGTGTACACGGCGGCCTTTACATCCTTACAACCACAGGCCCGGCCAAGCACAGACAGTGCCTGAAGGTATTCCACGGTCGATTCCCCAGGTTGTTGTTTACGACTCCCCAGGAGGTGCCTGGCGTACACTTCGTTCACTGGGCGCGTGTACTGGTCCTTGAGGAGCTTGATAGCATCCGCGTACGAGGTCGCGTCTTGGATGACCGAGTACACTCGGTGGTTCACTTTGGAGGTCAGGACATCCAGTTTGTCCTCGTCCGATTTGATTGCTTCGGAGGCGGTCAGGAATTTTTCGAAACACTTAAGCCAGTGAGTAAACTTGGTGGATGAGTCCGCCTCCCGATGATCTAAGTCCAGGCATGCTGGTGTGAGGATCTTCTCCATTATAAAAATGTTGTTAATAAAATTGATGCGCTATCAATTACTCATAAAAGACTGAGAGTTAGAAGAGTAACTAAAGGCTTTTATTAACAACAGAATGGAGGTCTGCCTCGAGTGGTCGACCGGTCCAGGATACCAAGGGCTGGGGAGCAGTCACCTTTATACTAGGACCTGTGGGAGGAGTCAGCCGAGGCATGTCCAGGCATGTACACAGTGGAATACAAACAGGACAAACAGGAATACAAACAGTGGTTTACCACACCCATAGTGCAGCCCGATGACAAATACACTACCCTATAGTGCATCCCCATGACAACTACACTACCCCATAGTGCAGCCCCATGCCAACTACACTATCCTATAGTGGAGCCCCATGACAACTACCCTACCCCATAGTGCAACCCCATGACAACCACACTACCCTATAGAGCAGCCCCATGAGAACTACACGACCCAATAGGGCAGCCCCATGACAACTACACTATCCCATAATGCAGCCCCATGACAACTACACTATCCCATAGTGCAGCCCCATGACAACTACACTACCTTATTGTGCAGCCCCATGACAACTACACTACCCCATAGTGCAGCCCCGTGCCAACTATGCTACCCTATAGTGCAGCCCCATGACAACTACACTACCCCATAGTGCAGCCCCATGACAACCACACTACCCTATAGAGCAGCCCAATGAGAACTACACTACCCTATAATGCAGCCTCATGAGTAATACATTACACCATAGTGCAGCCTCATGACAGCTAAACTACCCCATAGGGCAGCCCCATGAGAACTACACTACCCTATAGTGCAGCCCCATGACAAATTCACTACCCTATAGTGCAGCCCCATGGCAACTACACTACCCCATAGTGAAGCCCATGACAACTACACTACCCCATAGTGCAGCCCCATGACAAGTACACTACCCCATAATGCAGCCCCATGACAACTACCCTACCCTATAGAGCAGCCTCATGACAACTACACGACCCCATAGTGCAGCCTCATGACAACTACACGACCACATAATGCAGCTCTATGTCAACTACACTACCCCATAGTGCAGCCTCATGACAACGACGCTACCCTATCGTGCAGCCCCATGACACCTACCCTACCCCATAGTGCAGCCACATGACAACTACACTAACCTATAGTGCAGCCCCATGAGAACTACACTACACTATAGTGCAGCCCCATGACAAATACAGTACCCCACCGTGCAGCCCCATGACAGCTGAACTACCCCATAGTGCAGCCCCATGAAAACTACACTACCCCACAGTGCAGCCCCATGAAAAATACACTACCCTATAGTGCAGCCTCATGACACCCACACTACCCCACCGTGCAGCCCCATGACAACTACCCTATCGCATAGTGCAGCCCCATGACAACTACACTACCCATAGTGCAGCTGCATGACAACTACACTACCCCATAGTGCAGCCCCATGGCAACTACACTACCCATAGTGCAGCCCCATGGCATCTACACTACCCCATAGTGCAGCCCCATGACAATTACCCTACCCCATAGTGCATGCCCATGACAACTACACTACCCTATAGTGCAGCCCCATGACAACTACCCTACCCTATAGTGCAGCCCCATGAGAACTACACTACCCCATAGTGCAGCCCCATGACAACTACACTACCCCATAGTGCAGCCCCTTGAGAACTATACTACCCCATAGTGCAGCCCCATGAAAACTACACGACCCCATAATGCAGCCCCATGACAACTACACTACCCTATAGTGCAGCCCCATGTCAACTACACTACCCTATAGTGCAGCCCCATGACAACTACACTACCCCATAATGCAGCCCCATGACAACAACACTACCCCATAGTGCAGCCCCATGACAACTACACTACCCTATAGTGCAGCCCCATGACAACGACACTACCCTGTAGTGCAGCATCATCTCAACTACACTACCCTATAGTGCAGCCCCATGACAACTACACTACCCCATAATGCAGCCCCATGACAACAACACTACCCCATAGTGCAGCCCCATGACAACTGCACTACCCTATAGTGCAGCCCCATGACAACAACCCTACCCTATAGCGCAGCCACATGACAGCTACACTACCCCAAAGCGCAGCCCCATGTCATCTACCATACCCCATTGTGCAGCCATGACAACTACACTACCGCATAGTGCAGCCCCATGACAATTACCCTACCCCATACTGCAGCCCCATGACAACATCACTACCCTATAGTGCAGCCCCATGACAACTACACTACCCCTTAGTGCAGCCCCATGACAACTACACTACCCCATAATACAGCCCCATGACAACAACACTACCCCATTGTGCAGCCCCATGACAACTACACTACCCTATTGTGCAGCCCCATGACAACTACACTACCCTATAGAGCAGCCCCATGAGAACTACACTACCCTATAGCGCAGCCTCATGTCTAATATATTACACAATAGTGCAGCCCCATGACAGCTAAACTACACCATAGTGCAGACCCATAAAAACTACAGTAGCCCATAGTGCAGCCCGATGACAAATACACTACCCTATAGTGCATCCCCATGACAACTGCACTACCCCAGAGTGCAGCCCCATGCCAACTACACTATCCTATAGTGCAGCCCCATGACAACTACCCTACCCCATAGTGCAACCCCATGACAACCACACTACCCTATAGAGCAGCCCCATGAGAACTACACTACCCAATAGGGCAGCCCCATGACAACTACACTATCCCATAATGCAGCCCCATGACAACTACACTATCCCATAGTGCAGCCCCATGACAACTACACTACCTTATTGAGCAGCCCCATGACAACGACACTACCCTGTAGTGCAGCATCATGTCAACTACACTACCCTATAGTGCAGCCCCATGACAACTACACTACCCCATAATGCAGCCCCATGACAACTACACTAACCTATAGTGCAGCCCCATGACAACGACACTACCCTGTAGTGCAGCCCCATGTCAACTACACTACCCTATAGTGCAGCCCCATGACAACTACACTACCCCATAATGCAGCCCCATGACAACAACACTACCCCATAGTGCAGCCCCATGACAATTACACTACCCTATTGTGCAGCCCCATGACAACTACACTACCCTATAGAGCAGCCCCATGAGAACTACACTACCCTATAGCGCAGCCTCATGTCTAATATATTACACAATAGTGCAGCCCCATGACAGCTAAACTACACCATAGTGCAGACCCATAAAAACTACAGTAGCCCATAGTGCAGCCCGATGACAAATACACTACCCTATAGTGCATCCCCATGACAACTGCACTACCCCAGAGTGCAGCCCCATGCCAACTACACTATCCTATAGTGCAGCCCCATGACAACTACCCTACCCCATAGTGCAACCCCATGACAACCACACTACCCTATAGAGCAGCCCCATGAGAACTACACTACCCAATAGGGCAGCCCCATGACAACTACACTATCCCATAATGCAGCCCCATGACAACTACACTATCCCATAGTGCAGCCCCATGACAACTACACTACCTTATTGAGCAGCCCCATGACAACGACACTACCCTGTAGTGCAGCATCATGTCAACTACACTACCCTATAGTGCAGCCCCATGACAACTACACTACCCCATAATGCAGCCCCATGACAACTACACTAACCTATAGTGCAGCCCCATGACAACGACACTACCCTGTAGTGCAGCCCCATGTCAACTACACTACCCTATAGTGCAGCCCCATGACAACTACACTACCCCATAATGCAGCCCCATGACAACAACACTACCCCATAGTGCAGCCCCATGACAATTACACTACCCTATTGTGCAGCCCCATGACAACTACACTACCCCATAGTGCAGCCCCATGACAACTACACTACCCCATAGTGCAGCCCCATGACAACTACCCTACCCCAAAGTGCAGCCCCATGACAACAACACTGCCCTATGGAGCAGCCCCTATCATGCAGCCTCATGACTAATACATTACACCATAGTGCAGCCCCATGACAGCTAAACTACCCCATAGTGCAGACCCATAAAAACTACACTAGCCCATAGTACAGCCCCATGGCAAAGGCACTACCCTAAGGTGCAGCCCCATGACACCTACACTACCCCATAATGCAGCCCCACGAAAATGACATTACCCTATAATGCAGCCCCATGATAACTACACTACCCCATAGTGGAGCCCCATGAGAACTACACTACCCTATGGTACAGCCCCATGACAAATACACTACCCTATAGTGCAGCCCCATGGCAACTACACTACGCCATAATGCAGCCCCATGACAATTACACTGCCCAGTAGTGCAGCCCCATGACAACGACACCACCCCATAGTGGAGCCCCATGACAACTACACTACCCCATAGTGCAGCCCCATGACAACTACACTACCCCATAGTGCAGCTCCATGAGAACTACACAACCCTACAGTGCAGCCCCATGACAAAAAGAGTACCCCATAGTGCAGCCCCATGACAGCTAAACTACCCCATCGTGCAGCCCCATGAAAACTACATTACCCTATAGTGCAGCCCCATGATAACTACACTACCCATTGTGCAGCCCCATGACAAAAACAGTACCCCACAGTGCAGCCCCATGACAGCTAAACTACCCTATAGTGCAGCCCCATGACAACGACACTACCCCATAGTGCAGCCCCATGGCAACTAGACTACCCCATAGTGCAGCCCCATGACAATTACACTACCCTATAGTGCAGCCCCATGACAACGACACTACCCCATAGTGCAGCCCCATGGCAACTAGACTACCCCATAGTGCAGACCCATGACAATTACACTACCCTATAGTGCAGCCCCATGACGACACTACCCCATACTGCAGCCCCATGACATCTACACTGCCCCATAGTGAAGCCCAATGACAACTACACTACCCGATAGAGCAGCCCCATGACAACTACCCTGCCCTATGATGCAGCCCCATGACAACTATACTTCCCTATATTGCAGCCCCATGACAACTACACAACCCTAGAGTGCAGCTCCATGGCAACTACACTACCCCATAATGCAGCCCCATGACAACTACCCTACCCTATAGTGCAGCCCCATGAGAACTACACTACCCCATAGTGCAGCCCCATGACAACTACACTACCCTATAGTGCAGCCCCATGACAACTACACTACCCTATTGTGCAGCCCCATGACAACTACCCTACCACATAGTGCATCCCCATGACAACTACACTGCCCTATACTGCAGTCCCATGACACCAACACTACCCTATAGTGCAGCCCCATGACAGCTAAACTACCCCATAGCGCAGCCCCATGAAAACTACACTACCCCACAGTGCAGCCCCATGAAAATTACACAACACTATAATGCAGCCCCATGACACCTACACTACCCCACAGTGCAGCCCCATGTAAACTACATTAACCTATAGTGCAGCCCCATGATAACTACACTACCCTATAGTGCAGCCCCATGACAACTACACTACCCTATAGAGCAGCCCCACGACAACTACACTACCCTATAGTGCAGCCCCATGCAAAATACACTATTCTATAGCTCAGCCCCATGACAACTACACTGCCCCATATTGCAGACCCATGACAACTACACTTCCATAAACATAGAAACATAGAAGCTAGGAGCAGGAGTTGACCATTCGGCCCTTCGAGCCTGCTCTGCCATTCAATGAGATCATGGCTGATCATCCAATTTCAGTACCTTGTCCCTGCCTTCTCCCCATATCCCTTGATCCCTTTAGCCTCAAGAAATATATCCAACTCTTTCTTGAATATATTTAATGAACTGGCCTCCATCGCCCTCTGTGGCAGAGAATTCCATAGGTTCACCACTCTCTGGGTGAAGAAATTCCTCCTCATTTCAGTCCTAAATGGCTTACCCCTTATCCTTAGACTATGACCCCTGGTTCTGGACTCCCCGGCCATCAGAAACATCCTTCCTGCATCTAGTCTCTCCAGACCTGACAGAATTTTATAGGTTTCGATGAGATCCCCCCTCAATCTTCTAAACTCCAGTGAGTATAAGCCCAATCGACACAATCTCTCCTCATACGTCATTCCTGCCATCCCAGGTATCAGCCTGGTGAATCTTCACTGCATTCCCTCCATGGCAAGAACGTCCTTCCTCAGGTAAGTTGACCAAAACTGCACACAATACTCAAGGTGCGGTCTCACCAAGGCCCTGTACAACGGTAGCAAGACATCCTTGTTCCTGTACTCGAACCCTCTTGCTACGAAGGCCAACATACCATTTGCCTTCTTAGCCGCCTGCTGCACCTGCATGCTTACCTTCAGTGACAGGTGCACAAGAACACCCAGGCCTCTTTGCACTTCCCCTTCTCTCAATCTATTGCCATTCAAATAATAATCTGCCTTCCTGTTTTTGCCACCAAAGTGGATAACCTCACATTTATCCACATTATAGTGCATTTCCCATGTTTCTGCCCAATCACCCAACCTGTCCAAATCGTACTGGAGTTTCACGACATCCTCCTCACAGCTTACCCTCCCACCCAGCTTTGTGTCGTCTGCAAATTTGGAGATGTTACATCCAATTCCCTCGTCCAGATCATTAATATATATTGTGAACAGCTGGGGTCCTAGGACCGATCCTTGCGGTACCCCACTAGTCACTGCCTGCCACTCGGAAAACGACCCGTTTATTCCAACTCTTTGCTTTCTGTCCATTAACCAGTTCTCTATCCAAGTCAATACCTTGCCCCCAATCCCATGTGCCTTAACTTTGCACGCTAATCTCTTATGTGGGACATTATCGAAAGCCTTCTGAAAGTCCAAATACACCACATCCACTGGTTCTCCCTTATCTATTTTACCAGTTACATCCTCAAAAAATTCCAGTAGATTAGTCAAGCTTGATTTACCTTTTGTAAATCCATGTTGACTTTGTCCGATCCTGTCACTGCTTTCCAAGTGCTCTGCTATTACATCTTTTATAATAGACTAGCATTTTCCCCACTACCGATGTCAGGCTTGCCGGTCTATAATTCCCTGTTTTTTCTCTACCACCTTTTTTGAATAGTGGGGTAACATTAGCTACCCTCCAATCCATGGGTACTGTTCCAGAGTCTATCGAGTTCTGGAAGATGACCAGCAATACATCTACTATCTCTAGGGCCACTTCCTTAAGTACCCTGGGATGTAGACCATCAGGCCCTGGGGATTTATCGGCCTTCAGTCCCATCAATTTTCCGAACACCATTTCCCTACAAATACTGATTTCTTTCAGTTCCTCCCTTTCATCAGACCCTATGTTCCCCAGCATCTCTGGGAGGTTATTTGTGTCCCCCTTTGTGAAGTCAGAACCAAAGTATGTATTTAGTTGGTCTGCCATTTCCTTGTTTCCCATTGTAAATTCCCCTGATTCTGACTGTAAGGGGCCTACGCTTGACTTCACCAATCTTTTTCTCTTCACATATCTATAAAAGCTTTAACAGTCAGATTTTATGTTCCCTGCGAGCATACTCTCATATTCTATTTTCCCTTTCTTAATTAATCCCTTTGTCCGCCTTTGTTGACTCCTAAACTGCTCCCAATCCTCAGGCCCATGACAACCACCCTACCCCATAGTGCAGCCCAATGACTACACTACCGTATAGTGCAGCCCCATGACAACTACCCTACCGCATAGTGCAGCCCCATGACAACTACCCTACCCCATAGTGCAGTTCCATGACAACTACACTACCCTATAGTGCAGCGCCATGACAACTACACCACCCATAGTGCAGACCCATGAAAAATACACTACCCTATAGTGCAGCCCCATGACACCTACACTACCCCATAGTGCAGCCCCATGAAAACTACATTACCCAATAAAGCAGCACCATGACAACGACACCACCCCATAGTGCAGCCCCATGACAACTACACTGCCCCATAGTGAAGCCCCATGACAACTACACCACCCATTAGAGCAGCCCCATGACAATTACACTACCCCATAATACAGCCCCATGACAACAACACTACCCCATTGTGCAGCCCCATGACAACTACACTACCTTATTGTGCAGCCCCATGACAACGACACTACCCTGTAGTGCAGCATCATGTCAACTACACTACCCTATAGTGCAGCCCCATGACAACTACACTACCCCATAATGCAGCCCCATGACAACTACACTAACCTATAGTGCAGCCCCATGACAACGACACTACCCTGTAGTGCAGCCCCATGTCAACTACACTACCCTATAGTGCAGCCCCATGACAACTACACTACCCCATAATGCAGCCCCATGACAACAACACTACCCCATAGTGCAGCCCCATGACAATTACACTACCCTATTGTGCAGCCCCATGACAACTACACTACCCCATAGTGCAGCCCCATGACAACTACACTACCCCATAGTGCAGCCCCATGACAACTACCCTACCCCAAAGTGCAGCCCCATGACAACAACACTGCCCTATGGAGCAGCCCCTATCGTGCAGCCTCATGACTAATACATTACACCATAGTGCAGCCCCATGACAGCTAAACTACCCCATAGTGCAGACCCATAAAAACTACACTAGCCCATAGTACAGCCCCATGGCAAAGGCACTACCCTAAGGTGCAGCCCCATGACACCTACACTACCCCATAGTGCAGCCCCATGAAAACTACATTACCCAATAAAGCAGCACCATGACAACGACACCACCCCATAGTGCAGCCCCATGACAACTACACTGCCCCATAGTGAATCCCCATGACAACTACACCACCCATTAGAGCAGCCCCATGACAATTACACTACCCCATAATACAGCCCCATGACAACAACACTACCCCATTGTGCAGCCCCATGACAACTACACTACCCTATTGTGCAGCCCCATGACAACTACACTACCCTATAGAGCAGCCCCATGAGAACTACACTACCCTATAGCGCAGCCTCATGTCTAATATATTACACAATAGTGCAGCCCCATGACAGCTAAACTACACCATAGTGCAGACCCATAAAAACTACAGTAGCCCATAGTGCAGCCCGATGACAAATACACTACCCTATAGTGCATCCCCATGACAACTGCACTACCCCAGAGTGCAGCCCCATGCCAACTACACTATCCTATAGTGCAGCCCCATGACAACTACCCTACCCCATAGTGCAACCCCATGACAACCACACTACCCTATAGAGCAGCCCCATGAGAACTACACTACCCAATAGGGCAGCCCCATGACAACTACACTATCCCATAATGCAGCCCCATGACAACTACACTATCCCATAGTGCAGCCCCATGACAACTACACTACCTTATTGTGCAGCCCCATGACAACGACACTACCCTGTAGTGCAGCATCATGTCAACTACACTACCCTATAGTGCAGCCCCATGACAACTACACTACCCCATAATGCAGCCCCATGACAACTACACTAACCTATAGTGCAGCCCCATGACAACGACACTACCCTGTAGTGCAGCCCCATGTCAACTACACTACCCTATAGTGCAGCCCCATGACAACTACACTACCCCATAATGCAGCCCCATGACAACAACACTACCCCATAGTGCAGCCCCATGACAATTACACTACCCTATTGTGCAGCCCCATGACAACTACACTACCCCATAGTGCAGCCCCATGACAACTACACTACCCCATAGTGCAGCCCCATGACAACTACCCTACCCCAAAGTGCAGCCCCATGACAACAACACTGCCCTATGGAGCAGCCCCTATCATGCAGCCTCATGACTAATACATTACACCATAGTGCAGCCCCATGACAGCTAAACTACCCCATAGTGCAGACCCATAAAAACTACACTAGCCCATAGTACAGCCCCATGGCAAAGGCACTACCCTAAGGTGCAGCCCCATGACACCTACACTACCCCATAATGCAGCCCCACGAAAATGACATTACCCTATAATGCAGCCCCATGATAACTACACTACCCCATAGTGGAGCCCCATGAGAACTACACTACCCTATGGTACAGCCCCATGACAAATACACTACCCTATAGTGCAGCCCCATGGCAACTACACTACGCCATAATGCAGCCCCATGACAATTACACTGCCCAGTAGTGCAGCCCCATGACAACGACACCACCCCATAGTGGAGCCCCATGACAACTACACTACCCCATAGTGCAGCCCCATGACAACTACACTACCCCATAGTGCAGCTCCATGAGAACTACACAACCCTACAGTGCAGCCCCATGACAAAAAGAGTACCCCATAGTGCAGCCCCATGACAGCTAAACTACCCCATCGTGCAGCCCCATGAAAACTACATTACCCTATAGTGCAGCCCCATGATAACTACACTACCCATTGTGCAGCCCCATGACAAAAACAGTACCCCACAGTGCAGCCCCATGACAGCTAAACTACCCTATAGTGCAGCCCCATGACAACGACACTACCCCATAGTGCAGCCCCATGGCAACTAGACTACCCCATAGTGCAGCCCCATGACAATTACACTACCCTATAGTGCAGCCCCATGACAACGACACTACCCCATAGTGCAGCCCCATGGCAACTAGACTACCCCATAGTGCAGACCCATGACAATTACACTACCCTATAGTGCAGCCCCATGACGACACTACCCCATACTGCAGCCCCATGACATCTACACTGCCCCATAGTGAAGCCCAATGACAACTACACTACCCGATAGAGCAGCCCCATGACAACTACCCTGCCCTATGATGCAGCCCCATGACAACTATACTTCCCTATATTGCAGCCCCATGACAACTACACAACCCTAGAGTGCAGCTCCATGGCAACTACACTACCCCATAATGCAGCCCCATGACAACTACCCTACCCTATAGTGCAGCCCCATGAGAACTACACTACCCCATAGTGCAGCCCCATGACAACTACACTACCCTATAGTGCAGCCCCATGACAACTACACTACCCTATTGTGCAGCCCCATGACAACTACCCTACCACATAGTGCATCCCCATGACAACTACACTGCCCTATACTGCAGTCCCATGACACCAACACTACCCTATAGTGCAGCCCCATGACAGCTAAACTACCCCATAGCGCAGCCCCATGAAAACTACACTACCCCACAGTGCAGCCCCATGAAAATTACACAACACTATAATGCAGCCCCATGACACCTACACTACCCCACAGTGCAGCCCCATGTAAACTACATTAACCTATAGTGCAGCCCCATGATAACTACACTACCCTATAGTGCAGCCCCATGACAACTACACTACCCTATAGAGCAGCCCCACGACAACTACACTACCCTATAGTGCAGCCCCATGCAAAATACACTATTCTATAGCTCAGCCCCATGACAACTACACTGCCCCATATTGCAGACCCATGACAACTACACTTCCATAAACATAGAAACATAGAAGCTAGGAGCAGGAGTTGACCATTCGGCCCTTCGAGCCTGCTCTGCCATTCAATGAGATCATGGCTGATCATCCAATTTCAGTACCTTGTCCCTGCCTTCTCCCCATATCCCTTGATCCCTTTAGCCTCAAGAAATATATCCAACTCTTTCTTGAATATATTTAATGAACTGGCCTCCATCGCCCTCTGTGGCAGAGAATTCCATAGGTTCACCACTCTCTGGGTGAAGAAATTCCTCCTCATTTCAGTCCTAAATGGCTTACCCCTTATCCTTAGACTATGACCCCTGGTTCTGGACTCCCCGGCCATCAGAAACATCCTTCCTGCATCTAGTCTCTCCAGACCTGACAGAATTTTATAGGTTTCGATGAGATCCCCCCTCAATCTTCTAAACTCCAGTGAGTATAAGCCCAATCGACACAATCTCTCCTCATACGTCATTCCTGCCATCCCAGGTATCAGCCTGGTGAATCTTCACTGCATTCCCTCCATGGCAAGAACGTCCTTCCTCAGGTAAGTTGACCAAAACTGCACACAATACTCAAGGTGCGGTCTCACCAAGGCCCTGTACAACGGTAGCAAGACATCCTTGTTCCTGTACTCGAACCCTCTTGCTACGAAGGCCAACATACCATTTGCCTTCTTAGCCGCCTGCTGCACCTGCATGCTTACCTTCAGTGACAGGTGCACAAGAACACCCAGGCCTCTTTGCACTTCCCCTTCTCTCAATCTATTGCCATTCAAATAATAATCTGCCTTCCTGTTTTTGCCACCAAAGTGGATAACCTCACATTTATCCACATTATAGTGCATTTCCCATGTTTCTGCCCAATCACCCAACCTGTCCAAATCGTACTGGAGTTTCACGACATCCTCCTCACAGCTTACCCTCCCACCCAGCTTTGTGTCGTCTGCAAATTTGGAGATGTTACATCCAATTCCCTCGTCCAGATCATTAATATATATTGTGAACAGCTGGGGTCCTAGGACCGATCCTTGCGGTACCCCACTAGTCACTGCCTGCCACTCGGAAAACGACCCGTTTATTCCAACTCTTTGCTTTCTGTCCATTAACCAGTTCTCTATCCAAGTCAATACCTTGCCCCCAATCCCATGTGCCTTAACTTTGCACGCTAATCTCTTATGTGGGACATTATCGAAAGCCTTCTGAAAGTCCAAATACACCACATCCACTGGTTCTCCCTTATCTATTTTACCAGTTACATCCTCAAAAAATTCCAGTAGATTAGTCAAGCTTGATTTACCTTTTGTAAATCCATGTTGACTTTGTCCGATCCTGTCACTGCTTTCCAAGTGCTCTGCTATTACATCTTTTATAATAGACTAGCATTTTCCCCACTACCGATGTCAGGCTTGCCGGTCTATAATTCCCTGTTTTTTCTCTACCACCTTTTTTGAATAGTGGGGTAACATTAGCTACCCTCCAATCCATGGGTACTGTTCCAGAGTCTATCGAGTTCTGGAAGATGACCAGCAATACATCTACTATCTCTAGGGCCACTTCCTTAAGTACCCTGGGATGTAGACCATCAGGCCCTGGGGATTTATCGGCCTTCAGTCCCATCAATTTTCCGAACACCATTTCCCTACAAATACTGATTTCTTTCAGTTCCTCCCTTTCATCAGACCCTATGTTCCCCAGCATCTCTGGGAGGTTATTTGTGTCCCCCTTTGTGAAGTCAGAACCAAAGTATGTATTTAGTTGGTCTGCCATTTCCTTGTTTCCCATTGTAAATTCCCCTGATTCTGACTGTAAGGGGCCTACGCTTGACTTCACCAATCTTTTTCTCTTCACATATCTATAAAAGCTTTAACAGTCAGATTTTATGTTCCCTGCGAGCATACTCTCATATTCTATTTTCCCTTTCTTAATTAATCCCTTTGTCCGCCTTTGTTGACTCCTAAACTGCTCCCAATCCTCAGCCCCATGACAACCACCCTACCCCATAGTGCAGCCCAATGACTACACTACCGTATAGTGCAGCCCCATGACAACTACCCTACCGCATAGTGCAGCCCCATGACAACTACCCTACCCCATAGTGCAGTTCCATGACAACTACACTACCCTATAGTGCAGCGCCATGACAACTACACCACCCATAGTGCAGACCCATGAAAAATACACTACCCTATAGTGCAGCCCCATGACACCTACACTACCCCATAGTGCAGCCCCATGAAAACTACATTACCCAATAAAGCAGCACCATGACACCGACACCACCCCATAGTGCAGCCCCATGACAACTACACTGCCCCATAGTGAAGCCCCATGACAACTACACCACCCATTAGAGCAGCCCCATGACAATTACCCTGCCCTATAGTGCAGCACCATGACAACTACACCACCCTATAGTGCAGCCCCGTGACAACTACACAACCCCATAGTGCAGCTCCATGGCAACTACACCACCCCATAATGCAGCCCCATGACAACTACCCTTCCCTATAGTGCAGACCCATGAGAACTACACTACCCCATAGTGCAGCCCCATACCAACTAAACTACCCCATAGTGCAGCCCCATGACAACTACACTACTCATAGTGCAGCCCCATGACAACTACACTACCCATAATGCAGCCCCATGACAACTACACTACCCATAATGCAGCCCCATGATAATTACACTTCCCATAGTGCAGCCCGAGAAGTACACTACCGCATAGTGCAGTCCCATGACAACTACACTACCCCATACTGCAGCCCCATGACAACTACACTATCCCATAGTGCAGCCTCGTGACAACTACACAACCCCATAGTGCAGCCCCATGACAAATACACTAAGCCTATAGTGCAGCCCCATGACAACTACACTACCCTATAGTGCATCCCCATGACAAATACACTACCCTACAGTGCAGCCCCATGACACCTACACTACCCCACAGTGCAGCCCCATGAAAACTACATTGCCTCATACTGCAGCTCCAAGACAACTACATTACCCCATAGTGCAGCCCCATGGAAACTACACTATCTTATTGTGCAGCCCCATTGCAACTATCCTACCCCATAGTGCAGTTCCATGACAACTACACTACCCTATAGTGCAGGGCCATGACAACTACACTGCCTATAGTGCAGCCCCATGACAACTACACTACCCTATAGTGCAGCCCCATGACAACTAGCCTACCCTATAGTGCAGCCCCAGAAGTACACTACCGCATAGTGCAGTCCCATGACAACTATACTACCCCATAGTGCAGCCCCATGACAACTACACTACCCCACAGTGCAGCCCCATGATAGCTACAGTGCCCCATAGTGCAGCCCCATGACAACTACACTACTCATACTGCAGCTCCAAGACAACTACACTACCCCATAGTGCAGCACCATGGCAACTACACTACCTCATAGTGCAGCCCAATGACAACTATCCTACCCCATAGTGCAGTTCCATGACAACTACACTACCCTATAGTGCAGCGCCATGACAACTACACCACCCATAGTGCAGCCCCATGACAACCACACTACCCTATAGTGCAGCCCCATGACAACTAGCCTACCCTATAGTGCAGCCCCATCACAAAAACAGTACCCCAGAGTGCAGCCCCATGGCAACTACACTACCCATAGTGCAGCCCCATGACAATTACACTGCCCTTTAGTGCAGCCCCATGACAACTACACTACCCCATATTGCAGCCCCATGACAACAACACTCCCCCATAGTGCAGCCCCATGACAACTACAGTACCCTATAGTGCAGCCCCATGACAACTACACTACCCCATAATGCAGCCCCATGACAACTACACTACCCCATAGTGCAGACCCATGACAATGACACTACACCATAGTGCAACACCATGACAAATACACTACCCCACAGTGCAACCCCATGACAACTACACTAGCCTATAGTGCAGCCCCATGACAACTACACTACCCCATAGTGCAGCCCCATGACAACTACACTACCCCATAATGCAGCCCCATGACAACTACACTACCCATAGTGCAGCCCCATGACAACTACACTACCCTATAGTGCATCACCATGACAACTACACTACCCTATAGTGCAGCCCCATCACAACTACACTACCCTATAGTGCATCACCATGACAACTACACTACCCCTTAGTGCAGCCCCATGACAACTACACTACCCTATACTGCAGCCCCATCACAACTACACTACCCTATAGTGCAGCAACATGACAACTACACTACCCCATAGCGCAGTCCCATGACAACTACACTACCCTATAGTGCAGCCCCATCACAACTACACTACCCTATGGTGCATCACCATGACAACTACACTACCCCTTAGTGCAGCCCCATGACAACTACACTACCCCATAGTGCAGCCACATCACAACTACACTACCCTATGGTGCATCACCATGACAACTACACTACCCCTTAGTGCAGCCCCATGTCAACTACACTACCCCATAGTGCAGCCCCATGACTACACTACCCTATAATGCAGCCCCATGAGAACGACACTACCCCATCGTGCAGCCCCATGACAACTACACTGCCCCATAGTGCAGCCCCATGACAACTACACTACACTATAGTGCAGCCCCATGACAACTACACTACCCCATAGTGCTGCCCCTTGACAACTACACTACCCTATAATGCAGCCCCATGACAACTACACTATGCTATAGTGCAGCCCCATGACAACAACCCTATGCTATAGTGCAGCCCCATGGCAACTACACTACCCTATTGTGCAGCCCCATGACAACCAAACTACCCCATAGTGCAGCCCCATGACAACTACCATACCCCATAGTGCAGCCCATGACAACTACACTACCCTATATGGCGGCCCCATGAAACTACACTACCGCATAGTGCAGCCCCATCACAACTACACTACCCTGTGGTGCAGCCCCATGACAACTACCCTACCCCATAGTGCAGCCCCATGACAAATACACTACCTTGTAGGAGTCTACGTACTCCTAGCAAAAAATACTGAACTCAGAGAGGTTCAGCAGAAAAGGTTTAATTGTTGAGACTGCATGTTGAACACAAAAATGGCGTCAGAGACTACACCAAGTCTGACTTCCTTTCATCAGTCCACAGCTTTGACTGCTCCTCCCCCGCTCTGGGCTTAACTATGTTGCAGATTGAGTTTCTTAAAGGTGTGATCCTTCTTAAAGGCATGACGCCTGATTTATAGTCTACGGACCGAAAAGCGGCTTGTGTCCTTTCTGTGATCGGTACGCCGCACAGCTCCCCCCAGAATCCGCTAGTAGGGAGTGTATGAACCGGCGTGGCGGCTTGATGGCACGGCCGGAACGGCTCTTGGCAGTTGGTGTCGGGAGCGGGGCGGTCGGACGCATCGGGCTCTTAGGCGGTCTGCCCCGCAGTGGGGGTTGGCCCACTTGAACGGGTTCGTCGGGCTCTAGGTGCGCCAGCTTGAGCCCGTCGACCGACACCTTGTCAGTTCTGCCGCCCACTTCGAGGAGGAAGAACTTGTTCCCTGTCTGGAGTACCTTGTAGGGTCCATCGTATGGGGGCCGTAGGGGTCCTCGGTGGGCGTCATGGCGCACGAAAACAAATTTGGCCATGTGCAGGCTAGGTGGTACGCGGGTTGCTGGTTTGCCGTGCCGGCCGGTGGGTACCGGAGCGAACTGTTGTGCTCGGTTGGCGAAAGCGCGGCGTTGCTGGTCAGCCGACCAGGGGGTCGTAGCGGTGGGCAGGAACTCTCCAGGTATGCGCAGTGGCTGGCCATACATGAGTTCCGCCGCCGAGGCTTGCAGGTCTTCCTTGACCGCGGAGCGTAGGCGATGTAGCACCCACGGGAGGTGGTCGATCCAAGCCTCGTCCTCGAGGCTGGCGCGGAGGGACACCTTCATGGACTGTGGAATCGCTCACACAGTCCGTTGGCTTGGGGGTGGTAAGCCGTGGTGCGGTGAACGGCCACCCCGAGGTTTCGGGCGATGGCGGCCCACAGATCAGAGGTGAACTGCGGGCCTCTATCCGACGTCATGTCGGAGGGGACGCCGAACCGAGCGACCCAGGTACCGATGAACGCCCTCGCGATGTCGGCGGTGGTGGTGGACGTCAGTGGAATGGCCTCGGGCCAGCGGGTGGTACGGTCCACGATTGTCAGCAGGTGCGTGTGACCTTGTGATGGCGGCAGGGGGCCGACGAGGTCGATGTGGACGTGGTCAAACCTTCTTTCTGGTACGGTGAACTCCTCGACTGGGGCTTTGACGTGCTGGTGGATTTTGGCATGCTGGCAAGCTATGCAGGATCTGGACCAGACGCGCACATCTTTGCGCAGGCCGCGCCAGACAAATCGGTTGGCCACCAGTCTAATGGACGCGCGGGTGCCGGGGTGTGAGAGGCCATGGATGATGTCGAACACCCGTTTTCGCCAGGACGCCGGGACTACGGGGCGGGGTTGCGCAAAGGAGGTGTCGCATTTGACTGTGATGGTGGACGGGCCGCAGGCGACGTCGGTCAGTCGCAGCCCTGGGAGGGTTGTGGGCGCGGAGAGCAGATGGGGGTCGGTGCGTTGCTCCGCTGCCAGTTGAGCATAGTCCACTGCCAGGTGGGCGCCGTGGATGGCGGGGCGGGATAGTCAGTCAGCCACCGCATTGTCTCGACCGGAGACGTGCCGGATGTCCGTGGTGAATTCGGACACCGCGGCGAGCTGGCGTTGTTGCTTGGCTGACCACGGGTCCGCAGATTTTGCCATCGCGAATGCCAGGGGTTTGTGGTCGACAAACGCGGTGAAGGGGCGGCCCTCCAGAAGAAATCTAAAATGGCGGACTGCCAGGTACAGTGCGAGGAGCTCGCGGTCAAAGGCGCTGTATTTGGCCTCCAGGGGGCGCAGTTGGCGGCTGAAAAAGGCCAGCGGTTGCCAGGCCCCATCGACCCACTGTTCGTACATGGCGCCGACCGCGTGGTTGGTGGCATCCGTGGTGAGGGCCACCCTGGCGTTGGGCTGTGGGTGAGCGAGCATGGTGGCGTCGGCGAGCGCCTTTTTGGTCGAGTCAAAAGCGTTCAACATGTCCGCCGACCACTCGATCGCCATTCTGTCTTTCTTACCCCGGAGGGCTTCATATAGGGGCCGCATGAGGGAGGCCGCTCCGGGAATGAAGCGGTTGTAAAAGTTGATCATCCCCAAGAACTCCTGGAGGCCTTTGATAGTGGTAGGCCGGGGGAACTGCTGGACGGCTTGCACCTTGGCGGGCAGGGGAATGGCTCCGTCCTGCGTGATGTGGTGGCCGAGGAATTCGATCCTGCTGAGGCCGAATTGGCACTTGGCTGGGCTGATGATGAGCCCGTGCTCACTGAGCCGCTGGAACAGGGTGCGGAGGTGCTCGATGTGTTCCTGCTTGGAGGAACTGGCTACCAGGATGTCATCCAGGTAGACAAAGAGGAACTTCAGGCCCCGGAGGACCGAGTCCATGAGCCGCTGGAAGGCCTGGGCCGCGTTTTTGAGTCCGAAGGGCATTCGGAGGAACTCGAATAGCCCAAAAGGGGTGATTATGGCCGTCTTGGGAACGTCCGTGGGGAGGACTGGCACCTGATGGTAACCGCGCACCAGGTCAACTTTGGAGAAGACTGAGCGGCCGGCCAGTCTAGCCGAGAAATCTTGAATGTGCGGTATGGGGCACCGATCCGGCGTGGTGGCGTCGTTTAGGCACCGGTAGTCCCCGCAGGGGCGCCATCCCCCGTCGGGTTTGGTGACGATGTGGAGTGGGGAGGCCCAGGGGCTTTTGGAGCGGCGGATGATGCCGAGCTGTTCCATTGTGGCGAACTCGGCCCGCGCGATCTCCAGCTTGGCCGGGTCCAGCCTGCGGGCGTGGGCATACACCGGTGGGCCTGTGGTGGGGATGAAGTGTTCTACCCCGTGATTAGCAACTTTCGCGGAGAAGGTCGGGTTGGTGAGGGCTGGGAACTCAGCCAGGAGTGCTGAGTAGTCGTCCGTTGAGCGGGCGCGGCACTGCCACGCCATTTCGGCGGGTTGGGGGGGGCCATGGCGCCCGGGATAGGTGACATGGTGTTCATGTCCACGAGGCGGCGCCAAGGCATGTCGACCAACAGGCCGTGGGCGCACAGGAAATCCGCACCGAGGAGCAGGGAGAGGACCTTGGCGGTGATAAACTCCCAGTGGTAGCGGCGGCCTGCGAGGTCGATGGTGATGGTGCGGGTGCCGTACGTCCGGATGTCGGTGCCGTTGGCGGCAGCCAGTGCAGGGCCGCGGCCGCCTCGCTGGATCTCGAGGGCGGACACGGGGATGATGCTGCGCTGCGCGCCCGTGTCGCATAGGAAACGGCGTCCAGAGGCGCTGTCCGTAACGTACAGCAGCGCGCCTGCTTGCCTCACGGCCATCGTGTAGGCCGGTGTGGGGGCGGTTGGAAACGTGCAGGGATGGCTGCAGCAGCGTGCCCGTGCGCCGAACCGGGCATGGAAGTAGCAGAAGCCCTGGGTCGGAGTGCTTGGGGGACGTGGGGGCCTGGGGGGCCTCGTGGCCGAGCTGTGTGGCCGCGCGATAGAGGGTGGAGCGCGTGCCGACGCTGCAGAGGCCAGGTCAGGGGGGGACGGCGTGGTTGGAGCCGGCGGACAGGAGATTATCGGCTTCGTCGGCCAGGGCCTCGAGGTCCGTGAGGCTGGACGCCACGATCGCTGGGCGGATGCTGGGAGGTAGTTGGCGGAGAAAGAGCGTGCGGAAGAGGGAGCCGGGCGGTTTCTCGTCAGTCAGAGCAAGCATGTGTGAGAGCAAGTCTGACGGCGTGGAGTCACCGAGGCCCGGGAGGTCGTGGAGGTGGCAGTTGCGCACGAATTGGGAGGCTGTGAATTTTTTAAGGAGCGCAGCCTTGAGATGTGCGTACTTGCCTTCCTCCGAAGGGTTTTGTAGTGTTGTCCAGACTTTCGTGATTGTGGAGCTGCCCAGGGAGGCGAGGAGGTAGTCATACATCGTTGCGTCGGCGGTGATGCCGCGGAGTTGGAATTGCGATTCGGCTTGAAGGAACCAGGCGGTGGCTAGGTTCTCCCAGAACTCCGGCAGCTTCACAGAAACTGCGCTTGTGTCAGCCATGGTTATGCTTAGGAGTCGTCCTGAGCATCGGGGTCACCAATGTAGGAGTCTACGTACTCCTAGCAAAAAATACTGAACTCGGAGAGGTTCAACAGAAAGGTTTAATTGTTGAGACTGCACGTTGAACACAAAAATGGCGTCAGAGACTACACCAAGTCCGACTGCCTTTCATCAGTCCACAGCTTCGACTGCTCCTCCCCCGCTCTGGGCTTAACTATGTTGCAGATCGAGTTTCTTAAAGGTGTGATCCTTCTTAAAGGCATGACGCCTGATTTATAGTCTACGGACCGAAAAGCGGATTGTGTCCTTTCTGTGATCGGTACGCCACAACCCTATAGTGCAGCCCCATGACTACACCACCCATAGTGCAGCCCCATGAAAACTACACTACCCCATAGTGCAGCCCCATGACAACTACACTGCCCTATAGTGCAGCCCCATGACAACTACACTACCCCATAGTGCAGCCCCATGACAACTACACTAACCCATAGTGCAGCCCCATGAAAACTACACTACCCCATAGTGCAGACCCATGACATCTACACTACCCCATAGTGCAGCCCCATGACAACTACACTACCCTATAGTGCAGCCCCATGACAACTACCCTCCACCACCTTAAACATTCACTCCCTCGACCACCGGCGTACTGTGGCTGCAGTGTGCGCCATCTACAAGATGCACTGCAGCAGCTCGCCAAGGCTTCTTCGGCAGCCCCTTCAAAACCTGCGCCCTTTTCCACCTAGAAGGACAAGGGCAGCAGGCGCATTGCAACACCACCACCTCCAATTTCCCCTCCAAGTCACACATCTTCCTGACTTAGAATTATATCGCTAATCCTTCATTGTCGCTGGGTCAAAATCCTGGAACTCCCTCCCTAACAGCACTGTGGGAGTACCTTCACCACACTGATTGCAGCGGTTCAATAAGGCGGTTCACCACCACCTTCTCAAGGGTAATTAGGGATGGGCAATAAATGCTGGTCTTGCCAGCGACGCCCACATCCCAGGAACGAATAAAAAAATATAGTGCAGCCCCATGACAACTACACTACCCCATAGTGCAGTCCCATGACAACTACACTACCCCACAGTGCAGCCCCATGACAACTACACTACCCCATAGTGCAGCCCCATGACAACTACACTACCCTATAATGCAGCCCCATAACAACTACCCTACCCTATAGTGCAGCCCCATGACAGCACCATTACTCTATTTGTCAAAACAAAATTACCCACCAAATCCCAAAGGAGGGACATAGGTTTTAAATGTTCTAAATTTGTCAGAGTGTAAATGAAAACTGGTTGTGCACAAGTATCTAAGATCCCCAAATAGCAACATTCCCTTGTCTGCTGGGAAAAATCATCGTGCCGTAATAAATATACACTTCCCTTGGCCTGCTTCACAAATCTGGTGATGTCCGTACGGTTCAGGTGCATCGTAGCAACAACAACTTGTACTTATATAGCGACTTTAATGTAGTACAATGTGCCAAGGTGCTTTACTGGAGCATTATCAAACAAAATTTGACACCGAGCCCCATATTAGGGCAGGTGGAGGTCAGTTTTAAGGAGCGTCTTAAAGGAGGAAAGAGGTAGAATGGCGGAGAGGTTTCAGGAGGGAATTCCAGAGCTTATGGCCTTGGCAGCTGAGGGTATGGCTGCCAATGGTGGAGCAATTAAAATCGGGGATGTTCAATAGCCAGAATTGGGGAAGAGCAGATACCTTGGAGGGTTGTAGGGCTGGAGGAGATTACAGAGATAGGGAGGGGCGCGGCAATGGAGGGATTTGAAAACAAGGACGAGAATTTTAAATATGAGGCGTTGCTTAACTGGGAGCCAATGTAGGTCAGCGAGCACAGGGGTGATGGGTGACCGAGACTTGATGCGACACGGTGGCAGGTTGTGGCCCCGCTGCTGGATCCACCCCAGCCTCCGACATGACTTACCCCTGATTAGGCTTGTTAAGCCCGCCCAGCATGTTTCCCTTCCTATTGAAGGAAGTGGGTCTGATGACGTCATTTGATGATGCATTATCAGCCGGTTTCCTTAAAGGGACCATGCGCAAATTTACTTTGACATTTGTGCTGTCAGTGTTCTACAGCATTGAGGTGCTGCAAACACTGACAATCACTGCAAAGAGGTGACGGCTGCACCCAGGCTCTCCCGTATGGAGGTCATATGGAGGGAGTCACAGCACGCAGGGAGGTTCTCTTACCTTCCAATGGGTGGAAGAGACCGCCCCAGGAGACCAACGCAGCCTGGTTGTGCATTGCACAGGAGGGCACAAGCAGGGATGTCGTCAGGAGGACCAGGCTGCATTGCCGCAAACCTTTCAATGACCTCAGTAGATCACGAAACTTTACTGCAAATCCACACTCAACCTCATCCTTCTGTGCCTCTCATCACATCCCCATCACTCTGCCTTCCCTACCCTACTCCTGCACATCCTTACTCACACCAACTTACCTTGCACCTTCACCCATCCCTCTCTATCTACATTATCACTTCCCCATCTCACTAGCCATCCCTCACACTTACCCTCATCCAAGTCCAGTCATACCAACTAACAACACACAAGGGTAGGCACTTGGGTGTTTCAGCCAATGTTCATGTGAAGTTTCTGTTAATGTGCTGTCAAACATTGAAATCTTTATTTTCAACACTTTGCTTTCTTGGAAAGATTTGTGTGCACCTTTGGAAGTGGCTTAGTGAGTTGCAGTGAATGATGAGACATAACGGTTCCCATCACAATGGTGATGAGTGTGAAAGGAATGGCTTGGGCATTGTAGGGATGCTTTATGTTGCTGGTGTGGGGTGGTGCCAACCTGGCACATCATGTGGCAGCCAGAGTGTGCAGTGTCAAGTGAAGTAAATCTGGCCATGGTGAGGCCATCTCTGGCATCTAGGGCAGCAATGTGGTCAGGTGCTGATGCTTTCTGTCCTGTGCTGCATCAGGTGATTGCGGAGAAGTTTGGTGTAGTTGTTGGTGCTGCTGGTGTGCCTGGTGATGTTGGTGTTGGGGCTGATCGTGGTCCGATTCTGAGGACCAAGGTGAGAGAGTATAAAGGGCACCCATGCTAATGGAATAGAAGGCAGGTGAAGTAGAGATGACAGAAGCATTCTGTCAATGGTGGGAGTGGTAATGAGGTCAGACTAGATGAAGATTTGTATAAAGACTTGCAGCATTCTGAATCTGTAGTGGAAATGCAGTTTAGAGAAGCTACTGGTTAAGGGAACATTTCTCAATCAGCTGGGAGCTTTGACTTGACATTTGAAGCTGTCAATTCATCAGCTGATTCAATGGCAAGTGACCTCCTGCCTTAGCTTCACAGACGAGGTCTAGACACAGCGGGAAACCGGTGGGCGACCTGTCAAATTCAAAAATCTGAGAAAAATAGCATTGTTCAGTGGCTGTAAACAAGCCACTAATTATTTGAATTGGTTCCCCCGCCGCTGCCTGTCGGGTCTGCTCAGCGCTGGCAGACCCGACATTGGGAAATGCAGGTGTGTGCATTTTGACAGCGGGTTCCCAATCGGTTATCAATCATTTTAAATTTCACAGCTGATCCACCACCAATTGGGTCCGCTGAGTGCCGGCAAAATCATGGCCTTCACTTGAGGTCCTGCGAAAACAAAGTTATCCTCAGCAGTGAAAAAAATTGGCAGCAACATTTTTTTTAAATTAATAAAAATGTCAGAAATATGGGAAAAAAAGGTTAACAAAAAACACTACCCTAAAAGATATGAACATCACAAAAAAGCTCTCCGAAAACTATTTAAGAACTGCACCTGTAGTGCTTCCATTGTTCCCATTCCAAATGGGCACACAAGAAATAAAGTGAAAACCGACCCTAATACTGATGTGCTCAATATTAATTAAAGTATTTCTGCATGAAATCCATGGCCTTAATGAGGTCCATGTACAAATTGGGCGCAAGCACTTGAGATCCCTAAATATAGAAGAGATGGGAAATTGCAGGCGAGGAAGAAATTGGACTGTGGAATCAACCCTGTAGTTATAACAAGAGACTTTGAAAACATATTCACTAGAGCAAAGAAAGTTAAAGGAATCTAAAACAAATGTTTAAAATTATGAGAGAGTTGGAGAGGATCAATGAATTGGTAACAAGGGGGCACAAGTTTAATACTGAAACACACCTTAGACTATGCAATACTTTACCACAAGTGATTAGAGAAATTGGGTTTATTCTCCTTAGAGCAGAGAAGGTTGTAGGGAGATTTAATAGGAGGGTTTAAATTTTGATGGGTAGCTAGGGAGGAACTGTTTCCACTGAGGGTCGGTAACCAGAGGACACAGATTTAAGACAATTAGCAAAAGAACCAGAGGGGAGATGAGAAGAACTTTTTTTTACACAGCGAGTGGTTATGATCTGGAATGCACTGCCTGAAATGGTGGTGGAATCAGATTCAATAGTAACTTTCAAAAGGGAATTGGATATACTGTGGCGGTTCCACCGGGTGTCCCTTACACATATAATATAATGTATATAATTCACTTTAACCTAACTGTACGTGTATTACTTACCTGTTTGGGCCATTGCCCCTTTAACTTACCTGTGGGGGCCGTTGCCCCTTTAAGACGCGCCCTAGCGCGCTGACGTCACGTCACGCATTGCGTGATGTACGCGCGACAGCCGTCGGCACAGCCCGGCCTACCACGACTTCGGCCTCAACGGCCAGCCTCCGCACCGGGTGAACGCACCGACGTATCGGCGCGGGTCACGTGACCGCCCCAAGCACGGGCCAACGCGCTAGCGTCAGGACGCGGTCACATGACATCCAAAGAGCGGGAAAATGCGGCTAAGCGTGATGACGTCATCACGCTCTCCCGAGGACTACGGACTCAGTCCTCGTGGAGTCCCCGTCGGGGTAAGACCTATCTCGCATTGCTCCTGTGTAAAGCCAGCTTACCTGTTGTATTTCGTCAGTTCCAGTTAATAAACAACTTAGTGATTATTCATCCGAACTCGAACTAAATTATTTAGTAGGCATTCGTCCCGAGAGGTCAACACGAATACCTACAATTGGTGACCCCGAGACCGTGAACGTTTTTCACGGCCGAAGCGCAGCCAACAACACCTCCAACGACGTGAGTACGGGCGCTCATCAATTCCTACACTACAACTGGTGACCCCGTATCCGTGAACGTTTTTCACAGAAGAAATGCGCATCCTGAACCTCGTCTTCACAGACGACGACCGACAAACAACCGACGAACAACCGACTCCGTGGACGGTTTTCACGGAGGAAGCACACAGCCTGAACCTGGCGACCCCGTCTTTGCGAACGTATTCGCAAGGGCAGCACAGCCTGGAGGTGATCACGTTTTTCACGGACAAAAAAACAGCCGGACCTCGATTTTGCGAACGCTTTTCACTAAAGAAGCATGCCATGGAAGCACCAGCCGTTTTGCTGTCGCTGCCGCACTTCAGGGAGAAACAACCGCCCTCGTGCTTTGGCAAGGTAGAAGCCCAGTTCGCCGGGACCATCGACGCGGAGCAGACCACGCATTTGCTTACTGCCCCCGTGGTCGACTTTTCTACCGCCATGCGGGTCGTCCGCCCCTACGTCCAACGCAACGGCAAGTATAAATCTCTCCAAGCGCGGGGTACAGCATGTTCGGGCCCACAGATCGGAGCGCCCCCGGCGGGGATACCACGAGGACTCACCCCCGCGAACCACAAGGACTCGCTCCTCCCCAAACACGAGGACTCGCTCCTCTTGAAACGCAAGGACCCATCCCTCGCGAACCACGAGGACCCACCCCTCGCAAACCTCGAGGACCCATCCCTCGCAAGCCACGAGGCTCCACCCCTCGTGCAACACGAAGACTCATTCCCCGCCGATGACGCACCAGCCCGTCGGCCTGCTGGTTGTGTTACCTATCATACTTGCTGGCGAGTAAGAGAAGCGTGCCGCCTTCTTGGCAGTAGTTTCACTAAGTCAACAGAAATGACAAGCAGCGTTGCCGCCCTTCCAGCAGTTTCCCCCCACCGACCGCGATGACGACCCGGTCTGTCCCACCCTTTCTCTGGTCCATCAGCACAAGGGTCCGGAAGCGATTCCTCTCCATAGAGCACGTGCTAGAAACAGGTTTTAAGCTACAGAAGGTCGAAAACCTGCACTCTGATTTTAACGACCTGACAAGAGCCGAGCGAATAGCCTTCCGACAGAAACAGTGAAAGAAAACCTACCGAAAGCAGGTTACTATTCCTTCTACTGTTTCATTACTGATATCAGGACTTGTAATATCCATATGTTCTGCAAAACTGCATTTACTGGCTATAAACGAGGCTTTCGCAACCAAAGAGAGCACACTGCTCTCCTGCAGATTGAGGGAGTTTCTTGCCGCGCTAAAACAGACCTTTACCTGGGCACGAGAGGTGCCTACGTCTACAAAGCTAAGAACAGCACTGTCACTCCTGGTGGTAAACCACACAAGACTCGTGCTCATTGAAACAGTGGCATGGTCCGTGCCAAGTCCAGCAGTAACCTGCCTACCAGGGCTAGGGGGCACAGGATTCGTGCAAAGCTGTACCCATCAAGGATTTGAAGCATAGCTGCACGTCAATTGACAATAAATAACAAATGTTTCCTCATCTGCTTAGTTAACTTCCAGTTCCTTTAGCACCGCAAGGCACAGATTTGAACGTAATGCTGAGATGAGACATCACCGATGACTTCTGTCAGCTCTACTGTTTAAAATGGCGTTCCCGGAAGCCTCTCAGAGACTTAATGCAATGACGGTGACCATTTTCTTCGGAAGACACACTCAGAACGTTAATTGCCCAAAAGAGCATCTACGTAGCAATCTCACTCAGTGAATCCTTCCGGTTGGCTTGTTTGGGAAATATTGCGATGAATCCGCAGCTCAGCCAACGAGACTCACAAACCATCCTTTTTAGGATCTGCCTTTGACATGCGTGTGATTGATTGCCCAGTCCTCAACAGGCAAGTAGGGCAAGATTCAGAGACGGTGCTCAAGATGCACACCCCCTTGCTCAATCGCTTCCTCAATGTTGCTGCCTCACCAGTTTTTCGTTTCAAACGCTTTGGCAGGGGCACTCAAGGGGTAAAATTGTTGCGTCACCCTGTGGACAGTGGCTTTTCTAATTGCCTTCCTCATGAAGAACTCGATTCGGTCACTCCCATCAGTGATGAGGATTCGAAAAAATGCGGCCCAACACAGGCCAGTGAACCTTTTAGTCCTACTATCATCCTAAATGCTCCTTCCCACTACGAAGCATCTGAAATTCAAAAACGAATAAAGCTTCAATCAACATGCTCCGTATTGCAGAGCCATACATTACATGGGAATATTCAAATCTGAAGTCTGTCCGTGAATTGATTTACAAACGTGGTTTCGACAGATCCAACACCAGCGCATCGCTTTCACTGCCAATGCCTTGATTGCAAAGCAGCTTGGAAAGTATGACATAATTTGTATTGGCGATGTGATCCATGGGATCTACACAGTCGGCAAAAACTTCAACATGGCCAACGATGTCTTGTGGCCCTTCAAACTGTCCTCGCCACGTTGTGGCATGAACGAAAAGACAATACCTTTTGTTGAGGGTAGTGCTGCTGGTAACAGAAAAGACCGAATCAACAGAATGATCAGAACTAGGAACTAAGGGCCTGCCCGTCTCCAACTCCGACGTTCGGACGGCACCTGACACGGACCGACATTTGCCATCCTAGCCCATTACATGCCGATGCTGTTTTTCAGCCACTCGCTCGCTGCGGCCACCCATTCCCCCTTAACAAATGTAAACATCTACTGACGCAGCAAACATTGAGGACGGGTCCAACGGACAGCCTGCGGCCGCGATCGGCCACGTGAAAGTTGCAGTCCGCACCGAGCACTGCTCTGCGTAGTAACGGCTCACTCTCCGTTGTGCGATCGTCGTAGCACTATGGTACGCACCGTTCTGTGCGTGCCAGGCTCCCAACGATTATGCTCACCTGTCGGCGAGTTCACCAACCTCGCCCGTAAAGTCCTTTTGGATCACCCGGTTGGCGTTCCTGCAGAGTTCGTCAGAACAAGGACTTCTACCATCAACAGAGCGATCGCCCGCGTCCGCCCGACCTGCCCGTCACTCTGACATGGCCTGCTGTTTCGCACGTTTCCACGGTCCTTCGCCTGACGGATATGTTTTATTCGCCATGACGTGCGTAAGGATCCGCTGACGACCAGCATCTTCAGAACTCGCCCGCCAAGTCGAGACAGCACGCCCACTGAGACCAACTGCTCGTCAGACCATCTCATCTTTGGACTTTCGTTAAAGTGAATTCTGGGGGGGCGCATGTGGCGGTTCCACTGGGTGTCCCTTACACATATAATGTATATAATTCACTTTAACCTAACTGTACGTGTATTACTTGCCTGTTTGGGCCATTGCCCCTTTAACTTACCTGTGGGGGCCGTTGCCCCTTTAAGACGCGCCCTTCGGATGTCCTGTCATGCATTGCATGACGTACGCGCGACAGCCGCCGGCGTAGCCCGGCCTACCGCGACTTCGGCCTCAACGGCCAGCCTCCGCACTGGGTGAACGCGCCGACGTATCGGCGCAGGTCACGTGACCGCCCCAAGCGCAGGCCAACGCGCTAGCGTCAGGACGCGGTCACATGACATCCGAAGAGCGGGAAAACGCGACTAAGCGTGATGACGTCATCACGCTCTCCCGAGGACTACGGACTCAGTCCTCGTGGAGTCCCCGTCGGGGTAAGACCTATCTCGCATTGCTCCTGTGTAAAGCCAGCTTACTTGTTGTATTTCGTCAGTTCCAGTTAATAAACAACTTAGTGATTATTCATCCGAACTCGAACTAAATTATTTAGTAGGCATTCGTCCCGAGAGGTCAACACGAATACCTACAATACAGTATATTTAAAAAGAAAACATTTGCAGGGCGATGGGGAAAGAACAGGGTAGTGGGACTAATTGGATAGCTCTTTCAAAGTGTCCGCTCAGGCACGATGGGCTGAATAGAATCCTTCTGTCCTGTATGATTCAATGAAGTGTTTATTGAAGCTGAGTTAATCACAACATTTAAGAGGGAATTAGATAAACACTTGTAGACTAAAAATATTAAAGAGCATGGGAAAAAAGTGGGAAAATTCAACTAAGTAAATAGCTCCAGAATGGTTCTAGCAGTGGCAGAAGTATGAATTTCTGAAGTGGTTTCCTATGCTTAAATTTCTGAGTAAGTGCAGTGGAGAGAATTGTGAGCTAAAACAGTATCCGAGAGAGGGAGCAGGAAATTAGCTCACAATGGAAGAAATAAGGCTTGAATAGTCTAGGAGAGAGCAAGGATTCTACTTCTGATTACAACATGCTGAACACTACGCACCAGCAACATCAGGGTTCAATAAGAACCAAATCTATACTGATATTTGAGCAATGCCATGGGAGATCAGCTGGTGGAGTCTTATTTTTTAATTTCTCAAACAACTCACAGGGACACCATCACCATGGAAAATGATTATGGCTATTACATATTACATAGTATTTACAGCACAGAAACAGGCCATTCGACCCAACAGGTCGTTGCTGGAGTTTATGCTCCACACGAGCCTCCTCCCACTCTTCTTCATCTAACCCCATCAGCATATCCTTTTATTCCTTTCTTCCTCATGTGATTATCAAGCTTCCTCTTAAATGCACCTAAGCTATTTGCCTCAACTCTCCTTGTGGTAGCAAGTTCTACATCCTAACCACTCTCTGGGTAAAGAAGTTTCTGTGAATTCCCTATTGGATTTATTAGTGACTATCTTATATTTATGGCCCCTAGTTCTGGTCTCCCCCACAAGTGGAAACATCATTTCTATGTCTACCCTATCAAATCCTTTCATAATCTTAAAGACCTCTATCAGGTCAACCCTCAGCCTTCTCTTTTCTAGAGAAAAGAGCCCCAGCCTTTTCAATCATTCCTGATGGGTATAACCTCTCAGTTCTGGTATAATTCTAGTAAATCTTTTTGCACGTTCTCCAGTGTTTCCATAGCCTTTTTATAATATGGAGACCAGAACTGTTCACAGTACTCCAAGTGTGGTCTAACTAAGGCCGGAATTTTGCCGGCGCTCAGAGTGCGGGTTTGGAGGCGGGTCCACTGTCAAAATCGCAAAGATTGACAGCGGGTAGGAAACCCACTGTCAACCCGCCTCCATGCGAGTCTCCCGGGTGTCGGGTCTGTCAGCGCAGAACTGACCCAACACCAAGCAGCGGGGAAGACAATTCTGGTACTTAAATGGCTTGTTAAGAGTCAATTTAAGAGTCTTTTGAGGCTTACTTGTAATTTTACCTTCTCCCCCACGGGTTACCCACTGTTCGGGGAACACACCAGCTCAACCTGGCGTGTTTTGAGTCTGCTCTGATGTTTGTGAAAAGATGACAGCTGCAGAAGTGGTGTAAAGGATGCCATGTTGCAGATGGTGAGTTTCAGAGCACAGAAAATGTTGGTTACTGCATTTTTAATACATACAGATTTCTTTAGCTTACAAGTTTTTAAATCCAACTGTATGTCCAGTGCCACCACATTGGGAGAACCTCTCTCACCAGTGACACATCGCTTCGGTCATCTCACCTGCAGTTGCCATCTATTCCAGCAACATCAGAGCCAATGAAACAATCAGACCTTGGTCCCCCGAATCCTTCCACAATCATCCCCAACACCAACATCACCAACCTCATCACCAACCTTTGCCACCATCTGGACACAGGGCATCAGCCTCTGAAAAAATTGCTGGCTGGAAGGCCAGTGATGGCATCACCATGGCCAGACTGTCTTCACTTGATGCTGTAAACCTTGGCTGCCACATGATGCGCCAGGTTGAAACTATCCCACACCAGCACCATAAAGCATCCCTTTAATGTCCAAGCCAGTCCATGCACACTCATCACTATAGCAGGGCGGGGATGGGGGGGCAGTTATGACTGAACAATCACTGGAACTCACTAAGACACTTCTCAATGTGTGCTCAGATCTGTCCAATAAGAGGCACTTTTTGAAAAAGAGATTTCACTGTATGACAACATATTACCAGAAACTTCACATGGACATTGGCTAAACCTCTCAAGTGCCCACCCTTGTGTGTTGTTAGTTGGTATGCTTGCACCAGGATGAGGGTGAGTGTGAGGGGTGGCTAGTGAGATGGGAAAGTGATAAAGTAGATAGAGAGGGTTGGGTGGAGGTGCAAGGTAAGCTGGTGTCCTGGGGAGGTCTCTTCTGCCCTTGAAAGAGAAGAGAACCTCCCTGTGTACTGTGACTCCCTCCATAAGCATATGGAGTGAATCATTGGAGAGCCTGGGTGCAAGCGTTCACCTTTGTGCACTGATTGTCAGTGTTTTCAGCACCTCAGTGCTGTCAAACACTGAAAAATCAACTGTCAAAATAAAATTGTGCATGGTCCCTTTAAAGAAACCGGCACATGACACGTCATCAGACCCGTTTACTGTTAATTAGCCCACAGGGCGTGCTTCACAAGGCCAATCAAGGGAAAAGCACGTCTGCAGAGCAGAGGCAGCCAGGGGCGGGACTGGAACCGGGAAACCAGCTGACACGCCCCCATCCCAACACCGCTGAGAAAACTGCGGCCAAAGGTTCTCTGCTGTTTAATTGTATCCCTCTAGAAATTAAACCTAGGCCTAGGAATTCAGTATCGCCACGTTTGGGGCGCTACAGCTGGGCGTTCGCTAAATTTAGTGGCCGGCGCAACTTAGCGCCACCTTCGCCAAAATTGAGCTGCATCGCCCCAAGAGGTTGCTGCTGCGCTAAAGCAGGCAGTGCACGACTATCATAAGGCGCTAAGCCGGCGAGCCGAGGCGCTACCACCGAGGGCGGGCGCAGCGCAGGTGCGGCGAGTTATTGATTGAAGGCAGACACGCTGGCGCCGGTCAGCTCTTAAAGGGGGAGGTCGATTTGGATTGCACCCACACCCTGCACACTGCAGCCCTGAATCTAGACCTAAACAGAGCTGCTTCAAGAACGCTACGCCCACGACTATGGAGAAGGCCAGGGAGCGAGTGCAGCGCTTCAGCGAGGGTGCCCTGAAAGTTCTGGTGGGCGCAGTGGAGCGCAGGCAACCTGTCCTCTTCCCTGACAGTGGCAGGAGGCCGCTGCCCAGCGAGTACAGAAAAGCCTGGAGGGAGGTGGCAAACAGGGTGACCTCCAGCAGCTTGGTCCCCAGGATACCCACGCAGTGCAGAAAAAAGTTCAACGACCTCACTCGGGTTGTCAGGGTGAGTACTCGTTCCAGTATCCTCTTCATCCCTGCATGGGCACCTCACTTTACGGCCAAAGGGCCCTGAAAGCCCCAATGCCCAGCCCTCATCCAACAGCTATGGGACTCTCATGAAAATCACATGCACATTCACCACTTTACACACTGTCAGGGCTATTTGACCATGGGAGACAGTGCAGGCAAGATGAGGGCTTGACACTGTCAGGGCTATTCCACCATGGGAGGCAGTGCAGGCAAGATCAGGGCTTCACACTGTCAGGGCTATTCGACCATGGGAGACAGTGCAGGCAAGATGAGGGCTTGACACTGTCAGGGCTATTCCACCATGGGAGACAGTGCAGGCAAGATCAGGGCTTCACACTGTCAGGGCTATTCGACCATGGGAGACAGTGCAGGCAAGATCAGGGCTTGACACTGTCAGGGCTATTCCACCATGGGAGACAGTGCAGGCAAGATCAGGGCTTGACACTGTACTCAGAAGCCATCCTTTCTCTTGCAGGGCAAGCTGGCCCACAATCGGAAGCAGCAGTGACGGACCGGGGGAGGCCATCCTGACCTTAAAGAGCTGAGCGACCTGGAGCAGCGAGTGGAGCAGATAATGGGAGGCCGGCTGATTGGCCCCGTCGCCACTGGAGATGCTGACCCCGTTCTGGACAGCAATGGTAAGGTCATCACCTTTTTGACCTCTCTCTTTCCACTTGTGCCTCACACTAGCATCCTTTGCCACTCTCGAACCAATGCAGTGCATTGCAGCACTCATGCCTCCCTCGCTGCCGCCCTGTCCTCACTCTAAAGCAACTCCTGTGCCTCCCTGCTTTCAGATGATGAATCGCCAGGTGAGGAGGCGGGCCCTCAAGCTGGCACAGCGACTGATTCGGAATTCGAGGAGGAGGAAGAGGAAGCCGGCCCATCAGTGCCACCCTCAGCCGAGGCAGCCCATGGCCATGATGGGGACACGTCTTCCCTGGAGGGGAGCAGGGGGGAAGGGTCTGATGACGGTGAAGCTCCGGGGCCCAGCGGGCTGCAATAACGCGGGAGGGGTGGGGAAGCTCGGCAGCCTTCTCCCCGGAGGGTGAGTGCGGCCTCCAGTCCTGCTACGGTGAGTGCAGAGGAGGTGTGGCTCCTTGGTGAAATGGGCGCCCAGGCTGAACGCAGGCATATTGAGCTCATGGCTGCAGTGGCAAGGATGCCTGACTCCATAGAGTCACTGGCAAGGAGTGTTCAGGAATTCAGGGCAGCACAGGCCAGGAGTCTGCAGGACTTCGGGGCAGCACAGGCCAGGAGTCTGCAGGACTTTGGGGCAGCACAGGCCAGGAGTCTGCATGACTTCGGGGCAGCACAGGCGGCTTCCAGCCAAGTGCTTAGCCGTGCCATGCAATCACTGGCTGGTCTGATGCAGACACAGATCAGGGCCACACGGGCACTAACTGCTGCCATCCTCGCTGGATCGGCCAGGAATCGCCGGGGCCTTCGCCGCGCCGCAGCAGCCCAGCAGTCTGTGCTTCAGCAGATTGCTGCGCATGCTTCAGTGCTGGCCCGTGCGAGTGCCAGTGTATCGGCCGACCAGGGAGTGCCTGTGCTCTGTCAGGTTGGCAGCATTCCTGCTGCCAACACTGTCACTCCTCCACTGCAGCTGCCACCACCCTTTGGACAGACTGCTGCCGCCCAAGCAGAGTTGGAGCAGTCAGCAGCCGGGCCCTCCAGGCCCAGAGCTGGTCCAGGCCGTCCCCCAAGGGCATCTGCCGACTCACCATCTAACCCTTAGCAGCCTTCCCCCAGCCTTTCTGCAGCCACTGGGGTCCCATTGAGGAGGAGCTGCAGGGCGGGAAGGGGCAAATCGCGCAAGCGAGGCGGATCACCCTCGCAGGTGAAAAAGTAGAAGGTGTGGCAAAAGGTTTTTTTTATATGAAGGCCGAGAATGTTGTGTTTGTTTTTTATATGAAGGCCCACAATGTTATGTTTGTTTTTTATATGAAGGCCGACAATGTTGTGTTTGTTTTTTATATGAAGGCCGACAATGTTGTGTTTGTTTTTTATATGAAGGCCGAGAAGGTTATGTGAGTTTTTTATATGAAGGCCGAGGATCATGGTCATTTTTGTTTAACTGTTTTTTTCATTTTCTCCAGGTTGTGAGAGCCAGTTATGTGTCTGACTGTTTTTTGGGGGGTTTCTCTGTATTTGTTTGTCATGCGGGAAGGGCACAGAGTTTGAAAAATAAAAATTGTCTTTATTCAGATTGTCCATGTTTGCACTTTGAACTATTTGTTGCCTTGACCCCCTCAGGGTTTGCGGAGCTGCTCCATTCATGTTCTTTCAATGTCACAAGCCATTCCCTGAGAGGGGGCCTAGAACCGACTTGCAATAATCCGCCGACGGACGGCCCTTGCACTTTGTGCCTCCCACCCATCTTGGTGCTCCTCCTCCTCCTCCTCCTCTTCTGGTGGTCCTCCAATGTCTGCTGGCAGTGGCTGAGTCCTGAGGATAGCCAGGTTGTGCAGCATGCAGCACACTGCAACGAAATGGGAGACTCGCTCAGGCGAGTACTGAAGGGTTCCCCCGGAATGGTCCAGACAGCGGAACAATTGCTTGAGCACACCGATTGTGTGCTCAATGATGTTCCTGGTCGCTTGATGGCTGTCATTGTATCGTTCTTCAGCAGGGGTGCTGGGCGCATGGAGCGGGGTCATCAGCCAGGTGCACAAAGGATAGCCCTTGTCCCCGACAAGCCAGCCTCCTGGGTGAGCCGGGGCTTCGAAAATGTCTGCCACAGAAGTCTGGCGCAGGATGAAGGCATCGTGGCTGCTGCCTGGAAAGCGGGCATTGACAGCTAGTATGAGCTGCCTGTGGTCACACACCAACTGGACGTTGAGCGAATGGTATCCCTTCCGGTTGCGGTAATCCTCAGCATTCTGTAGAGGTGCCCGCAAAGCCACATGCGTGCAGTCAATGGCGCCCTGGAACATGGGGAAGCCCGCTATTCTTGCAAATCCCATTGCACGCTCTTGCTGCTTGTCTGGGGTCATGGGGAAGGAGATGTACCGACGTCTCCTTCTGAAGAGGGCATTCATCACCTGGCGGATGCAGCAATGTACCATGAACTGGGAGATATTAGCAATGTCCCCAGTAGCGGATTGGAAGGAGCAGGTGGCATAGAAGTTGAGAGCCACTGTCACCTTCACTGCCACCGACAGAGACATCCTGCTCCTCAGCTGTGGCTGCAGATCTCTCTGAAGCAGGTGGCAGATCTCGGTGATCACCTCCCTTCTGAATCGCAGCCTCTGAACACACTGCTCCTCAGACATGTTGAGATATGAGAACTGCTGGCGGTAGACCCTGGGTGGGTAAGGCCTCCTGTGCCGACGCCTGTTGGCCCTTCTCCATCTGGCCATGACTGGCACTCTCTCTCGGCGTCTCTGAGCCCCTTTAATGCAATGCAGAAACCCAACGTTTCCACCCATTGCAGCCCCCGTTATATGTGGCGACTCATGGCTATGGCACTGAAAGGTAAATCCCAGTGCAAAGCTCTGGCCTGAAGCCAGAAGTACATGTGCGAGCACTGAGTCAAAGCAGAAAGCTCTCTCCCTTTGTCTCTCTCCAAATCTCTCTCTCTCACACAGAAGGAGTGGAACAAAATGGCTGCCACAAAGAATGCAGGAAGAGTCCCCTTTAAATAGCGCCCCCCGTGCCCCACAGCGACTGGGAACCGTTCTATTAAATCCGTGTGTTAATGGAGACGCGGAATGCAGGAGTTGGTTTAACAAGTCTTTACTGAATGGAGACAATCTGGAAACTGAAACTACAGAAGCCTGCCAGGGCCTTTTATACAGGGATGGTCACTGCCGGTACTGCAGTCTGAAATCAGTTATTCCCTTAAAGGGACATACACAACAATTCCTCCCCTTTTAGATAAACAGTACATAACATTCATTTAACAACTAAATAACAACTAATTACAATTACAATTACAGTTGCTAGATACATTAGTTGAAGTTAAACAATTATAAGTTCAGTCTTTGAGGAGGCTTCCTGATTCTGTCTGGATAATGCCTCTTTGGGATATCAGGTTCTTCTGGCAAGGTTGAGTCAGGGTCAATGTCGTTGTTTGGTTCGTCTGCTTCCAATATCACCGATTCTGCGGTAGATGCAATTGGTACTTCAGTTTCATCGAATCAGATCATGGTGTGGAGTTGAGGTTTTCCAGTGACTCTAGAATCTGGTCAGCATGGCGTCTTACAATGCTTTCTCCAATGTCCACGGTATACATTAGAGGTCCTTGCCGTGTACAGATCGTTCCTGGCTGCCATTTCTCTGTGCGGTAGTCCCAGGCCAAAACTGGTTGACCTATCTTAAAACTCCTGGTCGGCCTTTCATTCATATTCTGAAACTGCCTGTTCTCCACATCTCTTCTGATGTTTGGCTTAACCAAATCCAAGCGGCATCGTAGTCTTCGATTGAAGAACATCATGGCTGGAGTTTGGTTGGTAACCGCATGTGTCGCATTCCGGTAGGCAAACAAGAAGTTATCCACCTTGTGTTGTAGGGGTATATCTTCATTACACATTGCCTTGATAGCCTTCTTGAATGTTTGAACAAACCTCTCGGCCAATCCATTAGTGGCTGGATGATATGGGGCAGATGTGTAATGCTTAACACCATTGTTCTTTAAGAACCTCCGGAACGCTTCAGACACAAACTGTGGTCCATTGTCAGAGCAAATCTGTTCAGGCAGCCCATTCCTGGCGAATATGGTTCGTAAGACTGTGACAGTTTTTTCTGTGGTGGTTGAGGACATTTTTATTACCTCTGACCACTTTGAATGTGCATCCACCGCAATTAAAAACATCGAGTCCATAAAGGGACCAGCAAAATCAATGTGCACCCTTTGCCATGGAGATGAGGGCCACTCCCATGGATGTAGAGGGGCTTGCGGTGGGGTGTTTTGGACCTTCTGGCATGCTGTACAGCTCTTGGTCATCTCTTCGATTTCTCTATCGATTCCCGGCCACCACACAAACGCTCTGGCTAAGTTCTTCATTTTTAGCCCTCCCAGATGACCCTCATGAAGCTCATTGAGCACTCTATCCTTCAATTTGGGTGGAATTACTACTCTGGATCCACACATCAAGGTTCCTCTGCACACTGACAGCTGTTCTCTTCTCGGCGAGAATGCTGGCAGCAGTGGTTCGCCATGTGCTGGCCATCCCTTCACCGTTAAATCATAGACCCAGGAGAGTGTCGGGTCATTTCGTGTTTCCTTTTCTATGTTTGCATTCGTCACAGGGAGACATTCGACAATAGTCGAGTGGAATAACTCCACTGGATCCACTGCCAGTTCTTCTTCCACCGTCGGCAATGGTAGGCGCGACAATCCATCAGCATTCCCATGCTGTTTAGTTCCTTTGTACTCGATGTCATATTGGTGTGCCCCTAGTGTTGAGTCTGTGTGTCCCAGTTATGTTTAGGATCAATCACTGACACAGACAACAAGAATAACTTTTAACAGGTCTTTACTATTCGGAGGTCAGGGCTGAACTGCCCAGCAAATCCTTACACAACACTTATATACCGGTGTGGTCACCACCGGTATTACAGTATACAGCAGCCAAGAGAAAGTAGTAAGGTGGAACAGGTTACATACACCACAATCCTCCCTTTTTAGCTTAACAGTTATATCCCCATTTAACATAACATAATAACATATATACAACTTCATGCAAAACAGTTCAAAGATTCAGTCTCTGAGGAGGCCTCCTGATTCGAGTTGGATAACGCCTTTCAGGGGTCTCTGATTCTCGTTGTTGGGGTGACTCATCTAGTTGGTCTCTTATGAATTGGACATCATCATCAGGTACATTCACTTCTGAGGTAGATGCTTCAGGTTCACTAACTTCTTCCACGGTTGTCTCTGCCATAACCATGTGTTCGACCCTTGTTCTCGATTCTACCAGTTGGTCAGCATGACGCCGTATTACATTTTCACCAACATCTACCGTGTACATCAGGGGTCCTTGTCTGGCCCGAATTGTTCCAGATTGCCATTTCTCGTTTTTATAATCCCGGGCTAACACTGGTTGTCCTATTTCGAAACTCCGAGTGGTCTTGTTATTTATATGCTGGAACTGTTTGTTTTCAACTTCCCTCCGCACATTTGGTTTTAACAAGTCCAACCTGGACCGCAACCTCCTGTTATAGAACATCATGGCAGGACTTTGGTTTGTCACTGCATGGGTGGCGTTTCGATAAGCCAGTAGGAATTTGTCCACCTTGTGTTGTAGTGGAATCTGATCTTCGCTCATGGCCTTTATTGCTTTTTTGAACGTTTGTACAAATCTCTCGGCCAACCCGTTTGTAGCCGGATGATATGGGGCAGAGGTATAATGTTTCACCCCATTCTTCTTCATGAATCTCTGGAATTCCTCTGACACGAACTGCGGTCCGTTGTCTGAACATATTTGTTCTGGCAATCCATTTCTTGCAAATATCGTTCTTAACACCGCGATCGTCTTTTCCGAGGTAGTGGTAGTCATCTTAATCACTTCTGGCCATTTAGAATGTGCGTCCACCGCAATTAAAAACATGGGGCCAGAAATTCCAGGCCAGAAGCGTGAGTGCGGTCGTCTTACTCACGCTTCTGGCCGTTGGAAATGCCGGCGTTCAGCATGAACAGCGCATGCGGGGAACGCCGGCATTTCCAGACCTCGAGCGCGTGCGACTGCACAGGCAGCGCTTGCGCAGTGAACTTCGTGGATTTCATTCATGAAATCCGTGAGGTTAAGTCCTTCGAAGTTACACTGAAAAAAAGCAAGTGTAAAGTGGTTCATTGGCTGCGGAGGAAGATATATTTTATCGTGGAGCTTTTGAAATGCAATATTTTTGTTTGGGAAAGGGAGGGAAGTTATTTTAAGAAATTTTAAGTAAGTTTTAAAGTTAAAATTTTTTTTTTTTTTAAAAAGGGTTTTCAGAACGGTAGGTAGAAGGAGCAATTGTGGCTGTGTGAATGGAATGTGAGAATGAGTTATGTATGTATGTCCACATATATTCCTTTACGTATATGTATGTATGTTTTATATTCCTTTACTATGAATGTATGTTTTTAATTATGATTTTCCAATAAGTTACTTTCTCTGAAAGTCATAATTAAATAATACATTCATACACATAAGTAAAGGAATATATACATAACACGCAAAGGAATATATACAGACATACATACTTTCAGAAGCTCCACGATAAGAAATATCTTCCTCCGCAGCCTCTGTAGCAACTGTACCCATGCTTTTTTCATGTGTAAGTTGTAATGACTGGACCTCACTGAAAGCATTAATGAAAGCGGCGAATTATACTGCGCACGTGCTGCCTGTGCAGTCGCATGCGTTCTGCCTCTGAACCCCTTTGTTCAGAGGACAGGAAATGCCGGTTTTCCCCACATGCACTGTGCATGCTGAAAACCGGCATTTCATCCGGCCAGATGCGTAAGTACCCCGACCGTACTAGCGCATTTGGAAGGGAATTATTGGGCCAACATTTTACATGTCAATAAAATAAAAAATTTAACACTTGCACGACTTGCCCCCTCGCATCTGCGACTGAGGGTCCAAGGAGGTGCATTGCGCAAGAGGTCATCATCGCACGTATCCTCACACTGTTCCCTTTGGGGAACTGTATGAAGTGGTGGAAGGATTTATGGCCGTGATTAACGCTCATTCCGTGACCGTAACCATCTTTGAACCAGCCATTAGGGTGGTTAGTCCTATGGCGGGAGGGTTTTACGGGCTCCCACAACCCATCTGAGGGGGGGGGCCACCAACACCCACGGACGCAAGTATCCCGCTGGATGTCCACCCAGAATTTAAAGTTGGAGCTCCGACTCCACTTGCCGGGACTGCCTGGAGTGGGGTTCAAAACCCTACTCCTTCTGGCCCAACGGCAGGGATGCTTACTGCTACGCAAAAGGCCCACTCCGCACAAAAGGTGACACCCATACGTTTCCTGCGCCTTTTCCCTCCCCGTGACTGGAGCCCTATGCTGCCATTTCACGTAGCTAATCGGATTGGGCGTTTGTCATAGCGGTAGGATCCCCGCCGCTGGGCCAGATCAGGGTAGGGTTTCGAACCCCGCTCCAGACAGTCCCGGCAAGTGGAGTCGGAGCTCCGGCTCTAAATTCTGGGTTGACATCCAGTGGGATATTTGCGTCCGTGGGTGTGGGTGGCCCCCCCTCCTTGTATAGCTTGTGGGAGCCCGTAAAACCCTCCCGCCATAGGACTAACCGCCCTAATGGCTGGTTCAAAGATGGTTACGGTCACGGAATGAGCGTTAATCACGGCCATAAATCCTTCCACCACTTCATACAGTTCCCCAAAGGGAACAGTGTGAAGACACGTATGACGACGACATTGCTAAATAAATAAATGGAATTAAAAAAATTCTTTTAGGGCTTTTAAAAGTCTTTAAATTGCTTTAATTCTCTTTAAAACTACTTCAGATTACTCAAAATAATGTAAACATTTAAAAAAGTTTATAAAAGTTACCAAAATCTTCAAAAAACTTCCAAAAACCTATTTAAACTGCTGCTTTGCATGTAAAAAAGCAAAGCAGCTTGACAGAAACATTGGGGGCGTGTCCAGTGAAACTGAGACCTCAAGGGGCGTGTCTCACTTACACTGCACGCTCCTGGGTCCGCGCTGGCTGCACTCCTGGGCGGCGTGACGTCATACGCTGCCCGGGAATGTGCTTTCAATTTCTCCAAGTTCAGGCGTCCCAGAAGCTGATCGGCAGGAGCGCGGGGTAAGTGCAAATATGGGGCTTGTACGCGCTGCAAGCCCCGTTCTGGAATTTCTGGCCCATGGAGTCCATGAAAGGACCAGCAAAGTCAATATGTACACGTTGCCATGGGGTTGAAGGCCATTCCCATGGATGCAGCGGTGCAATCGGAGGTGCATTTTGCACTTTTTGGCACCCTGAGCAGCTTTTCGTCAGCTCCTCTATCTGTTGGTCGATACCCGGCCACCACACATAAGCCCTAGCAAGGCTTTTCATCTTGACTCCCCCCAGATGACCTTCATGCAGTTCCTTTAGAACTCTCTCTCTTAACTTAGGAGGAATAATCACCCTTGTTCCATACATCAATGTTCCTTGACAGACGGACAGCTGTTCTCGTCTTGCTGAGAATGCCGGTAACAGTGGATCACCATGTGCTGGCCATCCCTTCACTGTCACTTCGTAGACCCTGGACAGTGTCGGGTCGTTCCTGGTTTCTCTTTCAATACTTGCATTGGTGACTGGTAAACATTCGATGATGGTCGAGTGAAATAACTCAACAGCGTCAACCGTCGGTGCCTCCTCCTCTGTAGGTAGTGGCAGGCGCGTGGCCCACTCACTCCAGTCTACCTTAAACAGTACTCCTGAACGTTCTAGCCCTTCCAGCTCAGCTTCCACAGCAGGTCGTGTTGCATAAGGTACCGGTCTGGCTTTGAAAAATTTCGGGTTTGCATGTTCTTCAACCTTGATGTTTGCCGTAATTCCTCTCAGTGTTCCCAGTCCCTGTTGGAACACCTCTTTAGCATCGTCCAATATTCTGGACAATCGTTTAGGTTTGACATCTTTTGTACCAGAATCTACCGTTAGTGCTTTTAAGGAATGCCAGTCCATATTCATTTTCCTAATCCACTCTCGTCCCAGTAGTGGTGGACCTCCCTCAGGTAGCACATATAAGTCCATTCCTCGGCTTTCTTTGCCCTTGTGGACCACCTTTACCTCTATCTTCCCGATGGGGTATACTCTTTGCCCCGTGTATGTTTTCAATACAATCTCCGTATCCCGTAGGGGAATATGTGGGAATAACCTTTTGTAATCTTTCTTATTCATGACCGTCAATGCCGATCCAGTGTCCAATTCCATCTTCACTTGGACTCCTGCTATCTGAAGTGTGACCCAAATTGTTTGGAGGTCTGCTTCCTTACCAACATTGTGTACTCTTAGACTACCCAGTTCATTACTGCTGGAGTCTGAATCTGACTTCTGTTCGTTCGAACTGTTCTCTGTCACCTTGTGTACCTTTCTGTACTTTTCCTGCGGTGACTTTTTGTTGCTGGTCCTCTTTCCTGACCGGCATACTTTAGCTATGTGACCAAGCCTGCCACATTTTCTGCATTCCTGATTTTTGAACCAGCACTGGTTCTGATCGTGCGTTGTCTTTCCACAACGATAACATTTTACTGTACTCAAGACCATTTGATTGGTGCTGAGTTCCCGTGACCGTAGCTGCATTTCCACAGTGCCTCTCGCTGCGGCTTCGTGCGATGCTGCAATAGTGACAGCTTTATCAAGCGTAAGCTCATTCTCCTCAAGCAGTCGCTTTTGTGTTCCATCTTTTAACAATCCACACATAAATTTATCTCTCAGCGCATCTGCTAGTCCTGTTCCAAACTGACAGTACTTTGCTAGCTTACGCAGCTCAATTAAAAATTCAGCGTTGCTTTCGTCTTTCAGCTGCGTTCTTCTGTAAAATTTAAATCGTTCCGCTATCATCAGTGGCGTGGGGTTTAAATGATCTTTCAGGACAGTAACAATATTCGTGAAAGTCTGATCCGTCGGTTTATTTGGTGATAGAAGGTGCTTCAATAGCCCGTATGTTTTCGCACCCATTGAGCTTAATAAGGTTAGTGCTTTCTCATCATTTGGTACCTTATTTGCTTTACAATACACTTCCATGCGTTCTACATACGTGGTCCAATCTTCGATATTGCTATCAAAGGTATTAATGCTCCCATGTTTCGGCATCCTTGCAATTTTTTTTTTTTTCAAAATGGCGGCTTCCCGCGCTTGTCTTCTTTCCCGCGCTCGTCTTCTTCCCCCGCCGACTACAATGGCGGATTCCCGCGTTCGCCTTCTTCCCCCGCTGGCTGCAATGGCGATTGCCTTGCTGCTGCCGTTCTCGCCTCCCCAGCGGTTCTCACTCCCCGACGCTGCTTTGCCTCGCAGCCCCGCTTGCAGCCCGGTCCTTTACACTGGCTGCATTTGAGTTCTCCGCGGCTCTCGAGCCTTAAGCTGCCCCAGTCGCTGCGCCTCTCGGCCTCGATTGCAGCCCGGCCCTTTCTACCGGCCGTGGTCGAGCTCTCCGCCCTTATTCCTCCGTTTTCCCTCCCCTACTCCACAGCCAACGCGGCTGACTTTCTGCTCGTGTCGCTGATCGGCTTACCCACCACCGTGGTAGAAGGGATGATCACTGCCTGTCGCTGATGGAGGGCTTCGTGGTCAGAATTCTTTTTCTTTTTAACCCGGGTTCTCGATGCCTCCCGTGCGATGGTGCTCAGCAGAATGATGAGGGCGGATGCCTCTTCTCGACGCCCGTTCTGAGGACGAAGCTGCCTTGGAAGTAAAACTGCCGCAGGGTAAGATCGGACTCGTCGCCACTGTTGAGTCTGTGTGTCCCAGTTATGTTTAGGATCAATCACTGACACAGACAACAAGAATAACTTTTAACAGGTCTTTACTATTCGGAGGTCAGGGCTGAACTGCCCAGCAAATCCTTACACAACACTTATATACCGGTGTGGTCACCACCGGTATTACAGTATACAGCAGCCAAGAGAAAGTAGTACATCTCTTAAAGTAGTTCTCTTAAGGTGACCTAGGAAAAGGGACCACCTCTGTAGCTGTTGTGCCGTCATTATCGGTACGCCCTTCTGAGGGTTGAAAATGGAGACGAGAGGTTGATGATCAGTTAGTAGAGTAAATTTCTGACCGTGCAGGTAGTGATTGAACTTCTTCACCCCCCACACCAGGCTGAGGGCCTCTCTGTCAATCTGGGCGTAGTTACGCTCGGCTGAAGTTAACGAGCGTGACGCAAAAGCTATCGGCCTCTCAGAACCATCAAGGAATTTATGTGACAGTACCGCCCCAATGCCGTAGGGAGACGCATCACACGCCAGTCTTATCGGTAGTGATGGGTTGTAGTGAGCCAATACTTCTCTTGAAGTGATTAGGTCCTTACTCTTCTGAAAGGCCCGCTTACATTCATTGCTCCATTTCCATGCTACTCCCGTTCGTAGTAGGGCGTTCAGTGGATGCAGAATTGTGGACAAATTCGGCAAAAACTTATGGTAGTAATTCACCAATCCGAGGAATGACCTTAGTTGTGACACATTTTCAGGCGCTGGAGCCTTAACTACCGCTTCAATTTTGTCAGGGGACTTATGCAACCCCTCTTCATCAATCACGTGGCCACAATACGATATCTGTTTCTTAAAAACTCGCACTTGGGGCGATTGGCTCGTAGCCCATGTTCACGTAGTCTAGTGAGCACCTGCTCTAGGTTGGCAAGGTGTTCACTGTCATCTTCACCTGTCACTAGGATGTCGTCCAAGTAACACTGAGTCCTCGGAATCCCTTGCAGGACTTGTTCCATTGCTCTTTGCCATATCGCCGCAGCTGATGCTACTCCGAATACCAGTCGATTATACCGGTAAAGACCTTTGTGAGTGTTTATCGTGAGATACTTCCTAGAGGATTCTTCAACCTCCATCTGCAAATATGCTTGCGCTAGGTCAATTTTTGTAAAACGATTCCCTCCGGATAGTGAGGCGAAGATATCTTCTATCCTTGGAAGAGGATATTGTACTGTGTGAAGGACTGGGTTCACTGTCACCTTGAAGTCCCCACAAATGTGAACCTTCATTGGCTCCTCAGACTTATTGTTTAACGTTTTCTTCATGACAGGAACGATGGGTGTCGCCCACTCGCTCCAGTCTACCTTAGATAACATGCCTGCATTCTCCAGATTCTCCAGCTCTGCCTCGACGGCTGGGCGAATTGCATATGGTACCGGTCTTGCTTTGAAAAACTTGGGAATTGCATTCTCCTCTATTTTTATCGAGGCGGTTACGCCTTTAAGAGTGCCCAGTTCTTGTTGAAATACCTCTTTGGCGTCAGCTAAGATTGTTGACAATCGTCCAGGAGTGACGTCGTCATCCTTTTTACCAGCCACCGTCAGTGCCTGAATGGAGTGCCAGTCTAAACTTATCTTTCTGATCCATTCACGTCCCAATACGGTGGTCCACCATCTTCACAGAATCACAGAATCACAGAAACCCCACAGTGCAGATAGAGGCCATTTCGGCCCATCGAGCCTGCACCGACACATATCCCACCCGATCCCCGTAACCCCTACACCAACACATATCCCACCCTATCCCCGTAACCCCACGTATTTAATCCCCCTAACACTAAGGGTCAATTTATCATAGCCAATCAACCTAACTCGCACATCTTTGGACTGTGGGAGGAAACCGGAGCACCCGGAGGAAACCCACGCAATGCAGAATGTAGAGATCCAATTTCCATATTTTCTTGCCGCTGTATTCGACAGGCACCCTTATTTTTCCTCTGGGGTATATGTTTTGCCCCGTATACGTCCTCAAGACAATGGATGTCTCTCTCAAGGGTATGTGTGAGAATAGCCGCTCATAGTCTCATCGATTCATGACGGTTAGAGCTGATCCTGTATCCAATTCCATTTTGACTTGAGACCCTGCTATCATGAGGGTGACCCAAATGGTTCGGTGATCTTTCCTGTACGGTTCCTTAGTAGCCTTTTTATTGCCGTTGGTCTTCTTCTCAGACCTGCAAACTCGTGCAATGTGTCCCATCTTTCCGCATTGCCTGCATATTTTGTCCTTGGACCAGCAGTCCTTCTGGTCATGGTTTGTTCTGCCGCAGCGATAACATTTTGCAAATCCCCGTGTCATTTCGTGGGTACCGTATTCCTGTGGCTTTTGTTGTATTTCCGCAGCCCCCCTTGCTGCTGCTTCGTACGATACTGCCACGCTGAAAGCCTTATCTAGCGTCAGCTCTTTCTCTGAGAGTAACCTCTTCTGGGTTCCTTCACTCAGGAGTCCACAGACAAATTTGTCCCGTAAGGTATCTGCCAGTCCTGCTCCGAACTGGCAGTGCTTTGATAGCTTGCGTAGTTCTGTAAGGCAATCAGCATTGCTCTCATTTTTATGCTGATTTCTCCTGTGGAATTTAAATCTTTCTGCTACCAGCAGTGGTGTAGGATTTAGGTGTTCCTGTAGGATAGCAACAATTTCGTTAAAACTCTTCGCCTTCGGTTTGGCTGGAGTAATCAGGTCCCGCAATAGGCCATACGTTCTTGCGCCCATTAAATTTAGCAATACCGATGCCTTTTCCCCCTCGGCTATTTCGTTTGCCTCGCAATATACCTCGACTCTTTCCACATACGTGGTCCAGTCATCTATTGCATTATCGAAGGCAGTGATATCGCCAGTCTTTGGCATCTTGAAAATCTAAGATGGCGTCTCCCGCGCTGTTCCTTCGTCCCCGATGGATCAAAATGGCGCCTCCCGCACTTTTCCTTCTTCCCCACCGAGTTAAGATGGCGCCTCCCGCGCTTTCCCGCCGCTGCTGCTGCTGTCAACGCCACTCTCCGCGGTATTTTTATTTTTAACCGTTCCCGTCGTGGAGCGGACCCTCTGGGACACTTCCCTCTCTCTTCTTAGGTCAGAACGCTGCCCGGCTGCGAAGCACCGGCCGCGCCCTGTGTGCTCCACCCTCTCTCTCTCTCTTTGCTTCCCGACTCGCTGCCCGGCCCCGTTGCAGAGCCACCCGATCGAGCTCTAGCCCGCCACAGCCCAGGAAGGATCAGTGCACTACCTGCCACCAGCCCGATTAGCTGGGAAACCACAGACTGGGGAACCAAGCCTGGCTCTTGACAGTCTCCCCTGCAAGTTTTCAATCCGATGATTTGGAGGGCAGTTGCCCACGGTCGACGCCTGTTTCTCGAGTTTCTTTGGATTATTTTTTTTTTCTTTTCTGGCTTCGACCTTCAATAGCGTCGTCTGAGGTGCTGCTGAGTTGCAGGTAAGTTCGTTTCTTACTCGTCACCAGTATTAAATCCGTGTGTTAATGGAGACACGGAATGCAGGAGTTGGTTTAACAAGCCTTTACTGAATGGAGACAATCTGGAAACTGAAACTACAGAAGCCTGCCAGGGCCTTTTATACAGGGATGGTCACTGCTGGTACTGCAGTCTGAGACCAGTTATTCCCTTAAAGGGACATACACAACACGTTCCACTCAACCAGTCGCTGGGGGCGCCAGGCGCACAGAAGGGGGGCGCCACTGAAGTTCCGGTTCAGGGCGCACCAACGGCCTTGCACCATCAAATGACGTCAGGATCTGCGCGTGCAGCTGAGCGGGCGCTGCAGTTTTGCGCCACCGCTAAATCTTGACTGAAGTTCGCGAGAGGCGCAGATCGCGCCGCGCCCGGGCGCTAGCCGCTTCGCACCCCACTTCTCCTCCTCCTAAGGCGCTAGCAGCTGGCGCTAACAACTGAATTTCTAGGCCCTAGTGCTTTTTTTGTCTTGTGTATGGCCTTATTTAACTGGCATTGCTACTTTTAGTGATTTGTGCATATGTACCCCCCAGACCCGTCTGCTCCTCTACCCCATTTAGACATTTATTTTCCAAGGAATATGTGGTCTCCTTATTCTTCCTACCAAAATGCACCACCTCACACTTATCTATATTGAAATTCATTTGCCAATTACACGCCTGTTCTGCAAGTTTATTAATGTCTTCCTGTATTTTGTCGCAGTCCTCCTCTGTATTAACTACACCCCTCAATTTTGAGTCGTCTGCAAATTTTGAATTTGTACTTCAATTCCTGAGTCCAAATCGTTTATGTAAATGGTGAACAACAGTAGTCCCAGCACTGAACCTTGTGGAACACCACTTCCCACCTTTTGCTAGTCTGAGTAACTACTTTTAACCTCTACTCTCTGTTTTCTGTTTTGTAGCCAGCTTGCTGTCTATTGTGAAATTTGTCACTAACTCCACCTGTTCTGACCTTAGTCATGAGCCTACTATGGGGCACCTTATGGAAGGCCTTTTGAAAATCCAAATATATTGCGTCCACTGCATTACCCTGTCTACCCTTTCTGTTACTTCTTCAACGAATTCAATAAGGTTGGTCAAGCATGGCCTTCCCTTTTGAAATTCATGCTGACTGCTCTTTATTAAATTTTCAGTTTCTTGATTATTTTCTTTTACATCTTTTAGTAATGATTCAATTATCTTTCCTGCCAACAACGTTAAGCTAATTGTTCTATAGTTCCCTGAACTCGTTCTATCTCCCTTGTTCAATATAGCAATCACATGAGCTGTCTGCCAGTCTGCTGGCACTATTCCCTTTTCTAATGATTTTTTTATATATATGTAATAGTGCCTCTGCTATCTCTTCCCTAACTTCTTTAATATGTGCAGATGCAATCCATCCAGGGGTTTTATCCTCTCTAAGTTTGATTAGTTTATCAATTGTTCGCCCTCTCCCAATTTCTATCTTAAATGTCTTTATATATTTTTTGATCTCTTCTCTAATATCATGCCCACCATGCTAGTCTCCCTGGTAAATACCGAGGCAAAGTAATTATTTAATATTTCTGCCATTTCGCTGTCATTTCCTGTGAGTTTATCATGGGTATCCCTTAGTGGCCCTACCCCTGCCTGATTTTTCTTTTGTTATGTATGTGCTTGTAGAATACGTAGCTTTGGATGTTTGTACACCAATGGTCCAATTATGCTTTAAACATTGAAAAAGGTAGGTGCATCAGAAAAATATCATCCTGCTGCCTAGTGTAAAGATTTCCCTCCTAAAACAGTGGTGGTTCCTCCTTGAAATCACATTATTGTTACGTGAATAGAATGTGAATTACGAATGCAATTTGCACCTTTCCCATCCCCCTCTGCTGGCTGAATGATTTGAGACAGTACATTGCCCGATTGCGCAGAGCTTTGCCCAATAGCTGCCTATATTGGCAAATTCCAATGATTTTCCTTCAAAATGAAAGCATTAACAGTCTGAAACTTACATTTTAAACCAATTCTTTGCATTGTTTTATTAATGCACGCTCCCAGTGCGGAACCTCGCCACCTCCTCCCCCTCTCTCCACCACATCCCCCTCCACCTCTCCTTTCCCTCCCTTCTCCCTCCCGTCTCCCACTCCTTCTCCCTCACCTTCGCAGCCTCTTCCCTCCTCCCAGAATACAGATCAAGCAATGGCTGCAGTGCTCCCCACAGTTTTCCATTTATTGTGGGTAGAAAATCACAGGGAGCAGGCCCTCAGTTTTCTGATAGACACTTTGATCAGGTGAAGCTTCATTGCCAGCAGAGCGCATTCATCACATTTACCCAATGGACCATCCTACATTACAACTGAAGGAAAGAAATTGTATCCCAGAAAATTTCCGGGAAACGTCCCAACACATGACAACTGCTGAAAAGTGCACAACAAGTGCAAAGCAAGTTCTTCATTTCACAGAATTCAGTGCATGCAAAGACCGCGCAGAGAACGCAAGCAGAAGCAGGGTAAGAGGGCCGGAATCAAAAATAGGCTGAAGAGGGCCCCACACAAACCCTCCCTCCCAAGTATTTTCCTGGCCAACGTCAGGTCACTAGAAAATAAAATGGATGAGATCAAACTGGATCTCTCCTCACAGAAAGAGGATAAAGGAATGCTGCGCCATGATCTTCACAGAGACCTGGTTGAACAACGGCATCCCTGACACCACCATCCAACTAGAAGGACGCACGGTCTTCCGCGCCGACAGAACTGCAGACTCCGGTAAGAGTAAGGGAGGCGGTTTGTGCATTTACACTAACAATGCCTGGTGCACTAACACGGACATAATCGATAGATCCTGTTCGGCTGATTTGGAATTCCTCATGGTAAGGTGCAGACCCTTCTACCTACCTCGGGAATTCACGGCTGTTATCATCACTGCGGTCTACATCCCACCACACACTAATGCCAAACTAGCACTGAAGGACCTCTACAGGGCCATCAGCGAACAACAAACTGCGCACCCAGATGGAGCTTTTATCGTCGCGGGGGACTTCAATCACATAAACCTAAAAACTGTACTACCGAAATTCCACCAGAATGTTTCCTGCCCCACAAGAGGGGAGAACACACTGGATCAAGTCTACACGAGCATTGTAGATGCTTATAAGGCCATTCCCTGCCCCTACCTTGGGAAGTCTGACCACCTCTCCCTGTTTCTAGCCCCGGCATACAAACCGCTCATCAAAAGAGTGAGAACATCAGTGAGATCGGTGAAAGTATGGCCAGAGGGGGCAGTCTCGGAGCTTCAGGATTGCTTCGAACGCACTGATTGGGGCATGTTTGCCCATAATGACATCGAGGAATACGCATCCACAGTGCTATTCTACATTAACAGTTGCGTCGAGGTCGTCACGACCCATAAAAATATCAGGGCATACCCCAACCAGAAACCCTGGATGAACGAAGAGGTCCACTCGCTGTTGAAAGCACGCGACGCAGCATTTAAATCTGGCGACGCGGCGGCTTACAGTGCAGCTAGGACCAACCTAAAAAAGGGTGTCAGGACTGCCAAAAGGAAACAGACACTGCGGATAGAGGATCATTTCCACAACAACTCGGACCCCCGGCACATGTGGCAAGGCATCCAGTCCATCACTGACTACAAGAGCAAAAACACCAGCCCCCCGGTTAGCGATGCCTCCCTTCCGGAGGAGCTTAACAACTTCTACGCTCGCTTCGACAGGGACAACAGGGAGCCGGCTACCAAAGCCTTGCCACCCCCGGAAGACCAGGTGCTCACTCTGTCGACCTCCGACGTAAGGGGTGTTCTACGCGGAATGAACACACGAAAGGCTGCTGGACCGGATAGCATCCCTGGACGGGTACGCAAGCAATGTGCTGATCAGCTGGCTGATGTCTTCACCGCCATCTTCAATCTGTCATTGGCTCAGGCAGTCGTCCCTACATGCTTCAAGACCGCTACCATTATTCCTGTGCCAAAACAAACGGCTGTGACGTGCCTGAACGACTATCGACCTGTCGCACTCACACCCATCATAATGAAGTGTTTCGAGAGACTGGTCCTGGCTCACATCAAAGCCAGTGTTCCCGCCTCTCTTGACCAACACCAGTTTGCCTATCGTGCAAACAGATCAACGGAGGATGCAATCACAACTGCTCTACACTCTGCACTGAATCACTTAGATGGTAAAGAGACCTACATCAGAATGCTGTTCATAGACTACAGCTCAGCATTCAACACTATCGTCCCCAACAAGCTGGCCACCAAACTCCACACTCTTGGCCTGAACACTTCCCTCTGCAACTGGACCCTGGACTTCCGAACAAACAGACCCCAGTCTGTCAAATTAGGTAACCACACCTCCTCCCCCCTGACCCTGAACACGGGGGCCCCACAAGGATGTGTGCTGAGCCCCCTCCTCTACTCCCTCTTCACCCACGACTGTGTGGCTGTTCATGGTTCCAACACCATCATCAAGTTTGCGGATGATACCACGGTAGTAGGCCAGATCACCAACAACGATGAGTCAGCCTACAGGGAGGAGGTCCAGCATCTCGTGAAGTGGTGCGCCGATAACAACCTGGCCCTTAACATCAAGAAAACCAAAGAAATCATTGTGGACTTCAGGAAGTCTAAAGGCGGAAGTCACACCCCCATCCACATCAATGGGGCTGTGGTGGAAAGGGTGGACAGCTTTAAGTTCCTCGGAGTCCACATCACGGAAGACCTCTCCTGGTCCCTCAATACCTCCTCTCTGGTGAAGAAGGCCCAGCAGCGCCTATATTTCCTAAAGAGGCTGAAGGGATGTAACCTGTCACCCCTGATCCTCTCTAACTTTTACCGCTGCACAATAGAGAGCATCCTGATGAACTGTATCACAGTATGGTATGGCAGCTGTAGCTACTATGACTGGAAAGCCCTGCAGCGGGTAGTCAAAACTGCCCAATGCATTACCGGCACCCGGCTACCGACCATAGAGCACATATACCAGAAACGCTGTTTACAGAGGTCACGGACCATCATCAAAGACCCTACCCACCCCAGCCACAGTCTGTTCGCCCTCCTGCCATCTGGGAGACGCTACAGATGCATTCGCACCCGTACGACCAGATTTAGGAACAGCTTCTTTCCCAGGGCTGTCATCCTACTGAACTCCACAAATAAACTCTAAAGCCTGCACATCTGCCAATGCACTTTATTATGGTTATGTTTATGTTAATGTATTACAAGCCAAATGTATGTTGAATGTTTAAATGTCTTAATCTAAATGTACACTCTCGGGAGCAGCAAGCCTACATTTCGTTGTACTGCACTTGTGCACTAACAATGACAATAAAAGTTGATTATGGGGTTAATCGTTTATCTAAAAGGCTCATTAGTTACTAATTGGGCTTCATACAGCGTAGATGTCACACTTCTGAGGGTCGTATTCTCCACTCAGCCTTAATTTTCACAGAAAAAGTGGATGTGGGTAAACCAATACTGATAGAAAATGTAAATGGATCATTCATCCACTTTTATTTTCACTCTGTGTAATGCTCGTATCCTAAAATAGGTTCACATAAACTCGCAATAAGAAGATAGACGTTTCTGTTGATTAAGGTGAGTCTTGAATTTAATGTGGATAGTGCATGATTAAAATGAAAAGTGAGTATTGAACTGTAGGTCAGAACCAGTGTCAGTTGTGTTATTCCTGAAAGTGCAGAGTCAGCGATGTGGGCATAACCGAGGAGGCAGTGCCCGATGAAGCTCAGAGGATGGCAGTGCACCAGTGCTGGCAGGAAGTGACAGCCAGGCTTAACACTACTTGCAGGAACCGATTGGGAGAAGACAGTACACTTCAAAGGAATGTGTCAAGCTAAGACTACACAACAGTACCGTGTATCAGGCAGGTATAGCATGCCACAACATGCTGCCTGCCAACCTGGTACCAACCTGCTCTATGTCTTGTCCCCCTTCTCACTCAGTCCCACATAAGAACACACAGAACCACACAGACAGCACCCACAGTGGCCTAGGTTTTCATCTTCAATGTCCCAGACACATATAGGAGCTAATAATACAACGGCAGGCACCCACTTTTTTGGAAAATTGAGTGTGGAAACCCCCAATGCAGGTGATGAGTGCAAAGCGGACCCATAGCCTGTGCTCTCACTGTGAACCAGACTCATTATGCCTCCCACTTTCATTTAAATTAGGCACTTGCTCCTTAATGCAGCTGGAATCCCTGAGCAGCAATCCAACTGCATGGTGTCCATTTGGAAGGGGCACTGAAGGAAAGGGAGGCGGGCTGCCTTTAAATTCCAAAATATTTCAGACCCTTTGCCCTCTCTAGAAACCTTGGCCCCTGGCACCAGTCCCTCTATGCTCAGTGTCCACCTGATCATTGTCCCCCTGCCCCCAACCAGTGCAAAATGTTTGAGAGCAAATCATGTGGGTGTTAAGAAAATCGCACGGGTGAAGGGGTTGGTTTCAGCAGGGACTGGGCGAGATTGCTTGATTTCCAGTTTCTTGATCTCTGCATGCCCAAATCCCACAGCTGGGAATGATCCTGCCAGTTGCCTAATCTATCCTGATACCTCGCTAGATTAAAAATGTACTCAGTACAATTAGTACACTTTATAAACCTTAATCTTTACTGATGATGATTTGTAATGAACAAAGACACAATAAAAGCATTTCTGGAGTGCACTGAAGGAAGCATCTACTGATGCTTGAACATATTCAATGGTTTTGTCGAGCAATTTTACTCCAGTAACTATAGGGCCGATTTTAGCTCCCTCCGTCCGGGGTAACCGGGATGGTAGTGGCCCAAAAATGGCACTGGGTTACTTACCACTCCACTGGCGTTTGGACCACTGCTATCTTGGGTTGGGTCCTGAGATGGGCCTAACACTGGCGAGAATGGGCGGGCGAGCCATGGTCACACTCTGCCCACTGCCCGCCCATTCTCCACCTGTAGTTAAAATGGGCCCTACTATCTTTATCCAGTAGGCTGGTGTTATTTGTATAGGGTCCATTTTCCAAGTATGCGAGCATCACACAATTTGCCCGACTAAAACATACATCCTAGAAATTCATTTGATTCCCTGTTTAGGCTCCTCTCTGCTTGGTTTAGCCAAAATACAATACTGCTACTGTATATTGCATACTGTACTGTATACATTCATTGTACCAGAATTTGGAAGCTGCATAAATCCTAAAAAGCAATTCTAATCCTTTGAAGCTCTTCTCTAGATGATAACCTAACTTGAGGTTATATGTCAGTCAGTGCTGAACATACAATCACTCTCACAGTAGCCCTCAAAGTACCGTGCTACTGCACCTGTTATGCAATTGTTACAATTGTGGAACTGTGAATCAAAATTGAGCGTTATATAAAAGAAAAAAAACTTGTATTTATATGGCGCCTTTCATGACTTCAGGACGTTCCAAAGCGCTTTACAGCCAATTAAGTACTTTTTGAAGTGTAGTCGCTGTTGTAGATTTTGTGCTGAAGTCTCTGGAGTAGGACTTGAACTCACAACCTTCTGACTTAGAGGCGAGAGTGCTATGACTGAGACACTGGTTGACAATTTGGCTCTGATATTTACTGAGGTGGGAGTTCTGGCGAAAGCTGCGGAGTTTTAACTCCACAGCGTGCGTGTTTTTTCTTTTAACATGTTCCTCGCCCGGAAGCCAGCCTGACTGGCAGGCTTGGCTCGCTGTTGGGCGGGGAACACTCCAGCAGAGGCTGTAGACCAGGAGCAGGTAGGTTTCATGCTTCTCGGTGAGAGATTGCGAGGAGGGGTGGGTACAGTGTGGTTTGGAGGGTCAGGAGGTGATCGCGTGTTGGAGAGAGATTGGGGGCTGAGAGGTTGGTGATCCGGGGGGGCGGTGATCATGGCGGGGGTTGAGTGATTGCGGGAGGGGGTCGGTGATCATGGGGTGGTCCAATTGGGGCGGTGGTCCAATCGTGGGGGGGGTTGCGTGGTCCAGTCACATACAGTGGGAAACAGATTTTGCTTGGCGGGGGTGGGGGGGCTTGCTGGGGTGGGGGGGAAGCACTCCTGCTCCTCCTGGCCCACAAGCAGTGCTGGAAAGTCGCTTACCTCTTCCACGCAGCAGTCCTCGCCTCGCTTTAGCTGCCAGGATTCCCAAGGTTCATGAAACCCGGCTGGCCAGCGTTAAAGCTAGAAGAGAATTAAAATCTGAGGCATGCAGCCTCATTAAAATATTTAAATGAACGATCCAATTCCTGGGAGCGGGTTGTTCGCCCGCCCCCACCACCCCGTCCCCTGTCCCGCCTCCATTAAAACCAGAAGTGGGTGGGTTGGAGGCAGGTTGGGATCGGGTTTGAGATTTTTTACATTTTAACATCCCACCCAACCCAAACCTACCTGTTTTTTGGGGGTTAAAATTACCCTCCTTTGTATCTGCTAGCAACAAAGTTTCTTTGGCCATCCAATCAAAATATGTAAACACATCCCCAGGAACTTGATCCCATAACAGTGAGGCACAGGCGTTGGTGCACACATGGCATTCTCGGGCATGACGCTCATTCATCACTGTGCTAACAAAGCAAAGCCAAAAAAGCAAGTGTTTGCATCTATTTGAATTGGAAAGGCATGCTTAACAAATGGATTTAACAGTGTGGAGCTGCTTTCAATTTTCACAGTACTTTGAATACACTGTGTGGGCGTCATCTGATGCATTATGTGAAGATAAATCATCGTGTTTGTGTGTCCGTTCATTCCAGCTCTCTCTAATTGTATCCACCGCCGTGCTTTAACTGTAATGATTGTTGGAGGGGAGCAAGCGATAATGAGTGCTGACTGAATGAAATAAAAAGAACAAATAATGAAATAAATGCTGCTCACCGAACAATCAAAAGTATGATCTATGGTGTTATAGCGGGTGTGCAATTACTAGTACAATTCACCGACCTGTGTATCTGTTTCCAAAAACTAACTCTAAAAATAATCCAAGCTTACCAAAGAGTGGTTAGAAGGTGTAACTCGCTACCACAAGGAATAGTTGAGGTGAATAGCATAGATGCATTTAAAGATAGAAGCTCGATAAGTACACGAGGGAGAAAGGAATAGAAGGATATGCTGATAGGGTTAGATGAAGAGGGTGGGAGGAGGCTCGTGTAGAGCATAATTGCTGGTATAGACAAGTTGGACTGAATGGCCTGTTTCTGCACTGTAAGTTCTATGTAAGCTCAATGATTTTCAATGCTTCTTTTTTTGCTTCTGTTGTCAATTTAGAAAATTCCCCTCACTGTTCCATTGTTTCCAAAAGTTCCATTCACATGATAAAAGTCAGTCATTAGTCCTTACCCCAGTTTGTTCAGTCACTTCAGTTATTCGTCACTGAAGCATTACAATATACCCTGTTCATAGAATCATCGAAGGAGGCCATTCAGCCCATTGTACCTGTGACAGTTCTATTACAGAGCTATCTAATTAGTCCCACTGCCACGCTCTTTCCCCATAGCCCTGTAAATCTTTCCTTTTCAAGTGTATATCCAATTCGCTTTTGGAAATTACTACTGAATCTGCTTCCACCACCCTTTCGGGCAGTGCCTACCAGATCAAAAATATTCGCTGCATTAAAAATTTCTCATCATCTCCCCCTTGGTTCTTTTGTCAATTATCTTAAATCTGTGACTTTGGTTACCAACCCTCCTGTCAGTGGAAGCAGTTTCTCCTTATTTACTCTATCAAAACCCTTCATAAGTTTGAACACCTCTATTAAATCTCCCTTAACCTTCTCTGCTTTAAGGAGAACAATCACGTAGCATGGACGAGTGGTCTGACGATAGGGGTGACACACTCCCTTCCCTGAAGGAGATTAGCAAATTCGGCAGCTTTCACGGTCATCAACAGTTTTGTCTGCTTTGGGCACTACCATAATCAGGGTAGCCCATTCACTTTTGTCAGTTTTTACCAGCACTCCGTTCTCTCTGAGCTTCGCTAGCTCTTCCTCCACCTGACTTTTCAACGCATAGGTGACAAGCCTTGCCTTACATTAGACAGGCTTCAAGTTGGGCTTGATGCAGATCTGCGCATCATACCCAGTGATGCCCTCATAACTGTCTGTGAACATGCTTTCATACTTGTTCAGCATTGTGTCAAGTCGCTTCTTTGAAGCACCTACACTGAAGATGTTTTTCCAATCTAGTTTTAACTTTCTCAACCAGTCTTTGCCCATAAGGGTTGGCCTGTTGTTGTAGCTCGCTACAATAATAAGCAGCTTTACTGACTGGCCATTGTGTTGAACTATACATTCCATTTGTCCAGAGTAGGTTTTTAACTCTACGGTACTCTTTGTAAGTGGTATTTGATTAAACTTACTCTCGTATGTGTCCTTACTCATAATAGAGCAGTCCGTGCTGTGTCGATACACATATCAATATATTGCTCATTGATCAAGTTTTGTACAGAAGTCTTTCTCACGACTGCTAGTGTTGCCACTAGTAGCATAGATACTGTAGATGCCTAGTTCTTCAACATCAGGTGTGTTCACTTCAATGTTGTGAATTCCTCCCTTTTGCTGTCGCTGCTTTGCATTGCCACTAGAATGGTTCTTACTACCTGCTTTCGATCTAGCTCTGCAAGCTGTTGAAATATGGCCTTGCTACTGGCAGTGAAAACACTTCACGTTTCTATATTGGCAGGTCTGTAGTGAGTGATTTCCATTGCAGCGATAACAATTCACTGAACTGCTCTCACCGACATGCTTTTGACCCAGTCTCAGAGCTTTAGGTTTGGTGGTGGATTTGTGACTGTAGGCCTCAGCTGCACTAGTCACTTGAGTTGGACGGAGCTCCTTAGCATTCTTAGATGCCATCTCCATAGATAGGGCAATTTTGCATGCTATGTCAAATGTTAGGCTCGGCGTGTTCAGTAACTTGGACTGTGTGCGCTCATCCACCAGTCCACACACAAACCTATCTCACAACGCATGATCCAAAAATGTGCTGAAGTTACAATGCAAAGACAGGTTCTTAAGAGCTACAATGTACTCACTGATGGTTTCACTTTGTTTTTGGTTTCTAGTACCAAAATTATAGCTCTCTGCTATTTCTAACGGCTTTGGGTCGAAATGGTCCTCGAGTTTCTCGACAATGTCTTTGCTGACACTAGTAGGTTTGTCAATGTTCCGTAGACATCTGGCCCGATTTTCGTTAGAAAAATTGCTTTTTTCCGTTCATTAATTATTTTATTTTGACCTTGAACATTCTCATCTGCACCTTCAGTCTCAATAATGTTATTGGCCTTAAAAAAGATCTCCATCCGCTCAATGTAAGAACTGAATGGTTCACGAGCTGGGTCATACATGACGAGACTTCCGATGAATCCTGTAGGCGCGGCCAAGATTGTCCCGATCCCGTTGAACAATGACTCGGCACGCTACCTGTGTACCTGTGAGAATCAACACCGCTGTTGCTGTGTATACATACACGTGAAGGCGAAGCAGAGACGATTCTGCATCAGCATTAACAGTAAAACATCACAAAAATTCAGTTTAGGTGTCGCAAATTCACCTTAAACTTTTCCACTCGAAGGTTGAACACTGTGTCCTTCCATGATCCCTAAAAATGGCTTTGGGATCCCATCTTTGTCGCCAAAATGTAATATATGTGGGTAGAACAAATGAAGGACAGAGACAGGATGAGCTGCTAGTCCATGTGCTTGTTTTATTAGGCCAGGGTGAACTGAGCATGCTCATACCAAACCATGTGACAAACCATGCGATAATACATTACAGTTCTGATCTAAAGTTGTTGAACTCAATGTTGAGGCCGGAAGGCTGTAATGTGCCAAGTTGAAAGATGAGGTGCTGTTCCTCGAGCTGGCGTTGAGCTTCCTTTTCCAGCATCTGCAGTATTTTGCTCTTGCTAAAGAAAGCCTTTCACTTGGTTAAATGAAGCAAAAAGGTTTATTACCACAAGAATTGGGAGTTAACAGCTCCATAGACAGAAATCTGTTGTTTACTAGCTGTAAATGGGCAATGCAGCAATATTACAATCACTGTTGTGTTGGTAATGGAGCAGAATGACCAAAGGGCTCACAAGTCCCTACAACGAGATAGGGGATATCTGGCTGCTTGTATTTTGAAAGGCTTTAAAACATATATTAGAAAGCTTTGTGGTTTTGTTTTTGCTTAGCCTGACTGTGCATTGAACAGAGTCCTTTCAAATGTAAATTGACCAGGTGACTGGATATGATCAGGTGACTGGATATGATGAGCAGACTAGATGTGATCAGGATTGCCCCAGCTTTAATGACACAATCCTGGTAAAATAGTTAATATGCCAGTTTGCTCTGATTAGGTCAATGTTTCCAGAAATGTTTTTAGAAAGTCAAGTTGTGTTGGGGCACACTCTCTGATCAATAATCACAAATTCAACTCATGTACATTGTGTATTGTGTACATGCACACCGCCCCCTCATTCCAACCTCAAACTGATTTTTAATGAAGAATAATGACCCCCACCTCCAGCTGTTCTTATCAAACTGAACACTCAGGGACTGGGTGGTGCAGTATGTTAGTACTGTACCTATGAACAGAACAGCTAGTCCCTTCGCACCTGCACTAATGCTGAAGAACCATTTGCTAAGCTGTTAATAAGCCACTTAGCGAGCTGAAAGCTGGAAACCTTTGCCAAGATGCTGTGTGGTTGCTCACGCCTCTGGTGGGTTCTTTTTTAGTTCAGATTCGCTCATCGGAATGCACAGAATACCCGATGACGCAGAAGGCCCTGAACTTGCTCAGCCCCTTAAAGGCAAACCTTTGGATTTTTTGAAAATGAAAAATTGCAGCCCGTGTTAGAATTATTGCTTGCCATCCATCTGCTAAGTCTTATTACCAGCTCCACTGCTGGAACAGTTTAATAATAAGGATTAATTTACGTGTGCTTCGAGAAGTATCGCAGTAAATTTTAAACTTGCGCCCGGGCATGAAGCAGGCATCGCAGATTGGCTGCCCATTGTAGAAACTGCCTGATTTCATTTCCGTTGGAAATGACAATTGATTGGTTTCTATAATGGAAGGAACCCAACTATCAGTTACTCACAGAATCTCCATAATTATTTGAGACACTGGATTTTGAGTGATGTGCAAAATGCAAGCAAGCATTGGGCTCTTGCTCGTACCACGATAATAACCTCAAAAAGGCCAATGGGATTTGTGAGGCAGGATCTTTCCCTTATCAACCTGTGCTGAATATTTTCATTAACTTTTTGTTATACAGGTATACCTCCAGTCTGCTTCTTAGATTGCTTACCATTATTCTACCTGTTATTGATGTTAGGCTGATGGACCTGCAGCCTCGATTAGAGTTGCCACTCCTTTTAAATAGGCATAACTTTCCTTCAACGTGCTGCTGTTTTTAGAAGCCAAAGGAAATAGAGTTTTATTGAAAGAAGGGAGGGAGTTTTTTTACGTGAAGCTCATTTAAAAAACAGTACCTGCTAGCTTTGTGTCATATTCAGCTGTGTTAGTTTGAAGTAGTCAGTGACTTCGCATAATAGAAAATTTAACAAGGTACAAAATACTCTGTTCAATCTAATAGGACTAAATTATATCATTTTATATGCACTCACTGAAAGGCTCAATATCAGACACTAGCAGATTAATGAGGTGCAAAATGCTCTGTTTGATACAATGCAGCTAAACCAGTATCAATGGTACTGCTCATTGACTGAAACTGATCAATAGCAGGCCCTCCACTAGACCGCACAGTTGATGGGGTACAAAGTGTGGCAACAGCTGTGAAATAAATGCAATAGCACACTGCTGCACATCATATATCAATTCAATTTGTCTTTGTTGGGGATATTGAGTGGCATGTGCAACCTCCATTCCAGAAACATGTAAAACTCTAAACTTAGAGCAGACGAATGGAGATATGTTCATCGGGCTGACTCACTGAGGTAGATTTGGTAAATTTTGACCATCCTGTAAATAACAAGCTGACCTGTGTACACAATCATTCGGTGCTAATGTGTACATAGCAATACGATGCTAATGTGTTTGTGAGATTGCCTTTTGCAACTCTTTATCTCTACCATCTCACGTGATGATGTGCTGTATCGCAGAAACAACTGACGGATTTGACGTCACTTGTAACATGTATTGGCTTGTGGAACACTTTCCCATTAAGTCAGATTGGAACTTTCTGTAGTCTCTTGCCCACTCTATTCATTTGTCTATGATTCCACAATATCAAGACATGCTGCTTCTTTCTCAGGTCAGCTAATGCAATTTTGTATATTCCTTTACCACTCTTACAAGTTTCCTACATTACAGCAGTGACTACAGGGGGAATTTTTCAGGGGGTCAGTGGGTGCGTTTGGTGGCGGGTCGGATGGGGAAAAAAAATTTGACAGCGGGTCAGGACCCCGCTGTCAACCTGCTGCCATGCAACTTACCCACATGTCGGGTCTGTCAGGGCTGAACAGATCCGACACGCAGAGGCAGGGGAGGCAATTCAGGTCATTATGACCTTGTTAACAGTCCATTCAACAGTATTTTGAGCTCACCTTACCATTTTACGAGGTCGCCCATGGGGTCCACGCTGCTCAGGGATCACGTCAGGTAAGGAGGTCCGGGAGTTGTAAGACCATGGGATCATCTCATTACTTGACAGCTGCAAATGTGCTATAAAAGGTCCCATCTCACAGCTGTTCACTTTCCAAGCTCAGAAGCTGTTGCTTACTGCATTTGGAAGACAGATTAAGCTTTATGCAGGTTGCAAGTGTTTGGTGCAAACTCTCTATCCAGTGTCACCTCATTGGAACAACCTCTCTCACTATTGACAGATCGCTTCTGCCATCTCAAGTTCGCCTGCCATCTATTACATCAGCATTGGTGCCCTTGAAACTATCTCACCTTGGTCCTCAGAATCCCACCACGATCAGCCCCAACACCAGCAGCACCAGGCACACCAGCAGCACCAACAACAACACCAACCTTCTCTGCAATCAACTGACGCTGCACAGAACAGATGGCGTCAGCACCCGACCACATTGTTGCCCAGGACACCAGGGATGGCCTCACTATAGCCAGATTTACTTCACTTGATGCTGTACACCATGGCTTCCACATGATGCGCCAGGTTGGCACCACCCCACACCAACACCATACAGCATCCCTACAATGTCCAAGCCATTCCTTTCACACTCATCACCATTGCGGGGGGTACCATTATGTCTCACCATTCACTGAAACTCACTGACCAACTTCCAAAGGTGCACACAGATCTGTCCAAGAATGCAAAGTGTTGAAAATAAAGGTTTCAATGTTTGACAGCACAATAACAGAAACTTTACATGAACATTGGCTAAAACACCCAAGTGCCTACCCTTGTGTGTTGTTAGTTGGTATGATTGGACTAGGATGAGGGTGAGTGTGAGGGCTGGCTAGTGAGATGGGGAAGTGATAATGTAGGTAGAGAGGGATGAGTAGAGGTGCAAGGTAAGTTGGTGTAAGTAAGGATGTGCAGGAGTAGGGTAGGAGGGCAAAGTGATGGGGATGTGATGAGTGGCACAGCAGGATGAGGTTGAGTGTGGCTTTGTACTAACGTTTCCTGATCTACTGAGATAATTGAAAGGTTTGCGCCACTGCACCCAGGTCCTCCTGACGCCATCCCTGCTTGTGCCCTCCTCTGCAATGTGCAACCAGGCTGCGTTGGTCTCCTGGGGAGGTCTCTTCCACCCATTGGAAGGGAAGACAACCTCCCTGCGTGCTGTGACTCCCTCCATAAGCATATGGAGGGAGTCATGGGAGAGCCTGGGTGCAGCCGTGCACCTCAGTGCAGTGCTTGTCAGTGTTTGCCGCACCTCAAAGCTGTAGAACACTGACAGCACAACTGTCAAAATCAATTTGCGCATGGTCCCTTTAAGGAAACCAGCTGATAACATGTCATCAAATGACATCATCAGACCCGCTTCCTTCAATTGGCCAGCAAACGCGCTGGGCAGGCTTAACAAGCCCAATCAACATAAAATCATTCTACACAGCAGGCTGGAGTCAACAATGGGGTCGGGACCCATCACCGACGTCGCCCGTCACGGTAGGGGAAATCGTGGCCTACACTTCAATGTACTTCATTGGTGTGATAATAATAATAACTTCCGGGAAGTTATGTGCACATCACTTCCTGTGAACTGTGAACTGTGAACTCTGTGCATACATCACGTCCTGTGCATACGTCACTTCCTGTGTTTGGACTAGTATAAATACTGAACTGCTCAGTATGGTAAAAGGGCTTCACCTAGAGGCATGGTGAAGACCGCTCTTGTATATAGTTTAATTATAAGTTGCTTAAAGCTTACTTTAAAGTTCCTTGATGTGTGAGACTCTTTTGTTACATCAATTTAAGCAACTTAGTATTTACACTCACAAATACTAGACCTTCGGACAAACTCGGAGTTAAGGATCCAGGGAACCACCCATCATGGAAAACATCCTTAAACCTACTCGTCTGGACTTGGACCCAAACGCACCAGCAGCTGGCAGGGTATGGAAGCATTGGTACCGTACTTTTGAGAATTTTCTTGATGAATGTAAAGCGAATGCTTCTACTAAACTGAGGATACTTATCAACTATGTGACCCCAACAGTGTTTGAATATGTTGATGAATGGGATAATTACGATGAGGTGATCCGGGCACTTAAAAAACTATATGTCAAGACCGCAAATGAGGTCTATGCTAGACATCTACTGGCCACAGCCCGACAAGGGCCAGGGGAATCGATTAACGAATTCCTTCAAGAGCTTCACAGGCTCAGCGTAGATTGTAACTTTCAGGCAGCCTTGGCTGAGCTGTACCGCGAAGAAATGATTCGTGATGCTTTCATCTGCGGGATTGCCTCTCCATTTATACGCCAGCGTCTACTGGAAAGTAAAACACTTGAGCTACAAAAGGCTTTTGACCTGGCTTGTTCTCTGGATTTGGCAAAGAAAAATGCAGACCTCTATCAGCTGCCCAGATCTCGATCTGCTGCTGTAACTGCAACCAGACGACTCAAGTGGCGTCAGGTGAACCCTATCATGGAGGAATCTAATCCTGATGATACTTCTGATGAAGAAGAGGAGTATGACCCCACTTTAGCAGCCTCTTGGCAATCTAGGAAGGAATGCTTCTTTTGTGGAGATTCTTTTCACCCTAGGAAATTCTGCCCTGCTCGCAATGCGATCTGCAGTCATTGCGATAAAAAGGGACACTTTGCAAAAGTTTGCCAATCAAGAGCCTCTACGAGGGCCTATCCAGCTAAGGCCAATCGAACTGCCCCAATTAGGGCCTATCAAGATGCTCCGGCTAGGACCTATCAAGCTTCCTCTCGAGCTCTCTCCCGAAGAAGCACACCTAGAGTTTCAGCCACTCTCTGTGCAACCACACCAATTACAGCTGCTTGCCCACAGAACCTGTTTCATGCAGCTACAAAAGTTTCAATTAATGGGCATACCTTAGATGCCTTAATTGACTCAGGAAGTACTGATAGTTTCATTAGAGAACAGATTGTTGCGAAATTGAAACTACATATCTTCCCATCGGACCAGGCAATTGCGGTGGCTCAGTCATCACTTAATACCAGAATCTCCGGCTTTTGTATTATTGATGACACTTAATGGTCGCATGTATCCCTCCACCCGACTTTCGGTGCTCAAGGACTTATGTAGCGATCTCATCTTAGGGTTGGATTTTCAAAAACAGCATAAGAAACTCACCATTGAGTTCGGCGGATCCAAACCTGGACTTACTATTTCTAATATACTGTCTAAATTACCGTTTTGTGAATTATCAGCAGCTTCACTTGATGAACCCTCATTATTTGCCAGTATTCCTCCTCGATGCAAACCAATAATAACAAAATCACGGCGCTTTAGTCAGGAAGGCCAATCTTTTATTGAGGCTGAAATCTCTCGACTTTTAGCAGAGGATATCATCGAACCATGTTCGTCGCCCTGGCGGGCTCAAATCGTCATCGTCAAGAACCCTCTAAAACCTCACAAACAACGACTATGCATTGATTGTTCAAAACCATCAATCAATATACTGACTTGGACGCCTACCCATTGCCACGCTGATGCGCTATCAATTACTCATAAAAGACTGAGAGTTAAGAGAGTAACTAAAGGCTTTTATTAACAAAAGAATGAAGGTCTGCCTCGAGTGGTCGACCGGTCCAGAAATACAAAGGGCTGGGGAGCAGTCACCTTTATACTAGGACTTGTGGGAGGAGTCAGCCGAGGCATGTCCAGGCATGTACACAGTGGAATACAAACAGTGGTTTACCACATTCACCCCTTGTTTAAAATTGAGTCCGGCGGGGTGAAGTGTATTAAAAGTTAGTGTATTGGAGTCTCTCCGGAGGTCTTGTCTGGCGCTGTGACCGGCGTGGCGACGGCAGGGGTAGTGGAGCTTCCGGCGTCGAGTCCTGCGTGGGCTGTGGCACAGGCGTGTTGTCCTCGTAGATGTCGAGCGGGTCGCGGGGCCCAGGCCTGCCGTCTGCTGGGGCTGGATATCGGATCGTGGGGGGGGTGGTAGTGAGTAGTGGGTTACTGCGGCCCCCGAGGGTGCAAGGTCTCTTATGGAGGCTGTGTCCTCCCGCCCGTCCGGGTATGCAATGTAAGCATACTGGGGGTTGGCGTGGAGGAGGTCGACCCTCTCGACCAGGGGGTCCATTTTATGGGTCCTCACGTGCCTTCTCAGTAGGACCGGCCCTGGGGATGTCAGCCATGGCGGTAGTGATGTCCCCGATGTGGACTTCCTTGGGAAGACAAACATTTTCTCATGAGGGGTGGCGTTAGTGGCAGTGCAGAGCAGTGACCGAATAGAGTGGAGCGCATCGGGGAGCACATCCTGCCAGCGGGAGGTTGGAAGGCCCCTAGACTTTAAGGCTAGCAGGGCGGCCTTCCAAACTGTCGCATTTTCTCTTTCCACCTGTCCGTTCCCCCGGGGGTTGTAACTGGTGGTCCTGCTTGTGGCAATACCCCTAGTTAGCAGGTACTGACGGAGTTCGTCGCTCATAAACGATGAGCCCCGGTCGCTATGGATATAGCTGGGGAAACCGAACAGGGTGAAGAGGTTGTTCAGACATTTAATGACCGTGGCACTGGTCATGTCCGGGCAGGGGATGGCGAACGGGAAACGGGAGTACTCATCAATAATATTGAGGAAGTACACATTGCGGTCGGAGGAGGGGAGAGGCCCTTTAAAATCAACGCTCAGGCGCTCGAAGGGGCGAGTGGCTTTTATCAGGTGGGCCCTGTCTGGTCTATAAAAGTGCGGTTTGCACTCAGCACAGACTTGGCAGTTCCTGGTCATGGTCCTGACCTCCTCAATAGAGTAAGGCAGGTTGCGGGCCTTGATGAAGTGGAAGAACCTGGTGACCCCCGGGTGGCAGAGGTCATTGTGGAGGGCCCGCAGTCTATCGATCTGCGCGCTGGCGCAGGTGCCACGCGATAGCGCATCCGGGGGTTCATTGAGCTTCCCGGGCCGGTACAAGATCTCGTAATTGTAGGTGGAAAGTTCGATTCTCCACCTCAAGATCTTGTCATTTTTGATTTTGCCCCTCTGCTTGTTGTTAAACATGAAAGCAACTGAACGTTGGTCAGTGAGCAGGGTAAATCGTTTTCCGGCCAGGTAGTGCCTCCAATGACGCACAGCCTCCACAATCGCCTGGGCCTCCTTCTCAACAGCGGAGTGTCTGGTCTCCGGGCCTTGGCGGGTTCGTGAAAAGAAGGCCACGGGTCTCCCCGCCTGATTGAGGGTAGCGGCCAGGGCAAAGTCGGACGCGTCGCTTTCCACCTGGAAGGGGATGGATTCGTCCACTGCGTGCATGGTGGCTTTGGCAATGTCTTCCTTGATACGGTGGAAGGCTAAGCGGGCCTCTGCCGTCAAGGGAAAAGAGGTGGTCTTGATCAGTGGATGGGCCTTGTCCGCATAGTAGGGGACCCACTGGGCATAATAGGAGAAAAACCCCAGGCACCTCTTCAGGGCCTTGAGGCAGTGGGGCAGTGGGAGTTCCATAAGGGGACGCATCCGGTCGGGGTCGGGGCCCATGACTCCGTGTTCTACAACACAGCCAAGGATGGCGAGGCGGTTTGTGCGGAATATGCACTTCTCCTTGTTATATGTCAGGTTCAGGAGTTGGGCGGTGCGGAGGAATTTTTCGAGGTTTGCGTCATGGTCCTGCAAGTCACGGCCGCAGATGGTCACATTGTCCAGATATGGGAAAGTGGCCTGCAACGCATTTTGATCTACCATCCGGTCCATCTCCCTTTGGAAGACGGAGACCCTGTTGGTGACGCCAAAGGGAACCCTAAGGAAGTGGTAGAGGCGGCCGTTTGCCTCAAAGGCAGTATACTGGCGGTCCTCAGGGCGGATAGGGAGCTGGTGGTACGCTGATTTCAGGTCAATGGTCGAGAAGACGCGGTACTGCGCGATCTGGTTGACCATATCAGCTATGCGGGGGAGTGGGTAGGCGTCCAGCAGGGTGTAGCGATTTATTGTCTGGCTGTAGTCGATGACCAGGCGCTGCTTCTCGCCGGTCTTAACGACCACAACCTGGGCTCGCCAGGGGCTGGTGCTGCCCTCAATAATCCCTTCCTTCAGGAGCCGCTCAACTTCGGTTTTAATGAAAACCCTGTCCCCGGCACTGTATCGCCTGCTCTTTGTGGCGATGGGCTTACAGTCGGGGGTGAGGTTAGCAAACAGTGGGGGGGGGGGTGACTCTGAGTGTGGAGAGGTTGCACCTGGTGCGCGGTGGGCAATTTGGGAGCTGCTGGCTGCGGACTGTGAGTGGGGGTAGGGGTCCACCGTACGTCATTGTAACACTTTTAAGGTGGCACTGAAAATCTAACCCCAGCAGGACGGCAGCGCAGAGGTCGGGCAGGACCAGAAGTTTAAAATGATCGTACACGGTCCCGTCTACTACGAGTGTCACTACGCAGTAGCCGCCGATGTCCGCCGACTGGGACTCGGAGGCCATAGAAATCCGCTGGTGCGCAGGCAGGACTGGGAGAGAGCAACGCCGCACCGTGTCGGGGTGGATGAAGCTCTCCGTGCTCCCAGAGTCAAAAAGGCAGATTGTATCGTGGCCATTTACCTTAATGTCCATTGTGGAACTGGCCAGCTGGTGCGGTCTCGCTTGGTCCAGTGTAACGGATGCCAGTGTAGGGGTCGGAGTGTCGCTGCGGGTATCAGATGAGGCGGTGTTGGGGGCCTGCTGCGTTCCGGCTGTCGTCCAAGATGGCGGCATCCATGATCCCCATGTGGCTGGAGGCGTCCAAAATGGCTGCTGTACCGGTGGTTTGCACATGGCCGGGGAGGCCCAAGATGGCGGCCCGCATGGCCCACATGCGGCGCTGCTGGGGTTCGGGGTGGCTTTGGCCCTGCAGACGTTAGCGTAGTGTCCCTTCTTCCCGCAGCCCAAGCAGATTGCGTTTTTCGCCGGGCAGCGCGCTCTGGGGTGTTTTGCCTGGCCACAGAAGTAGCATTTCTGGCCTTGGGGCACTGCTGTCTGGCCTTGGGACACTGCTGCGGTAGTTGGGCCGTTGCTGGGGTGTGGCTGGGGTGGCACGGCGCTATGAGGCGGTCCTACCGTGTCCCAGGCTGTCATTCCCCGCAGCGTCCACGGTGCAGAGGAGTAGGCATCCATGCCCCGGTAGGCTGCATCCAATGATAGTGCGAGTTCAGAGGCCTTGTTGAGGTCGAGATCACTCTGCTCCAACAGTCGCTGTCGGGTGTAATTGGATCTGTGGCCCGCTACAAAAGCGTCCCGGATAAGTTCCTCTGTGTACACGGCGGCCTTTACATCCTTACAACCACAGGCCCGGCCAAGCACAGACAGTGCCTGAAGGTATTCCACGGTCGATTCCCCAGGTTGTTGTTTACGACTCCCCAGAAGGTGCCTGGCGTACACTTCGTTCACTGGGCGCGTGTACTGGTCCTTGAGGAGCTTGATAGCGTCCGCATACGAGGTCGCGTCTTGGATGACCGAGTACACTCGGTGGTTCACTTTGGAGGTCAGGACATCCAGTTTGTCCTCGTCCGATTTGATTGCTGCGGAGGCGGTCAGGAATTTTTCGAAACACTTAAGCCAGTGAGTAACCTTGGTGGATGAGTCCGCCTCCCGATGATCTAAATCCAGGCATGCTGGTGTGAGGATCTTCTCCATTATAAAAATTTTGTTAATAAAATTGATGCGCTATCAATTACTCATAAAAGACTGAGAGTTAAGAGAGTAACTAAAGGCTTTTATTAACAAAAGAATGAAGGTCTGCCTCGAGTGGCCGACCGGTCCAGAAATACAAAGGGCTGGGGAGCAGTCACCTTTATACTAGGACTTGTGGGAGGAGTCAGCCGAGGCATGTCCAGGCATGTACACAGTGGAATACAAACAGTGGTTTACCACACACGCATTGATGATATGGTTAATAAACTGGCCGAATACAAAGTGTTCTCAACTTACGATTTAAAAAGTGCCTATCATCAGGTATCCTTGAAGGTCTCAGATAAGCAGTACATGGCCTTTGAGGCTAATGGACGGCTGTACCAATTTCGTCGCCTCCCATTCAGGGTTACTAATGGAGTGGCTGTCTTCCAACGGGCAATGGATGACCTGGTTAAGCAGGAAAACTTAAGGGACACTTTTCCCTATCTTGATAACATTACTATTGCAGGTCACGATCAACAGGAACACGACGCCAACCTCCAAAAATTTCGGGATGCCCTCCATCACCGTAACTTAACTTTGAATGAATCTAAATCTGTTGAGTCGCAACCGACCATCAACATCCTTGGCTACTGCGTAGACAATGGTATCATTAAGCCAGACCCAGAAAGACTTTGCCCGCTCCAAGAGCTCCCGTCACCTAAGAATCCGGCTTCTTTACGTCGGGCTCTCGGTCTGTTTGCATACTACGCTAAATGGATTCCTCATTTTTCAGACGAAATCCAACCCTTGCTGCATGCTCGATCATTTCCATTGGAAACAGCGGCTGTTGCAGCCTTTAACCTTCTCAAAAAACAGTTGGAGAAAGCGGCTCTTCACTCCATCGATGAGAATCTCCCTTTCATAGTCGAATGTGATGCCTCGGAGGTGGCGATCTCGGCTACTCTAAATCAGGAAGGTCGTCCTGTAGCATTCATGTCCAGGACCTTGCAAGGTGCCGAGCTACATTATCCTCCGGTTGAGAAGGAAGCCACAGCCATCATAGAGGCGGTACGGAAGTGGAACCATTTCCTAGCTCGCCAGAACTTTACATTAATCACGGACCAGCGATCAGTCGCCTTCATGCTCGATAATCGAAAACGAACCAAAATTAAGAATAATAAAATACAGCTTTGGAGGATGGAACTGGCCTCTTTTGGTTACACCATTCACTATCGACCTGGCAAGGAGAATGTGGCCCCGGATACCCTCACACGAGCATTCTGCTCCACTATGTCATCCTCTACTCTCATAGATGTCCATAATGGATTGTGTCATCCTGGCGTTACGCGCATGCTACATTTCGTACGATCACGGAATCTCCCTTTTTCTACTGGAGATGTAAAGAAAATGTGCTCAGAATGCCGGCTTTGTGCAGAATTAAAACCTCAGTTCTTCCGCCCCTCAGATGGTATGCTCATACACGCAACCCAACCGATGCAATGACTTAGCATCGATTTTAAGGGCCCAGTACCCTCTTCAACTCGGAACACATATTTGCTCACCATGATTGATGAATATTCACGTTTTCCGTTTGCCTTCCCCTGCTCCAATATGCTGGCGTCCACAGTAATCTGCTGCCTTGAGCAGGTATTTTCTCTCTGTGGCATGCCGGCTTACATTCACTCGGATCGGGGTCCATCCTTTATGTCAAGGGAACTCAAGGACTACCTCTCAGAACGGGGAATTGCTACAAGCAAAACGACGCCATATCATCCCATCGGAAATGGGCAGGTAGAGAGGTATAACAGTATCATCTGGAATTCCGTACATCTTGCTTTAAGATCTCGGGGCCTACCAAACCAGCAATGGGAAACAGTGCTTCCGGATGCATTGCACGCTATACGGTCCCTTCTTTCTACAGCCACAAATACTACACCTCATGAGCGGTTCTTTGGATTCCAGCGTCGCTCATCTTATGGGACATCCCTCCCGTCATGGCTAACTACTCCTGGACCTGTACTACTCCGAAGATACGTTCGGACGTCTAAAAATGACCCTCTCGTAGACGAGGTCGAACTAACCGATGCCAACCCCACCTATGCATACATACGATATCCCGACGGCCGAGAATCTACCGTATCATTACGGGATCTGGCTCCCTGCCCACCAGGACCTAGTGGGACATCGAGTGATGGTATTTTACCAGGAGCCTCTTGGAACCTACCGGGTACCCCTCTCCAGGATCCTGATCTGACACCAACTAGCTTGGTGCCGGTAGAACCCCGTACTCAAAGTTGCGACCCTCCCAGTACCACGCACCAAAGTACTGATCTGCCACAGACCAGCTCTGCACCTCCCTCTGAACAGAGACAGACCGATTCTGCACCTATTGGGACTCGTACACGAAGCCATGATCTCCCCGACCCTTCACAGGGTAACCCAGGCCACACAGACTCTGACCAATGGCCAACAGCATGTAAGCGGACCAGCGACCCTCTACGACGGGAACCCAAACGGGTGCGACTCTTCCTCGTTTGGCGGCTGCGGAATAAAAGGAAGACCACAGCCTTCTAATCTCGCAGGAGGGAAGAATGTGATAATAATAATAACTTCCGGGAAGTTATGTGCACATCACTTCCTGTGAACTGTGAACTGTGAACTCTGTGCATACATCACTTCCTGTGCATACGTCACTTCCTGTCTTTGGACTAGTATAAATACTGAACTGCTCAGTATGGTAAAAGGGCTTCACCTAGAGGCATGGTGAAGACCGCTCTTGTGTATAGTTTAATTATAAGTTGCTTAAAGCTTACTTTAAAGTTCCTTGATGTGTGAGACTCTTTTGTTACATCAATTGGTTTTGGGATGTCCTGAGGTCATGAAAGGCGCTATATAAAAGCAATTTTTTCTTTTTTTAATTAATTGTTGGGATATGGGCATTGCTGGCAAGGCCAGCATTTATTGCCCATCTTTAGTTGCTCTTGAGAGTGTGGTCGTCACCATCTTCTTGAATATTAATACAATATGCACTTTCAGTCAACTCAGAGTAATTTTGCACGAATCCAGTTAGCAAAAGATAGCGATTGCACTTTTAGTGTTAACACACAAAAACACTACACTGTAAAGCATATTTAACGCATGTACTAGCTCTCATGAATAGCAAATTTTACCTACTTCACGTTTACTTTAGGTTTCAGGGTAGGCTTCAGCCAGCCAAATTCCTCCTTTGTTAGTACGCGTGTTCTAGAAACATAGAAACATAGAAGATAGGAGCAGGAGTAGACCATTCGGCCCTTCGAGCCTGCTCCGCCATTCAATGAGATCATGGCTGATCATCCAAATTCAGTACCCTGTCCCTGCCTTCTCCCCATATCCCTTGATCCCTTTAGCCTTAAGAAATATATCCAACTCTTTTTTGAATATATTTAATGAACTGGCCTCCACCGCCCTCTGTGGCAGAGAATTCCACAGGTTCACCACTCTCTGGGTGAAGAAATTCCTCCTCATTTCAGTCCTAAATGGCTTACCCCTTATCCTTAGACTATGACCCCTGGTTCTGGACTCCCCGGCCATCATAAACATCCTTCCTGCATCTAGTCTGTCCAGGCCTGACAGAATTTTATAGGTTTCGATGAGATCCCCTCTCAATCTTCTAAACTCCAGTGAGTATAAGCCCAATCGACACAATCTCTCCTCATACGTCATTCCTGCCATCCCAGGTATCAGCCTGGTGAATCTTCACTGCACTCCTTCCATGGCAAGAACGTCCTTCCTCAGGTAAGGCGACCAAAACTGCACACAATACTCAAGGTGTGGTCTCACCAAGGCCCTGTACAACTGTAGCAAGACATCCTTGTTCCTGTACTCGAACCCTCTTGCTACGAAGGCCAACATACCATTTGCCTTCTTAACCGCCTGCTGCACCTGCATGCTTACCTTCAGCGACTGGTGCACAAGAACACCCAGGTCTCTTTGCACTTCCCCTTCTCCCAATCTATTGCCATTCAAATAACAATCTGCCTTCCTGTTTTTGCCACCAAAGTGGATAACCTCACATTTATCCACATTATAGTGCATTTGCCATGTTTCTGCCCAATCACCCAATCTGTCCAAATCGTACTGGAGTTTCACGACATCCTCCTCACAGCTTACCCTCCCACCCAGCTTTGTGTCGTCTGCAAATTTGGAGATATTACATCCAATTCCCTCGTCCAGATCATTAATATATATTGTGAACAGCTGGGGTCCTAGGACCGATCCTTGCGGTACCCCACTAGTCACTGCCTGCCACTCGGAAAATGACCCGTTTATTCCAACTCTTTGCTTTCTGTCCGCCAACCAGTTCTCTATCCAAGTCAATACCTTGCCCCCAATCCCATGTGCCTTAATTTTGCACGCTAACCTCTTATGTGGGACCTTATCGAAAGCCTTCTGAAAGTCCAAATACACCACATCCACTGGTTCTCCCTTATCTATTTTACCAGTTACATCCTCAAAAAATTCCAGTAGATTAGTCAAGCATGATTTACCTTTTGTAAATCCATGTTGACTTTGTCCGATCCTGTCACTGCTTACCAAGTGCTCTGCTATTACATCTTTTATAATTGATTCTAGCATTTTCCCCACTACCGATGTCAGGCTTACCGGTCTATAATTCCCCGCTTTTTCTCTACCACTTTTTTTGAATAGTGGGGTAACATTAGCTACCCTCCAATCCATGGGTACTGTTCCAGAGTCTATTGAGTTCTGGAAGATGACCAGCAATGCATCTACTATTTCTAGGGCCACTTCCTTAAGTACCCTGGGATGTAGATTATCAGGCCCTGGGGATTTATCGGCCTTCAGTCCTATCAATTTTCCTAACACCATTTCCCTACAAATATTGATTTCTTTCAGTTCCACCCTTTCATCAGGCCCTATGTTCCCCGGCATCTCTGGGAGGTTATTTGTGTCCTCCTTTGTGAAGACAGAACCAAAGTATGAATTTAGTTGGTCTGCCATTTCTTTGTTTCCCATTATAAATTCCCCTGATTCTGACTGTAAGGGACCTACGCTTGACTTCACCAATCTTTTTCTCTTCACATCTCTATAAAAGCTTTTACAGTCAGTTTTTATGTTCCCTGCAAGCTTACTCTCATATTCTATTTTCCCTTTCTTAATTAATCCCTTTGTCCTCCTTTGTTGAATCCTAAACTGCTCCCAATCCTCAGGATTATTGCTTTTTCTGGCCAATTTATATGTCGTCTCCTTGGATCTTATGCTATCCCTAATTTCCCTTGTTAGCTGCGGTTGAGTCACCTTTTTTGTTTTATTTTTATGCCAAACTGGGATGAACAAATTCTGTAGCCCATCCATTCGGTCTTTGAATGTTTGCCATTGCCTATCCACCGTCAACCCTTTGAGTGCCATTCCCCAATCAATCCTACCCAACTCGCTCCTCAGACCATCGTAGTTTCCTTTATTTAAATTGAGGACCCTAGTCTCTGAGTCAACTACTTCATTCTCCATCTTAATGAAGAATTCGATCATATTATGATCGCTCAGACCCAAGGGGCCTCGTACAACAAGATCTGCTGACAGATCCTGACCACACTCATTTAGGAAGAGTGACAGTAAGACTACAGATAACATCTCAATAATTATGGGGATTTTGCACAGGTCAGGCAAATGCTGTGACTTTTTTGACATAATGGGCCATATTTTCCGATCGGAGGCTTCCTGCATGTGGAGGCCTCTGATCTGGAAAAAACCTACGGACTTACCTGAGGGCTCCCGAGGCTCCGGACACTTCCGCTCCTGGGCCTCTCTGACTCGAAATGTGCAGGGCCCATGTATCCCAGGGATGCATGCAGTTCACAGCATCCCTGGGATCACGTGGGCCATGGGGAGCCAATCAAAGAAGGGAATCTCCCTTCATACACTTGACAGATAGGCCTGTCAAATATATGATTGGAGATCACTCCAAAAACACTTTAAAACATTAAATAAAATTTTTAAGAAATCACATTTTTTAAATTAGTTGAAATTACAATAAATTAAATATTTTAAACTAAAATGTAATTTTTTGAAAAAAATAATTAAAGTTTTTTACAAGGCTAAAAATAAACTTAACTTTTTTAAGAGTATTTTTAAATGCTAAATGAGTGAAAATTTTTTTTTTTTTTTTTACTTTTTTTCAAATCTTATGCTTTTACCAGGTGTAAGATTTCTAAGGGTTTCCTGCGGGCGGAGGTTCTCCAGAAAGCGGAACTATCCACCCATAGAGGCCCTTCTCTAGGGCAGGCGTCCAATCCATCAAGAGCATTCTTGACAGATCGGAAATGCTGGTTTTCAGCGCATGTGCTTGGCATGCCTAAAACCGGCATTTCCGATGTCCCTACGGGTGTGTACACAGTGCGTACACACTCATAGGGATTGGAATATCTGGCCCATTGTTTTTTTTGTCTGAAGAATGTGGGGGGTTTTAGTGGCACTTTTGGTGTTTTTCAGCAATCACTGTTCCGAATCAATGACTCATGTAATTGCTTCTTACCGTGCCACTTTCAGGCCAGCTCTGCTTTCTCTTTTATTTTTCAGGGAGTGAAAGATTGTACTAATATCTTAAAGGGAAAGGAATTTCATGGATCAGATGCAATGAATAGGAACAGAAAGAATTTTTCCTGTTAATGTTTAACACAATTCAATTTTAAATATTCCGGATTACAGGACTCCTCCATGGAGGCCTATATATCTTCCATTTTACCAGCCAAATAGCAAAGTCAGCCAAGAAGTCCATCCATTTTCTACCACTGTTCACAGGTAGATGGGGGAGGGGGCAGGGGGAGGAGTGGGGTGGGGGTTTCTTATCTTCTTTTGATAAGAAAGAAGAGCTGACTTGGCCTAGTTGGCCTTGGAGCTGCCCTTTCAGGGAGCGCTGATCAGGAAACCGCAAGCCCTGCGGCTTGTGATTTCCCAATCTGTTCTCACTAAGATTGCCGCTCCTCACTTTATTGTGCCATGGCGCCAGAAATAAAATGGGATTGCCATATATATTCACACACACATCTCCACACACTCAGATATATATATCTATATATGTGTGTCTCCACTGAGCGTTTATGTCAAAATCACACTTAATTTGAGAAAAAGTGATGCCCCAGTCCCATCTCTGCACATTAATAACAAATACTTACAGTATGTGTAGACATAAACTCTGCCACACCTAATTTGACAACAGCATTACAAGCCTTCTGTTATTACCATTAATGTCAACTTTGCTTGTATTCCTTTGAGTTTAGGAGGTTGAGGGGTGATCTAATTAAGGTGTTTAAAATGATAAATGGATTCGATATGGTAGATACAGAGAAACTGTTTCCTCTAGTGGGGGAATCAAGAACAAGGGGACATAATATTAAAATTCAAGCCAGGCTATTCAGGAGTGATATCAAGAAGGACTTTTTCCACACAAAGGGTAGTAGAAATCTGGAACTCTCTCCCCCAAAAGGCTGTGGATGCTGGATCAATTAAAGCTTTCAAGACTGAGATTGATAGATTTTATGAAGGGATATGGAGCAAAGGTGGGTAAATGGAGTTGAGGTGCAAATCAGCATTCTTATTTTAATGATTTAATTGAATGGCGGAACAGGCTCAAGCGGTTAAATGGCCTACTCCTGTTCCTAAGGTTCCTATGTTTCTATGTTTTAGCCACGTGGTTTAATGAAAAACTTGCCCAAAATCCCAACATCACAATCGATCGTGACGTGTTTACTGAGAAGGACAAGGCTAGACGTGGAAAATTTCACCTCTGGCAACGGGTGGTTTAGTCGCTTCAAAGCATGGTGCACACAAAATTTGCAGTGAGGGTAAAATTGACCGCCTTGTCTCGCCCCAACAAGTGGAAGGCTCCTCTCCAGGAAATTATGCAAGACTACAATTTGGGCCATATTTATAACACGGACGAGACAGCCTTGTTCTTTAAATGCGCTTATGGTACGAGAAAATCTGCTGCATTAAGAGACAATCGTGTACCGATGGTATACTATACAAAGACCATGTTTCAATTCTTGTCACTGCTAATGTGACTAAAAAGATAAGCTACAACTGCTTTCAATAGGAACGTCAAAAAACCAGCAAGGCTTTAAAAACTTGAAACATCTACCAGTCGATTATGAGTCTGGTAGATGTTTACAAGATGGATCCAAAAACTCAGTTGAGAGATTACAATACTTGATGGGGAAAATAGTGTTATCAGTCGATAACTGCTCTATCCACCCTCATGTCAATGATATACGAGCCATTAAGTTTGTTTTTCTTCCTCCAAATACCATGTCCTTAATCCAGCAAACGGATCAAGGATTATTCAACTGCCACGGCCAAAAACTATTAGCGCGTAATAAATAACTTCCCAGAAATGCTAGGGAACTAAGGGTCTAGTGAGAAGGAGGAATTAAAGAAAATTAATATTAGTAAAAAAAATAGTGCTGGAGAAATTAATGGGACTGAAAGCTGATAAATCCCCAGGGCCTGATAATCTGCATCCCAGAGTACTATAAGAGGTAGCCATGGAAATAGTGGGTGCATTGGTTGCCATCTTCCAAAATTCTATAGATTATGGAACAGTTTCTGCAGATTGGAGGGTGGTAAATGTAACCCCACTATTTCAAAAAGGAGGGAGAGAGAAAACAGGGAACTACAGACCAGTTAGCTTTAGTGGGGAAAATGCTAGAGTCTATTATAAAGGATGTGATAACAGGACACTTAGAAAATATCAACGGGATTAGGCAAAGTCAACATGGATTTATGAAAGGGAAATCGTGTTTGACAAACCTACTGGAGTTTTTTGAGGATGTAACTGATAGAATAGATAAGGGAGAACCAGTGGCTGTGGTGTATTTGGATTTTCAGAAGGCCTTTGATAAAGTCTCACATAAGAGGTTAGTGTGCAAAATTAAAGCACATGGGATTGGGGGTAATGTACTGGCATGGATTGAACATTGGTTAACAGACAGGAAACAGAGAATAGGAATAAATGGGTCTTTTTCGGGGTGGCAGGCGGTGACTAGTGGGGTACCGCAGGGATCAGTGCTTGGGCCCCAGCTATTCACAATACATATCAATGATTTGGATGAGGGAACCAAATGTAATATTTCCAAGTTTGCTGACGACATGAAACTAGGTGGGATTGTGAATTGTGAGGAGGATGCAAAGAGGCTTCAAGGTGATTTAGACAAGTTGAGTGAGTGGGCAATACATGGCAGATGCAGTATAACGTGGATAAATGTGAAGTTATCCACTGCGGTATGAAAAACAGAAAGGTAGAGTATTATTTAACTGGTGATAGATTGGGAAATACTGATGTTAAAAAGGGACCTGGGTGTCCTTGTACACCAGTCACTGAAAGCAAACATGCAGGTGCAGCAAACAGTTAGGAAGGCAAATGGTATGTTGGCCTTCATTTCAAGAGGATTTGAGTACAGGAGCAAGGATGTCTTACTACAGTTGTACAGGGCCTTGGTGAGACCACACCTGGAGTACTGTGTGCAGTTTTGGTCTCCTTATCTAAGAAAGGATATACTTGTCATAGAGGGCGTGCAGTGACGGTTCACCAGACTGATTCCTGGGATGGCAGGACTGTCATATGAGGAGGGATTGGGTTGCCTCGGCCTGTATTCACTAGAGTTTAGAAGAATGAGCGGGGATCTCATTGAAATGTATAAAATTCTGACAGGGTTAGACAGACTGGATGCAGGGAGGATGTTTCCCCTGGCTGGGGGGTCTAGAACGAGGGGTCACAGTCTCAGGATATGGGGTAGGACATTTAGGACTGAGATGAGGAGAAATGTCTTCACTCAGAGGGTGGTGAACCTGTGGAATTCTCTACCACAGAAGGCTGTGGAGGCCAAGTCACTGAATATATTTAAGAAGAAGAGAGATTTCTAGACACAAAGGCATCAAGGGGTATGGGGAGAGAGCGGGGATATGGTATTGGGATAGAGGATCAGCTATGATCATATTGAATGGCGGAGTAGGCTGTAAGGGCCGAATGGCCTACTCCTGCTCCTATTTCTTTCTATGTTTCTATAAAAAGTTAGCAGCCATTGACGCCAAGAAAGAGTTTATGGAAAACCTACTGGGGACGATGCACAATTTAAAAATGTCTGGATATTGGTTAAACAAGACACAATTCAAAATCATTTTATGCGTATTTTTTTTTCTATGACCCACACGATGATGACTTCGGTGGATTCACAGCGGATAGAGCTGAAGAAGATGCCAATGATCAGGTTCCGTATGAAGCTCTTGGCTTGCAAAAGAAAGAGTTCCTAACTCTTGTTGTTAACTCAGATGCAAATAAGCAGTGCACTGTGCCATTGACAGATGCAGGTATAGTCGCCTCAAAAAAGAAAGGTCAACACGACATCCAAAAAGCCGAGGAACTTGAAGACAATGAGGAAGGATCCACTATTCGGCGTGTGATGTGAGAAGAAGCATTCAGCATGTGAAAGATTGCAGATATTTATTTCTCAATCAGAGCCATTGAAAGAAATGGAAGAAGCAGCTAAGTATTTTGATAAGCTGAAAAGAACAAGTGTCGCATTTGAAACAGTCTACTCTTAAATTACTTTTTAAATAAATAAGTTAAGGAAATTCAATTAAATATACAGAAATTTAAAACTCAGAAATTCTGTGACAGTGACTTTATTTTTATATTTATATATTATGTCTGTTCATCTCAACAAACCGCTTATGTTGATAGAATTAGAATGGTTCCCAACATGTCGACATAACTATATACACATATCTTTATATAAAATTCAGAGACAGAGATTTAAAGTAATCATTCTCACTGGCATTGAGAAATGTCTGAATTTCAAACTGCCAATTCATTCCGCTTTAATCCATACTGCTTTTGTTAAAGACAAAAGTGGTACATAACAGGAGGGCAAGGACTGCAGCAGGTGGTGGAGCCTCCCAGGAGAAAACATTAACTGCAAATGAAATCAGACTTGTTCTATTAATTGGGAGGGAGGCTTTCAAAGGCATAGGTCTGAGGTGTGCAGACAGCTGTACAGGCCAAATGTACCATATTAATAATATATTCTATGATTTGATACACATCATATGTCGCGGTGTCCATACGTTGATTGTGCACAAGTTCTGAATAGATCAGTGAAGAAGGAAAGAAGGGCCATGATTTTAACTCCGGATGGGTTTTGGGCAGGTCAGTAACGAGCAGAGTTTAATACCCTGCAGAGAACAGGCCCGGGGTATTTTAACTCCTAGGCCGCGATTTCCCCTACCTGGGTGGGTCTGTGGCGGGCGAGATCGGTGGCGGGTCGCGGCCTCGCTGCTGGCTCCATCCCGGTCTCCGACATGGCTTTCCCCTGATTGGGCTTGTTAAGCCCGCCCAGCGCGTTTCCCAGCCAATTGAACGAAGCAGGTCTGATGATGTCATTTGATGATGCGTCATCAGCCAGCTTCCTTAAAGGGACCATGCCCAAATTTACTTTGACATTTGTGCTGTCAGTGTTCTACATCATTGAAGTGCTGCAAACACTGATAAGCACTGCACAGAGGTGCACGCCTGCACCCAGATTCTCCCATGACTCCCTCCATATGCTTATGGAGGGAGTCACAGCACACAGGGGGGTTCTTTTCCCTTCCAATGGGCGGAAGTGACCTTCCCAGGAGATCAACGCACTCTGGTTGCACATTGCACAGGAAGGCACAAGCAGGGATGTCGTCAGGAGCACCAGGCTGCAGTGGCACAAACCTTTCCATGATCCCAGTAGATCACGAGACGTTACTGCAAAGCCACAATCAACCTCATCCTGCTGTGCCACTCATCACATCCCCATCACTCTGTCTTCCCTAACCTACTCCTGCACATCCTTACTCACATCAACTTAGCTTGCACCTCCACCCATCCCTCTCTATCTGCATTATCACTTCCCCCATTATCACTTCCCCATCTCACTAGCCAGCCCTCACACTCACCCTCATCCTAGTCCAATCATACCAACTAACAACACGCAAGGGTAGGCACTTGTGTGTTTTAGCCAATGTTCATGTGAAGTTTCTGTTAAAGTGCTTTCAAACATTGAAATCTTTATTTTCAACACTTTCCGTTCTTGGACAGATTTGTGTGCACCTTTGGAAGTGGCTTAGTGAGTTGTAGTGAATGGTGAGACATAACGATACACCCTGCAGACGCATGGGAACATCACCAGCTACAAGTTCCCCTCCAAGCCACACACCATCCTGACTTGGACCTGTATCGCCGTTCCTTCACTGTCGCTGGGCCAAAATCCTGGAACTCCCTTCCTAACAGCATTGTGGGTGTACCTACACCATATGGACTGCAGCGGTTCAAGAAGGCAGCTCACCACCATCTTCTCAAGGGCAATTAGGGATGGGCACTAAATGCAGGCCTAGCCAGCGACGCCCACATCCTATCAATGAATAATTTTTTTTTTTTTTTAATGCTGATGAGTGTTAAAGGAATGGCTTGGGCATTGTAGGGCTGCTTTATGGTGTGTGGTGCCAACCTGGCGCATCATGTGGCAGCCAAGGTGTGCAGTGTCAAGTGAAATAAATCTGGCCATAGTGAGGCCATCCCTGGCATCTCAGGCAGAAATGTGGTCGGGTGCTGATGCCATCTGTCCTGTGCAGCATTAGGTGATTGCGGAGAAGGTTGGTGTGGTTGTTGGTGCTGCTGGTGTGCCTGGTGCTGCTGGTGTTGGGGCTGATCGTGGTCAGATTCTGAGGACCAAGGTGGGAGAGTATAAACCGTACCCATGCTGATGGAATAGATGGCAGGTGAACTTGAGATGACAGAAGCGATCTGTCAATGGTGAGAGAGGTTGTTCCAATGAGATGACACTGGATAGAGAGTTTGCTCCAAACACTTGCAACCTGCATAAAGCTCAATCTGTCTTTCAAATGCAGTAAGCAACAGCTTCTGAGCTTGGAAAGTGAACAGCTGTGAGATGGGAGCTTTTATAGCACATTTCAAGCTGTCAAGTAATGAGATGATTCCATGGCCATTCAACTCCTGCCCAGCTTAACAGACGTGGCCCGAGCAGTATGGACCCCGTGGGTGAGCTGGTAAATTCTAAAGGTGAGCTGAAAATTGTTGTTAATCCTCTGTTAACAAGGTCATAATGACCTGAATTAGCTCCCCTGCCGCTGCGTGTCGGGTCTGCTCAGCGCTGACAGACCCGACATTTGGTAAAAGCCCGTGGTGGCGGGTTGACAGCAGGGTCCCAACCCACTGTCAAAAAACCCACCCCAGAAAATTCCTCCCTTGGTGTCATCTCCCAGGGATTAACACTCTGCAATTTACCTTGGAGAGTGTGGCCACCTCCAGGGATGCTGCAGCCAGCCACTTACAGGAGTCCATGTTCACAGCCTTTGCAGCTTTGGTGAAAGCTCAAACGGCTGCCACACAGACTCTGGGTTCAAATCTGTGCTTCACCTCGGAGAGGCAGACGTCCACCCTGGACTGATCGATGGAACAGTTGAATAGGGGCTTTCTAGGCCTTGCTGATCTTCTGCAGGCTGCTCTCTTGCAGATAGGTGGAAGTGATGAGCCCCAGCCCCATGGGAGTGACAGTGGCGCAGAGTGAGCGGCACGTGTTGCCCTCTCTCAGGATATCAGCTCATCTGCTTCCTCACCATCCCCTCGACCAACACCAACCATGGTGCCAGAAAGCCAGCTGGGCCAGACTCCCCAGGCAGCAGACCAAGCCCTGCTGTCAGCAGCTGGGCCCTCAGAGGCTCAAGCACCCAGACATCACTGACCACAATCATCTTTGCCACAGCAGCCTTCCATCAGCTCAACTGAAGCCTCTGGGGAACACGTTGTGGGGTGGTAGAGTGAAGAATGCTGAGGGGTGACCTAATAGAGGTCTTTAAAATTTGATTGGGTAAATATAGAGAAGATGTTTTCACTTGTAGTTGAGGTGATAGCTTAGATGCATGTAAGGGGAAGCTAGCTAAGTACATGAGGGAGAAAGGAATAGAAGCACAGGTAGACTATCCTTTATCCGAAAACCTCGGGACCAGCCGTGTTTCGGTTTTCGGAAAATTTCGGATTTCGGAAGGTGGGTCGGCAGGGGTCCGCGGGGGGGTCGGCGGGGGTCCGCGGGGGGGTCGGCGGGGGTCGGGGTCGGCGGAGGTCCGCGGGGGGGTCGGCGGGGGTCGGGGTCCGCGGGGGTCCGCGGGGGGGTCGGCGGGGGTCGGGGTCGGCGGGGGTCCGCGGGGGGGTCGGCCGGGGTCAGGGTCGGGGGGGCAGCGTCCGCGGGGGTCCGCGGGGGGGTCCGCAGTCGTGGCTTGTCCGTCGCTGCTAGCCTGCAATGCAATGAAGTTCCGCATTTCCACCAACAGGTCGTCGTGCTCGGTCGGAACAGGGGCCGGCACCGCCGCGGGCTCAGAGCTCTCGTTGCTTTCGAGCCTTTGGAAGAGAGTCAGGTGGTTCCGCGGGGGGGTCGGCGGGGGGTCATGCGGACGACTTACGCTGACCCTCTGCTCAGCGTAAGTCGGCGGGGGTCGGGGTCGGCGGGGGTCCGCGGGGGGGTCGGCGGGGGTCGGGGTCCGCGGGGGTCCGCGGGGGGTCCGCGGGGGGGTCAGCGGGGGTCGGGGTCGGCGGGGGGGTCGGCGGGGGTCCGCGGGGGGGTCCGCAGGAGGTCGTGCGCACGACTTACGCTGACCCTCTGCTCAGCGTAAGTCGTGCGCCACTCTGGTCATGTCGTGCGCACGACTTACGCTGACCGAAAAAACCTTCGGTTTTTAGAGGGTTTCGGTTTTCGGAAGTTCGGATAAAGGGTAGTCTACCTGTATATGCTGGTACGGTTAGATGAAATAGGGTGGGAGGAGGCTTGGGTGGAGCATAAACAATGGCACAGAGCAATTGGACCAAATTGCCTGTTTCTGCGCTGTAAATTCTATGTAATTCTTTGTAAAAGGCTTTAGTTCAATCTTCTGTTTGTAAATAAATTCATCACCTTTTGGGAGTTTGGTGTTTGGTCTCTTTTCATTGCAACTAGTTATTCTGCATTGGCAGAATAACAGTAATATAGAGGTCGGCTGTGTTACGTCCGTGTAATAATAAGAAAAGGACTGCAGAGAACGGTACAACAGGTGTTTACTCAACGTGGTTCAAACTGCAACTGAAACAACAGATTACTACTCAGCATTATATACAGGTGTGGTCACTGCTGGTACTACAGTATACATGAGCTGTAGAAAGTAGTTCCCCCCTTAAAGGTACATACATTACAATTCCTCCCCTTTTAGAGTAACAGTACCATAACACTCATTTAACAATTAAATATCAAACTAATTACAATTAACACTTTTAACATGCAACATTAGCTGAAAATAGTCTATTTATAAATTCAATCTTTGGGGAGGCTTCCTGATCATTTCTGGATAGCGCCTTTCCCGAGTGTCTTGCTCTTGGTGCAGAGGCGATTCTGGCCCCCTGTCGTCGGTTGGTTCATCAGCTTCCGATGCTACTGTTTCTGGGGTAGATGCTACCTGTACGTCGGGTTCATCACCAGGTACGTATGGGCGAGGCATGGGGTTGACTCGTTCCTGTGACTCTAGGATCTGGTCAGCATGGCGTCTCACGATGCTCTCCCCAACGTCCACTGTGTACATTAGTGGCCCCTGCCGTGTGCATATCGTTCCTGGTTGCCATTTCTCTGTTCAGTAGTCGCGGGCCAAGACTGGTTGCCCTACATTGAAGCTCCTTGTCGGCTTCTCATTGATGTGCTGGAATTGCTTACTCTCAACATCTCTTCGTACATTTGGTCTGAGCAAATCCAGACGAGATCCCAACCTTCGGTTAAAGAACATCATGGCCGGGGCCTGGTTGGTGACTGCATGTGTCGCATTTCTGTAGGCTAACAGGAAATTGTCCACCTTATGCTGCAGTGGAATGTCGTCATCGCACATGGCCTTTACTGTGTAGGAGTCTACGTACTCCTAGCAAAAAATACTGCACTCGGAGAGGTTCAACAGAAAAGGTTTAATTGTTGAGGCTGCATGCTGAACACAAAATGGAGTCAGAGACCACACAAAGTACAACTGCCTTTCCTCAGTGCACAGCTTCCACTACTCCTCCCCGCTCTGGGCTTAACTATATGCAGACCGAGCTTCTTAAAGGTGTGATCCTTCTTAAAGGCATGACGCCTGATTTATAGTCTACGGACCGGAAAGCGGATTGTGTCCGTTCTGTGATCGGTACGCCACACAGCTCCCCCCAGAATCCGCTAGTAGGGAGTGTACAAACCAGCGTGGTGGCTTGATGGCACGGCCGGAACGGCTCTTGGCGGTTGGTGTCGGGAGCAGGGCGGTCGGACGCGTCGGGCTCTTAGGCGGTCTGCCCCGCGGTGGGGGTTGGCCCACTTGAACGGGTTCGTCAGGCTCTAGGTGCGCCAGCTTGAGCCGGTCGACCGACACCTTGTCAGTTCTGCCGCCCACTTCGAGGAGGAAGAACTTGTTCCCCGTGTGGAGTACCTTGTAGGGTCCATCGTATGGGGGCCATAGAGGTCCTCGGTGGGCGTCATGGCGCACGAAAACAAATTTGGCCATGTGCAGGCTAGGTGGTACGCGGGTTGCTGGTTCGCCGTGCTGGCCGGTGGGTACCGGAGCGAACTGTTGTGCTCGGTTGGTGAAAGCGCGGCGTTGCTGGTCAGCCGACCAGGGGGTCGTGGTGGTGGGCAGGAACTCTCCGGGTACGCGCAGCGGCTGGCCGTACACGACTTCCGCCGCCGAGGCTTGCAGGTCTTCCTTGACCGTGGAGCGTAGGCCGAGTAGCACCCACGGGAGGCGGTCGATCCAAGCCTCGTCCTCGAGGCTGGCACGGAGGGACGCCTTCATGGACCTGTGGAATCGCTCGCACAGTCCGTTGGCTTGGGGGTGGTAAGCCGTGGTGCAGTGAACGGCCACCCCGAGGTTTCGGGCGATGGCGGCCCACAGATCAGAGGTGAACTGCGGGCTTCTATCCGACGTCATGTCGGAGGGGACGCCGAACCAAGCGACCCAGGTACCGATGAACGCCCTCGCAATGTCGGCGGTGGTGGTGGACGTCAGTGGAATGGCCTCAGACCAACGGGTGGTACGGTCCACGATTGTCAGCAGGTGCGTGTGACCTTGTGATGGCGGCAGGGGGCCGACGAGGTCGATGTGGACGTGGTCGAACCTCCTTTCTGGCACGGTGAACTCCTCGAGTGGGGCTTTGACGTGCTGGTGGATTTTGGCACGCTGGCAAGCTATGCAGGAGCTGGCCCAGGCGCACACATCTTTGCGCAGGCCGCAGCAGACAAATTGGTTGGCCACCAGTCTAATGGACGCGCGGGTGCCGGGGTGTGAGAGGCCGTGGACGATGTCGAACACCCGTTTTTGCCAGGACGCCGGGACTACGGGGCGGGGTTGCGCCAAGGAGGTGTCGCATTTGACTGTGATGGCGGACGGGCCGCAGGCGACGTCGGTCAGTCACAGCCCTGGGAGGGTTGTGGGCGCGGAGAGCAGATCGGGGTCGGTGCGTTGCTCCGCTGCCAGTTGAGCATAGTCCACTGCCAGGTGGGCGCCGTGGACGGCGGGGCGGGATAGGCAGTCGGCCACCACGTTGTCTCGGCCGGAGACATGCCGGATCTCCGTGGTGAATTCGGACACCGCGGCGAGCTGGCGTTGTTGCCTGGCTGACCACGGGTCCGCAGATTTTGCCATCGCGAATGTCAGGGGTTTGTGGTCGACAAACGCGGTGAAGGGGCGGCCCTTCAGAAGAAATCTAAAATGGCAGACAGCCAGGTACAGTGCGAGGAGCTCACGGTCAAAGGCGCTGTATTTGGCTTCCGGGGGGCGCAGTTGGCGGCTGAAAAAGGCCAGCGGTTGCCAGGCCCCGTCGACCCACTGTTCGTACATGGCACCGACCGCGTGGTCGGAGGCGTCCGTGGTGAGGGCCACCCTGGCGTTGGGCTGTGGGTGAGCGAGCATGGTGGCATCGGCGAGCGCCTTTTTGGTCGAGTCAAAAGCGGTCAACATGTCCGCCGACCACTCGATCGCCATTCTGTCTTTCTTACCCCGAAGGGCTTCGTATAGGGGCCACATGAGGGAGGCCGCTCCAGGAATGAAGCGGTTGTAAAAGTTGATCATCCCCAAGAACTCCTGGAGGCCTTTGATGGTGGTAGGCCGGGGGAACTGCTGGACGGCTTGCACCTTGGCGGGCAGGACAATGGCTCCGTCCTGCGTGATGTGGTGGCCGAGGAATTCGATCCTGCTGAGGCCGAATTGGCACTTGGCTGGGCTGATGATGAGCCCGTGCTCACTGAGCCGCCGGAACAGGGTGCGGAGGTGCTCGATGTGTTCCTGCTTGGAGGAACTGGCTACCAGGATGTCATCCAGGTAGACAAAGAGGAACTTCAGGTCCCGGAGGGCTGAGTCCATGAGCCGCTGGAAGGCCTGGGCCGCGTTTTTGAGGCCAAAGGGCATTCGGAGAAACTCGAATAACCCAAAAGGGGTGATTATGGCCATCTTGGGAACGTCCGTGGGGTGGACTGGCACCTGATGGTAACCGCGCACCAGGTCGACTTTGGAGAAGACTGAGCGGCCGGCCAGTCTAGCCGAGAAGTCCTGAATGTGCGGTATGGGGTACCGATCCGGCGTGGTGGCGTCGTTTAGGCTCCGGTAGTCCCCGCAGGGGCGCCATCTCCCGTCGGGTTTAGTGACGATGTGGAGTGGGGAGGCCCAGGGGCTGTTGAAGCGGCGGATGATGCCGAGCTGTTCCATTGTGGCGAACTCGGCCCGCGCGATCTCCAGCTTGGCCGGGTCCAGCCTGCGGGCGTGGGCATACACCGCTGGGCCTGTGGTGGGGATGAAGTGTTCTACCCCGTGTTTAGCAACCTTCGCGGAGAAGGTCAGGTTGGTAAGGGCTGGGAACTCAGCCAGGAGTGCTGAGTAGTCGTCCATTGAGTGGGTGCGGCACTGCCACGCCATTTCGGCGGGTTGGGGGGGGCCATGGCGCCCGGGACAGATGACATGGTGTTCATGTCCACGAGGCGGCGCCGAGGCATGTCGACCAACAGGCCGTGGGCGCACAGGAAATCCGCACCGAGGAGCGGGGAGAGCACCTTGGCAGTGATAAACTCCCAGTGGCAGCGGCGGCCTGCGAGGTCGATGGTGACGGTGCGGGTGCCGTACGTCCGGATGTCGGTGCCATTGGCGGCAGCCAGCGCAGGGCTGTGGCCACCTCACTGGATCTCGAGGGCAGACGCGGGGATGATGCTGCGCTGCGCGCCCGTGTCGCATAGGAAACGGCGTCCGGAGACGCTGTCCGTAACGTACAGCAGCGCACCTGCTTGCCCCACAGCCATCGTGTAGGCTGGTGTGGGGGCGGTTGGAAACATGCAGGGATGGCTGCAGCGGCGTGCCCATGCGCCGAACCGGCTATGGAAGTAGCAGTAGCCCTGGGTCAGAGGGCTTGGGGGACATGGGGGCCTGGGGGGCCTTGTGGCCGAGCTGTGTGGCCGCGCGATAGAGGGTGGGCTGGGCGCCGACGCTGCGGAGGCCAGATCGGGGGTGAAGGCGTGGTTGGAGCTGGCGGACAGGAGCTTATCGGCTTCATCGGCCAGGGCCTCGAGGTCCGTGAGGCTGGGCGCCACGATCGCCGGGCGGATGCTGGGAGGTAGTTGGCGGATAAAGAGCGTGCGGAAGAGGGAGCCGGGCGGTTTCTCGTCGGTCAGAGCAAGCATGTGTGAGAGCAAGTCTGACGGCGTGGAGTCACCGAGGCCCGGGAGGTCGAGGAGGTTTAATGAATGCGGCCTTGAGATGTGCGTACTTGCCTTCCTCCGGAGGGTTTTGTAGTGTTGTCCAGACTTTCGTGATTGTGGAGCTGCCCAGGAAGGCGAGGAGGTCGTCGTACATCGTTGCGTCGGCGGTGATGCCGCGGAGTCGGAATTGCGATTCGGCTTGAAGGAACCAGGCGGCGGCCAGGTTCTCCCAGAACTCCGGCAGCTTCACAGAAACTGCGTTTGTGTCAGCCATGGTTATGCTTAGGAGTCGTCCTGAGCGTTGGGATCACCAATGTAGGAGTCTACGTACTACTAGCAAAAAATACTGCACTCGGAGAGGTTCAACAGAAAAGGTTTAATTGTTGAGGCTGCATGCTGAACACAAAATGGAGTCAGAGAGCACACAAAGTACAACTGCCTTTCCTCAGTGCACAGCTTCCACTACTCCTCCCCCGCTCTGGGCTTAACTATATGCAGACCGAGTTTCTTAAAGGTGTGATCCTTCTTAAAGGGATGACGCCTGATTTATAGTCTACGGACCGGAAAGCGGATTGTGTCCGTTCTGTGATCGGTACGCCACAACTGCTTTTTTAGAGGTTTGTACGAACCTCTCAGCCAATCCATTTGTGGCTGGATGATACGGGCCGGATGTGTAATGCCTTGCCCCATTCCTTTTCATAAATCTTTGAAAATCTTCGGACACAAACTGTGGTCCGTTATCAGAGCAAATCTGTTCTGGCAAGCCGTTCGTGGCAAAAATGGTCCGTAGGACTGCAATAGTTTTCTCCGTGGTGGTGGAGGACATTTTGATGACCTCAGGCCATTTCGAGTGCGCATCCACGGCTATTAAAAACATTGAGTCCATGAATGGACCAGCAAAATCAATATGCACCCGTTGCCATGGAGATGAGGGCCACTCCCATGGGTGTAGAGGGGCATGTGGTGCTGCATTTTGGAACTTCTGGCATCCTGAGCAGCTCTTTTCAGGTCCTCGATTTGCTGATCGATTCTCGGCCACCACACATAAGCCCTAGCAAGGCTTTTCATTTTCATCCCTCCCAGATGACCTTCGTGAAGCTCATTGAGCACTCTCTCCCTTAACTTGGGTGGAATTACCACTCGGGAGCCACACATCAAGGTCCCTTGGCATACTGACAGCTGTTCTCTTCTGGATGAGAATGCTGGCAACAGTGAGTCGCCATGTGCTGGCCATCCCTTCACCGTCAAATCATATACCCGAGACAGTGTCGGGTCACTTCGGGTCTCCTTCTCTATACCAGCGTTAGTTACTGGCAAGCATTCAATTATAGTCGAATGAAATATTTCGACACGATCCACTGCTGGTGCTTCCTCCGCAGTAGGCAGTGGCAGGCGTGATAGCCCATCAGCGTTTCCATGCTGTTTCGTGCCCTTATGCTCGATTTCATATTGGTGCGCCCCTAGAAAAAGGGACCATCTTTGTAGCCGTTGCGCAGTCATCACCGGAACGCCCTTCTTTGGATTAAAGATGGAGACAAGTGGTTGGTGGTCAGTCAGCAAGGTGAACTTCTGCCTGTGCAGATAGTGATTGAACTTTTTCACTCCCCACACTAGGCTGAGGGTCTCCCTGTCAATCTGGGCGTAGTTACGCTCGGCTGAGGTTAGTGACCGAGACGCAAAGGCTACTGGCCTCTCCAAGCCGTCCGGGAATTTGTGCGACAGCACCGCTCCAATGCCATAGGGTGATGCATCACACGCCAACCGAATTGGTAGTGCTGGGTTGAAATGAGCCAACACCACTTTTGATGTGATCAATGCTTTGCTCTTCTGGAAAGCTCGTTTACATTCATCACTCCACTTCCATGGTAACCCCGTTTGCAGTAGAGTGTTCAGTGGGTGCAGTACGGTAGACAAATTCGGCAAGAACTTATGGTAGTAATTCACCAGCCCGAGGAACGGCCTCAGTTGTGACACATTTTCTGGTGCTGGAGCCTTGACTACTGCCTCAATCTTTTCAGGGGACTTATGTAACCCCTCTTTATCAATAACGTGGCCACAATATGAGATCTGCTTCTGGAAAAACTCGCATTTGTGGTGATTAGCTCGGAGCCCATATTCCTTCAATCTAGTGAGCACCTGCTCCAGGTTGGCGAGGTAATCACTGTCATTTTCGCCCGTGACCAGGATGTCGTCCAAATAACACTGGGTCCCTGGAATCCCTTGCAGGACTTGTTCCATTGCCCTTTGCCAAATAGCCGGAGCTGATGCTACCCCGAACACCAGCCAGTTGTATTGGTAGAGACCTTAATGAGTGTTGGTCGTGAGGTACTGTTTCGAGGCTTCTTCTACCTCCATTTGCAGGTACGCCTGGGCCAGATCAATCTTAGTGAAGCGTTTCCCTCCAGATAGCTAGGCGAAAATATCTTCAATCCGCGGAAGCGGATATTGTACAGTGTGAAGGATTGGGTTCACGGTCACCTTAAAGTCCCCACAGATGCGAACCTTCTTTGGTTCCCCAGGCGTATTACTCAACGACCTCTTCATTACAGGAACGATGGGTGTAGCCCACTCGCTCCAGTCCACTTTGGACAGTACTCCTGAACGTTCCAAACCTTCCAGCTCTGCTTCGACGGCTGGGAGGATCGCATAAGGTATCGGTCTGGCCTTAAAAAACTTTGGGCTTCCATTTTCCTCTATTTTGATCGTCGCTGTTATGCCTTTTCGTGTTACGAGTCCCTGCTGGAACACTTCTTGTGCGTCAGTTAGCATTTTTGACAGTCGTCCAGGTGTGACGTCGTCATCCTTTTTGGCATCTATAGTCAGTGCTTGTATGGAATGCCAATCTAGCTGTATCTTCCGGATCCATTCACATCCTAGTAGTGGTGGTCCTCCATCTGGCAATACATATAGGTCCATTTTTGGTGTTTCCTTGCTGTTATATATAACGTTCACCCTTATTTTTCCTTTGGGGTAGACTTTTTGCCCCGTGTACGTCTTCAAGACAATCTTTGTATCTCTCAAGGGTATATGTGAGAATAGCCGCTTGTAGTCCCTTCGGTTTATGACTGTTAGGGCTGATCCTGTGTCCGATTCCATTTTCACTTGGACTCCTGCTATCTTGAGTGTGACCCAGATAGTTTGGTGATCCTCCGTTTTGATCACATTATGTAGTTTCAGACAACCCAGCTCCTTGCTTCCGGAGTCTGTATCACCCTTCTGTTCGTCTGAACTATTCTCCGTCACCTTATGTACCTTTTTGTACTTCTCCTGTGGAGATTTCTTGCTGCTGGTTTTCTTTCCTGACCTGCAGACTCTTGCTATGTGTCCTACTTTTCCACACTGTCTGCACACTTTGTCCTTGAACCAGCAATCATTATGGTCGTGTGTTGTTCTGCCGCAGCGATAGCACTTCACTGTTCCGTATGACATTTCATTTGTGCCATATTCTTGTGGTCTCCATTGTATCTCTGCAGCGCCCCGTGCTGTTGCTTCGTGTGATACTGCAATGCTGAAAGCCTTGTCCAGCGTAAGATCCTTTTCTGATCGAAGCCGTTTCTGGGTTCCTTCACTTTGAAGCCCACACACAAACTTGTCCCTTAAAGTATCTGCTAGTCCCGTTCCAAACTGGCAGTGTTTCGATAGCTTGCACAGTTCCGTTAAATACTCAGCATTACTTTCATCTTTATGCTGGTTCCTTTTGTGAAACTTAAATCTTTCTGCTATCAGCAGCGGTGTGGGGTTTAAGTGGTCCTGTAGGATTGACACTATTTTTTCAAAATCCTTTTCTACTGGCTTCTCTGGGGTTACTAGGTTTCGTAGTAAGCCATACGTTTTTGCACCCATTGAATTCAACAATACCAGCGCTTTCTTGTCATCTGGCACTTCATTCACCTTGCAGTATACTTCTATGCGTTCGACATATGTCGTCCAATCTTCGACTTCATTGTCGAACGCTGTGATACTGCCACTCTTCGGCATTTTTGGGTGTGGTTAGACTGGCTTAAAATGGCGTCTCCCGCGCTTTCCTTTCTTCCCTGCTGCGGCTTAAAATGCCGTCTCCCGCGCTGCTGCCAACGCCGCTCTCGGCGGTCCTCGTGGCAAATGGCGACGCCCTGTGGGTTTCGTGCACTGCTCCTGCGCTGTTGCCAATGCCGCTCTCTGCGGTCCTCATGGCAATGGCAGCGCCTCGCGTTTTCCTGCGCGCCTCTCTCCCCTGTTGACGCTGCTCGGCCCTTGACCACCGACTGCGCTCTGCTCTCTCTCGCCTCTCTCCCCCGTTGACGCCGCTCGGTCCTGAACACCGGCTGCGCCCTGTGTGCTCTGCCCTCTCTCTCTCCCCCGTCGACGCTGCTCAGCCTTTTTCTGTGCCGCTCGGTCGGGCTCTAGCCCGTCGCTGTCCGGGAAGGATCTGCGCCGTACCTGTTGCCAGCCCGTTTCACTAGACCACCATGACTGGAATGCCAAGGCTGGCTCTCAACAGCCTCCCCTGCGATGCTCAAATCTCCGCTGGATGACTGGGCGGTTGCCCGTGGTCGACGCCCGTGCTTCTGGACTCAACCTTCTTCCACTGTTCTCCAGGAGCGAATCCCTGGGAGGTGATGCAGAGTTGCAGGTAGGTTCGAACTTGCTCGTCGCCACTGTTACATCCGTGTAATAATAAGAAAAGGACTGCAGAGAACGGTACAACAGGTGTTTACTCAACGTGATTCAAACTGCAACTGAAACAACAGATTACTACTCAGCGTTATATACAGGTGTGGTCACTGCCGGTAGTACAGTATACATGAGCTGTAGAAAGTAGTTCCCCCCCTTAAAGGTACATACATTACAAGCTGCATGGTTTCACTGTTCTTTAATGCAGAATGAAGGGAGTGCTGGGCATTGGAAAAGTGTAATTGCCACTCCATTATTTAAGAAAGGAGGGAGGGAGAAACCAGGTAACTACAGACCCATCAGTTTAACATCAGCTGTGGAGAAGTTACTGGAATCTATCATCAGAGACAGTGACTAAGCACTTGGACCAATATGAGCTGAACATAGATAGTCATCATGGTCATGTCTGACTAACCTAGTTAAATTTTTTGAGGAAGTCACTAACATGATGGATAGGGGAGTGTCTATGGATGTTGTCTATATGGACTTCCACAAAGCATTTGATAAGGTTCCACACAAGGGATTATTAGCAAAAATAAAAGTGCATGGAATTGGAGGTGACCTTGTGACATGGGTTGGTAATTGGTTGGCAGGTAGGAGACAGAGAAGGGATAAAGGTAACGTCTGTGATTGGGGGATGTGAGAAGTGGGGTTCTGTACTGAGGCCTCAGCTTTTCACCATATTTATCAATGTTTGATGAACAAATAGTGAGTTGTATATCCAAGTTTGCAGATGACACTAAGTTAGGAGGCACAGTAAATTGTGTAGATAAGAGCAGGAAGTTACAAAGGGACATAGAGTGAGTGAGCAAAACTATGGGAGATGGAGTTCAACATGGGAAAGTGGGTTTGGATTTGAGAAAGACAAATTGGAATATTTTCTTAATGTTTTACGTTTTGGGCACTGAACCTCAGAAATTATATATTGGCCTTGGTGGGGGTACAGCACAGATTCATCAGTGATAGCAGGGCTTAAAGGTCTAAATTATGAGCACAGGTTGCATAAACTTTACTTGTATTTCATTGAGTTTAGAAGATTAAGGGGTGATCTAATTGAGATGTTTAAAATAATAAATGGATTTGATAGAGCAGATAGAGAGAAACTGTTTCCCCTGGTTGGGGAATCCAGGACAAGGAGGTATAATCTTAATATTAGAGCTAGGCTATTTAGGAGTGCAATCAGGAAGCTCTTTTTCACACTAAGGGTAGTGAAAATCTGCAACCTGCTCCCCTATAAGATTTTGATTGCTGGGACAATTGAGAGCAATAGATTTTTGTTAGGTAAGGGTATGGAGGGATATGGAGCAAGGTGGATAAAAATGGGGTTGAGGTACAGATCAGCCATGATCTAATTGAATGGCAGAACATGCTTGAGGGTCTGAATGGCCTTCTCCTATTCCTATGTTCCCATTCCTGAAGATTCACAGACACTTTAGCCACTCCAGGTTCAAACGCCTTATCCCTTCCAATCCACTACCTCAAGTTTTGCAGACATTCAATTCCCTCCAAATCCCCAGTTCCCAGAGAGACTGGGTTGATTTTCATGTACAGTTGTCAGTCAGCTCTAAACCATTAAGAACTAGGTCAAACCCCCCACTGAAAGGTCAGGTGCTAAGAGCACATAATTCTTCAGTGTAAACTCAATAACATAAATGTTGACAGCACCAGCTGCAGATTCAGGTAAGTCTGGGAAGCACATTAGTTGTAGGGGAAATTGTACGTAAGTTAAATTTAAAGGGATGCATCCAATTTAACATGAGTTTCACTGTAAGGGGATAAAAGTTCTGAAAGCCATTGTAGAGCCTCAACTCATTACTGATCTTGGCCAAGGCTAAAGGGACAGGAGATTAAGAAGTGCAAGGGAAAAATGAAGGGAAATGTGCAGACATGAGTCTGCTGACCAGTGATGGAGCAGCCAAGCACCTGAGCCCCTGTTTGATGGCTATTGGTTAAGGTGATGTTGCATGAGGTCCTTGTGGGGAATGCTACCCTCTGTGCCACTCCACAGTACCATCTAAATAGGGCAAAAATGTAGCAAGGAGATGCAGCCATGCTATCCCTGCTTGTGCCAGCACTCCACTGCATGGTAGCCACAGGTGTCCTTGCAGTAGTTGGCACAGTTTTACATCTACCTCTCTGTTGAAGAAGACCCTGAAAAGACAAGTTCCCACATGCAATGGCTAACATTCAAGGAAATAATGCATAATTTGCAACAAACATACATTCCTCTAGGGCATAAAAACCCAAAAGGAAAAGTGATCCAACCAGGGCTAACAAAATAAATTAAAGGTCGTATTAAGTCAAAGGAGGAAGCTTATAAAGTTGCCAGAAAAAGCGGTCAGCCTGAGGATTGGGATCTTTTTAGAAATCAGCAAAGGGGGACCAAGAAATTGATAAAGAAAGGGAAAATGGAATATGAACACAAACTAGCGAAAAATATAAAAACGGATTGTAAAAGCTTCTATAGGTATGTGAAAAGAAAAAGACTGGCAAAGGTAAATGTAGGTCCTTTACAGTCAGAGACGAGAGAATTTATAATGGGGAATGAGGAAATGGCAGAGAAATTAAATAAATACTTTGTTTCTGTCTTCACAGAGGAAGACACAAAAAACCTCCTAGAAATACAAAAAAACCAAGGGTGTGACGAGAATGAGGAACTTAAAGAAATTATTATTAGTAAAAAAAAATACTAGCAAAATTAATGGGACTAAAAGTCAACAAATCCCAAGGACTGGATGGCCTACATCCAAGGGTTTTGAAAGAGGTGGCCACTGGAATAGTGGATGCATTGGTTGTCATCTTCCAAAATTCTATACATTCTGGAACGGTTCCTGCAGATTGGAGGATAGCAAATGTAACCCCGCTATTTAAGAAAGGAGGGAGAGAGAAAACGGGGAACTACAGACCTGTTAGCCTCACATCCGTAGTTGGGAAAATGCTGGAATCTATTATAAAGGATGCAATAACTGGGAACTTAGAAACTAATAGTAAGATTGGGCAAAGTCAACATGGATTTAATAAAGGGAAATCCTGTTTGACAAACCTATTGGAGTTCTTTGAGGGTGTAACTAGTGGAGTAGACAAAGGAGAACTGGTAGATGTGGTGTATCTGGATTTTCAGAAGGCCTTCGATAAGGTCCCACACAAGAGGTTGGTGAACAAAATTAGGGCACATGGAATTGGGGGTAATATACTAGCATGGATTGAGAATTGGCTAACAGACAGAAAACAAAGAGTAGGGATAAACGGGTCTTTTTCAGGATGACAAGCTGTGACTAGTGGGGTACCGCAAGGATCGGTGCTTGGGCCCCAGCTATTCACAATCTATATCAATGATTTGGATGAGGGGACTAAATGTAACATTTCCAAATTTGCTAATGATACAAAGCTAGGTGACTGTGTCAGTTGCGAAGAGGATGTGAAGAGGCTTCAAGGGGATATCAACAGGCTCAGTGAGTGGGCGAGAACATGGCAGATGGAATAAAGTATGGATAAATGTGAAGGTATCCACTTTGGTAGAAAAAACAGAAAGGCAGAGTATTTCTTAAATGGCGGAAGATTGGAGAATGCAGATGCTCAAAGGGACCTGGGTGTCCTTGTACATGTGTCACTGAAAGTGAATGTGCAGGTGCAGCAATCCATTAGGAAGGCCAATGGTATGCTGGCCTTCATTACAAGAGGATTTGAGTACGGGAGTAAAGAAGTCTTACTCCAATTATATAGGGCCTTGGTGAAACCACACCTGGAGTACTGTGTACAATTTTGGTCTCCTTACCTAAGGAAGGATATACTTGCCATAGAGGGAGTGCAACAAAGATCCACGAGATTAATTCCTGGGATGGCGGGACTGTCGTGTGAGAAGAGATTGAGTAAACTAGGCCTGTATTCTCTTGAATTCAGAAGAATGAGAGGGGATCTCATTGAAGCATACAAAATTATTACAGGGCTTGATAGGATGGATGCTGGGAGAATGTTTCCCTTGGCTGGGGAGTCTAGAACCAGGGGCCACAGCCTCAGGATAAAGGGTAGGCCATTCAGGACTGAGATGAGAAGAAATTTCTTCACACAGTGGGTGGTAAATCTTTGGAATTCTCTACCCCAGAGGGCTGTGGAGGCTCAGTCATTGGGTATATTCAAAACAGAAGTTGATAGATTTCTGACTAGTAAGGGCATCAAGGGATATGGCGATAGGGCCAGTGAATGGAGTTGAGGCAGAAGATCAGCCATGATCTCATTGAATGGCGGAGCAGGCTTGAAGGGCCAAATGTCCTACTCCTGCTCCTATTTCTTATGTTCTTATGTTCACTGGCAGGTAGGTAGGGCAGGACCTGCAGAAATGGTTTGTGTCACCTTGGCAAAAGTGGCCAATCAGCCAATGCTGGCTCTAGACAATCTTGACATGTCATCGTTTGTGCCATGGCATGTGAAGCATGAGATGCTGCGATTAGGGTGCATCTGAAGAACCATTCAGTCCAATAGTCATGTGTTGTGTTTGTTATGTTACGTACTCAGTATGAGAAAAGGTCATCAGGTCCATACAAGCTTGCCTCACTTTCTACTGGACTTGTCCCTGTATTCCCACTCTTCCTTTTCTTCCTGCACCCCGCCCCTGGCAACCCCTTCCACCCCCCCCCCCCCTCCCCTACACTACCTCCTGAGACCTGTAGCCTATTCAGGAACCTGTGTCTCAGATTCTTACCTAACCTCCTTTAAAGACAATCCCCATGAACCTCCAACCCATTAGTTATTACCCAAAATCTTACCTTCCTCCTCCCATGATCTCATAGTTTTCCAGAAATGCGTCTAATGCCTTCTTGAAGGACTACAGCAGTCAGTACTCAATACCACCTCCAGAATGCTATTCCACAGATCGATCATTTTCTGAGGTAAAAGAAAATTTCTGCACATCCAACCTCACTCCCTGTGGCCTTAATTTAGAAGGGCCCTGGTTCTACCTGGACCCATCACTACTAACAATCTATCCATCTGTATATCAATGGCCTTAATCAAGGTCCTGAATCAGTTCTTCTCTAAGTCTACACCTCTTCAGTTAATTTAAACTAAAGGCATCAAGTCTAGCTCCATAGCTCAACGTTCTCAGGCCAGAGATCATCCTTGCCCTTCTCTGTATATACATCACCTGCCCATCCCCAAGTTCGCCCCCATTCCCTGGCTGAAGTTTTATATGGCCTGGCAGAAGCCTCTGCGCAGGTCATCTCCCTGGAAGGATCTAGCACCAGCTGTAGGGCCCAAAATATCAGGAGCAACTTCTGTCTCTTTGGCCTGGGTGATTGGGACCTCCTAGTTGCAGATGGAGATCAGCAACCAGAATGTCCTCAATCCAGCTGAAGTCCTGGTTGGTGGGAAGGGAGGGGAGGGGAGGGGGCCGGGTTCGTGTGTGCAATGCCAACTGTGGCCTACCTTCAGTTTTTCAGCCTGCCTCTAGGACCCCTGGGGGCCTCCTCATTATCAAGGGTTCCAGGGCAAGCCCTGAAGCCTGCTTTTTCTAAGTACCTCTTTGCTTGGACATCCAGCAGGTGTACTGGTTGGCAAAAGAGGCAAGATGGAATGCCCCTTGTGCCTCATGAAGATGATACTGTCTGGCTTGTGGCTTCTGCAGGTGGAGGCCAGACTCCAGCCCTGCAGGAAAGCACTGGGAATACTGGGGCAGCGTTAAAGGAGCAGAGACCTGGCAAACTGGGACTCCGCCCCTTATTTGTGGCCGGGAACCTTGAGTTTTTTTATGTCCGTGCGTACTTCCTGTCTACAAAACATTACATTCTGTTGTCAACTTTGTGTCTACCTTTCTATATTTATATTCTGTAATTACACCTGTCTGCCACTGGTGGTGCTGTAGTGCCTCAGTTTTGCACCTCCTCATTCCTCAACCTCTTGTTCCTTAGAGAAACTCCTCAGCTCCAACCAACTCTACTTCTCTGTTTCCCCAGTTGCTCTAAGTTTTTCTATTTAACCATAAATAAAAATAAGGTCCGAATGTGTGGTTTCAAAATGCAGCTTGAATTATATTCCACACCCCACGTCACCTGAAGATCACTCGTTCTTGACTTCCTGTCTGCAAGATCATGGGAGATCAACTAGTAATACATGGTGTTTTGGTTCTATTTCAATGTGGTGACATATTAAGATCAACAATAGCTCCTGTTTTATTTATAAAAAGCACAATTGTTTCCTTTTCTTCAGGCTTTATTTAGGGATAAAGTATGAATGCAGTAGGTTAGCAACTAGACCTTTGTATAATGGAGCAAGATTTAATTGAGTGTTTTATTATTATTGAGACCAAACACACCTAGTGAACAGAATCTATTCACAGAATCATAGAATCTTATGGAACAGAAGGAGGCCATTCGGCCCATCGTGCCTTGCCAGTTCTTTGAATTATTCAATCAGTCTGACTTCCCCGCTCTTTCTCCATAGCCCTACAAATGTCTTCTTTTCAAGTATCTATCCAATTCACTTTTGAAAGTTACTATTGAATCTGCTTCCTCCATTCTTTCAGGCAGTGCATTCCAGATCATAACAACTCGCTGCGTAAACAAAGTCTCCTCACCTCCCCTGTGGTTCTTTTGCCAATTATCTTAAATCTGTATCCTCTGATTATCGGCCCTCCTGCCAGTGGAAACAGTTTCTCCCTATCTACTCTATCAAAAGCCCTCATAATTTTGAGCACCTCTACAAAATCTCCTCTTAACCTTCTCTGCTCTAAGAAGAACGATCCCAGCTTCTCTAGTCTCTCCACATAACACAAGTCCTTGACCCCTGGTATCATTCTAGTAAATCTCCTCTGGACTTTCTCCAAGGCCTTGAAATTCTTCTTAAAATGTGGTGCCCAGAATTGGATACAGCTGAGGCCTTAATAGTGATTTGTAAAGATTTAGTAACACAACATAATATGTGGTGTTTTGGTTCTATTTCAATATGGTTACCTATGAGGTCAACAATAGCTCCTGTTTTATTTATAAAAAGCACAATTGTTTCTTTCTTCTCAGGTTTTATTTTGCTTTTTTCAGGGATAAAGTATGAGTGCAGTAGGTTAGCAACTAGACCTTTGTATAATGGAGCGAGATTTAATTTTATTTATTGTGTTTTATTATTATTGAGACCAAACATGTATCACTCTGTTGATCAGAATTCAATGTTGCACAAATATTAAATTAATTTTTAAATTAAATAAATCCCAACATTAGTTGATTTTGTATCTGTGGTCAGGGTCATTTTTAAAGTTTGCCTTCTGAATATATCGGAAAGTCACAGGCCCATTGCCCACAATTTTCCTGTCTTCTAATAGAAAGAAAGGAAAGAAAGACTTGCATTTATATCGTGCCTTTCAGAACCTCAGGACATCCTAAAGCTGTAGTGTATGTACCTTGAAGAAGGAACTATATTCTGCAGCCCCTGTATACTGCAGTACCAGTAGTGACCACCCCTGTATATAAGCCTGTGTAGTAACTTTGTTTAGTAGTTCCAGTTTTGTCTCCATTCAGTAAACACCTGTTATAACCAACTTCTGCAGTCCGTGTCTCAATTACACACGGACGTTACATTGGCGACGAACAGATCCGAACTTACCTACAGTCCTGCACCACCTCACGGGGATCCATCCCTGAAGCGAAGTTGTTAGAGGTCGAGGCCAGAAGGAAGAAATCCAAAAAGAAAAAAAAGAAAAAAAACAAACAGAAGAAACGGGCGTCGACCGTGGGCAACCGCCCTCTGATTCATCGAATTCGAAGATTTGCAGGAGAGGCTGCCGAGAGCTGGGCTTGGTTCTCCAGTCGATGGTGTTCCAGCTAATCGGGCTGGTGGCAGGTAGTACACTGATCCTTCCTGGGCTGCGGCGGGCTAGAGCTCGATCGGGTGGCTTTTCAACGGGGCCGAGCAGCGTTGTCGGGAAGAGGAGAGAGAGAGAGAGGGTGGAGCACACAGGGCGCGACCGGTGCTATGAAGCCGGGCAGCGTACAGGCCCGAGAAGAGGGAGGAAAGTGACGACGGGAACAGTAATTAAAATAAAAGAAATTAGAAGTGCAGAACGCCGCGAGGAGCTGCAGTTTGCCACGGGGACCGCGGAGAGCGGCGTTGGCAGCAGTGCAGGGGGAAGTGCGCGAAGACCATAGGGCATCGCCATCAAGGCATAAAAACGCCAGCAACAGCGCAGGCAGCAGCGGAAAAGACAGAAAGCGTGGGAGGCGCCATCTTAATCCAGCGGGGAAGAAGGCAAAGCGCGGGAGGCGCCATTTTATTCAATCGGGGAAGAAGGCAAAGCGCGGGAGGCGCCATCTTAGATCTCCAAGATGCCGAAGACTGGCAATATCACTGCCTTCGATAATGCAATAGAAGACTGGACCACGTATGTGGAAAGAGTCGAAGTATATTGCAAGGCAAATGAAGTAGCCGATGAGAAAAAGGCATCAGTACTACTAAACTTAATGGGCGCAAGAACGTACGGCCTATTGCGGAACCTGATCACTCCAGTCAAACCGATGGAGAAGAGTTTTAACAAAATTGTTGATATCCTACAGGAACACCTAAATCCTACACCGCTGCTGATAGCAGAAAGATTTAAATTCCACAAGAGAAATCAGCATAAAGATGAGAGCAATGCTGATTACCTTACGGAACTACGCAAGCTATCAAAGCACTACCAGTTCGGAGCAGGACTGGCAGATACCCTACGGGACAAATTTGTCTGTGGACTCCTGAGTGAAGGAACCCAGAAGAGGTTACTCTCAGAGAAAGAGCTGACGCTAGATAAGACTTTCAGCGTGGCAGTATCGTACGAAGCAGCAGCAAGGGGAGCTGCAAAAATACAGCAAAAGCCACAGGAATACAGCACCCATGAAATGACACGGGGATTTGAAAAATGTTATCGCTGCGGCAGAACAACCTATGACCAGAAGGACTGCTAGTCCAAGGACAAAACATGCAGGCAATACGGAAAGATGGGACACATTGCACGAGTTTGCAGGTCCGGGAAGAAGACTAACGACAACAAAAAGACTACTAAGGAAAAGTACAGGAAAGTACAAAAGATGACGGACAGTAGTTCCGAAGACCAGAAGAGCGATAGTGAATCCGAGAACAAGAGACTAAGCTGTCTCAAACTACACAAACGTAATCACAAAAGAGGATCACCGAACCATTTGGGTCACCCTCACGATAGCAGGGTCCCAAGTCAAAATGGAATTGGATACAGGATCAGCCCTGACCGTCATGAATCGACGAGACTACGAGCAGCTATTCTCACACATACCCTTGAAAGACACATCCATTGTCTTGAAGACATATACGTGGCAGAAAGTATACCCCAGAGGGAAAATAAGGGTGCCTGTCGAATACAATGGCAAGGAAATACAGAAATTGTATCTGTACATACTGCAAGATGGTGGACCACCGTTATTGGGACGTGAATGGATCAGAAAGATAAGTTTAGACTGGCACTCCATTCAGGCACTGACTGTGGCTGGTAAAAAGGATGACGACGTCACACCTGGACGATTGTCAAAAATCTTGGCTAACGCTAAAGAGGTATTTGAACAAGAACTGGGAACTCTTAAAGGTTTAACCACCTCGATAAAAATAGAAGAGAATGCAATTCCCAAGTTTTTCAAAGCAAGACCGGTACCGTATGCAATTTGCCCAGCCGTCGAGTCAGAGCTGGAGAATCTGGAGAATGCAGGCGTGTTAACTAAGGTAGACTGGAGCGAGTGGGCGACACCCATCGTTCCTGTCATGAAGAAAATGTTAAACAATAAGTCTGAGGAGCCAAGGAAGGTTCGCATCTGTGGGGACTTCAAGGTGACTGTGAACCCAGTCCTTCACACAGTACAGTATCCTCTTCCGAGGATAGAAGATATTTTCGCCTCACTATCTGGAGGGAAACGTTTTACAAAAATTGACCTAGCGCAAGCATATTTGCAGATGGAGGTTGAAGAATCCTCTAGGAAATATCTCACGATAAACACTCACAAAGGTCTTTACCAGTATAATCGACTGGTATTCGGAGTTACATCAGCTCCGGCTATATGGCAAAGAGCGATGGAACAAGTCCTGCAAGGGATTCCGGGGACCCAGTGTTACTTGGACAACATCCTAGTGACAGGTGAAAATGACAGTGAACACCTTGCCAACCTAGAGCAGGTGCTCACTAGACTAAGAGAACATGGGCTACGAGCCAATCGCCCCAAGTGCGAGTTTTTTAAGAAACAAATATCGTATTGTGGCCACGTGATTGATGAAGAGGGGTTACATAAGTCCCCTGACAAAATTGAAGCGGTAGTTAAGGCTCCAGCGCCTGAAAATGTGTCGCAACTGAGGTCATTCCTCGGATTGATGAATTACTACCATAAGTTTTTGCCGAATTTGTCCACAATTCTGCACCCACTGAATGCCCTGCTACAAACTGGAGTAGCATGGAAATGGAGCGATGAATGTAAGCGGGCCTTTCAGAAGTGTAAAGGCCTGATCACTTCAAGAGAAGTATTGGCTCACTACAACCCATCACTACCGATAAGACTGGCGTGTGATGCGTCTCCCTACGGCGTTGGAGCGGTACTGTCACATAAATCCCTTGATGGTTCAGAGAGGCCGATAGCTTTTGCGTCACGCTCGTTAACTGCAGCCGAGCGTAACTACGCCCAGATTGACAGAGAGGCCCTCAGCCTGGTGTGGGGGGTGAAGAAGTTCAATCACTACCTGCACGGACAGAAATTTACTCTACTAACTGATCATCAACCTCTTGTCTCCATTTTCAACCCTAAGAAGGGCGTCCCGATAATGACAGCACAACGGCTACAGAGGTGGTCCCTTTTCCTAGGGGCACACCAATATGACATCGAGTACAAAGGAACTAAACAGCATGGGAATGCTGATGGATTGTCGTGCCTACCGTTGCCGATGGTGGAAGAAGCACCTGCAGTGGATCCTGTGGAGATATTCCACTCGACCATAGTCGAATGTCTACCTGTGACGAATGCAAACATAGAAAAGGAAACACGAAATGACCCGACACTCTCCAGGGTCTATGATTTAACGGTGAAGGGATGGCCAGCACATGGCGAACCACTGTTGCCAGCATTCTCGCCGAGAAGATAACAGCTGTCAGTGTGCCGAGGAACCTTGATGTGTGGATCCAGAGTAGTAATTCCACCCAAATTGAGGGATAGAGTGCTCAATGAGCTTCATGAGGGTCATTTGGGAGGGGTAAAAATGAAGAACTTAGCCAGAGCGTTTGTGTGGTGGCTGGGAATCGATAGAGAAATCGAAGAGATGACCAAGAGCTGTATAGGATGCCAGAAGGTCCAAAACGCCCCACCACAAACCCCTCTACATCCATGGGAGTGGCCCTCATCTCCATGGCAAAGGGTACATATTGATTTTGCTGGTCCATTTATGGACTCGATGTTTTTAATTGCGGTAGATGCACATTCAAAGTGGCCAGAGGTAATAAAAATGTCCTCAACCACCACAGAAAAAACTATCACAGTCTTACGAACCATATTCGCCAGAAATGGGCTGCCTGAACAGATTTGTTCCGACAATGGACCACAGTTTGTGTCTGAAGAGTTCCGGAGGTTCTTAAAGAACAATGGTGTTAAGCATTACACATCCGCCCCATATCATCCAGCCACCAATGGATTGGCTGAGAGGTTCGTTCAAACATTCAAGAAGGCTATCAAGGCAATGTGTAATGAAGACATACCCCTACAACACAAGGTGGATAACTTCTTGTTTGCCTACCGGAATGCGACACATGCAGTTACCAACCAAACTCCAGCCATGATGTTCTTCAATCGAAGACTAAGATGCCGCTTGGATTTGGTTAAGCCAAACATCAGAAGAGATGTGGCGAACAGACAGTTTCAGAATATGAATGAAAGGCCAACCAGGAGTTTCAAGATAGGTCAACCAGTTTTGGCCCAGGACTACCGCACAGAGAAATGGCAGCCAGGAACGATCTGCACACGGCAAGGACCTCTAATGTATACCGTGGACGTTGGAGAGAGCATCGTAAGACGCCATGCTGACCAGATTCTAGAGTCACTGGAAAACGTCAAATCTGCACCACGATCCTATACACCTGGTGATGAAACCGAAGTACCAATTGCATCTACCTCAGAATCGGTGATATTGGAAGCAGACGAACCAAACAACGACGTTGATCCCGAATCAACTTTGCCAGAAGAACCTGATACCCCAAAGAGGCGTTATCCGGACAGAATCAGGAAGCCTCCTCAAAGACTGAATTTATAATTGATTAACTTCAGCTAATGTATACAGCAACTGTAATTGTAAATATGTTATTTAATTATTAATCGAATGTTATGTACTGTTTAGCTAAAAGGGGAGGAATTGTAGTGTATGTACCTTGAAGAAGGAACTATATTCTGCAGCCCCTGTATACTGCAGTACCAGTAGTGACCACCCCTGTATATAAGCCTGTGCAGTAACTTTGTATAGTAGTTCCAGTTTTGTCTCCATTCAGTAAAGACCTGTTATAACCAACTTCTGCAGTCCGTGTCTCAATTACACACGGACGTTACAAAAGCGCTTTACAATAAATGAAGTACTTTTTCAAATGTGGTCACTGTTGTAATGTAGGAAACACGGCAGCCAATTTAGGCACAGCAAGCTCCCACAAACAGCAATTTAATAAATGACCAGATCATCTGTTTTAGGTGATGATTCAGGGATAAATATTGGCCAGAACACTGGGGAGAATTCCCTTGCTGTTCTTCAAAATAGTGCCGTGGGATCTTTTACGTCCACCTGAGAGGGCAGACGGGGTCTCGGTTTAATGTTTCACCTGAAGGATAGCACGTCCGACAGTGCAGACCGGGATGAGGTTCGCTGCCACAGGCAGGGAAATGAACTCCCATATTTTAATTAGTAGAAAATGGATTGCCTTATATATCAGCAGACTTCAGGAGGACATAGACAGACTGGTGATGAAATTTAATGCAAAAAAGTGTGAAGCGATTTGTTTTGGGAGCAAAAATGAGGAGAGGCAATATAAACCAATTTTAAAGGAGGTGCAAGAACAGAAAGACTTGGGCCTAGAAATTGGGTATAGCCCCGCTTGAGGCGTTAGAACTGGCGCTGCGCAAAGTTTATAGCCAGACGAAACTTATCGCTGCCTGGCGAGATATTGGGTTGCATCACCCCCAAAGGGGATTGAGGCGCTAACTCAGACGTTGCACGGGGCTCCTAAGGCGCAAAAGTTCAGGCGCTACCCAATATCGGCGCGGACGGGCGCAGTGCAGGTGATCTCAATTACCGGAGACCACGAGACTTCCAGGCGCCGGCCGGCTCTTAAAGGGGTGGGTCAGTCAGCCTGAGCTGCTATACTCAACGCCCTGTAGACCTCAGAATCGGCGCTCGCCCTTCTCTGGCGCAAGAAACTTGGTGAGGATGGAGAAGGTGAGACAGAGAGCAGAGCGCTTCAGCACTGAGGCTCTGGGCCAGTTGGTGTCTGCAGTTGAGCGCCGTCGAGATGTTCTGTATCCTGACAATGGCAAGAGGCCGAATCAAAAGGCTTACCGGCGATCTTGGAGGAAGGTTTCTCAGAGGGTCAACTCCAACAGCATGGCGACCAGGACCCCTGTTCAGTGCAGGAAGAAATTCAACGACCTCACTCGGGTCGTTAGGATGAGTGTTGGTTATGCAAACTTCTGATTCCCTCCATCTGCACCTAACTTCGAGGACCCTGTTGCCATGATGCCCCAATGGCCATCTGTCAGCAAGCACCCATGGCCCTTTCTGGGCACACACATGGACATTTCACTCAAGGCCACATGTAAGGGCCCTTGCACCATGGGGGGCATGAGATGATCTCTCAAGGCATCATGTAAGGGCTCTTGCACCATGGGGGGCATGAGATGATCTCTCAAGGCATCATGTAAGGGCTCTTGCACCATGGGGGGCATGAGATGATCTCTCAAGGCATCATGTAAGGGCTCTTGCACCATGGGGGGCATGAGATGATCTCTCAAGGCATCATGTTACAGAACTTCCCCTTCTTTCCCCTGCAGTCCAAGCTGGCAACGATGCGGAAGGAGCAGCGCCGAACCGGTGGCGGACCTCCACAAGTGGTCACTCTCACAGATCTCGAGGAGAGAGTGCACCAGATTCTTGGAGGACGTCTGTCTGGTCCTGTTACCACTGCAGCTGCCGACCCCATTCTCGACAGCGAGGGTAAGGCTCTCACCTTTTGCAGCTGTCTCCTTCCACTTGGTCCCCCCGCCAGCATGCTTCCTCAGTGTGCCACAATCTGCCATGCCTTTCCGCCAACCTGTCCTTTTGCTAAAGCCACTCTTCCACCTCCCTGCTTTCAGATGATGCATCACCAACTGGGGCTCCACGCCCTGAAGCTGCCAATGCCAGTGCCTCCGGAGGCGAGGATCAGGAGGAAGCCGGACCATCCGTTCCAATCTCAGGGGAGCATACACATGTACAGACTGGGGATAGTAGTTCCCTGGAGGGGAGGGGAGGGGGCTCTGAGGATCAGGCAGTTGCCGGACCAAGCAGCATGCAGCAACGCAAGGGGGGTAGGCAAGTTCGGCCACCGTCTCCCCGGAGGGAAAGGCAGGTAGTGATGACTGCTGCACAGAGTGCAGAGGAGGTGCGTCGCCTGGCTGAAATGAGCACCCAGGCCCGGCTCAGGCACACTGAGCTGATGGCTGCAGTGGGGAGGATGCCTCAGTCAATAGATACACTGACAAAGAGTGTGTTGGACTTCGGGGCAACAATGGAGAGGACTCTCCAGGGCAACAATGGACAGGACTCTCCAGGGCTTCGGGGCAACAATGGAGAGGTCTGTCGAGGGCTTCGGGCCAGCAATGGAGAGGACTCTCCAGGGCTTCGGGGCAACAATGGACAGGACTCTCCAGGGCTTCGGGGCAACAATGGAGAGGTCTGTCGAGGGCTTTGGGCCAACAATGGAGAGGACTGTCCAGGGCTTCGAGGCCGCTATGGAAAGGACTGTTCAGGGCTTCAGACAATCCCTGGAAAGGTCTGTGCAGGGCTTGTCCGAGGCAGTGGAGCAGTCAGCACCGGCCTTGTCCGAAGCAATGGAAAGAACTGTCAAGGGTTTCTCCGAAGCACTGGCACCTGGCTCACAGGTCCTCACTGCTGCCACGCAGCCACTTGCCGGCCTCGTCCACACCCAGATTGAGGCAACGCGAACTCTCACTGCAGCCACCCTATCTGCATCAGCTAGGATCACCCCGGGCCCTTCCAGTCCCATACAAGGCCAGGAATCAGTGGAGCATGCGATTGTGGCGGATGAGCCGAGCCGGTCACCTCAGAGAGCCAGTGTGTCGTCCGACAATGGTGCAGGTGTCCTCTCTCGGCAGGTGACCATTCCACATGCCAGCGCTGGCACGTCTGCAGTGCAGCTGCCACCACCTGCAGTGCACACTGCTTCCAGCCATGCTCAGATCAAGCATCCTGCGTCCGCACCCTCCAAGCCCAGAGGTCAGCCAGGCCGTCCCTCAGGGGCTTCTGCGCTTCCAGACAGTCAGCAGGCGTCCCCCAGCCTTCACCCCGCCACTGGGGTTCAATTACGTAGGAGCAGCAGGGAGGGAAGGGGCCGAGCGCGAAAGAGAAGTCGTTCTCCATCAAGGGGCCAGCAGTAGAGGGAGGTGCTGAGATGTTTCTTTGGCCAAAATCAAGGAGACCCTCACCTGTTGGAATTGTTGGAAATAGTTTGTTTAGTTTGGCGGCTTTGCCGAAGAGTTAACTGTTATTTTGTTAGTTATGGTTTCTGTTGACATGACGTTGTTTTGCTGTAATGAAAGACTTTTGTGACAATAAAGAGAAGTTTAAATGTGCTATGGTGTACGTGACTAATTACAGTGATGCTGGCCTTCAGAGGCTTTGAAACATCCAAAGTGCGCAGCAGTTAAGACACTCATCATTCCACCAGAGGGGCCTCGATACGAGTCCTCATGAGCCTGTGACGGATGGCCCTTCCACTTTCAGGAGCCCTTCCATCTTCCTCCCCCTCCTCCTCCTCGTCCGCATGCTCCTCCTCCTCCTCCTCCGCCTGCTTCTCCAGGGTCAGAGGGAAGGTGATGAATTGACGCCTTCGCCTATAAAGGGCAGCTGTAACTTGCCGGATGCAGCAGTGGACTGCAACCTGAGAGATATTCGCGATGTCCCCAATGGCTCATTGAAAGGATCCGTTGCCATAAAAATTGAGGCCAACAGTCAGTTTAGCGGCCACCGACAGAGAGGTCATGCACCGTAGACGCGGCTGCAGACCCTCAGCAAGCAGGTGGCACAGCTCAGTAACAACGTCCATCCCGAATCGGAGCCTTCGCACACACTGCTCCTCCGACATGTCAAGGTATGACACCTGCTGCCTAAAGACCCTCGCAGCATGCCCTCGGATTGGCCGACCTCCATTGCCCCTCCTCCTTCTGGCCAATCCCGGCCCTCTCTCCCGCCGTCTCTGTGCCCCTTCATAGTGTTCGGCCATGAGGCCGTGGCCCTCCAAAGCATCTCCCATTCCGATGCCAGTTGGTCAAAAGGCTGTTAGGTCTAGTGCTCCAACTGCTCCGGACAGGTTTGAGGGTCCCAAGTACTCTAATGCTAAATTCCAAAAACTCTGCTCCACAGTAGCTCACCAACTCTCTCCACCAACGATCGCAATGAACAGGCCAAGTGGCTGAAGCTTCTGTACTAGAGCTGTCCCCTTGAAATAGCGCCCCCCGACTCCGAGAAGGGCCTGCTAACGCTCCTTCGAACTGTCACTAATAGCGCTAGGCGTAAAGGCTCCGGGCGCCACCCAATATCCGCTCAGGCACCCCTAAAAGGCATTGCACAATGAAATGACGTCATGATCTGCTTGCGCTCGCGGGCGCGCGCAAACACTTAGCGCAGGCATTAAATGTATAGTCAATATGGGAGTTGTCGCTACCTTCATTGCGCCTGCCCCAACATTAGGTTACGCCCCAATTCTCGTTCTCTTTAGGCACTAACCGCTGGCGCAAACAACCGAATTTCTAGGCCCTGGGGTTTCACATACACAGATCTCAGGGATGAGGAACTTCAGTTATGTGGAGAGACTAGAGAAACTGAGATTGTTCTCCACAGAGCAGCGAAGGTTAAGGGGAGATTTAATAGAGGTGTTCAAAATTCTGAGAAGTTTTGATAGAGTAAGTAGAGATAAAGGGCTCGATTTTGCCAAGCACGAGGCGGCGGGTTTGGAGGCGTGCAAGGTGATAAAATCGCCAAAAATGGTGGGCAAGCCCGATCCTGCCTCCATTCCGCCTCCGAGCAACTTTCCCAAATGCGTGTTTTCTGACCCCCTTTCCATCCTAGGCCCTTAAGGCCCTTAACAACCACTTAATTGCCTCTATTATCCCATTTTGAGAGGCCTTACTGATTTTTAGACATTTCCCACATCCTACATACCTCCTCTGGAACACGCCAGGTAATCCTGGTGGCCTCACAAGTGGATTGCTTACTAACAGCTGCAGCTTCACCATTACAAAGGAGTTTTCAGCAATCATCATTTGCAGGTGGCAGAACTTTGTTGTCTCAGGTCTGGGCAAACTTTTAGCAGGCCTACTCATTGTTGTGGAAGTTTGGAGCCTGACACCCAGCTCCAGTGTGACCTCCTGGGAAGCCCCTCTCCCCACCTTGACTGAGCGCTTCTTCAACTGAGGCATATACCAGAAGCATGGGAACCATTTATCCTGGACATCAGATTTGGACGAAGACCAGCCACGGCAGCAGCAGAACCATGAACAACAGCAGAACCAACAGCAGGAGCATCAACAGGAGCGCCACTTGCAGCCACACAGCTTTGGTCTGCTGGGGTGGCTTTTTTCTCCCTGAGGAAGGGAACAGCATCTCTTTATTATATCTGACTCAGTGCACCAGAGCTTGGAGGGAGGGCTCATCAAACCGAGGTGCACACTTTTGCTTGATTGTGGACATTGTCGGGAAATCAACTCCTTCATACAATTTGCAAAGCATTTGCAGTCTCCAGAAGATCAAGGCTGCTTGCAGGCCTTAAATCCAGCAGCGTTGATGATGTCATGCATGAAAAGACCCAATGGGCCAGGGGTTCCCACACGCAGGAAATCAATTGCCCAATTAGGGGAAAAACGCACTTTTTCAACACTTCACTTAGGAGTCGGGGCCCTGACACGATTTCCACCTGACACGCCCCAGCCCGCCCACACTAACAAAATCCAGCCCAAAGTGTTTCCACTGATGAGAAGGTCAGTAACCGGAAGGCACAGGTTTAAGATAATTGGCAAAACAACTGGGGGAAGATGAGAATTTTTTTTACACTGTGAGTTGTTATAATCTGGAATGCATTGCCTGAAAGGATGGTGGATGCTGATTCACTAGTAACTTTCAAAAGGAAATTGGAAAAGTACCTGAAAAGGAAACATTTGGGAAAAGAGCAGGGGAGTGGGACTAATTGGATAGCTCTTTCAAAGAGCAGGTATGATGGGTTGAACAACCTCCTTCTGTGCTATATCATTCTATGATAAAAGATGTCTATATTTCCCCCATTGGAGCCACTCATACCAGGTAATGAATTGAGACAACCTAAACTTTCAGTTTCAGTACAAAGAAGAATCGGGCAGTTCTTGTAAGGGATGCCTGACCCCTAATGCTAGTTTAATGCTCCAGCGGTTAATTAAACATTACACCCTACCCCCGCCCGCAGTACCAGTATCAGGGACTTCCCAGATAAGGAATAGCACAGTCAGATGCAGAGTAAAGTCCCTGTGCTCTGCCCAAAAATCATCTTCCCTTTAACCTTAGAAGAGCACCCCATAACGCATCAGTCTGATTTCTGTTTTTCACAGCAGCCATCCTTTTGGCCTCTCCGAGTGAGATGGCCAAATTGTGCTAAATTATTGGCAAATTTTATGCTGTGGACCCATGCCCACTAGGAACTGTCTTGACACTTCCTAAGTTCATTTTGCATAGAACTCTTACAATCATCAGAAAGTAGAGACTTTTCACCCCAGCTTTCTGGAATGGATTCAGATCCCGGTCCTCCATTTTAAAATTCTCATCCTTGTTTTTAAATCTCTCCATGGCCTTGCCCCTCCCTATCTCTGTAACCTCCTCCAATCCTACAACTCTCTGAGATATCTGCGCTCCTCCAATTCTGGCCTCTTGAGCATCACCGATTTTAATCGCTCTACCATTGGCGGCCGTGCTTTCAGCTGCCAAGTCCCTAAGCTCTGGAATTCCCTCCCTAAACCTCTCTCCCTCTCGACCTCTTTCTCTTCCTTTAAGACGCTCCTTAAAACCTACCTCATCTGCCCTAATATCTCCTTATGTGGCTCGGTGTCAAATTTGGCTTGATAACGCCTCTGTGAAGCATCTTGGGATATTTTGCTATGTTAAAGGCGCTATATAAATACAAGTTGTTCTTATTGTGAAAGGACAGCACATTAACTCACTGAACCACCTGATTCATCGCTTGATGACTGGCACTGACTTATGATAACCGATGAGACTGGTGACATTGTTGGGCAAGATAAATTTGATTACTTTGTGGTCGTCAGATCATCAAGATAATTGTTAATATTTAACTCCACTTTAGTGGCCCAGTGTATTTTAAGAAGATTGATTTCCACAATCAGGAGAAGCTTTGAGGTATAATCAGAGTTTGGTGTGTTGATCTGCATTGAACTTCATGAGGACTAACACAACAAAATCCAAGTAAATTAATTCCTGCAAACAAGACAGAAATCCATGAATTACCTAATCTTCAACATTAAAGCATGTTACTTAGTGTTGTAAATAAATCACTGGCATGCCTCATAACAATGGGGAGGAGGGAATCATTCCAGGGAGCACACTCGGTGAGTCTGTCTTGTTTTCCTGATGGACATGAACACAGAAACTTCTAACGTGGTCTTCAAAGCCAGCCTGTGGAAAGATTGATCAGATCCATGGAAGTTCTGCAGAAGAGCATCTTAGGTGAATTAGAAGAAAAGACAGACAGACAGACTTGCATTTGTATAATGTCTTTCACAACCTCAGCATGTCCCAAAGCACTTTACAGCCAATTAAGTACTTTTGAAGCGTAGTCACAGTTATAATGTAGGAAACGCGGCAGCTAATTTACACACAGCAAGATCCCACAAACAGCAATGTCATAATGAGCAGATAATCTGTTCTTAGGTATTGATTGAGGAATAAATGTTGGCCTGAGCATCGGGGAGAACACCCCTACTTTTCTTCAAATAGTGCCATGGGATCTTTTACGCCAACCTGAGAGGCCGTCTCATTTGAAAGACAGCGCAGGACTCCCTCAGTACTGCACTGAAGTATCAGCCTAGATTATGTGCTCAAGTCCCTGGAGTGGACGCACAGCCTTCTGATTCAGAGGCAAGAGGCTTTGGAAAGACTTAGCAGGAGGTTCTGCAGGAGAGCTTCTTAGGGAAATCAGAAACATACGGGAGATTTTCAAGTTTTGCTCAAAACGGGCTCCCAAAACATTTGAAAATCGGGCCTTATTTAAATTTTAGTGCTGAGCTGCAGGCGCTAAACAGGCTCAGCAGAAAGTCAGTCAATTGCTGCATGGAGCTGGCCAGCGGTCTGTTGTGGGGGGGGGGCGGTGGAGGTAGATGGATCCTGGGGGGATGGGGGCAAATGGATGGCAGTGGCCGGAATATTTCTGTGGGGCCAGGAGGCACATGAATTTTACACAGTCCCACTTTCCCTTTTTCTCCCCAGATTAATCTCAGTGTTCTGTTTTGTCCCCAATAAACTGTTGGGCGTGGGATCTTGAATGCTCCTCCTGGCCCCAGAAAAATCTTTTTTCAAAAAAGCCAAATTTTACCTTTCCTAAACAACCTCCAGCTTTAAGGACCACTGGTTAGGCCAGTCAAAGCCTGAAAAAAGTAGAAGCCGCATGCACTTCACATGATTTGCCCACTCCTCCGTGGATACTGTAATGTGGCCCGACAACTGGCGTATCTCCCTGATTCACATATATAATCGCCCTCTCGCCTGTTTTAGTTAGCAGTGCTGGCTGCACATTTAAAGGCCTGCCAGAAAATTGAATCAGGCTGGCTAATGGGGGTCCAATGTCCCCATCAACTTTTCTTCTGCTGGCCACCTGTTTCCCAGGCGAGAAACAGACAGCTGGCAGTTGAAAGTCCCCCCACCTTTTTACCTTTGGCGAGGGCAGAAAACTGCTGGTTGTGGATCAGCTGCCTGTTTTACACCTGTGCCGGGAGTGCAAATTGCATCCACGGAATTTTAGGTCCATTCGGCCCTTCTTGCCAGCCCAAAATTAGGCCACTCTCAGGGCCTGATTTTACGCTTTGCCATTTTACTGCTTTCTCCCCAAATAAACCTGTTTCCTGTTTTCTCCCTAGTAAACTGCTTTGCGTGGGATCTGTGTAAGAACACCTCATATAAATGAAGGTAACACATTACAACTTATAGACTTCCATGGTGGAAAATTGTCTGGCACTAACAAATCTGTGGGGGTCACTGTACAAGTCCACGTTACCAGCAAAGAACCTCGCCTACCAGAATGATACCTGTGTAGGAATCAACAGATTCCTATCTAAATCACTGAGGTCGAGTCAGTTCAGTAAATTAACTGAATTTAATTAAACTGGTGAACAAAACAAAAACATGCAGGAGCAACAGCAAACAGGTCTATACAGTAGCTTGTTCCACGAGGTCTGAACTCAGAACCTCCCACCTCTGACGTCATGGCGTCATCACGTTTCCCGCCACTCGGGGCACCACGTGACCAACGTGATGACGTCATCGCGTTGTTTCAGGGTTTTTACAGAAAGCTTGTTTACACTCAGCAAACGGACATAGGTGCTGTAACATTGCTTTAAAGACAGTTATTCATTTGTACAGGAGTTCATTGGTGGTTTTACCACACCTGGACTCCAGGGGCTAAATTACAAAGAAAGATTACACAAACTAGGGTAGAATTCCCTGGAATTTATAAGGTTAAGGAGTGATTTGATCGGAATTTTCAAGATATTAAGGGGAACAGATAGGGTAGATAGAGAGAAACTATTTCCGTTGGTTGGGGAGTCTAGGACTAGGGGTCATAGTCTAAAAATTAGAGCCAGACCTTTCAAGAGTGAAATTAGGAAACACTTCTACACACAAAGGGTGGTAGAAATTTGGAACTCCCTTCCGCAAACGGCAATTGATGCTAGGTCAATTGTTAATCTTAAATCAGAGATTGATAGATTTTTGTTAAACAAAGGTATTAAGGGGTATGGGGCAAAGGGTATATGGAGTTAGGTCACAGATCAGCCCCCATGATCTCACTGAATGGCAGAACTGGCTCGAGGGGCTAAATTACCTACTCCTGTTCCTATGGGCCGTATATTCCGATCCCTACGGGTGGGTACGTGCTGTGTATCCACCTGTAGAGACATTGGAAATGCTGGTTTCAGGCATGCACAGCACATGCGTTGAAAACCAGCATTTCCGATCTGTCAAGAATGCTCTTGACAGATCCTCCGGCTGCCCTGGAGAAGGGCCTCTGCGGGCGGATAGTTCCGCTTTCTGCAGAACAGCCACCTGCAGAAAACCCTTAGAATTCTTATGCCTGGTAAAAGCAGGCGTCAGGCCTGCTTTTACCAGGATAAGAGTTGAAAAAAGTAAAAACAAAACTTTTTTCACTCATGTATCATTTAAAAATACTTTAAAAAAGGTAAGTTTATTTTTAGCCCTGTAAAAAACTTTAATTTTTTTTTCAAATAATGTAATTTTTGTTTAAATATTTAATTTATTGTAATTTCAACCAATTTTAAAAAGGTGATGGTTTTTTTTTAATTTATGTAAAGTTTTACTATGTTTTTGGGGTGATCTCCATTCATATATTTGACAGACATATCTGTCAAGTGTATGAAGGGAGATTCCCTTCTTCTATTGGCTCCCCATGGCCCACGTGACCCCAGGGACGCTTGCGAACTGCCTGCACCCCTGGGATACGTAGGCCCTGCACACTTAGAGTTTGGAGAGGCTCAGGATTGGAGGTATAGGTGCCTCGGGAGCCCTCGGGTAAATTCGTAGATTTTTCCAGATCGGAGGCCTCCGCATGCGGGAGGCCTCCAATCGGAAAATACGGCCCTATGTTCCTACCGTTAGCGCAGATCAAAAATCCAGGCATGCGTTGCCCTTGATTTTCCAACCATTATGTCCTAGCCAATATTTATCCCTCAACTAACAGTGCTAAAACAGATTATCTGGTCACTATCACATTGCTGTTTGTGGGACCTTGCTGTGCAAAAATAAGCTGACATGTTTCCTACATTACAACAGTGATTGCACTTCAAAAAAAAGTGCTTTGGGACATCCTGAGGACGTGAAAGGTGCTATACAAATGCAAGTTCTTTCTTTCTTTAATGTATGCTCTCATAGTTCTGGTTTTGGCTGCTCATGGACAAGGCCCCCCCATCAAGAGCACGGGCCCCCTATATGAACAGCAATTAATTGAGATCTGTTACTGGCTACAAATGATTGAATGCTTCCAAGGCACTGACTGCTGCAGTTAAACCCCACTGATTGTCTCTTTACAATACAAGAAAGTATTAAGATAACTGTAATTTATCTCAAGCGCGTAATAAAGTACAGCACTGTCACCTTCACACTTTTGATCACCACTATGAATTATTTAAGAGTCCAATTAAAAATAAAGATGGTAAACATTATGAAGGCCAGAGTTCTAAATATTGATTGAGATTCCATCTTTTTTTTTATTCGTTTATGGGATGTGGGGCGTTGCTGGCAAGGACAGCATTTATTGCCCATCCCTAATTGCCCTCGAGAAGGTGGTGGTGAGCCGCCTTCTTGAACAGCAACAGTCCGCGTGGTCCTGGAACTCCCACAGTGCTGTTAGGTAGGGAGTTCCAGGATGTTGAGCCAGCGACGATGAAGGATCGGCGATGTACCTCTAAGTCAGGATGGTGTGTGACTTGGAGGGGAACTTGGAGGTGGTGGTGTTCCCATGTGCCTGCTGCCCTTGTCCTTCTAGGTAGACGAGGTCGTGGGTTTGGGAGGTGATGCTGAAGAAGCCTTGGTGAGTTGCAAGATAAATAAATATCTGGTACAAAATAAATAAATAGGAGCTTAGAATGGTGCTTTTGAAGCATCAGATAGATGGAGGGGTTGGGAGAGGAGTTTGTCTGGAATCTGGTCCACTGGGTCTTCATCCCTTTTTTTTGACAAGATTCAAAGTCCTCAGGAAGTGGGAGGGGATATTTCTTGCACCTCAGTGGGTACGGTAGTGTGGTCGTTACGTTACTGGACTAGTAATCCAGTGGCTCGGTTCAAATCCCACCATGGCAGCTTAAGAATTCAAATTCAATTTTAAAGAAATATGGAAATAAAAAGCTGTCAGATTGTTGTAAAAGCCCACCTGGTTCACTGGTTCCTTTGGGGAAGGAAACCCGCCGTCCTTTCCCGGTCTGGGCCTACATGTCCCATACCAACGTGATTGACTCTTACCTGCCCTCTGAAGTGGCTGAGCAAGTCACTCAGTTGTGTCAAAACCGCTACCCAGCGGTTCAAGAAAAAAGCCCACCACCACCTTCTCAGGGGCAACTAGGGATGCGCAATAAAATGCCGACCTTGCCAGCGACGCACACTTCCCGACAATGAATTAAAAATACCTGGCCCCTTCCATGGTAACGTCACAGGAAGAGCCTGGACTGGTGGGATGATGTCAACCGCCCTGAACCCCGCCAGTTTCGCCTCAGTTGCCCCTCCCCCAGTGTTCTGTACCAGATATTAGATCCTGGTGGAACTGGAGCCCAACAGCTTTTTAAATGTTTCTGCTGGGGAAATGGTAAACCTCAATCCTGGGCCTTTTCCCTTTTTATTTTTACTTGGGTATGATGAGGCAAAGTGTAGCAGCAAAATATGCAGATAATCCCGGCCTCAGGATTTCAGATGGGGTTAGTGGCATAGACAGTGGGCTGGGGGAAGTTTCACTTCACCCCACATCTACTGCCCCCCCATCCCCCAGAATTTCTCTCCTATAATATTTATTATTATATAAGAGCACATTGGTGCCCTAATACGAAGGGTTCTGATGAAGCCGCCCCTGATGCTGAACAGCTCACACACTGGGGTAGACTTTGACTTTGTGCGATAGTGTAAAACACGTGAAAGCCAGTCAGCAGCCTGTTTTACATCTCTCTTGTTTTCTATTTCCATTGACTTCAAAAACCGGACTGCCAACTCACCCATTTTATACAACAACAACAACTTGCATTTATAGTGCCCCTTTAACATAGTGAAAACGTCCCAAGGTGCTTCACAGGAGCGTTATCAGACAAAAATTGACACCGAGCTGCATGAGATATTCGGACAGGTGACCAAAGAAGTAGGTTTTACAGAGCGTCTTAAAAGAGGAGAGAGAGGTAGAGAGCCAGAGAGGTTTATGGAGAGAATTACAGAATTTAGGGCCCTAAGTTCTGGAATTTCCTCCCTAAATCTCTCCACCTAGTGCATAAAGTTAAGATCTACCCCACTGACTGAAACTCCCACACACATAAACACAGAGAAAAATCACTGCTAAATGAAAATTCAGCTGGCCCACTTGCAGCTAAAATCAATTTACTTGTTAAATGGTTTCTACAATGTTGTCCCCTAAATTATGACATTCATTGCAGTGATTTTGTTTTGTAGCCAAGGTTCCTGTAGCTTTTATGAACAAATAGCAAGTCTCTGGGTTTTTACTTCTCCAAGGAGGTGGGGGGAAGAGATGGTTGGTGCACAGGGATGACATCAGTGGTGGCCTGATGGCCTTTTCTGATCGTGAATACATAAACATAAACAATTTTAAGTTCAGTTAAAATCACATACTGCGGTTTTGAGTCTGTTTCAGTGGATGGACTAAACAAACTGATGACATGCTGAAACGTGGAAATAATGCCCTGTGGCGACACGCCACCACTGGACATAATCCGCTCACGGTGGCACGGACAGTTTAAGCAGACGCCCCCAGCCGGGGGCCCTTTCCTCCAGCAACTTGTTTCCCGCAGGGACAGGCTGCCGGGAGCACTTCCTGTCTGGGGAGTATTTAAGTGGATGTGCGGGCTTTTCCAGTTCCTCTTTGCCATGAGGTTGAATAAAGCAGTTGTGTTTTACTAGCTCTGGTCTCGACTCCCACGTTTGCCGCGGTATCTCAACACTGGTGACCCCGACGCTCAGGACAAATCCTAAGCTAGCATGGCGGATACAAACGCAGTCACGGTTAAACTACCGGACTTTTGGGAGAACCTGGCCGAAGCCTGGTTTGTTCAAGCTGAGTCCAGATTCCGGCTGAAACACATTACAGTTGATGCTACAAAGTACGACTACCTCGTCTCCTCTCTCACCTACGCCACAGTCCCCAAGGTTTGGGCAGCGCTGCAGGATCCACCAGTGGAAGGCAAGTACGAACATCTGAAGGCTGCGCTCCTTAAAAAATTTCAAATGTCCTCTTACCAGCGCAACTGCCAACTCCTTGACCTCCCCGGCCTTGGTGACGCTTCACCCTCAGATCTGCTTTCCCACATGCTGTCCCTCTCGGACGACAAAAACACCGGCGCCCTCTTTCGCACGCTTTTCATTCGGCAGCTCCCCGCCAGCATCCGCCCGCTCATTGTGGAGTCTGGCTCCACGGACCTGAATGACATAGCCGAAAAGGCCGATCGGCTGCTCTCTGCGCAGTCCGCTCGCGACGTCGCGCCCGACCTCACGGCAACGACCACGCGGTCTTCCCGGCCCACTAGGCCCGACCGCCCTACCACTCCGGGTCACTGCTACTACCACACCCGTTTTGGCACTAGGGCCCAACGCTGCACGCCACCGTGCACTTTCAAACCCCCCCCCGCACCGGCCCCCGCGATGGCCGCCGGGCAAAAGGGGCCTCTACTGTACGTCACCGACGACAGAACCAACCGCCGATTTCTGTGCGACACAGGGGCCCAGCACAGCATCACCCCCGCCTCCGCCCTCGAAATCCAACGCGGCACACGGGGTATCACGCTGGCCGCAGCCAATGGCTCTGACATCCGCACATATGGCACCCGCATGGTCACGCTCGACCTCGCAGGCCGCCGCTACCGCTGGGAGTTCCTCACAGCCAAGGTCCTCTGCCCACTCATCGGCGCCAACTTCCTACGCGCCCACGGCCTCCTTGTCGACATTCCGAGGCACCGCCTCGTTGACATCAACACTATGGCCCCCATCCCCGGCGCATTCACCCCGGCCCGTTCGGCCGGCCTGACGACCTACTGCCTCGCCACAGCCACGGACGACTACTCGGCACTCCTAGCCGAGTTTCCCGCCCTCACTAACCCGACCTTTTCAGCCAAAGCCGCCAAACACGGTGTGGAGCACTATATCCCCACCACCGGCCCCCCAGTTTCTGCCCACGCCCGCAGACTCAACCCGGCCAAGCTGGAAATCGCGCGGGCCGAGTTCACCACCATGGAACAACTCGGCATCATCTGCTGCTCCAGCAGCCCTTGGGCCTCGCCCCTCCACATCGCCCCCAAGCCCGGCGGAGGCTGGCGCCCTTGCGGGGACTACCGCCGCCTCAACGACGCCACCACCCCCGACCGATACCCGGTGCCACACATCCAGGACTTCTCGGCCCAACTGGCCAGACGAACCGTCTTTTCCAAGGTCGACCTGGTGCGCGGTTACCACCAAGTCCCCGTACACCCCGCGGACATCCCCAAAACGGCCGTCATCACCCCATTTGGCCTGTTCGAGTTCCTGAGGATGCCCTTCGGCCTCAAGAATGCAGCCCAGGCTTTCCAGCGCCTTATGGACTCAGTCCCCCGGGACCTGAACTTCCCATTCGTCTATCTAGATGACATTCTCGTGGCCAGCTCCTCCAAACAGGAACACCTCGAACACCTTCGCATCCTGTTCGGGCACCTAGCCCAACACGGGCTCATCCTCAGCCCGGCGAAGTGCCAATTCGGCCTAACCGAGATCGATTTTCTCGGTCACCACATCACCCCTGCTGGGGCCATCCCCCTGCCCAACAAGGTGCAGGCCGTCCAGCAATTCCCCCGCCCCAAAACCATCAAGGGCCTCCAGGAGTTCCTCGGGATGGTGAACTTCTACAACAGGTTCATCCCCAGAGCTGCAGCCCTCATGAAGCCCCTATACGACTCCCTCCGGGGTAAATCCGGCAAGATGGACGTAGCCTGGACAACTGACACGTCAGCCGCCTTCGACGCCACCAAAAACGTGCTCGCCGACGCCACCCTGCTCGCGCACCCGAGGGCCAATGCCCGGGTCGCGCTCACCACCGACGCCTCCGAACACGCGGTCGGAGCCGTGTTCGAGCAGTGGGTCAATGGCGCGTGGCAGCCACTTGCCTTCTACAGCCGCCAACTGCGCCCCCCGGAGGTCAAATACTCCACTTTCGACCGCGAGCTTCTCGCGCTCCACCTGTCGGTCCGCCATTTCAGGTTCCTCCTGGAAGGCCGCCCCTTCACCTTGTACATGGACCACAAGCCGCTCACATACGCGATGGCCAAGCACACCGAACCCTGGTCCGCTAGGCAGCAACGCCAGCTCGCAGCCGTGTCCGAGTTTACTACGGACATCCAGCACGTCTCCGGTAGAGACAACGTTGTCGCCGACTGCCTTTCCCGTCCCGCCATCTGCGCGAATCACCTCGCGGTCGACTACACGCAACTAGCAGCGGCCCAGCTCACGGACCCAGACCTCCTCTCGGCGGCTACCAGCCTGCCAGGGCTACGCCTAGCCAAGGTCGCGCACGGGCCCGAAGCCACGGCAGTCACTTGCGACGTCTCACTCGGCCAACCCAGGCCGGTCGTCCCTGCAACCTGGCGCCGCCGCATCTTCGACGCGCTACACGCGCTCTCCCATCCGGGTGCCCGCGCATCCGTCAAACTCCTCTCCCAGCGTTTCATCTGGCGCGGCCTCAGCAAAGATGTTCGGACTTGGGCCACCTCCTGCCTCGCCTGCCAACGGGCTAAGGTACAGCTACACACAAAAGCGTCCCTGGGAGACTTCGAGGTACCCAGCCGCCGCTTCGACCACGTACACGTCGACATCGTCGGTCCTCTGCCGCCATCGCAAGGCCAAACTTATCTCCTCACGATGGTCGACCGCTACACACGCTGGCCTGAGGCAGTGCCGCTGCCCTCCACCACTACAGCCGACATCGCCAGGGCGTTCGTTAACACCTGGGTCGCAAGGTTCGGCGTACCGGCCGACATAACCTCCGACAGAGGCGCCCAGTTCACCTCCGAACTCTGGACGGCCACAGCACGCAACCTCGGGGTGACGCTCCACCGAACCACGGTGTACCACCCGCAGGTCAATGGGCTGTGTGAACGCTTCCACAGGTCACTCAAGGCCTCACTCCGCGCCGGCCTGCAGTACAGTACCTGGACTGACCGCCTACCGTGGGTGCTACTAGGCCTACGCACCGTGGTCAAGGAAGACCTCCAGTCCTCGGCAGCGGAGTTAGTCTACGGACAACCACTGCGCGTCCCAGGCGAATTCCTTCCGGAGGCTACCATGCCTTGGTCGGCCGAACAGCAGCGGCTCAACTCTTTCTCTTCCACTCAGCAGTTCGCCCCACTTCCGGTCAACCGACACGGCGAACTCGCACCTCACGTCCCGCCAAACTTACAGCAGGCGCGCTTCGTTTTCGTGCGACACGACGCGCACCGCGGGCCCCTGCGACCCCCGTACGACGGACCGTACGAGGTACTACAAACCGGGGACAAGGTCTTCAAGCTGCGACTCGGCGACAGGGTCGACACAGTCTCCATCGACCGGCTCAAACCAGCACACACAGAACCAGGGGGACAGATCCCCGTGGCCCGGCCTCCAACTAGAGGCCGTCCCGCCAGCAAGCCAGCACAGCCAGCGGCGAACCGCCCGGCCCCACCAACTAGACCGGCGACCACTCAGAGCTGCTGCGGCAGAACCATCAGACCACCGTCACGACTCGTCCACTTCTCCTAAGCGGATTCTGGGGGGAGCTCTGTGGCGACACGCCACCACTGGACATAATCCGCTCACGGCGGCATGGGCAGTTTAAGCAGATGCCCCCAGCTGGGGTCCTTTCCTCCAGCAACTTGTTTCCCGCAGGGACAGGCTGCCAGGAGCACTTCCTGTCTGGGGAGTATTTAAGTGGATGCGCGGGCTTTTCCAGTTCCTCTTTGCCATGAGGTTGAATAAAGCAGTTGTGTTTTACTAGCTCTGGTCTCGACTCCCACGTTTGCTGCGGTACCTCAACAGCCCTATAATTTGTGGTCCTGATGACGGCGAACTGGCAGCATTCGCCGTCATTTCACCTTTGAAACTGACCGCAACTTCAGGATTTAGCGCATGCCCAGCCTAACGCAGAAATCCTGAAGTTGTGGTCTGTCAGTCACTGCTCCTCCACAGGCTGCGCTGTGGACCCTCCCCCGCCCCAACCTCCACCTCCACCACCACTGCCTGCCCCACCCCTGAGAGCCAGCAATCAGTGTAATCTGTCAAATCATGGAAACTGATGAAAACTTTGGCTATACCGCCATTAAATTCCCCACTAAAATTAGACCTTTCAAATTTTTTTTTTAAGTTTCTCCATCTTTATTTCAAAGTTGCCTTTTCCCCATGTGAGAGCCCCAAACGGCTTTGCTTCACAGCTGACCACAAATTCTGGGCCAGTAAAAAAAAAAATGGTTATTTTCAGACTTATGGGGTGACAATGAACCAATGATAAGCAACTGGAGCCCAATTTTATAACTTCACTGGGCTAAAGTGCCAATATGTTTCACTGTGCAAAAACTATTTCCATTGTGCAGTGGATAAATCCATATAGGTGTAAAGGTATGATTACAGACATCCCAGGCCTGGTTTCCTGTCTGTATTTCCCTTGTGCTCCAGTTCCTGAGGGATTTTGAATAGAAAAATGGGTGGAGACCGATAACCCTTTCGTGTATTTTGCATATTTTCAGGGGCCAAACCGGCCGGTGGGAAGCTCAATCCTGAAGCACGTGGAAGCATTTACAAGGCACTTAAATGAGTTGGGCATAATGACACAGGCCTATAAATTTGGCACGGCCATTTTTGGGCTTGGGCTTGGGCGTGGAGGAGAGGGCGGGAGCGGCAGCGGGAGTAGGAGCGGGAGCGGGAGTCACAGCTAAATGGTGAGGTCCAAGGATCCTCCGATTTTGGGCCTCGAGCCTCATTTCCATCGAGCTAGTGAACTGCAGCTCGTCAGCGAAGCTTGATAGAAGATTGGGCCACTGCGACGCCAGCAGCTGTCCTCAGGTAAATGAGGAAGTGGGGGGGTGACCGGGAAGGGGGAGGCGTCTGGGTCGGGTGGTAGCGGTGGCCGTGGGAGGGGCAAGGGGGACGGGGAGGTAGCGGCAGCAATCAGGATGGCGTCGGTGTCAATCGGGGGAGTGACAGCGTTTCAGGGTGTGTGTCGGTGTCTGGCAGCAGCCCGCGTTCGTTTATTGTGGGGTAAGTATTTAAAAAACTCAGGGAAAACCAACTTTCAGTGGGGAGCCTAATTTCTAGGCCACAATGGCCCAGAAATTCGGGTCGGAGGCTTTCCGCGGGTGCAAGCCCCCGACCTGCACTTACCTTGCGCGACGGCAGTTGAGCTGTAGGGCCCCGTGGAATTCCGCTCCGGGGCCTGGCCCAGAGGCCGGCGCGCTGTGCTTGCGTGTCCCAGGGGCGTAGTTAGTGCGATGCGTCCCCTGGGATCACGTGAGCCATGGGCAGCCAATCGGAGGAGGGAAAAGCCCATTCATAAGATTGACAGGAAGGCTGTCTAAACTTATGAATACTACGGGGCTCAAAATAGCATTAAACCTTCAAATAATTTTTTTTTTTAAATCACACTTTTTCAATAAACTACAAATTACATTAAATAACTATTTTAAACAATAATCTAATTTTTGAAAAAAATAATTTTATAAAAAAACGGGGCTAAAAATAAACTTACCTTGCTTTAAAGTATTTAAAAATAATAAACCTGTGGAAAAAATGTTTTAATTTTAATTAATTGACCACTTACCTTGTAAAAAGCAGGCCTTACGCCTGCTTTTTAAATGTGTAAATCCTACAGGCTTAACCTCGCGTGAAAACCTGCAAAAAAAAACTAAGTTCAAAGCGCACGCGCAGCCTCCTCTGCGTGCGCATTCGACCTCTGAACCCCTTCGTTCAGAGGATCGGAAGTGCCGGTTTCCCGCGTATGCGCAGTGCATGCAGGAAACCCGCACTTCCATTCGGCCTATGGGTGAGTACCCCGTGCGTACTCACCCGTGGAGAGCCGAATTTCTGGGCCATCGTCTTCACTGTCATTTTCTGAAGCCAATGAAGCAATGAAGCTGAGGCCTAGTTTGAGGATCACCCATAGAAATTGGATATTGGGCATTGCTAGGCTATGGCGTGAGATCAGAAGATCTTTCAATGGACAGCCAGCAACATTCAGCTCAATGATTTAGAGATTATTTGTCATTACATTCACCAATTTTAAAAGTAGTTTTTTGCATATGCCTATACTGTGTGGGTGGTGCAAAAACAGATGCAATTGATGCTAAACTCCTATTTGCTTTTGCTCTGCTGTAAGCTCGAAGCACATAGCTTCCTGCCTCCTATCCTGTGCAAGTTCTACATCTGAGGTTTTAAAGCCATACAGCACTAAACTGTAACACTTAAAATAGCTGAACCTCAAAATATGTCCAGGTTCAGCAGAGTTGAAATCGGCATCTGTGAAATGAACCCTTCACCCAATAAATCTGAGGTGAATTCACCTTTTTTTTGTATCAAATTTTAAAACGTTCAGATAATGTTCTTGATTCCTGTACCATAAAAAGAAATACTTGCTGTGGTGTATGTACCTTTAAGAGCAATTATGGTGTATGTGCCTTTAAGAGCCCCAGGTGTGCGTAATGCCGGTAATTGCCACTTGGGCTATATAAGCCTGTGTATTGTGTATATCCTTTAGAAACCCCCCCCCCCAGACTTGCTTAGTAAATACCTATGAACCAACTCCTGTCTTCAGTGTCTTTATCTACACACGGACACTACAGTGGCGACGAAGTGGAAATGGACTTACCTGCAATTCGGCAGCACCTCAAGGACATCGATTCCTCCAGCGTCCAGAAGACTCAAGGAAGTAAGAGAAACTGTGGTTTCACCAGCTGGCCAAGCTGGTGACAGGTACTGCGCTAATCCTTCCTGGGCGTCAGGCTGGAGCTCCAGCGGCGGGCTCTACAGCTGAGACAGGCAGCGAAATCGGAGGCAAGCAATAACGGACTGGGAGGGTGCACTTGAGAGACGGCCGGCGCGGCAAGCAGGTCAGCGTTTAGACCTCCGTCGGGAACGAGTCTCCAACAGTGAATAAACGGAAACCACAGTAAAACAGCGTTGTTATCGGTAGCAGCGGCGGGAAAGCGCGGGAAGCGCCATATCGTTGCTACAGAGAGAGAAAAAAAAAAAGCGCGGGAAGCGCCATATCTTTTCTGAAATGCCTAAATCTGGTAATATTGAGGCTTTTGATGGCGAAATAGAAGATTGGACCACATACATGGAAAGAGTAGAGGTTTATTGCACTGCTAATGGAATAACAGATGAAAAAAAAGCTTCAGTACTTCTGAACTTAATGGGCGCGAAGACATACGGGCTGTTACGAAATTTAATCACTCCAGCCAAACCAAAGGACAAGACTTTTAAAGAAATTGTTGATACCCTGCAGGAGCATTTAAACCCAACACCGCTGCTGATAGCGGAACGATTCAAGTTCTTCAAGAGAAATCAACACAAGAATGAAAGTAACGCTGATTACCTAACCGAATTAAGAAAGCTATCAAAGTACTGCCAATTCGGAGCAGGACTATCGGATTATCTTCGAGACAAATTTGTTTGCGGTCTCTTAAGTGAAGGAACACAAAAAAGACTGCTTTCTGAAAAAGATTTAACATTGGACAAAGCTTTCAGTATGGCTGTATCATACGAAGCAGCAGCAAAAGGAGCTGCAGAGATACAACAAGAGACACAGGACTTCGGCACCCATAAAATGACACAGGAGTTCGGAAGATGTTATCGCTGCGGCAGATCCACCCATAACCAGAGGGACTGCTGGTTCAAGGGCAAAGCATGCAGGCAATGTGGTAAGATTGGACACATTGCACGGGTATGCCAATCCGGACAAAATAAATCCACTGACAGAAAACAAAAAATCAATAAAGAAAAGTACAGGAAGGTACAAATGATGACGGACAATAGCTCCGAAGACCAGAATAGCGATAGCGACTCCGGAAACAAGAGACTAAGCTGTCTCAAATTACATAATGTACTTGCCAAAGAGGATTACCAAACCATTTGGGTTACCCTCACAATAGCAGGGTCCCCAGTTAAAATGGAGCTAGATACAGGATCAGCTCTAACCGTAATAAATCGACGAGATTACGAGAGGCTATTTTCGCATATACCTCTAAAAGACACATCCATTATCTTAAAAACATATACGGGGCAGAAAGTCTACCCCAAAGGAAAAATAAGGGTGCCTGTGGTATACAACGGCAAAGAAATACAAAAGTTGTATTTATACATTCTACAAGATGGTGGTCCACCGTTGTTGGGACGTGAATGGATAAGGAAGATACGATTAGACTGGCACTCCATTCAGGCACTGACGGTGACCAGTAAGGAAAAAAACAATGATGACATCATACCTGAACGATTAAACGATATCTTGGCCAACGCCAAAGAAGTGTTTCAAGAGAAACTAGGAACCTTGAAAGGCATCACCGCCTCAATAAAAGTGGAAGATACAGCAATTCCAAAAATTTTTAAGGCAAGACCGGTGCCATACGCAATACGTCCGGCAGTCGAGGCAGAGCTGAAGAATTTGGAAAAGGCAGGCGTATTATCCAAAATAGATTGGAGCGAATGGGTAACACCCATCGTTCCAGTCATGAAAAAAACATTGAAAAATAACTCTGAGGAACAGAAAAACATTCGCATCTGTGGGGACTTTAAGGTGACTGTAAACCCGGTCCTTCACACGGTACAGTATCCTCTTCCGAGGATAGAAGATATTTTCGCCTCACTATCCGGAGGGAAACGTTTCACAAAAATTGACTTGGCACAGGCATATCTACAGATGGAGGTTGAGGAGACCTCTAAAAAGTATCACACAATAAACACACACAAAGGCCTGTACCAGTACAATTGACTGGTTTTTGGAATAGCATCAGCTCCAGCTATCTGGCAAAGAGCTATGGAGCAAGTCCTGCAAGGGATTCCGGGGACTCAATGCTACCTAGACGACATCCTTATAACAGGAGAAAACGACAACGAGCACCTTGCCAATTTGGAGCAGGTGATCACTAGGCTGAAAGAACGGGGCCTACGAGCAAATCGTCCCAAGTGCGAATTTTTCCAAAATCAGATATCATATTGTGGCCACATAATTAATAAGGAAGGGTTGCATAAGTCACCTGAAAAAATTGAAGCAGTTATAAAAGCCCCAGCACCTGAAAATGTTTCACAATTAAGGTCATTCCTGGGATTAATAAATTACTATCATAAATTTTTACCGAACTTATCAACTATTCTACACCCTCTTAATGATCTTCTACAGACAGGAGTGATTTGGAAATGGAACGAAGACTGTAAACGTGCCTTCCATAAATGTAAAGACTTAATCACATCCGAGAAAATTTTGGCTCATTACAACCCATCACTACCAATCAGACTGGCGTGCGATGCATCCCCTTACGGCATAGGAGCGGTATTGTCCCATAGATTCCCTGATGGCTCGGAACGGCCGATAGCTTTTGCGTCACGCTCATTGAACTCAGCTGAGCGTAACTATGCCCAGATAGACAGGGAAGCACTCAGCCTGGTATGGGGAGTGAAGAAATTCAACCATTACCTACACGGACAAAAATTTACCTTGCTGACTGACCATCAACCCCTCATCTCCATATTCAACCCTAAAAAAGGTGTCCCCATTATGACGGCACAAAGACTACAGAGGTGGTCCCTTTTTCTAGGGGCACACCAATACAACATTGAATACAAAGGGTCAAAACAGCATGGGAATGCTGACGGTTTATCACGCCTACCGTTGCCAACGATAGAAGAGGCACCTACAGTAGACCCAGTAGAGATATTCCACTCTACCATAGTGGAATGTCTACCGGTGACAAATTCTGCCATTGAAAGGGAGACAAGAAATGACCCTATTCTCTCACGGGTCTACGATTTAACAGTGAAGGAATGGCCAGCACATGACGAACCACTGTTGCCAGCATTCTCGCAAAGAAGAGAACAGCTGTCAGTGTGCCGAGGAACCTTGATGTGTGGATCCAGAGTGGTGATTCCACCCAAACACCAGGATAAAGTGCTAAAGGAGCTTCACGAGGGGCATCTGGGTGGAGTGAAAATGAAGAACCTAGCTAGGGCGTTTGTATGGTGGCCAGGTATCGATGGAGACATCGAAGACATGACCAAGAGCTGCCTAGGATGCCAGAAGGTCCAAAGTGCTCCGCCACAGGCCCCTCTACATCCATGGGAGTGGCCCTCATCTCCCTGGCAAAGGGTGCACATCGACTTTGCTGGTCCATTTATGGACTCAATGTTCTTAATCGCAGTTGATGCACACTCCAAGTGGCCGGAGGTAATAAAGATGTCCTCCACCACCACGGAAAAAACCATCACAGTATTAAGGACCATATTTGCCAGGAATGGGCTGCCGGAGCAGATATGTTCTGATAATGGACCGCAATTTGTGTCCGAAGAATTCAGAAAGTTCTTAAAGAACAATGGGGTAAAGCACTACACGTCCGCCCCATACCATCCCGTCACCAATGGATTGGCTGAAAGGTTTGTCCAGACCTTCAAGAAGGCCATCAAGGCCATGGGTAATGAAGACATAAAACTTCAGCACAAGGTGGATAACTTCTTATTTGCATATAGGAATGCAACGCATATGGTTACTAACCAAACTCCCGCCATGATGTTCTACAATAGAAACCTAAGATGCCGGCTGGATTTGGTCAAGCCCAACATCCGAAGGGACGTGGAGAACCGGCAGTTTCAGGGCATGAATGAAAGGCCAACTAGGGCCTTCCAGATAGGCCAACCGGTTTTGGCCTGGGACTACCGTACCGAGAAATGGCAGCCTGGAACTATCTGCACACGATTAGGACCACTGATGTATACCGTGGACATCGGAGACAGCATAATAAGGCGCCATGCTGACCAAATCATCAAGTCATCCGAAAAGGGACAACCTACATCACCACTCTATACATCTAACGATGAAGTAGAGATACCCATATCTACCTCCGATCCGGTGATACTGGAGCCCGATGAACCCGACACTGGCCTTCAAGCCGAATCAGCCTTGCCAGAAGAACCTACTACACCACCAGAAACTACTACACCCCCGAGGCGTTATCCGGACCGAGTCAGGAAGCCTCCTGAGAGACTAACTTATAATTAATTAATACAGCAATGTATATTATTTTGCATATAACATGTAATTAATAATTACTTAAAATATGATGTACTAGTTAGCTAGAAGGGGAGGAATTGTGGTGTATGTGCCTTTTAGAGCAATTATGGTGTATGTGCCTTTAAGAGCCCCAGGTGTGCGTAATGCCGGTAATTGCCACTTGGGCTATATAAGCCTGTGTATTGTGTATATCCTTTAGAAACCCCCCCCAGACTTGCTTAGTAAATACCTATGAACCAACTCCTGTCTTCAGTGTCTTTATCTACACACGGACACTACACTTGCAGTTATAGAACGCCTTTCACAACCTCAGGATGTCATTAGTTCAGCCATTTTTGTGTATAGTTTAGCATAGGAATTAGAAACATAGAAAAAATAGGAGCAGGAGTAGGCCATTCGGTCCTTTGAGCCTGCTCCTCCATTCAATATGATCATGGCTGATCCTCTATCTCAATACCATATTCCCGCTCTCTCCCCATATCCCTTGATGCCTTTTGTGTCTAGAAATCTATCTATCTCCTTCTTAAATATATTCAATGACTTGGCCTCCACAGCCTTCTGTGGTAGAGAATTCCACAGGTTCACCACCCTCTGAGTGAAGAAATTTCTTCTCATCTCAGTCCTAAATGTCCTACCCCTTATCCTGAGACTGCGACCCCTCGTTCTAGACCCCCCCAGCCAGGGGAAACATCCTCCCTGTCTAGCCCTGTCAGAATTTTATATGTTTCAATGAGATCCCCTCTCAATCTTCCAAACTCTAGTGAATACAGACCGAGGTGACCCAATCTCTCCTCATATGACAGTCCTGCCATCCCAGGAATCAGTCTGGTGAACCTTCGCTGCACTCCCTCTATGGCAAATATATCCTTTCTTAGGTAAGGAGACCAAAACTGCACACAGTACTCCAGGTGTGGTCTCGCCAAGGCCCTGTACAACTGTAGTAAGACATCCTTGCTCCTGTACTCAAATCCTCTTGCAATGAAGGCCAACATACCATTTGCCTTCCTAACTGCTTGCTGCATCTGCATGTTTGCTTTCAGTGACTGGTGTACAAGGACACCCAGGTCCCCTTGTACATCAACATTTCCCAATCCATCTCCATTTAAATAATACGATAGCAAAATACTGCAGATGTTGGAAATCCGAAATAACAACAGAAAATGCTGGAAAAACTCAGCAGGTCAGGCAACATCCGTGGAGAGAAATTTGAGTTGACGTTTCGGGTTTGACCCTTCTTCAAAACTGGAGAGAAAAGGAACTAGATCGAAGGCAGGGCTGCGATCGGTTTCTCTCTCACACCTGGCAGCTATCTTTTGCCCTGCCAGTACACTTTACACCTAATCCCAGCCTATTACCATCTCGTCTAGCTTCTAATCTCTTTTACTTCTTTTGGTTCTTTTATTCTTTTGTCCGATCGCAGCCCTGCCTTCGATCTAGTTCCTTTTCTCTCCAGTTTTGAAGAAGGGTCAAACCCGAAACGTCAACTCAAATTTCTCTCCACGGATGTTGCCTGACCTGCTGAGTTTTTCCAGCATTTTCTGTTGTTATTTCCATTTAAATAATACTCTGCCTTTCTGTTTTTCATACCGAAGTGGATAACTTCATATTTATCCACGTTATACTGCATCTGCCATGTATTGCCCACTCACTCAACTTGTCTAAATCACCTTGAAGCCTCTTTGCATCCTCCTCACAACTCACAATCCCACCTAGTTTCGTGTTGTCAGCAAACTTGGAAATATTACATTTGGTTCCCTCATCCAAATCATTGATATATATTGTGAATAGCTGGGGCCCAAGCACTGATCCCTGCGGTACCCCACTAGTCACCGCCTGTCACCCCGAAAAAGACTCATTTATTCCTACTCTCTGTTTCCTGTCTGTTAACCAATTTTCAATCCATGCCTGTATATTACCCCCAATCCCATGTGCTTTAATTTTGCACACTAACCTCTTATGTGGGACTTTATCAAAGGCCTTCTGAAAATCCAAATACACCACAGCCACTGGTTCTCCCTTATCTATTCTACCAGTTACATCCTCAAAAAACTCCAGTAGGATTGTCAAACATGATTTCCCTTTCATAAATCCATGTTGACTTTGTCTAATCCCGTTGATATTTTCTAAGTGTCCTGTTATCACATCCTTTATAATAGACTCTAGCATTTTCCCGACTACTGATGTTAGGCTACTGATGTAGTTGCCTGTTTTCTCTCTCTCTCCTTTTTCAAATAATGGGGTTACATTTGCCATCCTCCAATCTGCAGGAACTGTTCCATAATCTATAGAATTTTGGAAGATGACAACCAATGCATCCACTATTTCCATGGCTACCTCTTTTAGTACTCTGGGATGCAGATTATCAGACCATGGGGATTTATCAGCTTTCAGTCCCATTAATTTCTCCAGCACTATTTTTTTACTAATACTAATTTCCTTTAATTCCTCCTTCTCACTAGACCCTTGGTTCCCTAGCATTTCTGGGAAGTTATTTGTCCTCTTCCATGAAGACAGAACCACAATATTTGTTTAATTGCTCTGCCATTTCCTTGTTCCCCATTATAAATTCTCCCGTTTCTGACTGTAAGGGACCCACATTTGTCTTCACTAATCTTTTTCTTTTTACATACTTGTGGAGGCTTTTACAGTCCGCTTTTATGTTCCTTGCAAGTTTACTCTCACTCTATTTTTCCCCTCTTAATCAATCTCTTAGTCCTTTTTTGCTGAACTCTAAACTGCTCCCAATCCTCAGGCTTGCTACTTTTTCTGGCAACTTTATATGACTCCTCTTTGGACCTAATACTATCCTTAATTTCTTTTTTTAGCCATGGTTGGGCCACTTTTCCTTTTGTGTTTTTGCGCCAGAAAGGAATGTGTAACTGTTGCAATTCATGCATTCGTTCCTTAAATATTAACCATTGCCTATCCACTGTCACGCCTTTTAATGAAGCTCCCCAATCTATCATAGCCAACTCACTCCTCATACCGTCATAGTTTCCTTTGTTTAGATTTAGGATCCTAGTTTCGGCTTGGAATTCTTCACTTTCCATCTTAATGAAGAATTCTACCTTGTTATGGTCACTCTTCCCTAAAGGACCCCGCACAACAAGATTATTAATTAACCCCTTCTCATTGCACAATACCCAATCTAGGATAGCCTGCTCCCTAATTGGCGCCTCAACGTACTGGTCTAAAAAACCATCTTGTACACACTCCAGGAATTCATCCTCCACAGTATTATTGCTAAGTTGGTTTGGCCAGTCTATATGTAGATTAAAGTCACCCATGATTACTGTAGTACCCTTGTTACATGCATCTCTAATTTCCTGTTTGATGCCATCCCCTACATTACCACTACTGTTTGGAGGCCTATAGACAACTCCCACCAATGTTGTCTGCCCCTTGGTGCTTCTTAGCTCCACCTAGACTGATTCTACATCTTGATTTTCTGAGCAAATATCCTTTCTCACTATTACTCTGATTTCATCCTTTACTAACAACGCCACCCCACCTCCTTTTCCTTTATGCCTGTCCTTCCTAAATATCAAATATCCTTGGATATTCAGCTCCCAGCCTTGGTCACCCTGCAGCCATGTCTCTGTAATCGCAATTACATCGTATCCATTTACATCTATTTGCGCTGTTAATTCGTCTACCTTATTATGAATGCTTTGTGCATTCAGATACAGTGCCTTTAGATTTGTCTTAACATTTTTAGACATCTTAACATTTTTTTGTACTATGGCCCTATTTGTCTTACCATTTTTTCTTACCCGGACCCTATTTGTTCGTGCACTCCTTTGTTTGTACGCTCTGTCCGTTCCTGATACAATCTGGTTATCCTTACCCCAATCACTTTCCTGCACTGCTTCCTTGTCTTTTCTCTTTAGCATTCTAGATTTCTCTCCAGCGCGACCCTCCCCACTCCCTTATTTAGTTTAAAGAATTAAGTTGGCACAAGTTCAGATGGCACCAGTTTGTAATAGGTTGGCTCACAATAGTACGACAGCAGAAAGTGTGCTTAACTGAGGTCACATTGGGGAAGAGTTTACTTCAGCTGAAGGGTTGTTCAATGTGACTGCTGCAAAATTTCTTGCCAATTAGTCATCAGCCTCAGTGGAGGCCATTCCACCAAATGGTATGGGCATGGGTCTGCTCAGTTATTTTTATGTGGATACCCTTCAGAACTGCTAGGTCATGCAGCACACAGCATACCATAGAAGAATTTACCGATGTTGGTTGGCTTATGCTGCGACACTTGGAGCACAGTCAAGTCTGTATGTAGACCAGAGAGATGAAATCATGTTATGTGATATTAATGTACAAATGCTATTTTCACAGAGGAATTAACCAGTTAATTTCAAAGATGCAATTAAGGAGCTGGTTAATGACCATTAATGCTATTTTCCACTGGAGGCAATGATCTTCAATGGAGTGCATTGCTCCTAATCTGATTTGGAGTTGTGATAATAGGTACACTGGCGAGCAATGCTCTGCAGTAGTTGCTTAGTATATATTGCTAAATTCACATTGGAAGCCAATATATTATTTTACAAAATGAATTGTCCAGGAGAGGAGATTGCAAAACCAAATAAATAAGATTGCAAATCTGTGTAAAATCCAAAAAAATTGTGATTTTAGAAAGAATCCATAAAGAATTCACTACGTAGATATTTGGAGACTAATAGCTGGAAATCGGGAGCACTGCACATCAGGCAGGCTGGCCTTCTTAACTGATTCCACAATCTGCTCGCCCATTGAGAAAGGCTCAAGTATCAGGGCTTTCTTAAAATTGCAATTTATCTGTTCACTGCCATCACAAAGGAAATACATTATCATTATTCAGAAAGTGTACACATAAGCCCAGTTTTAATATATTGAATAACATTAGAAGTAATGGAAATAAATAAAGTGGCTTGGGATTTACTTTCAAGATTGTAATCTTTTATAACTTTGCACAATACATTGTTAAAACAGCTTAAAAATTTTGGCACCATACTTTACTACCCAAAAACTTATGATACAAACAAAATATACATTTTTATATTCCGTATAACATATCATCTTGACTTGGGATTACGTTTTGCTCAGTATCAGAAGTGTCTCGTGACACAGCTTAGCTCTTACCTTGCACTGTTTGGAATTAAGTCATCATGTATATTATGGTACACCAATAAAGATGTGAGCTTAGAAATTAGTGTTGGTGATATTAGTGGACAATGTTTAATATGAGATTCTTTTGTTTGCCATTTTAACACAAAAAATAACCCATTTATTTTTAAAGGATTAATGCCCCTATTAAAATAGCAAAGAAGTGTCTACATACACATTAAACATTTGTCCACTAATATTGAGACCTGAGCACATAATCTAGGCTGATAATCCAGGCTAAGTGCTGCACTGTCAGAGGTGCCGTCTTTTGGATGAAACATTAAACCGAGGTCTCGTCTGCCCTCTCAGGTGAGCATAAAAGATCCCATGGCACTATTTTGAAGAAGAGCAGGGAATTTCTCCCTGATGTCCTGGCCAATAATTATACCTCAACCAACATCATAAAAAACAGATTATATGGTCATTATCTCATTGCGCTTTATGGGACCCTGCTGTATGCAAATTGGCTGTCACGTTTCCTACAGTACAACAGTGACTACACTTAACAAAAAAACATTTCATTTGTTGTAAAGCACATTGGGATGTCAATGGTGCTGTATAAATGGAAGTTGTTTGTTTATTTCTTTAATTTGTGGGCCATAGTTATCAATGTGCTAAACATGAGCATTTAACATTGAAATTGCCAATTTAATTTTTAATTTCACTTGTAAAGGATTTATTTCCATTAAATGTAATTTTATTTAATACATTGAACCTGGGTTTAAGTGTACAGTACCTTGCTCCAATTCCTGGAATTACCTCTGATGTCCCCTCAACTCTTTATATGTTGTTGCACCAGTGTGTCAGGCACCCAGCACAGCCTTGTTCCAGAGCTAAAACATCTTGGGGGAAAGTGTGAAGTGGGCGATATCGATTAAGGCACCCCGATACAGCTCTTCCCATTTTAACTTGCATTGACTTCACTGGAAATGAAAATCAGGAGAGATGTATAACAGATGGCTGAATATCACCTGTTTCACACTATCACCACACAAAGTCAACATTACCCCGCCAGTTTTCTTTTATCTGTTGTGGACTAGTTTTGACACTTTTTGTATATCCAGAGTTTAGTGATGAAGGAAAGACTCCCATATTTAAACAAAAATAAAAGAAGTATAAAATTACCAGTAAAACAAATACCATGACATACAGCTTTTTATTATTTTTTTATTTTGAATGTATTTAGTAGAGGTGAATGTTGATTTATTATAAAGCAGTTTACACTGTTATAGATACATGATAGCAACAGGACTTTTACATCTAAGATTAAGATTTGTAGAATACTAGCTACAGTTGCCTGAATATTTAAACTAGTCCAGCGACATGAAAAAGGTCTTCAAAATGCTTGGTTGTCTTTCCCTTGTAAGAAAATCTTAGATTTTTTTCTACCAAGTATAAAAAAAATCTACATTTCACCTGTTTGCAGCATATATAAGAAAACATTTAAGTCAGCAAGCAATTAAGAATTAGAAACAGGCTACAGAGCAGCAGTTACAGCTTTCTACCAAGCAGAATAATAGTTTAAAATATTTCAACATAAATCCAAAAGTTATACATTTCTAAACTCCTAAAGTCAGAGGTCTGTCTGTGTACAGCTTATAACATTACGAAAAAAAAACCCTTGAGTAAATATTAATTTAATATCCTAAAATTGACAAGTGTCAAGGTAACAAAACCACTGAATAGTGCGTCATAGAAATATTTTAAATAAACTGGAGTCAACATTTTGAAGATTGATATGGTTTAACATTATAAACTAATACCTACTGAATAATTTATCTGCAATGAGCTGAATACATATACAGTTTCGCACTTATGTCTCCTTCTATAGTGCGCAGGATTGTAAAAACATTTACAATAAATAATTTTAAAATAGTTTTACAATATTTTTATAAGGCACAGTTTCAACCAATGACTATTAAAATTCACAATTTTTTTTCCTTTTTGCTTTCAATCAATGACCATGGACAGATGCAATAAAACAGAAAGAGGAGACTGTTATTGTCAGGGGCTGATCCGATTTCAGAATCCGAAGTGCTGACAGCAGCAGTTAAAGTTTCCCGAAAAGTGAAACAGGACGGGGGGGGATTAAAATGTGACAGGTCATCAAACACGCACAAGTGATGTGTATTTCCAGAACTGTCTGCTTTATTGATTGCCCGCACAGCTGTTCTGTCCATTAAATCCAGATCACTTGCTCAGCGTTCCATTCATGCACAGAAGGGAAGAATATATTAAAAAAATAAATAACTTCGGTGCCTGTCCATCACGCCACATGGTCATATGCTTTGATTGTTCGATGCCCGAGAAAGACTTCAAATATCTCAAATACTTTGCATAGGTTAGAGTTTTAAAAAAATGAGAATGACATTCAGTGCTTTGAAATTCAAATGGTAGTCGTTACCATAATGTAGAATTGTCTCTGTATCTCACTGACCCCCCTGATGTGCACATTTCATCTTTTTTAAATTATCATTATTATTGCATGTTGCAGTGTTATTGCATGCAGCTCCTGCAGTTGGTACAGGCTGAAAGAATTGCAGCGTTTTCCCTGATGAAGAAATGGTTTGCACAAGACAATTACACTGTTATGTCCCATTGTTAATGTATGAAAGTTGCAGGCTGGTTGAAGGCTTTGGACTTGCATCTTAAAAGTTTTTCTTGATCGTAAACAAAAAAACATTTTCTGCTGTTCCATCTTCTTGTGTTATGACAATATATAGCACAATTGTTTGTAGTAGTCAAAAGCTGCAAAAATATTTTTCTCGCAATCAGAAAGTAGTATACTGTACTTTGTTTTCCCCCACCCCCATGTCCATTATTCTTGTATGCTGTAGTTGTAACTGGTTGGGGAGTTCTGGAATATATGGTTGCTCTCCTGATTCTAAAAGTAGTGTGCACTTTTAGTTTTTTTTAAACATCCCACCGTTATTGCATGCGGTCTGTCTGCAGCTGTTGTGGCTGATACTGGCTGAAAGCTGCGGCTGCAGCAGCCCCGGGAGCTGAACTGGGGATGGGCTGCTGCACCGCGTAGCTGTACCCGGCGGCGGTGACATAACCGGCGGCCGCTGCCGCAGCGGCGGGTGAGGCGGCGTACGGATACTGCTCGTAGGCGGCGGCTGCTGCGGCTGCGGCTGCGGAGTACTGCGCGTAGGCAGTCCCCGTGTAGTCGATGTAAGGAGACGCGGCGGCTGCGGGTTGGACATGCGGGATGACGACTCCAGGTTGCATAAAGGCCTGTGGGTAGACATAATGAGCGGGGATCCTGTGGGATAAGGAAGAAGAAAATACCAGTAAAGAAACAGCTAGCACTGCTTCTGGCTCGATCCATCCACAGTCTTTTTAAGATTCTAATTGTTATTGTGCATATAGGGTTGCCACAATAAGGGAAGGCTTAATGAATGCACTGTATAACCTTTGAATGCCCAAGGATCTTTATAAGTGTAATAGATTTTACAGAATTTTTTTGGACAACTACTTACAGTATGATTTGTGATTAGAACTTGAGAGAGAAACATTTGGGCATTAACAATTATTAGATATCAAAAAGCAAGTTGTGACTTTTTGTAATTTTACCTTTATAACTAAAGTAAGCATGAAAGAGATAGGATTCTATTCTAGTATTGCAAGTTGAAATCTGAGATAACCCATAGAAAATTGCAAACATTTCACCAACTTTCATTAGATAACAGGTTTTTGGACTTAGTTTCTGAAAATTCAAAACTTTTTTTTGAGTAATTTTTTTTTGACAATATTTCAGTGACATTTTGCAGGGCAACTTCTGTTGATATTTTTGGCTGCAGTAGTTATAAATATATCATGGCAACCCTATGTGTTGCTATGCAGTCTCAGCACTCATTAATATCATATCACAGATCCACAACCCCATCACCCTAATTAAAGTAAAACACAGGCAAAAAACAAAAAAATTAAAAGTACCAAACAAAGGCCACAAGGTGATAAACAAATGGTCACACGGCAAGATCACTCTACACGTGAAATCTAGTGAGGCTCTCACTCGTCACAAACGAGGCTCCAATAGAGGCCCAACAGACACTATTAACAACACAGCACTGAACCCCAGTACATGTGCATTACATTCTAGGAAAAGGTCACAGGAAGTCCTTGGGCAAACCGAAAACATATAGACCTGGAACCCATCAGCTGGCCTGCAACGATCCGCCTAATAACATGCAAAAGAAAAAAGACACTAAAAGACAAAGAGATTGTGGGATGAAAGGAAAACATGTCACAGTGAGGGGGAGAAAGTTGGCTGCAGAGACTAAAGAAAAATTACATTTCTTTTTAGAAAGAAAATATGGATTATTTAACTTAAAAGTTTTTTTTGAGGTGTTCTACAATCTATGGGATGACAATACTTAAATGACGGCACCCAGTCAGGTGTTCAACCAGCCCAGTGGTTCTGCACACTCCTCTACAGCGCAGTGACTATGTAAACTCCAGGTCAGTTAGTAGAAGGTGATCATATTAGTTCAGCAGTAACCATGACTTCCCTTCCTCAGGTTATTAGTTTTCAGTGTGAACTAAACGTTAAAACCCACAGACTCAAGTCAGCAAGCAGCTGGATAATAACTGCTACAAACTCATCTCATACGAGATATGTTGCAACACCTGTAGCGACAGTCACTTGTAGCTTCTTTCTGTCATGCTGTCTTGCAGTTAGGTAGACGGTTGATGGACCAATCGAACTGTCCTGTTTTATTCTTGAAAGATAGCTCCACCTTATTTCTAAATGTGCACAAGCTGAAAAGGTCATTGGGAGTTAGCTGGTGAGTCCAATTCAGCACAACTGCTATTGGCAGGAGCACAGTGGCGTTTGTTTTTCACGTTTTAGGGTAATGGTAGAAGTAATTCCCTTCCTGCTTCAAAATTAGTCCTTCAACAGTTCTTTGCATTACTCCATGTGCAATAAACCACCAAAGAAAAAATATCAAAGATTGTAGGAGGTTGGCTATAGAAAGAACACATGAACACCCAGACACTTTGTGAATAAAGATGCTGTGAGACTACTAATGGTCATTTAAAGTGCATCAATTTTCTACTGCAAAGTCATATTGTATCATTTTCCAACTTATGGATATCATGGCTATGACAGAAATAATGAAAAGCGTTAAAAATTATAAATAAAAATCTATTTGTTTTGATTATTCCTACAATAGTAATTCTTGACAAACAACTTCCTTGGCAAACCTCAGTGGCATCAAAGCACAATGGCATTATCATTACCACTACAACCTAAAGTACTCGAGTCTCAGTCCAGTTAAGCAAAGTTTCCCTTAATTGTAAGTGACCTTCCATCTTGTCCACAATTATAATGATGATTGAGCTGTCGTTTGAGAAGTTCTGAATGAACCACAGGAACCCAAGTTAGAAACAAAGACCAATGAACTATGCCCAACATCTATAAAGTCAGACACTTGAACCTTCTACTTAAGGTGAAGTGTACAGAAAACAGCACACTGAATATTACCTTGTTAAACATATGGCTTCCAATCTACTCAATGCGAAAAAGCACATCTTGAATAATAATACTGGAGTACAACTGTTTTGGGTTTAAAGATACTCTCAAGTTGTAGTGTTAAACAAAATGAAATCTTGTAAATTCATCTGTATGTACCGGATGGAAACAGATTTCTTTTTAAACTGTTTACTGACCACTGCTGCCGTCCTACTGTCCTTGATCAAAGAATGGGAAGAAACAGTCTGGACTGAAGATTGTCTATGGCAGTCAGAAAGACAGAAGGTGTATGTGACATGGGGCAGGTTGTGGGCAGATTTTTCCTTCTCTCTTCCCCCAGATAGAATGCTCTAATATCATGCAATATCCTACTTAGTATTCAATGATAGTAGTATTCAAATGATGTCGAGGCTGGGATTCAAACTCTGCCTCTCAGATATATAGTTACTGCTAGAGACACTAGTTTGTCAGATATTACCATTTTTAAATAATGCCCTAGCATTATAAAAACCTACTGTCATACATTTAGGCTGGAATTTTCTTTAGCTTGGCAGGTCCGGTGCGGGCAGTGGCCATGTTGGGTCACGACCCCACTGCTGGCTCCATCCCGCTGTTGAAAATGAACTTACCTTAATGGGGCCTATTAAGCCCACCCAGTGCATTACCCAGCCCAATGAGATGGAGCAGGTCTGGTGATGTCATTCATGACGCGTTTACAGCCGGGATCTTTCAAGGGACCATGGCCACATTACATCTAACATAGTTCTGTCAGTGCACTACAGTGTTGGAGTGCTGCAAACGCTGACAATGACTGCACAGAGGCAGAGGGCTGCATCCAGATTCACCCATGACTCCCTCCATATGCTTATGGAGGGAGTCAGAGTGCGCAGGGAGATCCTCTTCCCTTCCGATGGGCGGAAGAGAACTCCCCAGGAGACCAAAACAGCTTGGTTGCAGATTGCACAGGAGGACACAAGCAGGGATGTGTTCAGGAGGACCTGGGTGCAATGCCGCAAACGTTTCAATGATCTCATTAGATCAGGAATCGTTAGTCCAAAGCCACACTCAACTGCATCCTGCTGTGCCTCTCATCACATCCCCATCACTCTGCCTTCCCTACCCTATTCCTGCACATCCTTATTCACACCAAAATACCTTGCACCTCCACCCGTCCCTCTCTATCTACATTATCACATCCCCATCTCATTAGTCACCCCTCACACTCACCCTCATCCTAGTGCAATCATACCAACTAACAACACACAAGGGTAGCCACTTGGGTGTTTTATGCAATGTTTATGTAAAGTTTCTGTTACTGTGATGTCAAACATAAAGATCTTTATTTTCAACACTTTCCAGTCTTGGACCGATTTGTGTGCATCTTTGGAAGTGGCTTAGTGAGTTACAGTGAATGGTGTGACATAACGGTATCCCCCGCAATGGTGCTGAGTGTGAAAGGAATGGCTTGGTCATTTGGGGATGCGTTACAGTGTTGGTTTGGGGTGGTGCCAACCTGGCGCATCATGTGACAGTCATATGGGTGTACAGTGTCAAGTGAAGTAAATCTGGCCATGGTGAAGCCATCCCTGGCCTCCCGGGCAGCATTGTGATCGGGTGCTGATGCCCTCTGTCCTGTGCAACATTAGGTGATTGCGGAGAAGGTTGGTGTTGTTGTTGGTGCTGCTGGTGTTCCTGGTGCTGCTGGTGTTGGGGCTCATCGTGGTCTGATTCTGAGGACCAAGGTGAGACAGTATAAACGGCACCCATGCTGATGGAATAGATGGCAGGTGAAGTACAGATGACAGAAACATTCTGTCAAAGGTGAAAGAGTTTTTCCAATGAGGTGACACTGGATGGAGACTTTGCTGGAAACACTTGCAGCCTGCAGAATCTGTGCTGGAAATGGACTGAGCAACAGCTTCTGCCTGAGGAAAGTGATCATCTGTCACGTGGGAGCTTGTACTGTACATTTGATGCTGTCAAATAATCAGCTGGAGCAATGGCGATGGAACTCCCACCTCAGGTTGACAGACGTGGTTCCCGAGCTGCGTGAATCCCGGGGCCATACAGGGAAATTTAAAAAGTAAGTCAAAAAAGGCTCTTAAGTGCCTGCAAGCTACCTGATAATCTTCTCAGTTGGGTCCCCCGCCGCTGCCGGTCGGGTCGACTCCGCAATAACAGACGCACTTGGGGGAAAGGCGCGTGGGAGCGAGATGACAGCAGGTTCCCGACCCGATGTCAAAAATAACTTTCCCACCCGACCTGCCACCGATTGCACCTGCTACCACACTGGAAAATTCTGGCCTTAGTGTTTGGAGAGTTCATTGCTTCACCAAGTCAATCTTACAACATGTTGAATTATCTTCCCCACATTTAGTGATGACTGCTGCTCAATTCATGTACACACTGGAATTCTGCTAGATCATTAAAACACTTTGAATAAAGTTCTCAATTTTTCTCCAACTAATTAATGATTGATTATTGCTCTAAGCAACAGCAAGCAAGTTACAAATATTTAGCTAAATTATGGATGCACTTTATTTTAGAATAACAAAACTGGGGGCAGAATAATTTTCTAAATAAAACTCCTTGTATTACAATCCTCTCATATTAATTTGCTATAGTTTGACAGTTAAGTCAAAGTAGCCAATGTTGCCCTTTCATTTAAGGTACTCTGGACTTATAAAATGATAACATAACATTGTAGGTCTTATAAGGTATGCATGGTGGAAGGGGGAACCTGGCACCCTCTGTAAACTTGAGTTTATCCAGAACTCTGCTGCTGTATCCTAACTTGCACCAAATCCCGTTCACAAATCACCTCTGTTCTCACTGACCTACATTGGCTCCAGTTCGATGACGGCTCGATTTTAAAATTCTCATCCTTATTTTAAAATCACTCTATGGTCTCGCCCCTCCCTATCTCTGTAACCTCTTCCAGCCCTACAACCCTCCTAGATCTCTGTGGTCCTCAAATATTGGCCACTTGCATAGCCCTGATTTCCATCGCTCCAACATTGGCGGGGTGTGCCTTCATCTCGCTTGGCCCTAACCTCTGGAATTCCCTCCCTAAACCTCTCAACCTCACTAACTCTCTCTCCTCCTGTGAAGCGCCTTGGGATGTTTTACTACTTTAGTGCTATATAAATGCAAGTTGCCATTGTACGTAAACATGCTGCACTTATAAAATTACTGTAAAAAAAATGTAAATCTCCTATTTCATATACTACTAAATTCCCATCAGTCATCTCACCAACGATGATGGGGTCAGCCTTTTTCATATAAAGCAGTTCATTTTGGCATATTTTTCTGGCCCTTGAAGACCAGCCATTTGGGGTCTGCACTAATCAGGGAGTCACAGCACTAACAACAGTAATAGGAACACCAGCAGGCAGCTCCAAAGTGAATCCAGTAGTGTCTGTGGGTAAATAAATAGCATTACATAGTATTTACAGCACAGAAACAGGCCATTCGGCCCAACAAGTCCACGCCAGTGTTTATGCTCCACACGAGCCTCCTCCCACCCTTCTTCATCTAACCCCATCAACATTTCCTTCTATTCCTTTCTCCCTCATGGGTTTATCTAGCTTCCCCTTAAATGCATAAGAACATAAGAAATAGGAGCAGGAGTAGGCCATTCGGCCCTTCGAGCCTGCTCCGCCATTCAATGAGATCATGGCTGATTTTCTGCCTCAATTCCATTCACCGGCCCTATCGCCATATCCCTTGATGCCCTTACTAGTCAGAAATTTATTAACTTCTGTTTTGAATATACCCAATGACTGAGCCTCCACAGCCCTCTGGGGAAGAGAATTCCAAAGATTCACCACCCTCTGTGTGAAGAAATTTCTTCTCATCTCAGTCCTGAATGGCCTACCCTTTATCCTGAGGCTGTGGCCCCTGGTTCTAAACTCCCCAACCAAGGGAAACATTCTCCCAGCATCCACCCTATCAAGCCCTGTAATAATTTTGTATGCTTCAATGAGATCCCCTCTCATTCTTCTGAATTCAAGAGAATACAGGCCTAGTTTACTCAATCTCTTCTCATATGACAGTCCCGCCATCCCAGGAATCAATCTCGTGAACCTTCGTTGCATTCCTTCTATGGCAAGTATATCCTTCCTTAAGTAAGGAGACCAAAATTGTACACAGTACTCCAGGTGTGGTCTCACCAAGGCCCTATATAATTGGAATAAGATTTCTTTACTCCTGTACTCAAATCCTCTTGTAATGAAGGCCAGCATACCATTGGCCTTCCTAATGACTTGCTGCACCTGCACATTCACTTTCAGTGACTCATGTACAAGGACACCCAGGTCCCTTTGAGCAACTGCATTCCCCAATCTTTCACCATTTAGGAAATACTCTGCCTTTCTGTTTTTTCTACCAAAGTGGATAACTTCACATTTATCCACATTATATTGCATCTGCCATGTTCTCGCCCACTCACTGAGCCTGTCAATAACCCCTTGAAGCCTCTTCACATCCTCTTTGCAACTGACACTGCCACCTAGCTTTGTATCATCAGCAAATTTGGAAATGTTACATTTAGTCCCCTCATCCAAATCATTGATATAGATTGTGAATAGCTGGGGCCCAAGCACCGATCCTTGCGGTACCCCACTAGTCATAGCCTGACATCCTGAAAAAGACCTGATTATCTCTACTCTTTGTTTTCTGACCCCTAACTCTACATGTCAGAGTCATGAGCCTACTCATGAGGCTTGTGTGGAGCATAAACAGTGGCTGGGCCGAATAGCCCATTTCTGTTGTATGATGTGCTAGTATGGAGTTTTCACACATTTCCTGATTGCACCTGTGGAGCTGCTCATTGATACACCCAGAGTCAACTGAAATGGCCGGTTTCCATAGGCTAGTTAAAATACACTAAAATTAGACATAGGTAGAGAATTAAGTTCCCCCTTCCCATCACATCTTCCCCCATAATATTTGCAGTAGGGTGGGAGAGAAAAGAATTGACTGAAAGTAATCAGCCTTCTAAATTTCCATCCAGCTATATTAGCAAAACATACTACCAGATACCATGTAAAAAACTGGAACAAAAAAAGGCAGTTAGTACTTAAGTAAATAAATACTTGTTGAAAAAAGAAAAAGATAAGGGAGCACTTGTGAAATGTAAAGAAAGTGCTATCATTAGACCCCTCCCCCAATCAAAATTGTTTTTTTAAACACCCGTAGTTTGCGGTCAGCGGTGAAGCAAAGGCATTCGCCACTGGCCCCAAAGTAAGCTTCCCACAAAGATCTCGCGATTTCTGTGGCAAGAAGTTCGGCTTTTCCAACGTACAGTTGAAATCAACGTAGTTTATTGGGAATCACATTGCTGTGACATCAGCAAGCTATCTAAGCAGCCAATCACAATGCAGAATTCTCACAGACCAAGAACCAGGAAGTGAGTAAGCTCCTTTGATTCTAACTTTTAAAAAATGTAATAGAGAGCAAAACAAAGATGAGGCTCTCACATGGGGGAAAAGGTAAACCTGAAATAAAGATGAACAAATTTTTTAAAGAAACAGTGTCGGAGCAGTGAAGGATTTCCGCATTAGGATGCACATGTGCTACATCCTGAAGTTGCGGTCAGTTTCAAAGGGATAATATCAGCGAACGATGTTCATTCGCTGTTATTACCCACTGCAAATTCTGGGCCAACACATTTTTGATTGTGGCCTGTATGTACAAGTATACCCTGTACCATAATCCAGTAGTTACAACAGATTTTATATAGTTCATTACTTAAAATTAATGACAGATGTCATATTTCAGAATTTGTGAGAAACATGTAAACATACTGCTTTGGATTAAGTTACATCTACAATTCACCTAATAGTAGGTTAAGGCATATTGATTAGAATGTGTTATTTTTTCATGTGTATATACATAGAATTATATCGAATTTGCAGCACAGAAACAGGCCATTCAGCCCAGCCACTGTTTATGCTCCACACAAGCCTTCTCCCACTCAATTTACTTCATCTCACCCTAGCAACATATCCTTCTATTCCTTTCTCCCTCATATGCTTATCTAGCTTCCTCTTAAATGTATCTATGCTATTTGCCTCAACCATTCCATGTGGTGGCAAGTTCCACATTCTCATCACTTTCTGAGTAAAGAAGATTCTGCTGAATTCCTTATTGAATTTCTTAGTGACTATCTTATATTGATGGCCCCTAGTTTTGTACTCCCACAAGTGGAAACATCTTCTCTACCTCTATCCTATCAAACCCCTTCATCATTTTAAAGACCTCTATCAGGTCACCACTCCATCTTCCCTTTTCTAGAGCAAAGAGCCCCTGCCTGTTCAATCTTTCCTGATAGTTGTAGCCTCTCAATTCTGGTATCATCCTTGTAAATATTTTTTGCACTTTCTCCAGTGCGTCTATATCCTATACGCAAGTTAAATTGGATAGATTTTTTGGAACTGGCTGCTATTGTGTCCAGATATATAAAATGTGTCCTTCATCAGACTCTCAAGCCTATTTGTGTGTGTATGTGTTTGTGGAGGGAGGGGGGAGTGGCTTTTGGTTGAAATCCACAGAAAACTGAACAGGTGCTGGAGCGTGAAACCCGAGCTCCCGAGGGTCATTCTCTTTTAAACTCATAGGAACTTTTAGCACACTCCCCAGCCCGTGCCATTTCACACTGGATGACTGACAAGACAGGCTGCAGTATGACTCCCTACTCTATTTTTAATGTTCTGCTAAAGGGATCTATCAAAGAGAAGGAATGTGTGTATAAGGCAAAATGAGCAACTTTCCTTGTGTAACCCACAAGGATAGTGATCAGAAATAGTTTGACCTGTAATCTACGTTAAATATGTTAATGAAAAAAATTCAATTTTACAGCTTCCATATAGTGTCAGCCATAATGATCCAGTTGGATTTGTTCTCTTCAAATTCTGCCCACAACTATTATTTGGGGGAAGAATAGAATGTTGAAGTATCCTAGATCATTCCACATCAAGTGCTTTAGTAAAATAATTGTTGTAAATAGGATTGATTTGGACAGGTGGGCTGACGTAAAGATCTCGAGTGCTAACCTAGGTCTGCAGTTATAAAAATTAGATGAGTCCTTCAGACTACCGAGTACAATGAAGTCATTATACTGCCTTTCAAAACTTAAAACCGCCTGGTATTTTCCACCTGCATTATTGCATGACTCATTCATTATTTACTTAGTTTGTTGTTAGGTGTCATCACTTATTCATGGGGAAAATGCAGATTAGCAAACTGAAATTGTGTGCACACCTATTTTAAATGTACACAATACGTGTACCCATTGTATTATGGAACTTGCAGTTGTTCGCATTTTTTATTTTCTCCAATTTCTAAACAATTGTTTAAAATACATTAACGTGACACATGTTGAGCAACAATTATTTTGTAAAAAAAATGTATAACAATACTGCTTCACTACCGCCGCCACCCCCCCACCCCCCCACAACCACATTGTTTTCAACTTTAAATTTACTCATCCAAGAGAATGTGCGTGTATGCTGGAAAAATATTTGTAACGTGGGTTTAAAGATTCTGGATTTTAAAATATTTTACAACGTAACTTTTGAAATGAACTAATCTATAGGGCAAAGCACAGGAAGTGGCAAAGTGTACTGATGTTGAGGCAGTCTCTTCCACTTTTCCTACCAGGATATCGAGCATGGTACCCAGCCTAAAACTAGATGGGCCCAACGTACAAAATGTCTTTAGGAAATGTAGCACTTGGAAGTCACGCTGAATTATGATGTTGTGGATATTATCAAGTACTGTACTCATGACTTTATAGAACATAGAATGGAAGCACTTGTGTTAACAAAATAAAAAAACAACCAAACCCAAAATAAATAAAAACATCGCAACATGCACGCGATGAGTTGATTTGGTAATCAAAAAATAAAGTCACACAGAATTTAGCACTCACTACAACCCAGAAACTGAATTGTTAAACTGGAAATCAGGCTACAGCAACAAAGCAAAATAAAGTGGGACCCCTTGCTCCCAATGGCAAAACAAATCAACACTCTTGAACAAAGAAAACTCCAGAAAAGTCCTCACTATAGCTCTCTTCATTAAAAAGCACGCAGTTTGCTTGTTTAGCTCTAAACACCACTTCATTAAAAGTAAAAAGCACACGCAGCTCTATTACACTCTAAGAAACAACATACATGCAACAGTTAATCACCATTTTTAGCTTGTTTGTGTGTTTGAGTCTACTGGTTACAGTTTAAGATCTGCTCATTCGGTAACTATTCCACCTCATATCATCAAATCCTTCTCTCATCATCATGTTATCTTAACTGTAAACGACCCCTGTCAGATCAGAAAGAAATACATAGAATTGAGTCAAGCCAAAAGGGGGCACAAAGTCGATTTGTTAAAATAAGTAAATAACACCATTGTACAGCACCAAAAAGTATTGTGTCTGGGTGGCTGGTTGGATGAACGGAAACGCTTTCAGAACTTGACTCATTGAGAGATTGTACAGCACCGTAGATGATTTTTTTCTCCAAAAGTTTGTGTTAGTCATTGAAGAAGGGTGTTAAATTATAGTCGTCCTATGACAGAGTTAGGATCGTTTGCTAAACAGACATATAATCACTTTCTAGCTTGTTTTTTTTTAATAGCGTTGAGATGCACAGTTTGATTAACTGCAGTTCTGTGAAGTCGGAAGGCGTTAACAGTATAAATATATCTGCTTTTAAGTGGATCGGAAACCGGTTATTCATTGCGGTGGGAGCGGAACGACACTTACCCATATGGTCGGGGGACGAAAGCAGGGTGAATTTGCTGCACTCCGAAAGCGAAACCTGTCAAGGCAACCAGATTCAACGTTACAAATGGAAACAAAACTTCACTCAGCACAGGAATACAAGCTGACACAGAGACACGGTCCCAACTTTAGATCAAGTGCTTTGACCATCTACTGTGAAAACGCAACAGCGTCCAGATTAATATCCTAATCTCAATGTCCCCCTTTCTTCCAAACCTTCTTGCCCTTATTTGTTGTGCTTTTTTTTAAAGACTTTTTCTTTTAAATTGATTCTGACTGATGGATTATTTTTCTTTTTGGCGGGGGGTGGGGGGGGGGGGTTATCTTGAGCTCTTGGCCCCGACTCTCTCACTCACCTGGCTGCATGATCCGAGGTTTCGCCCCCAGGTAAGCCAGGTTGACATTGGCTTTCCTGCCGTCGATGATGGGATTGGGATCTTTGCATGCTCGCTCCGCCGCCGCCCGGTCAGCCATGGTCACCTGTAACCAGGGAAAAGAAAACCCGGGACACAGCCCGGCATCAAACCACTTAAAACAGCAAACCAGCCATCGCACTGACAGCAATCATCATCATCGTCATTTATTAATGATCATTTATCAACTATCGTTGGTTAACTTCCACACTCTTGCCTCGCTGAGTACTTACAAAGCCGTAGCCGCGGGACTTGCCCGTCTGCCGGTCCGTGATGACCACCGCTTCCTCGATGTCGCCGAACACCTCGAAGTACTTGCGGAGCGACGCGTCGGTGGTGTGATAGGGCAGCCCGCCGACGAAGATCTTGGTGAAGGTGGTGTCCTTCTGGGTGGTGTGCATCTTGCCCCCGGCGCAGCCTGCAAACCTCACACGAGACACGCGCGACGGTGGGCTTTGATCCTGTCACAATGACACGAGCCGGCGGAGAAATGATGTAAATGCACCCTTTCTGACTTGTCGTCCCCCCTCCCCGCACTTCCCCAATAAATAAATAAATAAATAAAAGTTTCCAGCTGCCCCGTGAGGTAGATAAAATGCAAAAAAACACACTTTGTGGGCTGCGCTCCCGGCCCGCTCGCAATCCGCTGTTTCCAGTGCCCGCTGTCTGGGCTCTTTAAGTGCCCGCTGTCGGTCTGGCTGCTCCTGTCATTCTCCCGCCCCGAACTCCGCCCACTCTCTAACCCCGCCCACGCCGAACTCCGCCCACTCTCTAATCCCGCCCACGACGAACCCCGCCCACTCTCTAACCACGCCCATGCCGAACTCCGCCCACTCTCTAACCCCGCCCACGCCGAACTCCGCCCCTCGCTAACCCCGCCCCTCTCTCTTGTTCCGCCTCCTCCGCCGAGACAAACCCACCCAGCACAATGCCCCGCCCACACATGAGGCGCCGATTGTGCGTGTCGGTCATCAAGCCACGCCCCCCCGGAGACCGACCAATCATTGGCTTCCTGCCATTGTGCCGCCGGAATAACAACAGAAAATGCTGGAAAAACTCAGCAAGTCAGGCAACATCCGTGGAGAGAAATTTGAGTTGACGTTTCGGGTTTGACCCGGAGCTGGGGGATTAGGTCGCCGGCGGATTGGCTGGAGGGCGGTTTGGCTTTTCTGGAGCGGGTGACGCTCGCGGTCAAAGCATGCGACTGTGCACTAAAGAGGGTAATTCAGAGCCACCGTCACCCAGCGTCTTTAATAAGGGGAAAGGGCGAGAGAAGTGAGACAGAAACAACTCGCTTGTTTAAATTACACAAGAGTTGGGATTAGTTTCGAAAGTGAGAAGCGAAATCGAGTTCAACATTAAAACGAAACACAAAATGAGTCAGGGGTCAAGTTGCGCTTTTATTGGGCATAATTTGATAGGATTTGACAAAGATGAAGGTTGAATATATGTCAACTAGTGAATTCATCCCCCACTTTATTCCTCCTCCTGTTCCGGGGTATAAAAGAACAGGTGAATAAATAGGGCTGCATAAAGAATCGGGCGAGGGGGGGAAGAGACATCGAAATCATCAAAACAGATCTATTGGCTGGCCCACGGCTAACCTGCGGGTAGAGGTGCTACAATTGTCCTTCCTAGATCGGCCACGGTTTATGGCCCAGATTACGATCCGGTGACCACTGCCTGAAGTGCGTGGAGTGCACATTTGGGTGGGGTCAAGAACATAAGAAATAGGAGCAGGAGTAGGCCATTTGGCCCCTCCAGCCTGCTCTGCCATTCATTAAGATCATGGCTGATCTTCTACCTCAACTCCATTTTCCTGCACTATCCCCATATCCCTTGATTCCCTTAATATCCAAGAATTTATCGATCTCTGTCTTGAATATACTCAACGAATGAGCCTCCACAGCCCTCTGGGGTAGAGAATTCCAAAGATCCACCACCCTCTGAGTGAAGGTATTTCTCCTCATCTCAGTCCTAAATGGCTGACCCCTTATTCTGAGACTGTGACCCCTGGTTCTCGACTCCCCAGCCAGGGGAAACATCCTCCCTGCATCTACCCTGTCAAGCCCTGTAAGAATTTTGTATGTTTCAATGAGATCGCCTCTCACTCTTGTAAACTCCAGAGAATATAGGCCTAGTCTACTCAATCTCTCCTCATAGGACAATCCCCCCGTCCCAGCAATCAGTCTGGTGAACCTTCGTTGCACTCCCTCTATGGCAAGTATATCCTTCCTTAGGTAAGGAGACCAAAACTGTACACAATACTCCAGGTGTGGTCTCACCAGGGCCCTATATAATTGCAGTAAGATGTCTTTACTCTTATACTCAAATCCTCTAGTAATAAAGGCCAACATACCATTTGCTTTCCTAATTGCTTGCTGTACCTGCATGTTAACTTTCAGTGATTCGTGTACAAGGACACTCAGGTCCCTCTGAACACCAGCATTTCCCAATCTCTCACCATTTAAAAAATACTCTGCTTTTCTATTTTTCCTACCAAAGTGGATAACTTCACATTTCTCCACATTATATTCCATTTGCCATGTTCTTGTCCACTCACTTAGCCTGTCTATATCCCCTTGAAGCCTCTTTGCATCCTCCTCACAATTTACATTCCCACCTAGCTTTGTATCATCAGCAAACTTGGATATATTACATTTGGTCCCCTCATCCAAATCATTGACATAGATTGTGAATAGCTGAGTCCCAAGCACTGATCCTTGCGGTACCCCACTAGTTACAGCCTGCCAACACTAAAATTACCCGTTTATACCTACTCTCTATTTTCTGTCCGTTAATCAATCCTTAATCCATGTCTTTGTTACCTCTAGACTTGACTATTCCAATGCACTCCTGGCTGGCCTCCCACATTGCACCCTATGTAAACTTGAGGTCATCCAAAACTCGGCTGCCCGTGTCCTAACTCGCACCAAGTCCCGTTCACCCATCTCCCCTGTGCTCGCTGACCTACATTGGCTCCCGGTTAAGCAACCCCTCGATTTCAAAATTCTCATCCTTGTTTTCAAATCCCTCCATGGCCTCTCCCCTTCCTATCTCTGTAATCTCCTTCAGCCCCACAACCCCCCCCCCCCAGGATGTCTATGCTCCTCTAATTCTGACCTCTTGAGCATTCCTGATTATAATTGCTCAACAATTGGTGGCTGTGCCCTCTGTTGCCTAAGCCCTAAGCTCTGGAATTCCCTGCCTAAACCTCTCCGCCTTGCTACCTCTCTTTCCTCCTTTAAGACGCTCCTTAAAACCTACCTCTTTGACCAAGCTTTTGGTCACCTGCCCTAATTTATCCTTATGTGGCTCAGTGTCAAATTTTTTGTCTTAAAATTCTCCTGTGCAGCGCCTTGGGACATTTTACTACATTAAAGGTGCTATATAAATACAAGTTGTTGTTGTTGTAGTATATTACCCCCAATCCCATGAGCCCTAATTTTGTTTAATAACCTCTTGTGTGGCACCTTATCGAATGCATTCTGAAAATCCAAATACACCACATCCACTGGTTCCCCCTTATCTATTCTGTTACTTACAACCTCAAAAAACTCTAACAGATTTGTCAAACACGATTTCCCTTTCATAAATCTGTGTTGACTCTGCCTATTATTATTTTCTAAGTGCCCTGTTATCACGTCCTTAATAATAGATCCTAGCATTTTCCCTACTACTGATGTCAGGCTAACTGGTCTGTAGTGCCCCATTTTCTCTCTCCCTCCTTTCCTAAATAGTGGGGTTACATTCACTACCTTCCAATCCGCGGGAACCATTCTAGAATCTATGTAATTTTGAAAAATGACAACTAATGCATCCACTATCTCTGTAACCACCTCTTTCAAAACCCTAGGATGTAGGCCATCAGGTCCAGGGGATTTATTGGCTTTCAGTCCCATTAATTTCTCCAGTACTATTTTTTTACTAATAATTTCTTTCAGTTCCTCATTCTCTTGGTTCTCCACTATTTCTGGGAAGTTTTTTGCGTCTTCTTCCATGAAGACAGACACAAAGGGCAGGATTTTCATTGGGCCGTGGAGGCGGGATTGGAGGCGTGTGGGGGGTTAAAATCCCGAAATCGGGGGGCACGAACCCATCCTGGACCCAACCCGCCTCCATGCCAGTTTGATAGGAGGCGGGTACCCGACCCGCACTGGGACCCACCTCCCCGAGGCGGGAATGGGATTAGTGCCAATTAACTGCCTGTTAACAGGTAGTTAACAGGCAGTTTTTAGCCTAATCCCTATTTTTAATGTTGAAGTGTGGGATTCCCGATGGCTCCAAACCACGCCAAGTTAGAGGAGGCAGACCGTCGGGATGAAGGGCTTGGAGGGGTCAAGATGTCCGGTGTTCAGGTGAGTGATGGGTGCATGAGTGCAAAGGTAAGTGTGTTTGATGTGTGTAAAGTGTTTAAAGAAGTTTTACATACCTTTACTTACTTTTACAGCCTCCCTTCCTTCAGGTCTCAGGAGTCCCTCATCTCACTGGCACAGAAAGCAGAATGGCTGCGAGCTGTCAAAAATTGCAGCATTCAGCTTTCTGTTCCGGGGAGATCTCTAAATCATCCTGAGAGGAAGGAATTAACTTAGAGTACAGATTGTCAGTGTTTGACAGCTTCAAACAGCTGTGAAACGCTGATATTTCATCTGTCAAAAGGTCTTGACAGATGAAATATCAATCTGTGATGTCACCTGTTGCCGGGTAGCCCTTAATTGGCCTGCTGAGCCCACTGGGCGGGCTCAACAAGGTCAATCAAGTCAAAATCGCGTGGGTTGGCTAGAACTTGATGGAGGCGGGACTACAACCCCAAAAGTTGTAGTCCCGCTTCCTACCCGACTCCTCAATGAAAATCCAGCCCAAAGTATTTGTTTAATTTCTGTGCTATTTCCTTATTCCCCATTATAATTTCTCCTGTCTCAGCCTGTAAAGGACCCACATTTACTTTTGCTAATCTTTTTCTTTTTACATACCTATAGAAGCTTTTACAGTCTGTTTTCATGTCTCTCGCTAGTTTACTCCCATATTCTATTTTCCCTTTATCAATTTCTTGGTCCTCCTTTGCTGAATTCTAAAATCCTCCCAATCCTCTGGCTTACTACTCTTTTTGGCAACATTATAAGCCTCTTCCTTTGATCTAATATTATCTTTAACTTCTCTTGTTAGCCACGGTTGAACCACTTTTCCTGTGGGATTTTTGTGCCTTAAAGGAATGTATATTTATTGTAAATTATGTAATAATTCTTTAAATGCTAGCCATTACTTGTCTACCATCATAACTTTTAATGTACTTTCCCAATCTACCTTAGCCAACTCGCCCCTCATACCTACGTAGTTTGCTTTGTTTAGATTTAAGACCCTAGTTTTGGATTTAACTAAATCACTTTCAAACTCAATATAAAATTCTATCATATTATGGTCACTCTTCCCTAAAGGTCCCTTTACTACAAGGTTATTAATTAACCCTTTCTCGTTGCACAATACTAGAGTTAGGGCTCTGCAGTGATCCTCACATAAACCTGGATGAGGTACCGGAGGGTCCAAAGCACGTAATGAAACTGTTACCATCTAGAGGCCAATGCCTACAGAAACAGGAGAGAAAATTCCTGCGAAAATGAAAATGGAAGCAAAAATAGGCCTACTCGTCCGAACTAGCATGGGTCCAGGAGTAAGATGATTTACGATTTGTTTAATGTTGTTTTGGTCCTGTGTAAACAGTTACATTGTCATAAAAGAAGAAATACAGCATTGCAGTGCTTATGTTGCTCGAGTAACAGTGGAAATGCTGCAACACAGTGGCTCAAAGAGCAGGTAGTTAATGATAATTAGAAAAATACAACCATTGCCCAATGCCTGGGCCTATGAAGTCTGATATCAAATAAATGCTTTGAGTTAATTTAACTTACATTGTTGATGAAGTCTCTTGTGTCATTAAACTGGTCCTATATTGAGGGCATTACATAAAAACAGGTACTTTCACTAAAATGGAATTAATTTATTTTGGTCAGCCAAGGGTCTGCAAGTAACACTTGTGGGGTGTGCTCCTGTCCCTTGTCTAAGAATCTCCAAAACAAGCAACTAAGAAATTTACACCTGCCTGTAAGACTTCTATTTTCCCAATAAGCAGCCCACATTTTTTCCTGGCAGGAAACTAACCCAAGACCACAGAGCTTAGGTGCAGGTTGGCAGAACCAAGACTTAGGGACCCCCAAATGTGAACAGGGGTGCTGAAGTTTTTTAAAATCCGTTTATGGGATGTGGACGTTGCTGGCAAGGCCAGCATTTATTGCCCATCCCTAATTGCCCTTGAGAAGGTGGTGGTGAGCCGCCTTCTTGAACTGCTCCAGTCCGTGTGGTGAATGTACTCCCACAGTGCAGTTAGGTAAGGAGTTCCAGGCTTTTGACCCAGCGACGATGAAGGATCAGCGATATACTTCTAAGTCAGGATGGTGTGTGACTTGGAGGGGAACTTGGAGGTGGTGGTGTTCCCATGCGCCTGCTGCCCTTGTCCTTCTAGGTAGAAGAGGTTGCGGGTTTGGGAGGTGCTGCCGAAGAAACCTTGGCGAGTTGCTGCAGTGCATCTTGTAGATGGTACACACTGCAGCCACGGTACGCCGGTGGTGGAGGGAGTGAATGTTTAAGGTGGTGGATGGGGTGCCAATCAAGTGGGCTGCTTTGTCCTGTATGGTGTCGAGCTTCTTGAGTGTTGTTGGAGCTGCACTCATCCAGGCAAGTGGAGTGTATTCCATCATGCTCCTTACTTGTGTCTTGTAGATGGTGGAAAGGCTTCAGGGAGTCAGGAGGTGAGACACTCACCGCAGAATACCTAGCCTCTGACCTGCTCTTGTTGCCACAGTATTTATGTGGCTAGTCCAGTTAAGTTTCTGGTCAATGGTGACCCCCCAGGATATTGCTGGTGGGGGATTCGGCGATGGTAATGCCATTGAATGTCATGGGGCAGGGGTTAGACTCTCGCTTGTTGGGGATAGTAATTGCCTGGCATTTCTGTGGCGCGAATGTTACCTGCCACTTATCAGACCAAGCCTGAACGTCATCCAGGTCTTGTTGCATGCGGGCATGGATTGCTTCATTATCTGAGGAGTTGTGAATGGCACTGAACACTGTGCAGTCATCAGCGAACATCCCCATTTCTGACCTTATGTTGGAGGGAAGGTCATTGATGAAGCAGCTGAAGATGGTTGGGCCTAGGTCATTGCCCTGAGGAATTCCTGCAGCGATGTCTTGGGGCTGTGATGATTGACCTTCAACCACCACAACCATCTTCCTTTGTGCTAGGTATGACTCCAGCCAGTGGAGAGTTTTCCCCCTGATTCCCATTGACTTCAGTTTTACTAGGGCTCCTTGATGCCACACTCGGTCAAATGCTGCCTTGATGTCTAGGGCAGTCACTCTCACCTCACCTCTGGAATTCAGCTCCTTTGTCCATGTTTGGACCAAGGCTGTAATGAGGCCACGAGCCAAGTGGTCTTGGCGGAACCCAAACTGGGCATCAGTGAGCAGGTTATTGGTGAGCAAGTGCCGCTTGATAGCACTGTCGATGACACCTTCCATCACTTTGCTGATGATTGAGAGTAGACTGGGGGTGGTGGTAATTGGCCAGATTGGATTTGTCCTGCTTTTTGTGGACAGGACATACCTGGGCAGTTTTCCACATTGCCGGATAGATGCCAGTGTTGTAACTGTACTGGAACAGCTTGGCTAGAGGCATGGCTAGTTCTGAAGCACAAGTCTTCAGCACAATAGCCAGGATGTTGTTGGGGCCCATAACCTTTGCTGTATCCAATGCTAGTTTAACTAGCTAATACCATGCAGCATTCAGGAGCGGCTCCCTGCTGCTCGTCCAGCTAGGATTATCCTACTTGTTGAGGCATTGGCTTGCAGGATCACGTGGAGCCGAGTGGTAAGAATGTCAACCCATTCATAAGCCAGACTGGCTGGTTAATCATTACAATCACCCTGGTGTACTGCCTGCCATAGATAGCGGATTAGTGAGTCTGCCACAGATGGCTGACTTTGGTACTGAGCTTCACTACGCATGTCACCTTGGAGCAATCTGAACCCCCTGCTTATCACACCTCCCTCTCCCTGGATGATAGTCACTAGGTGGTTGTTGAACAATTAATTACAGGTCTGAGCCCTCGTTAGGTAGGCATCAGGTATCAGGAGCTCCTCACAATTGGCATGGTGATCAGCACAACTTACTGTAAGATGCAAGTACATTGCTACCATTCCCTGACCACAGCATGGACACATATCACTTCCCATTGATCAGTGGTTCCAAGTGGTTGGAGCCTTTGCAGGTGTGGAATTTCAGGAGCTGCTGCTTGCCTCTCTGCAAACCAATCATGGTAGGCATTGTGCCTTGGATACGAGTGTATGTTCTCATATCTGTCTTCCAGGTAAGTAGCTGCCATCCCAAGTCCCAGTCTCCTCATTAGCTATAAGATGGGCATCTACTTTCAGCATAGTGAAAGGGCCTACAGATGGTAGCTTGCACCATGCCAGCCACCTTGAATTTCTAGTTCAGGGGTTCTCAACTTTTTTGTTTCTGAGGCGCGCATCCCGTGTTATAAAAATTCCACGGACCCCCTGTAACAGAAAACAAGTATTTTTTTCTGTATAAAAAAGTTATACAATTAAACATATATATTTATTATTATTTTTGTTTTACTTATTGTGAAATATTACACCTTATGTAAAGAGAGAACATATTACGTAACCTGATAACGTGTTAATTTCTGCACTTTCAGCATGTAATAAACACGCACCAACTAGGGATGGACATAAATGTCAGCCTTACCCACATCCCAAGAATCAACATATATATTAAAAATATCCCAGCCCTCACTTGAATTGTGAGTAAAGCATGATACCCCAACCTCAGATGGGCCAACATATCATCAGCTACCTCACATATGATTCTATGGATGAGCAAAGCATCAGATACCCCAGGTGGGTGAACAAAGAATCAGATACCTCAACCCCTTCTATCTGCTCTTCCTGCAGATGTTGACTGACATGCTGTTTTCCAGTACGTGTACTGTTGTAGTTATTTGTTTTTTCGCTCCCTATAAAGGGGACGTTTTGATAAGTCATATTGTGAACCTGCACCACATGAATTCCCTGTTGTAAGGAGGCGCTGCGGGTTGAGTTGCCGAGCGCGTCCTCCTGCCTCACGCGTTCTTGGAGCGGCCGCCTGCAGATGACTAAATAGCGAGCCCAGCACAGCCGGAGTCTGGACAGGGAAAGGACAGAGCGAGTGGCAGAAGGAGGAGGGCCGGGCTACAACTCGTCCGTAACCGTCAACATCATCCGCCCCCGGCAAGAGGGGAACTGGGATTCACCTAGAAGTCGCGGCCTTACTGTCTCCAGGTGAGTTGCTAGGACTATCCGGAAGCTCAACGTAAACTCAAGGAACAGCACCTCATCTTCCGATTAGGCACTCTGCAGCCTTCCGGACTCAATATCGAGTTCAACAATTTCAGATCATAAGCTCGGCCCCCATTTCATTTTCTCTTGTAATTGTTCCACTCCTTTCCCCCCCCCCCTTTCCTTTTGTTTCTCTCTCACACCTGGCAGCTATCTTTTGCCCTGCCAGTACACTTTACACCTAATCCCAGCCTATTACCATCTCGTCTAGCTTCTAATCTCTTTTACTTCTTTTGTTTCTTTTATTCTTTTGTCCGATAGCAGCCCTGCCTTCGATCTAGTTTCTTTTCTTTCCAGTTTTGAAGAAGGGTTCAACCCGAAACGTCAACTCAAATTTCTCTCCACGGATGTTGCCTGACCTGCTGAGTTTTTCCAGCATTTTCTGTTGTTATTTCGGATTTCCAACATCTGCAGTATTTTGCTATCGTGCTAGGACTATCCCCTTGCGCCTCTGCCTGTCTCCAGGTGTGTCCTTCACCTCCGCATGCTGCTTTATAACGACTCGCCTTTCTCAAACATAGAATAATCATAGAATCATAAAATCCTACAGCGCAGAAGAGGCCATTCCGCCCATTGTGCCTGTGCCGGCCAGTTAAATACAGCCTCCAATTCAGCTCGAATAGCCGCGAGATCGAGCCTCTGATTGTATTGTCCTCCAGAAAGGAGCAATGACCCACAAACACACCCCGACAAATGCCGTAAACCCCCCTCCAGCCGCTCCCTCGGGATGCAACGGCTGGAAGTTAAGCGGCCTCGGGAAGGATTTCCCTCGGCTGTGTGGCCATTCCTGGAGCGGGATCGCGGCACCAGTGGACTCGTCATCAGACTCCAGGCTCCGCTTTCATACAACCCTATCGCCAGGTTTCTCGGCAGCAATCAGCCGCCTGTCCTCAAACGCTACAAGCGCTCCCCAATATATCAGCAGGAGCCACAGGGCGCAGGACGGTGCCCTGCTCAGGAATCGCTGCTTTTAATTAAACTTCGCGCTGCTGCCGATAGCTTGCAATCGCCGACCACTTTCCAGTCACCTCACTGTACCGCATGCGCACTCTGGGGCCGTGCCGATTTGAGAATGGCTACCGCCATATTTCGTTAGGGCAAAATAAAGTATTTATTTTGGCTGCACATTGGCGGACCCCTCGGGGTCCACGAGAAGATTTCAAGGGGTCTTCGAAATAGTGCCATGAGATCCTTTACGTCCACCCAAGAGAGCAACACTCCCTCAGTACCGCACTGGAGTATCAGCCTAGATTTTTGTGCTTGAGTCTCTGGAGTGGGACTTCAACCCATAACCTTCTGACTCAGAGGCGAGGGTGATACCCACTGAGCCACAGCTGACATTTGTTCCCCTTACAGCTGGCCCTTCCAGGCTATATTGTTAAAAATATGCCGTTTGTTTCTGGGAGTCAAACTTGAGTTCTTTGACTCCACTCCTGGCTGCTTCCTGTGAGCAGTACCCCTATAAAATAAAGAAATTGCATTTCTATAGCACCTTTCATGACCTCAGGCCAACCCAAAGCACTTGAAACCAATTAAGTGCTTTTGAAGTGCAGTCACTGTTGTAATTTAGGAAATATAGCAGCAAATTTGCGCACAGCAAGCTCCCTCAGACAGTAATGAAATAAATGACCGGATAATCGATTTTTGGAAGAAGAACAGGGGAGCTATCCCCAGTGTCCTGGACAATATTTATCGCTCAATCAACATCACTAAAACAGATTATCTGGTCATTATCACATTGCTGTTTGTGGAACCTTGCTGTGCGCAAATTGGCTGCCGTGTTTCCTACATTACAACAGTAACTACACTTCAAAAAGTACTTCATTGGTTGTAAAGCATTTTGGGGCATCCGGTGGTCACGAAAGGCGCTATATAAATCCAAGTCTTTCTTCTTTCTTCACCAGGCACTGAAGTAGTGCATGCACAGAAGCCTAAAGTGTTTTGTCACAGGGGATGATGCCACCGCCATTTCCCTATTGTGAAATTTGGTGCTTGGCCTTCTCGGCAGGTCACAGCATTCTGTTTGCAGCTCATTTATTAGTTTCTTTTCACACACATGCACTCTTTATCAGACATGCGAGTGAACTAGATGTGGTTGTAACAATTGCCCTACACAGTCATACAGATAAGTTATTATAGAAGCCAAGTCAATACTGCCAGTAAATAAACATTTTCACAGGCAATCAAAACATGTATAATCTTAAAATCTACAGTTATCCAACCTGCATTACATAAACTAAAGCCAGTGAACCACATTATGATTTCCTGTTTTAAAGAATGGGTTCTCTTTCAATTTGAAACACAGCTTTAAACATCAAACAATTTCTGCTATGTTTTCTTCATGGTTAGATGCATAAAATGCAATATTTGTAGCTAAAATAATACACCCTATCAAAAGTTTTCTTGACAGATACCTGATTACAACATAATCAAAGGGAGGCTTGTCCCATCCATTTAGATTTGGAGATTTTATATTGAAGGCCAAGAAATATAACACTTAAGAGATAAATTAATTTGTACTGTTTCTTCTTTTCCAAATAAATTGTGCTGGAACTTTGTGTAACTGTAAGGTTCTGCTTAAATAAACAAGTTAAAAATAACTTAAATTTAGAGCTTTTATTCAGAACATCATTCCAAACAGGAATAATTTACAATCTTTCTGGAGTATGCTATTTTCTCTGCTGTCACTCTGTATAATTTGGGCACAGGGCTCCCAATAATCACTCTCAATGCTTTCTGACATTTTTTAAAATCCTTAAAACCTATCACTTTGACCAAGCTTTTGGTCATCTATCCTAATATCTCCTTATGTGGCTTGGTGACAAATTTTGTTTGATAACGCTCCTGTGAAGCATCTTGGGATGTTTTACTATGTTAAAGGTGTGCTTTAAATACAAGTTGTTCTTGTTGTTTATCTGTCATTTTTTCTCAGTAACTAAAATTCTTAACGTTGAAAATAAGGCTTTAAACCAATTTTTAAAATTCTAAATAATTACATATTTGACAGTAGAATAATTAAACTTATCAATTGAATTGTCTTTTGTATCTTTTAATGCCTGCATTAAAGATTTTACCCGAAGGTCTCAGCCTCTTCCAAAAGCCTGGGCTTGGACGTAATATGAATTATGACTTTGTGAGCTGAATTTGGATTGTGCAGTCTAAGCATGTACAATCTGCCTAATTTCCTAGGATGCATCAGTACAATTCAGTTAGCCGTATTGGTGGAATATTTTTCTTCAGCTTCTAGCACTTTCTTGCTCAGTAGCTTTTATTCAAATTATTTAGAAAAACAATAGGACAAATTTCAAAAGCTTTATTAAGGTAAATTTAGATTGTGCTTTCTTTTAAAAATACAGAGAAGTGTGTGTGTCTGTGTATATATTTGTGAATGTAAGTCAGAGAGAAAAATGATTTCATAGCTTTTGTTTTGCATACTATAAACTTTAGAAAGCGTATTAAAGCTAAGGAGAGGATAGTGCAAGACTCTGATCACAGAGAAGGAGAGGGGTGAGAGAGGGAAGGAGACAGTGGGTGTGTTTCTTCATTTCAATTTTCAAAAAAGGTGCATTTTTAAGCCAACCAATTATCTCACTAGTGGTTTGCTAACAGTTAGAAAAGATCAATGCTAACACTTGCACCTGTAAGACAGAGATTTTAATTTCTAAAATCAATGAGACAGAGGGAGAGAGAAAGGGAAAAATTAGAGAGAAACAGAGAGAGAAAGAGAGGCCAACAGTTTCTTTCCTGCTAATTTGGCTTCTTTAAAAAGTTTCATTTTATAAACAAAAACAAAGCTTCTTTGAGGAAAAGAGATAGGAAGGGCGGGTAGCAGGAGGAGTGAATTGCTGAGAGTGAGAGACCCCCAAGCCTCTCACCGGATGCCGGTGGGGGTGTTGGGGGGGGGCGCGGGGAGTGCAGCAAGTGGGAGTGGATGGAGGGTTAAGGGTGAAATGAGTAATCTTCTTCTTCTTAGGCAGTCCCTCGGAACCGAGGATGACTTGTTTCCACACTAAAAATGAGTTCTCAGGTGGCTCTGATGAGTGTAAGATTTGCAACATTTCTGCATTTCCCCGAAGGCTGTTAATAAACGGGACCCTGCGTGGACATTTTAAATCAAAAAGGGTACCCAAGATGGCGCCTGTGCCTCCTGGCAGAAAGCCTGTGAGATTTTAAAATGGACACTGCAACGCAGACAGCTTGTGGATCGAAGCCCAAGCTGCAGGTTTCTGTGAAGAGAGACTTTGTATTTTGAAACCAGACAGGACTCTGAATTATGCATTAGACCGAATTGGAGACAAATCTAAATTCAGTTTAGGCCTATAGTTAAGGCCATCAAGCAGTCTATATATATAATCGGAAACAGATTAACAGAGCCATCGAGGCTGGACAGGCCCATCAAGGAACATTCATGACAATACAAGTCGATTATCGGGCCGGTTGATGCGATTACTGGCCATCTAAAAACAGTTAGTATGGATTGCTACCATTATTTAAAATAGCCCGCCAAGATTAAGACAAAGGACTAACCTGATTTGGCGCGCAAATAAGGGTTTTCGAAAAAGGTATAATTGAAGGCTCCCGGGTAGCAATCGGTGTGCTGTGTGCTGCTGCTCTTCTCTTCTCTCTCCGCTCTTCGGCCCCTCGCCCTCGTGGCTGCCGCTCTTTCCCTGTCCCACGCTTACCCCTGGCCTTTGCCCGTGCCTTTCCCCACTCCATCTGGAATCGCCCCGGCACCGGGTCGGGCGGACATGGACAATTCAGGCCAGGCGAGGCGGGACACGACGAGGGGAGGAGGGAAGACCACCGGAGGGAAGGCCATCTGAGGAAGACCGGCTGAAGAAAACCAACTGAGGAGACGAACTGAGGGGAGACTTCGAATTATCGGGCCTTCAGCTTCAGCCGACCTTTGAATATCTGCACACCAACTCAAACTGTCAGCTGGCGACGAAGAATCATCCCTGCAAGGTAAAGTACCCAAACAGAGACTTTAACTTTGGGGTACTCGAACCTGGACAATGCCCTTGCAGCACGCGGAGACCACATGACGACGGCAGGCTCCAGAGAGCACCAAGAGCGAACCCCAAACCCCACCGCTGTTTTGAGTCCAACAAACCTTTTGATTGGTGAGCATGCAGTTCTGACCCTTCATAGCTTAATCTAGTTAGGTATAGGGGGTGGGATAAGGATAAGGGGATTGTTAAGATAGTTGTTTTCCCTCGATGTGCCATGTGTTCCCCATTTCCCGTATAAATATAGTTATTCTTTTGTATTTTTTTTGCCTGTAGAAGTGTACACTAGTAATTTTCCATAAGATTGTATCAGTTTTTCCTTTTCAATAAAATCTTGGTTTTTGTTTACATCCAACCACCTGTCTATTTGAATCTTCTCTGTACCGCTGCCTTGTACCTAAGTCCGGTGTCTAGAACCCAGGGGCGTGGGAGCAATTCGAACCGCTCACAAAACAGTCAGAGGCATAACTGACTGGGCGTATGCGCCAAACACCACCATACGCCACCCCCGTACAGAAATGGCGACCACGGCAGGACACCGGCAACAAGGTTGCGATGCAGTGGACAGTGGTTCGGATGAGCGAACCGTGATGGAGGAAAGGATTTCTGATTATGTGTTTAGCAAGGTGAATATCACTAAGAAGTGGATCACCATTCTGTTAAGAGCTGGGCGTCTGATAGATGCAGCAGCTAAGTGGACAGAGGGAAAGGAACACAAGAAGTCCTTAGAGAAGGCAGTTTGGCTGATGTGCTTTAAAAAGCAGGTCCAGCTCTTGGACGGGCTCATTGCAGCACAGGCAGTCGAGTTAAGGGAGTCAGCCCTAGAGATCCAGGATAAGGCTCTCGCAGGGGAGAAGTTATTAGTAGCTTTGCAGGTTTTGAACCAAGAGAGAGTACATTTAGTAGGAGAACACGAGGCCCAGTTGGAATACCTACGGTGCCAAGTCACTGAGGCCAAGGGAAACGAGTTCAGGTTGCCCGCTTGGCAAGGCAGATCAGGGAACAGGAAGAAAAATTACAGGAGGTAAAAGCCGCTTACAAGCTACCAAGTGAACAGGGGTTTGAGGAGGCAGACCAAGACCCCTGTAGAGAGAGGATAGAAAATCTGAGCCGGGCCCTCCGGAAGGCAAAAGGCATGGTATGCCTCATAAGCCCAAAGGCAGGCCAGGCAGATTTTATGGGGAATGAGGGGAGGACAGTTCCAACGTCACCGGTGGTGCCTAGGGACGACCCGGTTGAGAGAGAGGAGACCTCATGGCCACCACCCGTAGCGCCAAGTTTCAGTTAGGTTTGGCAGCAAGGGGGGGTGCAACCGGGGGTGGAACCCGAAGTGGAGCCAGAGGTGGAGGCAGAGGTGGAGCAACCCCTGCCCGAGAGGCCGGAGCCGGGACCGATGTGCCCAGCGTGGCATCGGAGGTTCAGCCCACCTGCCAATGGCGACATTGAGGGACCCCTCCAAAACCAGTTTGTGTTACCCTTTGACACCCAACAGCTCAGGGTTATGGTCAACCATATCCCGAAGCTTTCCGCAAACGGAGACCCCTCGATCCACTTCAGGGAAATAGAGCAGACAGCCAGCGTCAACAACTGCGATGACGCTGAGAAGGCCAAGATGCTGCTATTCTCCCTGGAGAGTAATCTCCTCCAATCCCTCTCTGACGAGTGTAAAAGGGGGCAGAGCGGGTATGAGGAGCTTAGAGATGCAGTCCTAGAGGCCATGGGGATGGATGAGGGAAGTCCCTTCTCCCGCGTGGAGAAGACGATCCAGCTTTCTGGGGAAACCCCGCGGGCTTTTGCGGACCGGCTGTGGCCGGTGTACTGGAAAGCTTGCCCAGGGACGCCAGGCCAGACGTTCCTGAACGGGGATTCCCTGACACATTGGCTCCGTTGCTTGGTGGCGAACAGCTTGCCACAGGTCCGGGCCAACGCAGAAGCCTGGTTCGATCCCAAAGATCCCCAGACCACAGAGCTCATGGTAATCAGGCAGCTAACCCTAGCCTACAAAAATGGCAGGGGAACCGATGCACACCCACCCAAGGGGAAGGTGCATGAGATAAAACCAGGAGTGCAGAGTAGGAAAGAGTGGCACCAGGAAGGGAGTAACCCCCCCAACACAAAGACCAATTGTTACGGGTGTGGGAAGGATGGTCACTGGCGGAAGGAGTGCAAAAACCCTTGGAAGGATAACAAGGGAAAGCATCCCACAGCCCCAGCCCAAAAGGCGGGGGTAGGGACCCCTTCCGCAGAGATCGAGTCACTTTTGGACGCCATGAGGTCCTTACTGACTGGCCTGGGGAGAGTAGCAGTGCTCTCACCCCGTCAACCCCATCCAACCCACAGCCGTGACTAGAGCCAGCGCAGCCTGTTTATCTGTGTTCGCTCCGATATGATGAGTGGAGAAGACCCCTTTTGGAGATGGAGGTGGAAAAGGTGACAGGGACCTATCTGTTGGACACGGGGGCATCGCGCACCGTGATCTACTCAGCTAACCCCATCACCTCACCTCTCTCCAGCGGGGTCCCATACAGTCTATCGGGGTTCACGGGTAAGGAACAGGCCGGCTCGGTTTCCATCCCGCTCGCTATTCGGATAGGGCCGCTCCGCTCCAAGTGGACATGTGTCCTGATGAAATGGGACATGGAGGATGTAAGAGGGATCCTTGGAGCCGACTTTATTGTAGGCCACGGGATCCTAGTGGATTTGAGGAATCACTGCCTTTGGGGGGCAGGAAAAGTAAAGAATGGAGAGGTCATAGTTATCTCGGGTAAGGAAGGGAAGGGAACCCTCTGCACCATGAAGCCCAAAGAGGATTATAACCTTGGGCTCATGGTCAGCAACACCCCACCAGAGTTCCAGGCATTTGTGCAGGCCCACCTGACCACATTTGCCACTCACAAACATGACTGCGGGAGGGTCACAGGGTTTGAGGCCAGTGTAGACGGGGACCCCATGGCCCGACCACAGAAACGGTATAACTTCCCCAGGGAAGCGGAGCCGGACATGGAAGCAGCCATGTCCTCGGTAGTACAGCAGGGAGTTCTGAGACCGATAGCTACCCACGTGAATTCTCCATTATGGCCGGTCAGAAAGACGGACAATTCCTGGAGGGCCACGGTGGACTATTGGGTGCTCAATAGCAACATCCCAGCCTGCACACCCACAGTAGCAGCAGTTGCCGACCTCATTGGGAGTATTCCAGCATCCGCGACTACTTTCACGGTGCTGGATATTTCAAATGCGTTTTGGTCCATCCCTGTAAGGAGGGAGGATCTGTACAAGTTTGCCTTTACGTTTAAAGGGCAACAGTACACGTGGAACTGTTTGCCACAGGGCTTCCACAACAGCCCCAGCATTTTCCATCAGTGCATGGCCGACAGTTTGAAGGATTTTCGCCAGCCCAGACAGTTGGTTCAATATATGGATGACCTGCTCCTGTTCACTGATTCAAAAGAGGAGCATGGCCCGCTATTGGCCGAACTGCTGGAGCTGTTAGGACAGAAGGGTTTCAAGGTAAATCCCAAGAAGGCGCAAATCGGCCAGCAGGAGGTGAAATTCCTTGGTCTGACCGTGCGCGCTGGAGAAAGGGCCATAGATAAGGCTGGGGAAGGAGAGTCCCGAGGCCCCTATCGGGCAGGTCTGGAAGCCGCAGTCTGGGACAAGGGAGGCACACAGGGGGTAGTTTTGGCCCCGGACCTAAAGCGGGTCTGGGCCCAAGATCCCGTCTGTAAGACCGTCCCGGTGAGGAAGGAGAAAGGGGAGCCCCTAGAAGGTCCGCTTGCGGCAGCGGGCAAGCCCTCCACACAGGTTTTAAAACAGGCCGCTGGTTACATCAACCAGTGTAAGCTGTTTACACCTGAAAGGGGAAAGCAGCCAGTTGGAAGAGGGTCTGCGGATAAAGATCCTCAGCCTGCAGCAGGAGCGAGTCCACAGACTGCACAGGCAGGCGCTGTGGCTTGTTTGAAGGGAGGGACCATCCAGCCCATCGATTGGGACAAGCCCCCACTCTTCTGGGATCCAAACGAGGGGGAGGGACCTGAGGGCGAAAACTCTGCCCCCTAACCCAGGTGTAGAGAGGGAGGGACCTGAGGTCAAAAACCCTGCCCCGGACCCAGCCATGGGACCTGGGGGCGGAGACTCTCAGCTCGCAGCAGCAGGCTGTGAAAAGTTACCTGCCCCTGGCCCAGGTTTGGGAGGGGTCAAGCCTGGGGGAGCAGCGGTTCGGGTAAAAGGCCCAGCGGCCAAGAAAGCCCCACCCGTCAAAGCCCCTAGAAGGTCCCCACGGATGCCCCAGCCGAGAAAGCCATGGTCACCAGCCCTCCAGTTACCTAGGGCCGCCCCTCGAGTCAGGGAGAGGTCCAAGGACACAGGTCCTCAGCCAGCAGCCACGGGCTGCGAGGGACCAACAGTCAAGGACGGTGCGGTCACGACGGGGGTAGCGGTGAGCCGCAGTCCAACCAGGGATTAGCCTGGCCGCCCGGAGACGGGCGGCGGATGTACATAGTTTTAGTTCAAGTTAAGTTTAAGAAAGTGTAATTATTTGGCTTAAGTTTGGGTGTATATAATTTAAGTTAAATAAGGTGATGGGTAGTTTTAAGTTAAGTAGTCTGTTAAGAGTGTATATTTGGGTCGAGGTCGTGGGACCCGACCATGCTTCACCGAGCCAGAGAATCTCTTAGTGACCTGGCTGCATGTTCTTTTACATCTTTTTGCAGAAAGATTTTCGGGATGGAATGGATCGTGATCCTATTCGCCCTGATCGGGATGAGTGTGGAGAGGAGGGGCGACGTCCAAGACTCCCACATCTACGGGTGTTCGGGAGACAAGGCGCCCCTGGCGATCAATGGGAGCGGTGAGCGGGATGCGGAGGAGACCGCCATTTACTTCCACGAGGGAAGGTGGCCAGGATGGCTGGGGTCCAATTCGTCTCAGTACTCCAGCCAAACCGGATTCACGTATGGGGAGGCCTCCCTCCTGTGCCCCAGGGTACGGGTCGTTACCACGAGGGTCAGCGTCACCGTTGGAAAGCGAATATGTTTAATGTGTAAAGGACACATTCCACTGGATAGATGGTGGTGGCTCAGGAAGTTGAGCAAGGACATGAGGAACCCCGAAGTCGAGTGGGAACGGTTGGGTAACAACACCCATCAGACGATTACCGGGACTCATGGAGGACTAAGCGTGTGTTGGGACAAATGGTGGGAACCGGATCAAGGGATTTACATCTGTATGTAGGGGTCAGAGAAGGTCTGCCCCGCAGGCATATCCATTGTTTTCCACCGGCAGTGGCAAGACGCCAGGGATGGGATAAGGTGGGATACCAGCCTGAAGGTGTGTGTGGTCCCATACACCCAGATCCCAGTCAATGCCACTGAGCTTGTGCCCCGCCCATGGCGCAGGCAGCGAGGTTATCCAGGGAAGATTGCCCCACCGCCACCAAGGGACCAGGGAATGGGTTGGTACTAGTCCCCACCGATCAGATGCTGTACCAGGGGGTACACTACGCGGTAGCCTCCGTGATTTTAAATCTCATGGAGGTTCATTTACCAGAGTGGTGCCCCAAAGAAACATAGCAGTTATACCAGGCCCTATTAAAGGACATGTTCAAGAAATTTTACGAGTTTGATTTTGCCCACATGGACAAGAGCGAACTTTACGCCACACACCAAGAATTTTTGAGTAATGCAGGGAGACAAAGAAGGGGAGTATGGAATGATGTTTTTTACTGCGTTTAATACTGGGTCCTCTGTCATCAACAGCTTGGATGACATAGAGCTGCAGACCCAGGTAAACGGTTTAAAAACACAGTTAAAAGGGATATTACTGGATGAGAACAAGGTAGTGGGCTCGGAGCTGCATGAGGAACAGGCCATGATGGTCCATTTAAAAGAGATCATAGCCGAGTTGGAAAAGCACGCAAAGACGGTGAATGCTCTCATAAGGGAGGACAGAAATGCCTCTGACCAGGCTGCGCAGAATGAGGTGTGCGTGTTATAGGGGCGTGGTTACTGGGCGAGGGCCGCAGTACTCTGGAGGATTTAAAACAAGGTTTGGTCCCCTCCTGGATTAGCAACAAGCACTTCGCAGCCCTCCACCCTTTTGAGAATGCATTGAGCCCGTGCCAACTCCGGCTAGCCTCTGAAGCCTATCCAGTCCCCGTGGATTGTGAGCAGTCCAACCACACAATCATGGGAGTAGTAGTTAGGATGCCGGTCATGGGTAGGACAGCCCGACCCGCACCGGTATACAGGGTTGAGAACATTGGATTCATTCAAGGGGGTGCACACATTCGTTTCACAGCGGTCCCGCCTTACGTCATTAAGTGGGAGCACGCTATGACAGGTAATGACCTCCCAGGGTGCCGGAGTCGGGAAGCACACATAATCCTGTGTCCCCAGCACTTGAATGCCTTTTCAAAACCGCAGTGTGGGTTCAGAGCTGCTGGCGCGAAGCCTATAAATTGTACCATGGAGGCAATGGCACAAGGTGGCATAGTGGTTAGCACTGTTGCCTCACAGTGCCAGGGACCCGGGTTCAAATCCGGCCTCAGGTGACTGTCTGTGTGGAGTTTGCACATTCTCCCCGTGTTTGCGTGGGTTTCCTCCGGGTGCTCCGGTTTCCTCCCACAGTCCAAAGATGTGCGGGTTAGGTTGATTGGCCATGATAAAAATTGGCCCTTAGTGTTAGGGGGGATTAAATATGTGGGGTTACGGGGATAGGGCTTGGGTGGGATGGCTGTCGGTGTAGGGACCGGGTGCTAGGGTTTGGATGATCAGCCATGATCTCGTTGAATGGCGCAGCAGGCTCAAAGGGCCGATTGGCCTACTCCTGCTCCTATCTTCTATGTTTCTATGTTTCTAAGGCCATTTTCCCCCGCAGGTAGCATATATAGGAGGTGGGACATATTGCGTTACCACCGGCGCGTCCCACTACCAGCATGGACAGCATAGTTGGTGTCCGATTAGTGACAGCAGTTTCTTTTTTACACCCGAGGCAGAAGTTCAAGTGGCCCAGGAGTGAATTGTCCCCATTCCTGAACCCTCCACTGTTCACCTCACTGTGAAGGAGAATTTTACGAATTTGCAGAAGTACGTAGCGCACTTTGGCTATGAAATTCCCCCTCTCCCTGAACACCTTACCAAAATACTCAAAGCCGTTATAGTTTCGCAGAAACATTTTTACACTCTTGAACAGAAAACAGTAGAGATAGGGATTAAGATATTGGATATTGTGACTCCACCCTGGTGGAACATTTTCAGTAATATAGAGGTCCCTTCGTGGATCAGACTGGCTTCCCACATTCTCGTGGTTTGCCAGTTAGGGATAGTGTTGTATTTAGTTTGTATCCAGTGTAAGGGAAAAGGTCAGTGGTCAGAATTCCGAAACCAGAGGATTTGGAAGGAACATTATGTAAAGGTGGAGGGAGATACGCCAGTTTAAGTCTTTTCCCTGTATTATAAGTTAAAGATTGTTGTTTCTTTGTGTTTGTTATTTTTAATAGGTTTTTCTTTTGTTGTTTTTCTGTGACGCGGTTTAATAAAGATATGTGTACCAAGTGGTGCAGGGGTATTGGACCCCCTCCATGCTTGGATGTGTGTGTAAAGTCTGTAATTTTACTCTCTGTATGCTGATGTACACTACATTTTCGTGGAATGGGAAGTGCATGTGTCGTGGGTATATTAGATAGATAATTACAGGGGAAGGTTGACTATGGAGGGTCAGAAAAATTTTGCTCACCTTAAAAGTATGATACTTCAAGCAAGTTTTAGTACTGCCTTGTACCTAAGTCCGGTGTCTAGAACCCAGGGGCGTGGGAGCGATTCAAACCGCTCACAAAACAGTCAGAGGCATAACTGACTGGGCGTATACGCCAAACACCATCACACGCCACCTCCTACATGAGTCCAATGCGGGACCTACAGTCTCTGTCACAGGTGGGGCAGACAGTGGTTGAAGGTGCGGGTGGCTGGGGTGCTTGGGTTGACGTGCGCTCCTTGCGCTGCTTGCGCTTGGCTTCCACTTGCTCCCGGCGAAGAGACTCGAGGTGTTTGGCGCCTTCCCGAATGCTTCTCCTCCACTTTCTGTGGTCCTGGGCCAGGGATTCCCAGGTGTTGGTGGGGATGTTGCACTTCTTCAAGGAGGCTTTGAGGGTGTCCTTGAAGCATTTCCTCTGCCCACCTGGGGCTCTCTTGCCGTGTCGGAGCTCCGAGTAGAGCAGTTGTTTTCGGAATCTCGTATCGGGCATGTGGACGATGTGACCCGTCCATCGGAGCTGATCGAGCGTGGTCAAAGCTTCGATGTTGGGGATGTTGGCCTGAGCAAGAACACTGACGTTGGTGCACCAATCCTGCCAATGGATTTGCAGGATCTTGCAGAGGCAGCGTTGGTGGTACCTCTCCAGTGCTTTGAGGTGCCTGCTGTACATGGTCCATGTCTCTGAGGCATACAGCAGGGCGGGTATCACTGCTGCTCTGTAGACCATGAGCTTGGTGCCGGGTTTGAGGTCCTGGTCTTCAAACACTCTCTTCCTCAGGTGACCGAAGGCTGCACTGACACACTGAAGGCGGTGTTGGACTTCGTCATCGACGTCTGCCCTTGTTGACAGTAGGCTCCCGAGGTATGGAAAGTGGTCCACTTGAAATAAGTAATACAGCAAAACAGGGGGAGGGGAGGATATAAAGGTTGAGTGAATGGTTCAATGGGGAAGTGGTAGGGTAATGATGGGAATGAAGGGGTGGTAGGAAGGAGAATGAGTAGAGGGAAAGTGAAGAGGTAGGGGACGTGTTTGGAGCAAAGGAGTCTGGGAAAATCATGAGTGATTGGGGGAGGGGTGGGAAGGAAGCTACTGAGGGTCAGATATTCTTGCAAGTCACACCCCAAATGCAGCCTACAGCCAGCCACTGGTGGCTCCTTTTGTGCTATACCACCCACTACTTCCCACCTGAAAGGAAAGAAGAAAAGAAAAAGAGAGAAGCAGAAGAGGGAGAGAAAAAGAGTTTCGGGGAGAAGCAGAGGAGAGAGAGTTAGAAGCAGAAGAGAAGAGACAAACAGCAACACAAAGACATCAGAGACTGGTAAGAGTGACCATATTCTCTGACTCACTGTATAAAACTCTCCAGGAGATCAACTAGTTTATATATATATATATATAAAGAGACTAAATATCTTAAACATAATAAATCAATTGACACTTAACATTTTAATTGTATGAATAATATAGTTTATGGGTGCTGGTGTTATGCATTATTTATATGAGTGACTGTAATCTCATAACATAACAGTGGTTTAGTCATTTATGAATTTTACAGTCACATCCACTCATTTCATAAATATTTGTAACTGCCATGGATTATCATGTGTAACTAAAACCATCTCTTGTCACAATTGTGTAGTGTAAATGGACCTGACAATGTGAAAGATGGCAGTCTTTTCCCTTTGACATTTTTGTGAATTTTGTGTTCATCAAGTTGAGGGATGTTAGCGCTGCAAAATCCCAGGTCTGGCTGAATCTCCAAAAAGTAGGCCCTAGAATCATAGAATGGTTACAGCACAGAAGGAGGCAATTCGGCCCGTCGAGTCCATGCCAGCTCTCTGCAAGAGCACTTCAGCTAGTCCCACTTCCCCGCCCTTTCCCCGTAGCCCTGCAAATCTTTTTCCTTCAGGTACTTATCCAATTCCCTTTTCAAAGCCCTACTCCACCAGTTTGTATTTTTCCTTTACCAACACAACCATCAGCCTCTGTGAATAAAACTACCAATTATAACCATTTTTGTGCTGGGAACCATGCCTACTGGGAACTCGATTTAAGATTCATTTCACATGGAGCTCTTACAGCAGAAGAGACTTTCATGCCATCAGTCTCGACTGGACTTGAAATCAGGTCTCAGATGTAAAAGACCGGTGTCTAACCCAATGTGCCATTGAATCACATTCTGATGAATGCTTGCTCTATTTTATAATATAAACAATTGTGAAGAATACTGATACTGTGATAACTGAAACAAGTTTTGTAAAATGTAGTGACTCACTGTAACCATACCACTATTAAAACAGTAATTAAAATTTATACTTATTACCATTGTGTAACAACTCTGTGAACTTTAGTCCATCTTTAATACACTGCCATTATATGTCCAAATTGTCCGCAACTATCCAATGTGGCGGTGATGTTGGTGGAGAGGAATGAAGTATTTAACATCACAACTGAATTAAAAAATCTTGGCTTTTCTCATTGTCTAAAGATATGACATTGATGAGCGAGTGCCTCCATGATAATAAAAACAAATTCAATATTTAATTAGGATTTTGCTATAAGGGCTGATTCTCCCTGTGAATAAGTGTTTGTCTCCATTTATTACCTCACCCAACACTAGGACTGAAATCAGGAACTCACTATGTGGGGAATGCCTGGTGTGAAACTTTGATACAATTGTGGTGTATTTACTATGTTGCCAGTACACTTTTGTTTAACATTTCTATCTTAACTGAATGTGAGATTGGTAATAGAAGACCATCAGATCAAAATACAGTAGACAACCAGAGGAGAAAAATCCAATACTGCTAATTCATCAGCCATTGGTTTAAACCCACCCCTCCCCCTGCCCAGCCTCATGGCTGCCATTCTATTTTAACTCATTGTTCTCCTATTATCTAATTTCATTTACTTTTTGTTCCCACATTCATGTAATCGTAAAAATAATTGTGCAACTTTACATTGTGGTGACCTTGGTGGGATAGGGCATGCATTCGACACAAGGTCCACAGGCTGAGAAAATTCTGACAGGTCTACTCATTCAGCACAATTTTTGACTACATTTGTGCAATTATCTTAGTACATTTGACATGTTTATATATAATTTTTGATAATCTGTCTTCATTTGCCATTGGAAAATGTGACAGGGTTGTAAATTTATCCCTCAGTGTAGAGATGAAGGATAATGGTTATATAATTGAAGGACAATTTCAACCTAATTATAATTGCGGAGGGAATAGGAGTTCACTTTGTTTTCTGTATGAGCTACAATCATAGCATACAGTCAGAGACATAAGAACATAAGAAATAGGAGCAGGAGTAGTAGATTTGGCCCTTCGAGCCTGCTCTGCCCTTCAATAAGATCGTGACTGATCTTCTACCTCAACTCCACCTTCCCGCCCGATCCCCATATCCCTAGATTCCTTTAATATTCAAAAATCTATCGATCTCTGTCTTGAATATACTCGACAACTGAGCCTCCACAGCCCCCTTGGGTAGAGAATTCCAAAGATTCACCACCCTCTGAATGAAGAAATGTCTCCTCATCTCAGTCCTAAATGGCTGACCCCTTATTCTGAGACTGTGACCCCTGGTTCTACACTCCCCAGCCAGGGGAAACATCCTCCCTGCATCTATCCTGTCAAGCCCTGTAAGAATTTTGTATGTTTCAATGAGATCAGCTCTCATTCTTCTAAACTCCAGAGAATATAGGCCTAGTCTACTCTGTACAACTGTAATAAGGACAGATATTCCACAGATTTGACCCTTGTGGTTGCTAAGATCCTAGAAAGACTTGGAGAAACCATATTGGGTATCAAAGGCTAATTTGAAGTTTTCCCAAAGCCCAATCAATGCTTAGTTTTTGTATGTCTACATCTAGTGAAAACCTATATGATAGCACATACAATTTCCCCTGGTTTTACAGACACCAAGGATTTGCCATTCTTCTGTAGTGGTGATCCTGGAACATTCCTTTATTATTACATCCTGTGGTGATCTAAAAGTTCCTACTGAACATACTTTTTCATCTAATGGCAGTCTTTATTTATATATGGTAATTATATTTAAAAAGAAGATTGATTTGAATTGGCAATGTATTTCAGTTTGTTGTTGGTTATTCCAACAACTGATCCTGGGCATATCTCCTAGCAACAATTCTTGTTTCCAGAAACCCAGGTGGATTCCACACTTTTTTCAACTTCAGCATCTTTCTTCAGTTGGATCCAAATAAAAGTCGCAGTAATGCTACGATCTTCCATCTTATTTACTATTATATTTGAATATTAAGCTCATAACATTCCCTGAGGCCAGTCTTGTTTATTTGGTTACTGCATTAAGGAATATTGGCCCAGCAGTGAGAAAGGTTACATTGAGCAAGCACCATATCTCATTCTAGACTTTAAAATACCTCAGATCAGTGTACAGCACGCACATATTGGGGTTGCTGATTTAATGCTACATAGATTTTTTAAGCACTTCTGAAATACGACCTGTGTTAGCTGTTCTGAAGTGTTACATTGTCTTTAGAACTATACCATTCTCTTAATGGGCTTTTACTTTTGTATTTACTTATCCAAAATAACTACCTACTTTAAACTTCACAAATGGCTAAAATCTAATTCTTTGAAATATAAAAACTAACAATTTATCTATCAACAACCTGGATTTATATAGAGCCTTTAACATAGTAAAACATCCCAAGATGCTTCTTGGGAGCGTAATCAGACATAAATTGACATTGAGCCAAAGAAGGAGACATTAGGACAGGTGACCAAAGCTTGGTCAAAGAAGTAGGTTTTAAGCAGCGTCTTAATGGAGGAGCGAGATGTGGAGTGGCAGAGAGGTTTAGGGAGGGAACTTCAGAGCTTAGGGCCTAGACAGCTGAAGGCACGGCTGCCAATAGTGGGGTGAAGGAAGTGGGGAATGCACAAGAGGCCAGAATTGGAGGAACGCAGAGATCTTGAAGAGTTGTGGGGCTGGAGGAGGTTACAGAGTAGGGATATCTATGGAAACAATAACTAGTTTTATGCACCACATATATATTTCATGATTAATCCGTATTTATTTCTATGCTCATTAAATTCCTTATAAATTTATGGGAACAGGAGAGACTCTGTGTAAATTTGACATTACATATTAACCAACAGACCAGTTACACGACAGTTTTGGCTCTGCAGCAATGCAAAGCATGAGGCCAAAATGACCTTCGTTTTGAGTTTGATCCTCAGGTGTGAAAGCAGCTTGAAGAACTCCTCTTGTACAGCTCCTGCTTCGCACCAGCTACAGTATAGTTGGGACTGCTACAAAGCAATCGTTTTAAACTTTACAATTAAAGTTTAAAAAGTTTTTATTTTGTGGGCTGGGCCATCCTTTAAGTTTATTTTATTTTAGTATAGTGCTGAAAGGCAGTCTCTAAAACGTCCATCGGCAGTTAGATCGTTCATTTAAGTACACATGTACAGTACTGTTTCTCCTTAATCCGAGTCATGCGGAGCTGTCGGTAAATCGGTGCTGTCAGCTTCAAAGCATGTGCTGGTGTTAAATCGGTACTTGTAGTACAAAGGCAGCAAAACTGAGCCGACTAAACAAAACAGTATACATTGAGACTGCATATAAATGGATACTGAGGTAACTGAACCAACCTAGTCACTGTGGAGTTTGCTAAAACGTTGCTACTACTGTACTTTGCATAACTAAGTTTCCGGAGTGAAAGTGAACTTCTGCTGAATAAAAACGATGTGAATTTGTACAGAAACCAATGAGCAAAATGCGATCCTAATCAAATCGATACATGTAAGGTGCTGACACTAAGAATGCGCGGCAACATGCAGATAGACGTATGCAAATCGACCCAAGTCTATAAAGATCTTTTTTACTTAGTGTGTCATATTATATGGAAGACTGGTTATAGCGTGTGTGTTTTTTGGTCTGCGAAGACTCATTAAGTGTTCCGCTCGCTGTCAGATCACAAATACACACGCGGGCTGCTGGCGACAGGTTATTGACACAGTCACTGGAGTCTTGTCGATTTTGACGATTACCAAATGCAAGTCAGAAAAAGTTGACACACTCCGCTGTTTCCCTTTCTCACCACCTAGTTTCCGACAGCAGCAAGTTTGGAAGCAGCTTGGGACAATTCACACCCACAGTCCACATTTTGAACGTTTTTAAATCACCACCAGCGGATCACTGAACTTCAAATATCCCGTTTAAATATGTCAAAAAGCTATATGGGAACTTTTAACAATGTAAAATAGTTCTAAATTGTCTATTTTAAAATTATAAGATGCCGACTCGAACATTATCTAGGGACATTTTATAAGTTTTATAAAGATATTTTATAAATATGTATATATATAGTTTATGAATATGTACATTTTATAAATAGCTGTTATAAAGAGATGGCCTCCTGACGAGAGTATTTCAGACTCGCGGGCTATCACTTACAGTTGGCAAACTTGCCTCATGACGCTTTTGTTTTCTGCTGTTCCCCCAATAAAAGTGCTGGGGCTAAATGCGAACTCACCCAATGCTGCAAGCTGGTGAATAGCGTTACCCGATCGGGCTGTAATCGGACGCCTCTTTATTTATTTAACATCGCCAGATGCGCATCGCATCGCCTGAGACCCGCAGTGTCATGTGGCCAAGTGACCCGAGTACTAGAGGCGAGTTTGTATGTTGTCCCGGCTCTGTTACCGGCTGAGCTGATGTCGTTGAGTGGCAGCGAGTCTCTGTCCTGAACTAACCCTCTCCCTGGGTTCAGCCGGACCATGTAGTGATCCGGAGCGCCGCCTTTCGACAGCCTGTCTCCCAGCCTTTAACAGAGAATAACCACCATTACACGCGTTTAATATCGCAGGGACGGTCTCCCTACATTACTGATGCATAATCATTAACTATGTTCAATTTTATTCATCATTTGCAAAAACTTTAACTCCACTTACAGCATTTTTCACATTCAGCGATTGAGAGAAAACAAACCCTCCCACACATATACCAACATCATGCCTTATTATTACCTTATGGGGGAACATGATGGCAACGGATTCTTGGAAACATGTTGGCTTTAATTAACTTGGAGACTACTCATTTATCCCTGGCACCTCTAAGTCAATCGGTTCCAGACTGATTAAATCATGTTTGAGTCCGGCAGGATGTGATGAAATGGCACCTCCAGCTCTCAATCTGTTTCGCTTTTCTTACAATTCCTGGATCACCGATTAAAGTTACTTTTCTTTATTCCCTTTCTTTCTTCCTTTCTTCGCTTCTCTCTCGCCATTAATTGACACAGGGATTCTCCTGATCATCCACTGCGATTTCGGCGGAAGATCGGCGCAAAACCCGAAAAAACTGCGTAATGGGGTGTCTGTGTGTGGGGCGGGTCGACCTTTCCTTTCTGTTTCTCCTCTTCGGTCTCTGGTCATTTCTGTCAATCTGTCTTCTTTTCCTTCATCTTTTTCTTACTTCACTGTCTGTCTCTCTGTTCACTTCTGTTAGTCTCTCTCCTCCCTGTGTCTCTGTTACTTCAATGTTCCTCTCTCCCCTCCTTTGCTCTGTTGGTCTCCTGATTCATTTCTGTCTTTTTCTCTACTTCTCTTTTTCTCTCCCCTCCTCATTCACTCTGTCTCTCCTCCTTCTCTCTCTCTGCACTGTTTCTACACTTTTGGTTCTCCCTTTCGTTAGCTTCTGTTGTCCTCTCTGCTTTCGTACACTTCTGTCTCTCTGCACTCCTCCTTCACCATCTCTGTGTGTGCTGTCTTTCACTTTTATGTGAGCTTTGACTCAGTGGTAGCACTCTCGCCTCTGAGTCAGAAAGTCATGGGTTCAAGTTCCCCTCCAGACACTTAGGGCTAGAAATTCGGTGCCTTAGCATCTCCAGTTATCGCCTCCGGGGGCGATAACAGGTCACTAAGGTCTTACCGCCCAGGCACGGCAATGTTACCGCCACCCGCGAAATTCACCTGCCGGTTTGCGGTGGCGGTAACCCTTATCGCCACGCCCACCCGCGGCTGGAGATCGTGACATCATCTGGCCGCGCATCGCCCCGGTAGCACCCCGGACCCGAAATTCATTTCCGCCCCTCTGAAGCATCGCTGGGTGAAAACACCAGCTTCAGGGGACATGCATTGGGCGACCGGTCGCTTTGCGGCGATGCTTAAAGGTGAGGTGTCCGAGGTAAGTTAAAAAAAAGTACCTTTTTTGATCCAGTTTTTTTTGCGGGTTCTTGCCCGTGATCGATCAGCCCGGCAGTCTGAGTGAGTGCCGGGCTGATCACACGGGTTCGCCGCTCCCTTGGTGGTCCAGGTAGATGCCCTTTCTTTTGCAGAGCCTGCAGCGATGGCCCTTCCCTTTAAGGGAGGAAAGGAGCCTTCCAATGTGGCAACCCAGTGTGCAACGCTGCAGAACTCGCCACCCCACCTGCTGCCGGTCGCGCTCCAAGAGGGAAGTGGAGCGCTTGATTTAGCGCTCCATCTCCCTCTTGGAGTGAGAAAACCGCATTTTTTAAAAGTTAGAAAAACATAGCGCCTAGCACTAATTTTCCAAACTTTAAACGGGGCGATATCCAATTTCACCCCCTTAGAATCATATAGTGATGCAGCACAGAAGGAGACCATTCGGCCCATCATGGGTTTATGAGCACATAATCTAGGCTGACATTTCAGTGCAGTACTGAGGGACTGCTGCACTGTTGCAGGTGTCGCCTTTCTTGTGAGACATTAAACCAAGGCCGCATCTGCCCTCTCAGGTGGCCATAAAAGATCCCATGGCACTATTTTGAAGAAGAGCAGGGGAGTTCTCTCCAGTGTCCTGGTCAATATTTATCCCTGAATCAGCGTTGCGAAAACAGATTATCTGGTCATTATCACATTGCTGTTTGATGGGACCTACCGCGTTTCCTACATTACAACAGTGACTACACTTCAAAAGTACTCCAGTGGCTGCAAAGTGCTTTGGGACATCCTGAGGTCGTGAAAGGCACAATATATATGCAAGTCTTTTTCTTTTGTCTCTCTGTTTTCCCCTTCACTTCGCTCTCCACCATTTTGCTCACTCTATCTCCTTTATTTCTCTCTTTCACTTTTACTTCTGGTTCCCTGTCCTCCTTCACTTTTGTCTCTCTCTGCTCGCTATCAGTAGGAAAGGCCCACCAGAGGTGGAGGCACAGGTGTATATAGTCAGGTAGGAATGGCTCTGGATGGCCTCAGCATTGACCGCAGACTCCATGAAGTCATCAGGTCAGAAAAGGGAAAGGAAAGCTCCTGCTGATTACCATCTACTGCTCAATTGATGAATCAATACTCCTCCATGTTGAACAACACTTGGTGGAAGCACTGAGGGAAGCAAGGGGGCAGAATACACTCTGGGGAAACAATAATGCTCAATTCCAAATTGTGGTGGTGTGGCGGTTCCACCGGGTGTCCCTTCCATATATAATGTACATAATTCACTTCAACCTAACTGTATGTATATTACTTACCTGTTTGGGCCGTTGCCCCTTTAACTTACCTGTTTGGGCCGTTGCCCCTTTAAGATGCGCCCTAGCGCGCTGACGTCACATCACGTATCACGTGACGCACCTAAACGCGTCGGCCGCCGGCCTAGTTCGGCCATCCGCTCCCTCAACGGTCGCAACGGCCAGCCACAATGCTGGGTGCCTCTCCCGCTCCCGCGACTTCGGCTGCAACGGCCAGCCTCAGTGCCGGGTGCCTTTCACGCTCGCGACTTCGGCCGCAACGGCCAGCCTCAGTGCCAGGTAGACGCGTCGACGTATCAGCGCGGGTCACGTGACCGCCCCAAGCGCGGGCGAACGCGCTGACGTCACGACGCGGTCAAGTGACACCCGAAGCGCGGGAAAACACAGCCGAGCGTGATGACATCATCACGCTATCCAGAGGACTGCGGACTCAGTCCTCGTGGCGTCCTCGCTGGGGAAAGACCTACTGTACGGCTCTCCTGCAACCTGCTGTATTTCGGCTGCTTCCTGCATTAAGAACTTATTTATTGTTCTCTTGAAGTCGAACTCGATTATTTAGTAGGCATTCGTTCAATACCTGCTGAAGTCAACCCGAATTCCTACAATTGGTGACCCAACGACGTGAGTACGGGAGCTCATCAATACCTACATTGGTGACCCCATATCCATGAACGTTTTTCACGGAAGAAACGCGCAGCCTGAACCTCATCTTCACGGAAGATGACCAACGAACAACCGACGAACAGCAACCGACGAACACCAATTCCTACAATTGGTGACCCAACGACGTGAGTACAGGAGCTCATCAATTCCTACACTACAATTGGTGACCCCGTATCCGTGAACGATTTTCACGGAAGCAACGCGCAACCTGAACCTCGTCTTCACAGAAGACGACCGATGAACAGCCGACGAACACCAATTCCTACATTGGCGACCCCGCCTTTGCGAATGTATTCGCAAAGGAAGCGCAGCCTGGAGGTGATCCTGTTTTTCACGGACAAAATGCAGCCGGACCCCGATTTTTGTGAACAATTTTCACAAAAGAAGCACGCCATGGAAGCACCAGCCGTTCCACTGTCACTACCGCAATTCAGGGAGAAACAACCGCCCTCGTGCTTTGTAAAGGTAGAAGCCCTGTTCGCCGAGAACATCGATGCATCGCAAACCATGCACTTGCTTACGGTCTCCGTATTCGACTTTTCTACCACCACGCGGGCCGTCCGCCTCTATGTCCAATGCAACAGCAAGTATAAATCTCTCCAAGCGTGGGGTACAGCATGTTCGGGCCCACAAGATCGGAGCGCGCCCTGCGGGATACCACAAGGACTCACCCCCGCGAACTACGAGGAATCGCTCCTCACGACCCATGAGGGCCCATCCCTCGTGAACCACGAGGACCCATCCCTCGTGAAACACGAAGACTCATGCCCCCGCCGACGACGCACCAGCCCATCAGCCTGCTAGTTGTGTTACCTACCACACTTTTCGGCGAGACAAGAAGCGTGCCGCCCTCCCGGCTGTTTTCTCCTATAGCAAGAACAACTACAAGTGTTGCCGCCCTCCAGGCTGTTTACCCCTACCGAAATTAACAACGGTCCATTGCCGCCCTTTCTCCAGTTTTCTCCTTAAGAAACGCAAACATCTACTGACGCTGCAAACATCGAGGATGGGTCCAACGGGCATCCCACGGCCGCGATCAGCCACGTGAAAGTTGCTGTCCTCACCGATCACTGATCGACGCAGCAACTTTTCACCCTCTGTTGTGTTATCGTCGTAGCACTATGGCACGCACCGTTCCATGCGTTCCAGCCTCCCGAGGTGTTCGCTCACCTGTCGGCGAGTTCACCGACCTCGCCTGTCAAGTCCTTCTGGATCGCTCGGTTGGCGTTCCTGCAGAGTTCGTCAGAACATGGACTTGTTTCAACATCAACGGAGACATCGCCCACGTCCGCCCAACCTGCTCGTCACTCTGACAAGGCCTGCTGTTTCGCACGTCTCCACGGTCCTTCGCCTGACGGATACGTTTTATTCGCCACGACGCACGTAAGGATCCGCTTACGACCAGCATCTTCAGACCTGGCCCGCCAAGTCGAGACAGCACGCCCGCCGAGACCACTAGCTCGTCAGACCATCTCATCTTTGGACTTTCGTTAAAGCAAATTCTGGGGGGGCGCATGTGGCGGTTCCACCCCTTACATATATAATGTACATAATTCACTTTAACCTAACTGTATGTATATTACTTACCTGTTTGGGCCGTTGCCCCTTTAACTTACCTGTTTGGGCCATTGTCCCTTTAAGATGCGCCCTAGCGCGCTGACGTCACGTGATGCACCTAAACGCGTCGGCCACCGGCCTAGTTCGGCCGTCTGCTCCCTCGACGGTCGCAACGGCCAGCCACAATGCCGGGTGCCTCTCCCGCTCCCGCGACTTCGGCCGCAACGGCCAGCCTCAGTGCCGGGTAGACGCGTCGACGTATCGGCGCGGGTCACGTGACCGCCCCAAGCGCAGGCGAACGCGCTGACATCACGACGCGGTCACGTGATGCCCGAAGCGCGGGAAAACACAGCCGAGCGTGATGACATCATCGCGCTATCCAGAGGACTGCGGACTCAGTCCTCATGGCGTCCTCGCTGGGGAAAGACCTACTGTACGGCTCTCCTGCAACCATCTCACTTACCTACTGTATTTCGTCTGCTTCCTGCATTAAATAACTTATTTATTGTTCTCCTGAAGTCAAACTCGATTATTTAGTAGGCATTCGTTCAATACCTGCTGAGGTCAACCTGAATTCCTACAGTGGTATTCATTAAATTCAGATGTGAGGCAGCCTTAATTGTACTCTTGGAATTGTAATGCACAGATTGCTTGCAGATAATGACACTGCTACATTCTGGAAGTTTTGTCCATAAGGCATTTGTACAAAGTAACTATGGGATATCTTGAGGCCCTGAAAGTAGTTCTATTATTGCAAGTCTTTCTTCTCAGACACAAGAATGTTATATAGAATTGCTCATGGTGAGTTAGATGATAGGCTATTTATAACAGGATTAATAAACTATGTAACTCACAATATATCTATCTATTATCTATATATAAGACCTCTTCTGTCTGTCTGTCTGTCTGTCTGTCCGTTCTCTATACATTCGAAAGTTATATAGCGTACCTACACGTGCGTCACATCAAAAGAAAGCTTACGATTACGGGCCAGTCATAGGGATATTTACTTTTCCGTCAGTCAAAAATCGTGCCCACGGTATCAAAAAAACGCTCAAAATTCCGCTCATTAAATGGGAAAAGTTCCGCTCATTTGCTCATTAGCATTGAGTGACGTGAAGGTTGACCAATCATGCGGTCGAGCGACCTGACAGTTGACCGACGGTTGACCAATCGCTGCGTCGCGGGGGCGGGTTCATTGCGCGTGCGGGCAGGCCATCCTACAGTTGAGTGTTGAGTGACTTGACGATTGACCAATCCTACGCTTCGGTGACCTGACGGTCGACCAATCGGTGCGTGTGTGGGCGGGCCTTATCATTCTGAACCGAGGTGAGTGGCCACCATCTTGATTCTTCACGATTCTTTTTCCACACTTTGTGTGTTCGGGAATTTATTTGAATTATGTGTTAGGGAATTAAAAAACAATTTATTTGAGTTTTAAATTGTATTTAGCAACAGTAGGAAATGAAGTGATACCCTGCCCTTCGCCCGGAGGCTCGCCTACTTTGACGGCCATTTCGAGCGGCTGTGCCGGCGCCGGGCGCGGCCTAGCCGCCCGGGAAGCCTGGGCCTTGTGTTGCGGGCCGTGCCGGGAGCCGCCGCGCACAAAACTTCCCCGCGGCGTCAACAGCCCCGCCCCAGAGCCCGACCCAAAGCCATCAGGTCACCGGCCGCGGCGGGCCGTGCCGGGAGCTGCCGCGCACAAAACCTCCCCGTGGCATCAACAGCCCCGCCCCACAGCCTGACCCAAAGCCACCAGGTCACCGGCCGCAGCGGGCCGTGCCGGGAGCTGCCGCGCACAAAACTTCCCCGCGGCGTCAACAGCCCCGCCCCAGAGCCGAACCCATAGCCACCAGGTCACCGGCCGCGGTGGGCCGTGCCGGGAGCTGCCGCGCACAAAACCTCCCCGCGGCGTCAACAGCACCGCCCGAGAGCCCGACCCAAAGCCATCAGGTGAGCGGCCGCGGCGGCCCAGTCTCTCTCTCACACTCCCAATCTCTCTCTCTCACACTCCCAATCTCTCTCTCTCTCACACTCCCAATCTCTCTCTCTCACACTCCCAATCTCTCTCTCTCTCACACTCCCAATCGCTCTCTCTGACACTCCCAATCTCTCTCTGACACTCCCAATCTCTCTCTGACACTCCCAATCTCTCTCTCACACTCCCAATCTCTCTCTCACACTCCCAATCTCTCTCTCTCTCACACTCCCAATCTCTCTCTCTCACACTCCCAATCTCTCTCTCTCACACTCCCAATCTCTCTCTCTCTCTCACACTCCCAATCTCTCTCTCTCTCTCACTCCCAGTCTTTCTCTCTCACACTCCCAATCTCTCTCTCTCACACTCCCAATCTCTCTCTCTCACACTCCCAGTCTCTCTCTCTCACACACTCCCAGTCTCTCTGTCTCACACACTCCCAATCTCTCTCTCTCACACTCCCAGTCTCTCTCACACACTCCCAGTCTCTCTCACACACTCCCAGTCTCTCTCTCTCACACTCCCAGTCTCTCTCACACACTCCCAGTCTCTCTCACACACTCCCAGTCTCTCTCTCTCACACTCCCAGTCTCTCTCTCACACTCCCAATCTCTCTCTCTCACACTCCCAATCTCTCTCTCTCTCACTCCCAATCTCTCTCTCTCTCACACTCCCAATCTCTCTCTCTCTCACACTCCCATTCTCTCTCTCTCACACTCCCAATCTCTCTCTCTCTCACACTCCCAATCTCTCACTCTCACAATCCCAATCTCTCTCTCTCTCTCACTCCCAGTCTCTCTCTCTCTCACTCCCAATCTCTCTCTCTCACACTCCCAATCTCTCTCTCTCTCACACTCCCAATCTCTCTCTCTCTCACACTCCCAATCTCTCTCTCTCACACTCCCAATCTCTCTCTCTCTCACACTCCCAGTCTCTCTCTCTCACACTCCCAATCTCTCTCTCTCTCACACTCCCAATCTCTCTCTCTCTCACACTTCCAATCTCTCTCTCTCTCACACTCCCAATCTCTCTCTCTCTCACGCTCCCAATCTCTCTCTCTCACACTCCAAATCTCTCTCTCTCTCACACTCCCAGTCTCTCTCTCTCACACTCCCAATCTCTCTCTCTCTCACACTCCCAATCTCTCCCTCTCTCACACTCCCAATCTCTCTCTCTCTCACACTCCCAATCTCTCTCTCTCTCACTTCAATTCAATTCAATTCAATTCAATTCAAATCGCTTTATTGGCATGAATAAGGTACATCTTATGTTGCCAAAGCATCAAAATACATTTATGGTTGAACACATAAACGCAGATCTATTCATACAGTATATAACTCTCACACTCCCAATCTCTCTCTCACACACTCCCAATCTCTCTCTCTCTCTCACACTCCCAATCTCTCTCTCTCACACTTCCAATCTCTCTCTCTCTCACACTCCCAATCTCTCTCTCTCTCACACTCCCAATCTCTCTCTCTCTCACACTCCCAGTCTCTCGCTCTCACACACTCCCAGTCTCTCTCTCTCTCACACTCCCAATCTCTCTCTCTCTCACACTCCCAATCTCTCTCTCTGTCTCACACTCCCAATCTCTCTCTCTCACACTTCCAATCTCTCTCTCTCTCACACTCCCAATCTCTCTCTCTCTCACACTCCCAATCTCTCTCTCTCTCTCTCACTCCCAATCTCTTCTCTCTCTCACACTCCCAATCTCTCTCTCTCACACTCCCAATCTCTCTCTCTCTCACACTCCCAGTCTCTCTCTCTCTCACACTCCCAGTCTCTCTCTCTCGCACACTCCCAGTCTCTCTCTCTCGCACACTCCCAGTCTCTCTCTCTCGCACTCCCAATCTCTCTCTCTCGCACTCCCAATCTCTCTCTCTCGCACTTCCAATCTCTCTCTCTCACACTCCCAATCTCTCTCTCTCTCACACTCCCAATCTCTCTCTCTCTCACACTCCCAATCTCTCTCTCTCACACTCCCAATCTCTCTCTCTCTCTCCTTCCCTCTCTCTCTCTCTCTCCTTCCCTCCCTCTCTCTCTCTCTCTCTCTCCTTCCCTCTCTCTCTCTTTCCCTCTCTCTCTCTCTCTCTCTCCTTCCCTCTGCCTCCCCTCTCTCCCTCCACTCTCTCCCCCCTCCTCCCTCCCCCACCTTCTCCCCCCTCCCTTCCCTACCCCTCCTTCCCTCCCCCTCCCCTCTCCCCCTCCTGCTCCCCCTTCCCTCCCTCTCCCTCCCCCTTCACTCCCCCTCCCCCTCCCCCCCTTCCTCTCCCCCTCCCCCTTCCATTCCTCCCCCTTCCCTTCCTCCCCCTTCCCCTTCCTCCCCTTCCCCCTAGTCGCTCTCTCTCTTCCCCCCAGTCTCTCGCTCTCTCTCTTCCCCCCAGTCTCTCACTCTCTCTCTTCCCCCCAGTCTCTCGCTCTCTCTCTTCCCCCCAGTCTCTCGCTCTCTCTCTTCCCCCCGTCTCTCGCGCTCTCTCTTCCCCCCCAGTCTCTCGCTCTCTTCCCCCCGTCGCTCTCTCTCTTCCCCCCCAGTCGTGCTCACTCCCCCCGTCTCTCGCTCTCTCTCTTCCCCCCAGTCGCTCTCTCTCTTCCCCCAGTCACTCTCTCTCTTCTCCCCAGTCGCTCTCTCTCTTCCCCCCAGTCATTCTCTCTCTTCCCCCCCATCGCTCTCTCTCTTCCCCCAGTCGCTCTCTCTCTTCCCCCCAGTCGCTCTCTCTCTTCCCCCCAACTCACTCTCTCTCTTCCCCCCAACTCTCTCTCTCTCTCTTCCAACAACAACATGCCCTCAAAAAAGCCTCGGCACCGCCGGGCACCCCCAGCTTCTGGATAGTTCTGTCTGTCTGTCATTCCGTCTGTCTGTATTGAATAAACTCAAAAGTTATGGAGCATACCTACACATGTGTTACATCGAAAGAAAGCTTACGATTCCAGAACCGTCATAAGCATATTTACTTTTCGGTCTGACTAAAATTGTTCGCGCTTTATGCAAAAAACCTTCAAAATTAAACTCATTATCTGCTAATTAGCATTGATTGACTGACGTCAAGGTCGACCAATCCTGTGCCGTCACGATTGACCAATCCTACAGTTCAGTCACCTGATGGTTGGCCAATCGCTGCGTCTGTGGGCGGGACTAATCGTTTTCATCTCAGGGATCTGGCAGCCATTGCCTCAAGCTAACAACCCCATTTACTTCCAGCTCAAAATCTGCTAATCCAGCTTCGAAAAAGATAGTATCTCTTTTAAAAATAACATAACATTTACCAAAAACGTTTTATAAGTACTTTCACTTTCATCTTTGAAGCTATTAAAAGGTAGAAATGTTGCCCGGCAGCAGATTCAAAGAGGGACACAGAGACAGGCCCCAAAGCCTAGGACTCCATTTAAAACGTTGCCCGGCAGCAGATTCACACAGGGACAGACAGACAGGCCCCAAAGCCTGGGACTCGATTTAAACCGCCCGGCCCAAAACAGCCCTGGCAACGCTGGGGCCCCCCCAGCTAGTTTATATATATTACAATAGATACAGTTCAACAAATTGAGTTAAAAAAATTGAAAAAAATGGACATTGTTTTTGAATAATGGGAGTACAGAAAGATTCAAAAATCGCTAAAACAGGGCCAGATTGCGCATGCAAGATTAGCCCGATTTGAAAATGGGAAAAATGTAAACAAAAAGGTTAAATCAAACATAAACTAATGTAACTCCAAGGAGGCCAAAATGACAACAGAGCAAAATATCAGAGAGGAAAATACAAAAGAATAGAACACACTGTAAAACACCATGCACACATGGAGAATAGGGCCTTCAACCACACTGGAACTCCATGATTAAGGGAAACAAAAGGCAGCAAAGTCCAGCAGAAGAATTGGAGTTGCAGGTATAAACAAAAACTGAGTTCCAGGTTTTTGAGAACAGGTAGGCCTCTGGAAGGGTATGTTATTGCAAGAATTTAAAACAGCATACAGCATGGAACCAGACAGAAAATCATGGGTATGGGTAAACTTAAACACTTAATATTAAATATTTAATTTTATTGTTTGTTATGAATATCATTTATATGGCTTATATATTCAGAAATAAAGATGGAAATTCAAGCCAACTTGACAAAATAAATTGAGTGATGCAATTGGTTTGCCCTGTGATAGGTGCTGCTGCTAGATTGGCGCCTTTATTAGCAAATAAGTAATTTAGTTGGTTGGTTTTGTATTGGTTTCTTGTTCCTTTTTAATACTTTTTCATAACTATCTGATTTGAACAAACCAGCAATTTATTTACCTGAAAAAGACCCTCAGAATTCTATGTAATAGTGCTGCTGTTACTTAATTAACTAATGATTTTAATTTGAGTAAAGTACTGTCCTGATATTGCATGTTTAGTATGTCACCAATATTTTAGCAATCTCCATCTTAATTCATGGATTCTATAATTCAGATCACATTAGCAAACAATAATTGCTGCTGTACTTTCACTGGACTCTGTGTAGACATGTGTATAAAGCAAAATGTCTGCCATTTTAGAACATAGGAACAGGTGTAGGCCATTCAGTCATCAAGCCTGCTCTGCCATTTTGTTAGTTATTGTTGTTATCTTCCTAATCACAATTCCTTGCACCTTCTCCATATCCCTTATTTATTTCCGCTTTAACACCTCCATTGATTTTGCATCATTGGTCTCTCAAAAGTTCATTCCATATTCTCACAGCCCATTGTGTGAAGAAGCTTTTTTTCTGGATTTGATATTCATCACGTTAGCTTGTATGTCTTTTTGATTTTGATCCTGACATTTTTCTTCATTTCCTTTCAGGGATGTGGGGAAAACCTTTGCCAAACAATAACTTTGTTGGGAAGAGGCAGATTCAACAACAACAACAACAACTTGTATTTATATAGCGCCTTTAATGTAGTGAAATGTCCCAAGGCGCTTCACAGGAGTATCACAGGAGATGCGGAGGAAGCCAGGATACATGCGAGCATATGAAGAACGATGGACAGGAAAAGACCCACTAGTCCATCCAGCCTGTCCCACGCAACTGCAATGCTTGTGCATCACAATAGATACAGTCACCACCCCACCTGAAAGCCCCTTCATCTCCTGGGAGAGTCAACAAAAGATAAAAAGGCAGGCCAATTAGGGGAAATGAAAACTGAAAAATTTCTCTCCGACGTCCTTTGGGCAATCACAACTCAACAACAACTTGTATTTATAACAACTCATCCAGGAGACCACTCTGGCCCTGATTAATGTTATACAGTACTTACTGTTTATATGAGGTGATCGTCACCACATCATTGTTGTGTAGAAAAACTGGGCTTGATAGGCCAGTGACCTTCCATTGTTGTGCAGAAAAACTGGGCTTGATAGATCCAATGACATTTCCTTATTGTGTGGTTTTTTAAGTGCTAATGACATTATTTGGACAAGTGTCAGCTCTGTTGATGCTGCTTACTGTTGTGCTTCACTTTCTAGATGGGACTAGGGACACCACAGGAGGTAAAGATAACCCACTGAAACTTAGCCCACTCCATGAATAGGGGGAGCCAAGTGGTTTCACGGTGATTCTAAACTACTTAAACTTAAGCGTGATTCCAGGTATAAGTATCCTTTTACAAGTTAAACAATTCAGAAATGTTTACAATGTATTATAAATACAGAAAACATGTATTATTTGTAAAATAAGTTAAAAATGACAATAATAAATATTCAGACTTGGGTGTTGTTTCGATGGCAGGTTTATTTTTAATTTATTGGATACACGGTATATGGTGAGCAGCTTTTACTTCAGGTAACCGATGCCTGATATCTTTGTCATTGAAACCAAATGCACAAATTCAATCTCCATTTAAATAAAACAACACTGAAGTTTCCATGGTGTAAATTTGAAAAAAGTAACCTTAAACTCAGCGCTTCTGCATTTTTAATTAGCAAACTCTTTTATTTAATGAAGTGCTTCAAACGTAAGGCACAGTTCTAGGAAGCTGATTTAAACTGTGCTGTTCAAGTGTCAGCTTGGTTCAGTCGGTAGCACCTTAGCTTTTGAGTTAGAAGGTTGTGGGTTCAAGTCTCGTGCTGCACAATCTCGGCTGATATTTCAGGGAAGTGCCGTGCTGTTGAAAATGCAAGGGGACATTTTTGTGTTCCTGAATCTCAGCATATTGGATCGTCGTGGGCACACCAATAAAGGATAAATGGGCAAGGAAGCCCACCAGATTTCCTGCTCATCTAGGTTAATGGACAGAAAATTGGGTGGGTTCCTTTGCAGGTGTGGTATCCTCCTCGCTTAATTGTTCTGGGGTTGGTGCTGTCTGCCGATCCCTTACACACAGCAGGAATAGGGAAGTAGAAAAGAAAGAACTTTCATTTATACAACGCCTTTCATCCCAAAGCACTTCACAGCCAGCAAAGTACTTTTGAAGTGTAGTTACTGTTGTAATGTAGGTAACCATGGGAGCCAATTTGCACACAGCAAGATCCCAGCAATAAGATAAATGACCAGATAATCTGTTTTGGCGATGTTGGTTGAGCGATAAATGTTGGCCAGGACACAGGGAGAACTCCCCAACTCTCCTTCAAATAGTGACGTGGGATCTTTTACATCCACCCGAGAGGGCGGACAGGGTCTTGATTTAACATCACATCTGAAAAACATCACCTGCAACAGTGCAGCACTCTCTCAGTACCACATGGACATTTCTGCTTAGATTATATACTCAGGTCTCTGGAGTCGGGCTCAAACCCACAGCCTTAGAGACAAGAATGCTACCAACTGGGCCAAGGCTGACACCAAAACTCCACCCCATCAGATGTCAGCTGCCTGTTCAGGTGGGTGTGAAGGATCTTACAGCACTGTTTAAAGAGGAGTAGGACATTGTCCTGATGAATATTTCCTCCTCAACCAACAGAACTCATTATCATTCATCTCATTTGCTCTTTATGGGACCTTTTCATTGCAATTATTTGTTTACATAACAGCAAAAATAATTATTTGGTTATAAAATACTTTGAGTGGCCTGAATATGCAATAAGATGGTATAATAATCGATATCTATATAAGACCTCTTCTGTCTGTCTGTCTGTTTGTTTGTCCGTTCTCTATACGTTCGAAAGTTATAGAGCGTACCTACACGTGCGTCACATCAAACGAAAGCTTACGATTACGGACCGGTCATAGGCATATTTACTTTTCCGTCAGTCAAAAATCGTGCCCACGGTATCCAAAAAACGCTCAAAATTCCACTCATTAAATGGGAAAAGTTCCGCTCATTTGCTCATTAGCATTGAGTGACGTGAAGGGTGACCAATCGTGCGGTCGAGCGACCTGACAGTTGACCGACGGTTGACCAATCGCTGCGTCGCGGGGGCGGGTTCATTGCGCGTGTGGGCGGGCCATCCTACAGTTGAGTGTTGAGTGACTTGACGATTGACCAATCCTATGCTTCGGTGACCTGACGGTCGACCAATCGGTGCATGTGTGGGCGGGCCTTATCATTCTGTACCAAGGTGAGTGGCCACCATCTTGATTCTTCACGATTTTTTTTCCACACTTTGTGTGTTAGGGAATTATTTGAATTATGTGTTAGGGAATTAAAAAACAATTTATTTGAGTTTTAAATTGTATTTAGCAACAGTAGGAAATGAAGTGATCCCCAGCCCTTCGCCCGGAGGCTCGCCTACTTTGACGGCCATTTCGAGTGGCTGTGCCGGTGCCGGGCGCGGCCTAGCAGCCCGGGAAGCCTGGGCCTTGAGTTGCGGGCCGTGCTGGGAGCCGCCGTGCACAAAACTTCCCCGCGGCGTCAACAGCCCCGCCCCAGAGCCCGACCCAAAGCCATCAGGTCACCGGCCGCAGCGGGCCGTGCTGGGAGCTGCCGCGCACAAAACTTCCCTGCGGCATCAACAGCCCCGCCCCAGAGCCGGACCCATAGCCACCAGGTCACCGGCCGCGGCGAGCCGTGCCGGGAGCTGCCTCGCACAAAACCTCCCTGCAATGTCAACAGCACCGCCCCAGAGCCCGACCCAAAGCCATCAGGTCACCGGCCGCGGCGGCCCAGTCTCTCTCTCACACTCCCAATCTCTCTCTCTCACACTCCCAATCTCTCACACTCCCAATCTCTCTCTCTCTCACACTCCCAATCTCTCTCTCTCACACTCCCAATCTCTCTCTCTCACACTCCCAATCTCTCTCTCTCTCACACTCCCAATCTCTCTCTCTGACACTCCCAATCTCTCTCTCTCTCACACACCCAATCGCTCTCTCTGACACTCCCAATCTCTCTCTGAGACTCCCAATCTCTCTCTGACACTCCCAATCTCTCTCTCACACTCCCAATCTCTCTCTCTCACACTCCCAATCTCTCTCTCTCTCACACTACCAATCTATCTCTCTCTCTCACACTCCCAATCTCTCTCTCTCTCTCACTCCCAGTCTCTCTCTCTCACACACTCACAGTCTCTCTCTCTCACACACTCCCAGTCTCTCTCACACACTCCCAGTCTCTCTCTCTCACACTCCCAGTCTCTCTCTCTCACACTCCCAATCTCTCTCTCTCACACTCCCAATCTCTCTCTCTCTCTCACTCCCAATCTCTCTCTCTCTCACACTCCCAATCTCTCTCTCTCTCACACTCCCAATCTCCCTCTCACACTCCCAATCTCTCTCTCTCTCGCACTCCCAATCTCTCTCTCACACTCCCAATCTCTCTCTCTCTCACACTCCCAATCTCTCTCTCTCTCACACTCCCAATCTCTCACTTTCTCACACTCCCAATCTCTCTCTCTCTCACACACTCCCAGTCTCTCTCTCTCACACACTCCCAGTCTCTCTCTCTCACACTCCCAATCTCTCTCTCTCTCACACTCCCAATCTCTCTCTCTCACACTCCCAATCTCTCTCTCACACTTCCAATCGCTCTCTCTCTCACACTCCCAATCTCTCTCTCTCTCACACTCCCAATCTCTCTCTCTCTCTCTCACTCCCAATCTCTCTCTCTCTCTCACACTCCAAATCTTTCTCTCTCTCACACTCCCAATCTCTCTCTCTCTCACACTCCCAATCTCTCTCTCTCTCACACTCCCAGTCTCTCTCTCTCACACTCCCAGTCTCTCTCTCTCGCACACTCCCAGTCTCTCTCTCTCGCACACTCCCAGCCTCTCTCTCTCGCACTCCCAATCTCTCTCTCTCGCACTCCCAATCTCTCTCTCTCGCACTTCCAATCTCTCTCTCTCACACTCCCAATCTCTCTCTCTCTCACACTCCCAATCTCTCTCTCTCTCACACTCCCAATCTCTCTCGCTCACACTCCCAATCTCTCTCTCTCTCTCTCCTTCCCACTCTCTCTCTCTCTCTCCTTCCCTCACCCTCTCTCTCTCTCTCCTTCCCTCTCTCTCTCTTTCCCTCTCTCTCTCTCTCTCTCCTTCCCTCTGCCTCCCCTCTCTCCCTCCACTCTCTCCCCCTCTCCTCCCTCCCCCACCTTCTCCCCCCCTCCCTTCCCTACCCCTCCTTCCCTCCCCCCTCCCCTCTCCCCCCTCCTGCTCCCCCTTCCCTCCCTCTCCCTCCCCCTTCACTCCCCCTCCCCTCCCCCCTTCCTCTCCCCCTCCCCCCTTCCCTTCCTCCCCTTCCCCTTCCTCCCCCTTCCCCCAGTCACTCTCTCTCTTCCCCCCAGTCTCTCACTCTCTCTCTCTTCCCCCCAGTCTCTCGCTCTCTCTCTTCCCCCAGTCTCTCGCTCTCTCTCTTCCCCCCAGTCTCTCGCTCTCTCTCTTCCCCCCGTCTCTCGCTCTCTCTCTTCCCCCCCAGTCTCTCGCTCTCTTCCCCCCCATCGCTCTCTCTCCTCCCCCCCAGTCGTGCTCACTCCCCCGTCTCTCGCTCTCTCTCTTCCCCCCCAGTCACTCTCTCTCTTCCCCCCAGTCGCTCTCTCTCTTCCCCCCAGTCGCTCTCTCTCTTCCCCCCAGTCGTTCTCTCTCTTCCCCCCCAGTCGCTCTCTCTCTTCCCCCAGTCGCTCTCTCTCTTCCCCCCAGTCGCTCTCTCTCTTCCTCCCAACTCGCTCGCTCTCTTCCCCCCAACTCTCTCTCTCTCTCTTCCAACAACAACATGCCCTCAAAAAAGCCTCGGCACTGCCGGGCACCCCCAGCTAGTCTATGTATATAAAAGGATACTTCTGTCTGTCTGTCATTCCGTCTGTCTGTATTGAATAAACTCAAAAGTTATGGAGCGTACCTACACATGTGTTTCATCAAAAGAAAGCTTACGATTCCAGAACCGTCATAAGCATATTTACTTTTCGGTCTGAATAAAATTGTTCGCGCGTTATGCAAAAAACCTTCAAAATTAAACTCATTATCTGCTAATTAGCATTGATTGACTGACGTCAAGGTCGACCAATCCTGTGCCGTCACGATTGACCAATCCTACAGTTCAGTCGCCTGATGGTTGGCCAATCGCTGCGTCTGTGGGCGGGACTAATCGTTTTCATCTCAGGGATCTGGCAGCCATTGCCTCAAGCTAACAACCCCATTTACTTCCAGCTCAAAATCTGCTAATCCAGCTTCGAAAAAGTTAGTATCTCTTTTAAAAGTAACATAACATTTACCAAAAACGTTTTATAAGTACTTTCACTTTCATCTTTGAAGCTATTAAAAGGTAGAAATGTTGCCCGGCAGCAGATTCAAAGAGGGACACAGAGACAGGCCCCAAAGCCTAGGACGCCATTTAAAATGTTGCCCGGCAGCAGATTCACACAGGGACAGACAGACAGGCCCCAAAGTCTGGGAGTCGATTTAAAACGCCCGGCCCAAAACAGCCCTGGCAACGCCGGGGCCCCCCCAGCTAGTTCTAATATCTTTTAAATTACTATTTCCATGACAATAGATATTTGCTAATTTACAATCATCCAAAAATGTGATTTTTTTTTCAACTATTCCTAAGAGCAACCACCCGGTGTAACATTCAAGCTCTAGATTATTGGAAATACACCACATTTTCAGCATTTACAGAGGTGAATACCTGCAGTAGGATTTTTCATTTTAGATAGCCTTTTAATCATATTACTTAACAAACAAATAATGGAATCAGGACAAAGTCAATATTAAATCAGCATTCTTAATTGTTGCAAATTAAATATGTAGGTGAAATACAACAGGAAATAACGTTACTACTGACAGATGAAGGATTTATATCAGAAACAGCACAATAGGGAAGTGAAAGCTTCTGTTTATTCATTGAGTGATGAAGGGCTAATAACTCATGAGTGAGTATTGAATATATGTTCCATAAACTGACATTTTCCTTTTCATGAGGAATGTCGACGCTCTGAGGAACAGAACACTTTTAGCTTTTAGAGAAGCTATACCAAAGAATGTTGGTGCTAAAACACATCACTGCTTGACACCACTACGGATTTCAAAACAAATTATCATCATATTGGATTGTAGCCTTTGTACCATCAAGGAAGGAACATATCATACTGAGGAGGCTTGGGGCTAACCAACAATTGGAAAAGGATGTTTGTGCTGACCAGGTCAAAAGCCTTTATAAAAGAAAGAAAGCCTTGCATTTCTATAGCGCCTTTCATGACCTCAGGGCATCCCAAAGCACTTTACAGCCAATGAAGTAGTTTTGAAGTGTAGTCACTGTTGTAATGTAGGAAATGTCAACTTATGCTCAGCAAGGTCCCACAAGCAGCAATGAGATAATGACCAAATAATCTGTCTTTAGGTGTTGATTGAGGAATTAATGTTGGCCAGGACACTGGGAAGAACTCCCCTGCTCTTCTTCAAAATAGTGGCATGGGATTTTTTACATCCACTTAACATCTCATCTGACAGTGTAGCACTCCCTCAGTCCTGCTCTGAAGTATCAGCCTAGATCTAGAAAGGCTGTGTAAAGAGGTTTTCCCTGCTCCTGACACTTTTCTTGCAGTTGCATTAGTGTAAAGACCATGGGGGAGAAGTTCATTATTGCCCAGGAATGTGCGGTAACTTTTGAAAAGTTTGAGAATTAGCGCCAGATGCTAATGCTTCAGATTACACGCAAAATTCAGCCTCATTACACAAAGAAAGGATGGGAGCGCTAAATCAAGCACTAATGGCCTAGCTCAGTGGCGTTAAACTGGAAATGCTGACCAATATCAGGTGCAGTCTAATCACAAGTCATCATTGCCACAGGCTCTTTCCAGTTCTTAAAGGGGAAGTTCATTGATGCTGCAGAACCTCATTCTCATCACTGCTGGCTGTGCAGCCATCTCAGCCAGCAGCAGCAGGTCAAGGAGAAGGAGCCAGACGACTCAAGCAGCCGTAATGATGGCAGATCCACGCACCAGGGAGAGAGCCCACAGATTCTACGACCATGCATTGGAGGCGTTGGTGTTCCAGGGGAAAGATGGAGGGCGGTGCTCTACCCGGCAAGTGGCAGGAGGCCCTCGCCGCAACTCTTCCGCACCATGTGGTGGGAGGTAGCCCAGCATGTCTCGGGCAGCACTGTGGTCCCCAGGACCCACACACAGTGCAGGAAATAATTTAACGACCTCACTTGGGTGGTCAGGGTGAGTCAATGCTTCAACAAATGCTACATACCACCGTCTGAACCACAGTCTGCACACACTGCCCAAAGCACCCCCAGCACTCACCCATCAACAATCTCTACCTACCAGCACTCACACCCACATCTCACACCTTGCACACAATGACAGCTATTCAACTGTGGCAGCCACATCACCCAAACACATTGCTCCACACTCACTCACACACTTTCCTTTCTTTTGCAGGCCAAGGATGCTCACAACAGGAGGGAGCAGGAGCACACTGGCGGGTGACAAGCCAACACCCAACCACTGTCTGAGCTATAGACTTGAGCGCTGCAGATTATTGGCCATCAGGTGGTAGGTGCCATGGCCACCGGCGATGTTGACCCCCTTTGGGACAACAACGGTATGTTCATCCCTACTCCTTCTTCTCACATCCCACTTCCCCCTCATCCCACAAGCATTTTGCACTTTCCAGCTAATCATGCTTTATGCATGCATTTCTCCCTTCCTGCCCCCTCCCCTCACCTTAACCCAAATCTTGTGCCTTTATGCTTTCAGATAATGAGCAAGCACCTGAGCAGCCTGTCTCTGAGGGTACTGTTGAGAGCGAGGCGGGAGAGGAAGAGGAGGAAGAGCACAACGCATCACTGCTTGTCTCACCCGCAGGCACCAGCTCAGATACTGGCACTACGCATTCTTTAGAGGCTAGTATAGTAGCGGGATCTACACAGGGTGATGCACTGGGGATGAGCGGGTTGCAGCAAGGCCAGGGGGAAAGGGTAGCTCGGGAGCCAGCTCCCCGGAGGGTGAGTTCGCATGCGAGTTCTGCTGCACAAGTCTCAGATAAGGACCTCGATGGGGAGGCCTTTAGAAGAAGGCTGACGGGCATGCACACGGAGATGATAGGTGCAATGGCAAGGGTGCCCGAGAGCCTGTCGGCAATGGTAAGGAGCATGGAGGAGTCCGCTTCCAACATTGCACATAGCTCTGTACACACCATGGAGCCCATCATTTCCAGTCTGCAAAGGATGGTAGACTCCCAGAGAGACCGTGGCGACACAGACCTCATGCAACGTGTGATGGGCGATCTGGCAGCTTCAATTGCAGCACAGGCAGAAGCGGCGCAATGTCTTAGTGCTGTAATTCAGTCTATGCCTGGTGGCATTCAATCTCAGTCTGCTCTCATACAGTCTCAGCATGCTGCCACCCAAGTTCTGACAGCTGCCATTGTGGCTGGGTCTACCACCGTCGACCAGGGCTTTCACGGTGTCGCAGCAGGCCAACAATCTGTGCAGCAACAGATTGCTAGGGATGCTGAGGTGCTGCCCTGGGGGAGTGGCAGTGGGTCAGTGGAGCAGGAACCTGCTGTCCTCTCTCAGGATGATAGCATCCCTGCTCCCACCACTGCCACTCCACCATTGTTCTTGTCGCTGCCTGTCATCCAGTCATCCCAGACGGCTGCCACCCATGCTGAGGTGGTGCAGTCTACAGCCAGGCCTTTCAGGCCCAGAGCTGGTCAATGGCGTTCTGCAAGGTCATCTGAAGTCTCCCGCATGGACACTCAGCAGCTTTCCACCAGCTGTGCTGCAGCCACTGGGCCAACACTTCATAGGAGCACTAGAGTAGGCAAAGGCACAGTAAGGAGTGGCACTAAGGGATTGCACAAGGGTGAATAGGTAATATTGTTGTAAATATGTGTTCACTGATTATTGATAAATTTATGAATTCAGTTTGGATTATTTTGTGGTGTCTCTCATTTCAGCTTTGCGCTGTGATATGGCCTGCGACAGGGATGGAATGATGGGGATGTGGTGAGCAACGGGGATCTGGGGTTTGATTTATTGGAACCACAGTCTGATGAGGCAGTCATGGACCGCCCTTCCAGAAGGCCGATTGAGTGGCTGCCTCCTCCTCATCTTCCTCTTCCTCCTCCTGAGGTGGTTCTGCTATGTCTGGTGGCAAGGGCTGGGCCCTCATGATGGCCAAGTTGTGGAGCATGCAGCAGAGCATGACAAAATGGGACACCCACTCAGCAATTACTGGAGGGCTCCTCCCGAGCGGTCAAGGCAGCGGAGCCATTGCTTGAGCACCCTGATGGTCTGCTCAATGATGTTCCTGGTGGCAGCATGGCTCTCATTAAAAGACACATTAAAAAATTATATGAGACTTGCATTATATGAGTGCTGGGCAGGAGTGTTGGGGTTGTGAAGGGGAGTCATGAGCCAGGTGGAGAGCAGATTACCCTTGTCTCTGACCAGCCAGCTGTGAGCTTGACGTGGTGACTGGAAGAGTGCTGGCACCACAGTCTGGCGCAGGATAAAGGCATTGTGGCTGCTGCCAGGATAGCAGGCATTCACATTGAGGATTAGCTGTCTGTGGTCGCATACCAACTGCACATTAAGTGAGTGGTAGCCTTTGTGGTTACGGAATGTCTCAGGATTGTTATGCGGTGCCCACAAAGCCATGTGGGTGCAGTCAATGGTGTCCTGTACCATGGGGAAGCCCGCTATCCTGGCAAAGCCACATGCATGTTTGTCCTGCTTCTCCCTGGTGATGGGGAAGGAAATATAATCCCTTCTCCTACTGTAGAGAGCCACTATGAACTCCCAAATGCAGCGATGGTTGGCAAACTGCGAGATGTTAGCTATAGCTCCTGTTGCAGACTGGAAGAATCCCCTGGTGAAGAAATTGAGGGCAACGGTGACCTTGACTGCCACTGAGAGAGCCATGGTCAACCTAATCTGAGGCTTGAGATCTGGTTGCAGGAGGTGGCAGAGTTCTGTGACCACCTCCATGGTGAAACAGAGCCTTCTAATACACTACTCCGTGCTTAATTGGAGGTAGGAGAAGTGCTCTCGGAAAACCCTTGGAGGGTAAGGCCTCCTGTTGAGAGCCTTCATGGCCCTCCTCCTCCCTCTGGCCACATGTTCCAATCTTTCTCCCTGCCTCTGCCGTAGATCCTGGAGGGAGAGGTCAACTGCCAGTACAGCCAACATTAATGTAACCAAGTGTAGCACTTCTGATATTTTGTGAGAATATATGTAAATAAGTTTTAGTAGCCACAACACTCCTGATACTAAACAACCTTTAAATGACTGAATTAAATTGTTGCACAATGTCAAACTGACAAGGAAGCAGTGAAACAGTACTAACATGACAGCTGCGACTCATCCCTTTAAGTAGGGCTCCTGGAGCCGGCATCCGCCTGCTTGACGCCTCCTCTCCCTGTTGCTGTTGGGGCGAGGTGCTAAGGCAGGGGCAACAATTAATTTTGCAGATCAGGTGCCCAGTGAGCGTTGCATGCTCACTGACGTCATGATCTGCTTGACGCCAAGGTCCCCAGCGGTAACTTGTAGCAGCGGCACTACAGCGGGGTGGGGGTGCGGATTTGGCATGTCGCTGGATTTGCCTCGCCCTGCCCCGACACTACTGCATCAGTACCCCGTTAGTGCCCCGCCAGGCAGTAACTGGAGGCATTGACCAACTGAATTTCCCCCCTATCTGTATTGTTGATCCACCGACATAGAGGCCACACCAACTCTCTGGATAAACACGTTCAGTGAGTACTTGCAGTCTTTCAAGAATGACCCATGCCTTGCCAGCAACACCAAGGCGAGAAATTCCCCAATAGTTGTTGAAATCACTCCGATCTCCTTTTATTTTGTACAATGGAATGATGTTGGCATCCCTCATGCCTTGTGGTACCCTTCCTGCAACATGCAAGGAAGACATTGTGCTGATGTTTAAGCACAACTTGTCCCCCTTGTTTCAGTACTTAAGCTGGAATCCTGAGCAGAGCTTCCGACACCATCCTCTCCATCACCATAACCGCAACTTCCACCTCCATAATATCACCTGTCTCTGCATCTGCCTCAGCCCATCTGTTGCTGAAACCCTCATCCATGCTTTTGTTACCTCAGACTCCACTATTCTAATGCTCACCTGGCTGCCCTCCTACCTTCCACCCTTTGTAAACTTCAGCTCATCCAAAACTTTGCCGTATTCTAACTCGCACCAAGTCCCGTTCAGCCATCACCCCTGTGCTTGTAGACCTACATTGGTTCCTGGTTCAACAGTGCCTCAAATTAAAAAGTCTCATCCTTGTGTACAAATCCCTCCATGGCATCACCCCTCATTATCTCTTTAACCTCCTCCAGCACCACAACCCTCCATGAACTCTGCGTTCCTCCAATTCTGGCCTCTTATACATCCTCAATTTCCTTCACCCCACCATTGGCGGCCATGCCTTCAGCTTTCCAGGCCCTAAACTCTGGAATTCCCTTCCTAAATCTCTTTGTCTCTCTATTGCTCTCTCTTCCTTTAAGATGCTTTTTAAAATCTACTTCTTTGACCAAGCTTTTGGTCACCTGTCCTAATATCTCAATGTAAAATTACGTCTGATAATGCTCCTGTGAAGCACCTTGGGACATTTTACTATGTTAAAGGTGCTATATAAATGCAAGATGTTGTTGTTATTGATGTGAATTCCCTGCAGCCTTTCCTGATGCTAGGGAACAGATTGTCTTTTCAAGCTCATTTATAGATGGCTCGATATCAAGCACCTCGATGGTCTGAAGCCTGGGGAGCGCATGCCATGTTGCTTCATAAACAATAGTTTCTTTACGAATAAAGCTCATGATAATATTCTGTTCAATAATTTTATTGAAATTGTAGGCATAAATAAAAGGGGTGCGATACTTGTAGAAAACACAAACAGACTTTACTTCCATGTTTAGTGTTACTCTGAAGATCTGTAACCCTTCAAAAATAGATTAATGGAAGCTGGTGAAAAGTGTAAGAATATAATCATTGGCCCGGAATTTGCGGTCAACAGCGAAACAAAGGCGTTCGCTGCTGGCCCCGAAGTACGCTCCGCACAAGGATTTCACAATCCCTGTGTCGAGAGCCTTGGATTTTCCGACCTACAATTCAATTCAACGGAACTTAATGGGGATTCCCTTGTTCGAACTGCTGTGACTCAACAGGCTGTCTCAGCAGCCAATCAAAAGGCAGAATTCTAATAGACAGCGAACAAGGAAGTGAGTAAGCCCTTAAAATTATAACTTTTTTAAATAGTTAGAGAGAGAGCAAATGAAAGATTGGGGTTCTCACATAGTGAAAAGGCAAACTTAAAATAAAGATGGACAAACTTAAAAAATTTAAAGAATTTTTATTGAAAAGTTTCTTAAATTTTTTTAGTTTTTATTAAAATGGACAAATTTCACATTGCACAAAATTAAAATTAGTTTTCCAGGGCCTTAACATTTGTTTGGCAGGCAATACACTGTTAAAACCCCAGTTACACTTAACCCCTTGGTTCTAACTTTTAGTGGGGGATTTAACAGCATAATTACCGCGGAAGAGGCGAAGTCTTCGTCAGTTTCAATGATTTATGAGATTTCACTGATTGCCAACTTTATGGGGGTGGGCACAGCACGGCCTGTTTCGGAGCTGTCATCGACAGACTGCAACTTCGGGATTTCTGCATGTGCCTGCGCCAAACCCCGAAGTTGCGGTCCGTTCCCAAAGGCAGAATGGTGGCGAACGCTACCAGTTTGCCGTCATCTCGACCGCAAATTCTGGGCCATTGATTTTACTTATTAAGGCTTTGTTAAAGACGATTAGTGAGGGACTCATGCAGCATTCAGCAGCTGCAGAATTAAATCGTAAAGTGAGTATTTTATTCTAAGCCAAGCATCAGAGTTTAATGAAAAGTATCACCATGGCAGTGATACATATTTAGCAGCTTTTGTTAGCATAAATGCAATGGCCATTGGTATGCAGTGGAGTAGGAGAAAGAGAAGTCTGCCTAGAACCACAGAGGACGCTCAAGACGTGCAGTGAGTAATACCCTTGACAGCAGATCGACCACAAATCTTTCACTGCATTGGGAGGCTCAAGCTCAGCAGAGAAACTGTGACTCAGATGTGCCACATGGGCCATGGAAACCTGCAAAGTCAAGCAGCCACCTACACTATGCTATCACAAGATAATTATGGATGAAGAAGGCCATTCAACCATCTAGACAGATCCTAAAATCACTCCATTGCAGCATCCAATTCATTCTTAATTGATTCCACGGTTTTTGCCTTCACTACTCTATCTGGAAGTTTATTCCACACATTGAGAAGTTTATTCCACACAATGGCGGTTTACACTGCCGCTGACTGCAGGTTGTATGTCAGAGGGCATACATATAGGCACCCACAGGAGACAGGTCAGGATTCAACCTTTTGGAAAACGGATGCTTTCTATTCCACACAATGAAAGAATCAGACTGCATGATTTATTGAAAGTGAGCTAATTTGATGGGGTGGCGTGATTGTTTAATCTGTTGCGCTGGTGTATTTGTCTCTTGTTGTTTTGTGAACTACTTTCTGCTGGTTGTGCATGTGCCTTATAATTAGATGCTCCTATATTTTAAGAGGTAGCAAAATGGCTGTTTCCATAGCTAGCTGGCAAGCTGCATGGGATACAGAAGGTCTGCAACCTGTATCACATTGCTGTTTGTGGGACCTTGCTGTGCGTAATTTGGCTGCCGCGTTTCCTACATTACAACAGTGACAACACTTCAAAAGTACTTCATTGGCTTTCAAATTCTTTCTTTTTTCTTTATGGGGCCAGTGGTGCTCTGCTAAATAGTGCTCCTCATTTGCAGCTGGAGAATGAGTCGATAAAATCTATGCGTTCGGGTACTGTATTGTCATTAAATCCACTATTCACTGGTGCACAATCACTGTGTGTGAATGCGTTGATATAACATAGAACATCTGAATAATATGGTACATATTATTCGACAGTAACTTTCAAAAGAGAATTTAACATATACTTTAAAAGGAGAAGTTTACAGAGATAAGGAGGGGTGAGGCTGTGAATAGATTTAAAAATGAGAATGAGAATTTTAAGACAGGCAGAAAAGCAGAGAGAAGCAGACAAAACAATTAGACTGGAGAAGACAAGGGCTACAGGGAAAGGAGCAGGGGAGTGGGACTAATTGGACAACTCTTTCAAAGAGCCGGCACAGGCACGATGGACCAAAGGGCCTCCTTCTGTGCTTCATGGTTCTATGATTCTACATACCACAACTTCCCAGCGTTCCTCCAATCTCTGGGGATAGTCTGTGCCTTCTGAGCTCTCCCTCAAAGAAATTCAACAATTCTTTCCTCATAAATTGTGATTGCTTTCATGGTGCACCTCCTGTTGTATCTTGTGTCCTCCCATTATGTCCCATTATGTGCCACCTTTGTCTCTAAGCATAAGTGCAGTGGGGATTGAGGCAGGGCCCATAGACGTTTTATACATAACCCCAATATTCTCATTTCTAAATACTTACTAACATTCCCCCGTGTCACTACAGAATTATTTTTGCACATATCTTTAACAACTATTATTTTTCTTTTTTCCAGTAACCACTGAAAACGTTCAGAAGGCCAGTCAACAACTGTTGGGAGAACAGATGAGTTAATGTTTCAGGAGTAGACTCTTCTTTAGCATTTTCTATTTCGTTTCAGATTTCCAACATCTGCAGTTTATTTTCCTCCCGTGCATGTAATCTTGCTGTTATTTTGCAAGAATATTCACAGCCTATGCCTCTGTGCTACTTCTTAAATGGTGCAAATCCTTCCAAGCTTCTTGCCAAGTTTTCCAAGACTCTGATTCTTTGTGGGACAAGTTGCTAAGCTTGTTGCCATTCTTTCCCACCGAAAATGTCCTTACATTTTTCCATCACAAAACCTCCAAAAAAAAACCAGGCTGTACAAATTTGGTATTGAGCCATTCCACACAAATTTTACATGCTTAAGACAACTGGACAAACAAATGTTTCAACATTACTGGTCAAGGGGGCTCATTAGCTACTTGAGAAGTGTTAAAAGGAGCATTATTGATTGCAAATGTGTTGTGATTGGCTGCTATTTTTCATTCTCAAGAATCACCCATTTCAAAACCATGCATAGTGGGCTATGAATTATTAAGGAAAATTCATAATTCTCCCCTTTTTTTAAATAGAGGAAAATACAACCTTTGGTGTTTTATATTATGGATTGGTAACTACTTGTATTTTGCTCCATCAGTTATTTATTGTGCTCATTTTGCTTGCATTCAATTTAATGGCATCATCACGGTCATTCTGCATCTCCTGCTCTGCAATTTAAAGTTCATCAAACTGAAAATGTTGTTTTGCAAGAATTAAAAAGAAAGCACCTTAGGTGGTTGAAAAATGTTTTGCAGGAACGAGAACAAAAGCTGAATAAAGTACTGCAGATCTGAAGATATTGTAACAACAGAGTGCCATCTAGCTGTCAGAGGCTGTAACTGAGTCACCCGTCACTTTTTTTCTTAGTTATTTATAATTTACTAGTTGATATAACCATGGCATTGTTTACAGACAAAAATAAAAAATAAAATGTATGTGCGATAGATTTTTGTTAGGTAAGGTTATCGAGGGATATGGAGCAAAGGTGGGTAAATGGAGATGAGGTGCAGATCAGTCATGATCTAAATGAATGGCGGAACAGGTTCGAGGGGCTGAATGGCCCAGTCCTGCTCCTATGTCTCTCTTCCTGTAATTTTCTCTCTGCTTGTCTTCCCCAGTCTATCTGTTTTTGTCTCTTTCTGTTTTTCTGCTTGTCTAAAAATTCTCATTCTCATTTTTAAATCCCTTCAATGCCTCGCCCCTCTCTAACTCTGTAAACTTCTCCAGCCCTACATCCCTCTGAGAGGACTGCACTCCTCCAACTGTTGGCCTCTTGTGCATCACCCCACCTACCTGCCCCCATCGCTCACCATTGCCAATTGTGCCTTCAGCCATCTAGGTCTAGCGACCACCTAAAACAGATGATCTGGTCATTTATTTCATTGCTGTTTGTGGGACCTTGCTGTGTGGTAAATTGGCTGCCGCGTTTCCTATATTACAACAATGACTACACTTCAAAAGTGCTTCATTGGCTGTAAAGTGCTTTGGGACACCCTGAGGACGTGAAAGGCGCTATATAAACTCGAGTCTTTCTTTTCTCTTTAATGACCCTAAGCTCTGAAACTCCCTCCCTAAACCTCTCCACCTCTCCACCTCCCTCTCCTCCTTTATGACACGTTTGAAATCCCACTTCATTGGCCAAGCTTTTAATCACCCCTCCTAATATCTCCTTCTTTCGTTCAGCGTCAATTATTGTCTGATTACACTTCTGTGAAGCGCCATGGGGTGTTTTCTATGTTAAAGGTGCTATATAAATGCAAGTTGTCATTGTTTTTTCATTCTTTCTGTCACTCTTTTTCTGATAGATCAACAACAACAACAAGTATTTATATAGCACCTTTAACATCCCAAAGCACTTCACAGGAGCGTTAGCAAACAAAATTTGACATCGCATCACATAAGTGATATTAGAACAGATGACCAAAAGCTTGGTCAAAGAAGTAGGTTTTAAGGAACGTCGTAAAGGAAGAGAGAAGTGGGGAGATTTAGGGAGTGAGTCCCAGAACTTAGGGCCTGGTCAGCCGAAGGCACGGCCGAAAATATCTCTCATGAATGTCCTCTCATTGTACTCTCTGTCTGTGACTCCTTCTTATTTATTCTCTCTCCCTTGCTCTAAGTCTCTCCATTTCTCTATCTTTATTGTGTATGCATTACATTTTCTCTGTATGTGTCTCACACTTATTACATTTTGAGGTTATGTAATACTGTTTAGCCTAGAAATTTGGGGGTTTAGTACCGGCCATTAAGGCCCGATTCTGGGGAAAAAATAGCGGCTGCTGCACTTCTGCTCACTGCTGGCGGCTCCCGTGGCAGCCGCCATTTTCAGCTGGGCGGCAGCGCTGCCGATGTGTGCGCTCGCTATTATTATGGAGATTATGCAGATCATGACATCACTGGGTGTGCAATGTTCACTTGACGCCCAATCTGCTATTTTGGAGTCCACTGCTCCACTTACTGTCTTCAGTGCGACCAGCTGAGCAAGCATTGACGAGCAGGAAGGAGGCTCCAGCAGCGTTATTTAAAGGGATTATCAGCAACAACTTGCAGCTGACATGTTTCTTCGGTTTGAATGGCTCTGTGGAACTTTCTGCAACTCTAGCGGCTTTATAAACTTCTATCAAGGCTCTAAGGTGACAGGGAGTGGTGGGACAAGTGAAGAATGTCTTCATTCTTATTTAAAGGCTTCTGCTCACAACACTTGCTCACAGTCACGGGGACTCTACTGGCAGTCCCCCTCGCACTCGAGTATCTTAGGGGGAGGGAGCGGAGGCAGCAAAGAAGAAAAGATGCTCACAGAGGAAGGAGGTGGAGGGCCAGGAATGCTCTCAACAGGAGGCCTTACCCACCTAGGGTCTTCAGAGGGCACTTCTCTAATAGCCACTTAAGCGAGGAGAAGTGTATTAGGAGGTTCCGCTTCACCAAGGAGGTGGTCACAGAACTCTGCCACCTCCTGTAACCAGACCTGCAGCCTGAGAGCTGGGTGACCACAGCTCTCCCAGCAGCTCTCAAGGGCACCGTGGCCCTCAATTTCTTTGCCAGCGGATCCTTCCAGTCTGCAGCAGGAGACATAGCTAACATCTCCAGTTCACCGTCAATCGCTGCATCCAGGGGGTCACTGAGGCTCTCTAGACCAGGAGAAGGGACTTCATTTTCTTCTCTCTGAGCAGAGAGAAGCAGGAGGAGTGTGCTTGTGGCTTTGCCAGGATAGCGAGCTTCCCCGTGGTGCAGGGCGCCATCGACTGCACACACGTGGCTTTGTGGACGCCGCATAACAATCCTGAGATCTTCCATAACTGCAAAGGCTACCACTCACTTAATGTGCAGTTGTTGTGTGACCATGCCCAGTGCTTCCTGATGGTCAATGCTGACTATACTGGCAGCAGTCATGGTGCCTTCATCCTGTGTCAGTCCAGCGTGCCAGCAATCTTCCAGTCATGTCAAACCAAAGGGTGGCTGCTCGGAGACAAGGGCTATCCGCTGTACACCTGGCTCATGACTCCCCTCCGCAACCCCACCACTTCTGCCCAGCACTCCTATAATAAGAGCCATGCTGCCACCAGGAGCATCATCGAGCAGACCATCGGGCTGCTGAAGCAACGGTTCCGCTGCCTTGACCACTCGTCGGAGCGGGTGTCCCATTTCATGGTGGTCTGCTGCAGGCTTCACAACTTGGCCAGCATGAGGGCGCAGCACTGTAATTATGTGAATGAGCACTGAGTACGAATTTTGCGTGCTACCTAGACTACTTTGACCTGGCGCAGCTAAATAGCGCTGGGCCATGACACCACCCATTTTCGGGCCATATCCAATTTCTAAGCCTGTGTCTCTGTTGAAAGTCTGACTTGTAAGTGCTTGGGAGGGATCCCATCCTGATCTCGGTCCAAATGCTTCCCTCACTGAACTGCTCTAAGGAATCTCGTAACACAAAATGATTTGAAAGCAAGCACTGGTTGTGAAACTGGGGGCCTGAACCTAGGATTGAACAAGGCCTCAGACTGGGAGAGAGACACTTCCTTCATCCCACCATTGGCAGTCATGCCTTCAACAGTCTAGGCCCTAAGCTCTGGAAATCCCTCCCTAAACCTCTCCACATCTCTCTCTTCCTTTCAGGTACTGCATAAAAGTTACATATTTGACCAGCATTTGGTCACCTGTCTTAATGTCTTATGAAATGCTTTGGGATGTTTTACTACGTTAAAGGCTCTATATAAATGTAAGTTGCTGTTGTTGGGACATGGGAGCACCTATAGAAGAGACTGAGCCATGGAGACACTGAAAGGCTACTGGGGTCCTGGTACGCTTGAATGAGAGAGTGAGAGCTGAGGTCTGGGAGCATTGAGGTTGATTTGATCCTGGGAACACTGGCGGGACCTCGTGTTAGGGAGCAGCCAGCTGGATCACTGCTGGGGCCTGGAATCACTTAAGGGGGGGGTTAAGATATGCGATTCTTTGGCACCCGGTGTGCTCAGAAGGGGGTTGGAGCCTGGGAACAGTCAGGAGGTGGTCTGGAGTCCAGTTGTACTTGGTGTTGGGGTATGGGGCCTGGAATTGGGGAAGGGGGGGGGGCGGTCCGTGTTTTGATTGAAGTCAGGTGATGCAATGGAGCCACAATGAGTTGGAGGAATGTCAGGATGAATACAAGAACATGCAGCTCCTTTGAACTGGTGTTTGGAGTAGAACTTTGTAAGAAGGAATTTGTAAGAAGGAAGATTCTACAACAGATGAAACTTCCTTTCCAGTGAGGAAAAAAATGAACGCAGGATAATTTGAGACACAAATGCACAGAATCAAAATTCAAGGAGACAACACAAGTGTTTCAGAAGTGCAGGATACAGCAAGAAAAGAGAGCAGCAGGGGTGGCTAGTACCTTTCCATGGATCTGAAAGGTTGTGGTAAGCTGTAAATCTTTAGGCCGTACCTATTGTTCATGGTGTCAGTGCAGAGAATGTCAAAGCTTTGAAATAAAGCTTGGATTATTCTATCAGGTGCTGAAATCATTTGATGGTTCATTTTACGCTGCACAAGTAGATATGGTGCCAGTTCTACATTATCGTCGATGCCATGAAAAGAACCACATAATTCAAAAGGAATTTTTAAAAATCACAATTCTGATGGAAGCCCTTGAATTCCAGAAGAATACAGAACTGCCAATCCTACCCCATCTAACTGTGGCTTGTAGAAATCTTGCACTGTCATTAATTGGTGCCGGCAGCTAGCGGGAGGCTAAAATGACTTTAATGCTTGTGGCGTTGCTAAAGTATTTGATTGACATATTATGCTACTCAATTTATTTAGCAGTGCTGCAAATGTAATTCTACTCTGTGGAATATTACGATCCACACATACCAAGCTCAGTACTACTAGGATTCTGACAAGTATCTATCAAGAAGTTACCGGTCCATTAAAAAAACTATTAAGAGTGCTTATTTATCTTTGTTAGGTAAGGGTATCGAGGGATATGGAGCTAAGACGGGTAAATGGAGTTGAGGTACAAATGAGCCATGATCTAATTGAATGGCGGGGTAGGCTCAATGGGCTGAATGGCCCCCTCTTCCTATGTTTCTATTTCAGGCACTTAAGTCAATTGAAAGGTAATGTTTTTTTCTCCCCTTCCTCTAGTTTGGGTCCTCCCACAGTACACGCCATCCCTGGATTAGAAGAATGGGAAATAACTTGCTCCCAGGCCTTCACCCTGATACTAGTCCTGGGAGAGTGCAGGTTGACTCTCCCTCCAAAGTCTCTTCAACCACCCCTTTCCACTTGTGGGGAACTTTTCTATCCTCTATACGACACTTCTGAGATCATAGAATGCGAACTCATGCTCCACCACTGTATGCGGCAATGTGTTGGAACATTTCCACCTCTTATCTGATTTATCGTTGTACAAGCTGTGGTAAACCACTGTTATACCTGTCTGTATGTGTATGTGTATTCCACTAGGTACAGGTCTGGACATGCCTCGGCTGACTCCTCCCACTATTCCAGGTATATAAGTGACTACCTCCCAGTCCCTTAGTATTCTGGACGGGTCGACCACTCGAGACTAGACCTTCATTCTTTAGTTAATAAAAGCCTGGTTGTTACTCGCTTAACCTCAGTCTTTTGAGTAATTGATGGCGCATCAATTTTATTAACTAAATTTTTTATAATGGAGAAGATCCTCACACCAGCATGCCTGGACCTGGACAGTCGGGAAGCGGACGCTTCCACCAAGTTTGCTCACTGGCTCATGTGCTTCGAGGCATTCCTGACTGCCTCCACTGCGGTCGTAACGGATGCGAACAAACTGTCTGTCCTGATCTCCAAGGTGAGCCACCGAGTGTACTCAGTCATCCGGGACGCGACCTCGTACACAGCCGCCCTCCAGCTCCTCAAGACCCAGTACACGCGCCCTGTGAACGAAGTTTATGCCAGGCACCTCCTGGGGAGTCGCAAGCAACAACCTGGGGAATCGACTGAGGAATACCTCCAAGCACTGTCCGTGCTTGGCCGGGCCTGTGGGTGTAAGGCGGTAACGCCCACTAAGTACACGGAGGAACTGATCCGGGATGCCTTTGTAGTGGGCCACAGGTCCAACTACACCCGACAGCGACTGCTGGAGCAGAGTGACCTCACCCTCGACAAAGCCTCCGAAATCGCACTAACGCTGGACGCAGCCTACCGGGGCATGGATGCCTACTCCTCTGCACCATGGACGCCGCGGGAAACGACAACCTGGGACACGGTAGGACAGCCCCATAGCACCGTGCCACCCCAGCCACAGCCCAACAACGGCCCAACCACCGCAGCAGTGTCCCAAAGCCAGACAGCAGTATCCCAAGGCCAGAAATGCTACTTCTGTGGCCAGGCCAAACACCCCAGAGCACGCTGCCCGGCGAAGAATGCGACCTGCTCGGGCTGCGGGAAAAAGGGACACTACGCTAGCGTCTGCAAGGCCAAAGCCACCCCGAACGCCAGCAGCGCCGCGTGTGGGCCGTGCGAGCCGCCATCTTGGGCCCCCAACAGCGCCGCGTGTGGGCCGTGCGGGCCGCCATCTTGGGCCTCCCCAGCCATGTGCGAACCACCGCAGCAGCAGCCATCTTGGACGACTCCAGCCACATGGGAATCATGGACGCCGCCATCTTGGACACCAGCCGGGACGCAGCAGGCCGCCAACCCCCCCCCATCTGATACCTGCAGCGACACACCGACCCCTACGCTGGCCTCTGTTACGCTGGACCAAACGATACCCCACCAACTAGCTCGGTCCAAAATGGACGTTAAGGTAAACGGCCATGCAATAAACTGCCTTTTTGACTCCGGGAGCACAGAGAGCTTCATCCACCCCGACACGGTGCGGCGTTGCTCTCTCCCAGTCCTGCCTGTGCACCAGCGGATTTCTATGGCCGCCAAGTCCCAGTCAGCGGACATTGGCGGCTACTGCGTGGTGACACTAGTAGTAGACAGGACTGTGTTCAATAATTTTAAACTCCTGGTCCTGCCCCAACTTTGCGCTGCCGTTCTACTGGGGTTGGATTTCCAGTGCCACCTCAAAAGCGTTACGATGGCGTACGGTGGCCCCCTCCCCCCACTCACAGTCCGCAGCCAGCAGCCTCCAAATTGCCCGCCGCGCACCAGATGCAACCTCTCCACACTCAGAGTCCCACCCCCCCCACTGTTTGCTAACCTCACCCCCGACTGTAAGCCCATCGCCACAAAGAGCAGGCGATACAGTGCCGGGGACAGGGTTTTCATCAAAACCGAAGTGGTGCGGCTCCTGAAGGAGGGGATTATTGAGGGCAGCTCCAGCCCCTGGCGAGCCCAGGTTGTGGTCATTAAGACCGGCGAGAAACAATGCCTGGTCATCGACTACAGCCAAACAATAAACCGCTACACCCTGCTGGACGCCTACCCACTCCCCCGCATAGCTGACATGGTCAACCAGATCGCGCAGTACCGCGTCTTTTCGACCATTGACCTGAAATCAGCGTACCACCAGCTCCCCATCCGCCCCGAAGACCGCCAGTATACTGCTTTTGAGGCAAACGGCCGCCTCTATCACTTCCTTAGGGTTCCCTTTGGCGTTACCAACGGGGTCTCCGTCTTCCAAAGGGAGATGGACCGGATGGTCGATCAAAACGCGCTGCAGGCCACTTTCCCTTACCTAGACAATGTGACCATCTGCGGCCATGACTTGCAGGACCATGACGCAAACCTCGAGAAGTTCCTCTGCACCGCCCAACTCCTGAACCTGACATATAACAAGGAGAAGTGCATATTCCGCACAGACCGCCTCGCCATCCTTGGCTGTGTTGTGGAACACGGGGTCATCGGTCCCGACCTGGACTGGATGCGTCCCCTTATGGAATTCCCACTGCCCCACTGCCTAAAAGCTCTGAAGAGGTGCCTAGGGTTTTTTTCCTACTACGCCCAGTGGGTCCCCTACTATGCAGACAAAGCCCGTCCGCTGATCAAATCCACCTCTTTTCCCCTGATGGCAGAGGCCCGCTCGGCCTTCCACCGTATCAAGGAGGACATTGCCAAAGCCACCATGCACGCAGTGGACGAATCCATCCCCTTCCAGGTGGAAAGTGATGCGTCCGACTTCGCTCTGGCCGCCACCCTTAATCAGGCGGGGAGACCTGTGGCATTCTTCTCACGAACCCTCCAGGGCCCGGACACCAGACACTCCGCGGTCGAGAAGGAGGCCCAGGCTATTGTGGAGGCTGTGCGTCATTGGAGGCACTACCTGGCCGGAAAACGATTTACCCTGCTCACTAACCAGCGTTCAGTTGCTTTTATGTTCAACAACAAGCAGAGGGGCAAAATCAAAAATGACAAGATCTTGAGGTGGAGAATCGAACTTTCCACCTACAATTACGAGATCTTGTACCGGCCTGGGAAGCTCAATGAACCCCCAGATGCCCTATCGCGTGGCACCTGCGCCAGCACGCAGATCGATAGGCTGAGGGCCCTCCACAATGACCTCTGCCACCCGGGGGTCACCAGGTTCTTCCACTTCATCAAGGTCCGCAACCTGCCTTACTCCATTGAGGAGGTCAGGACCATGACCAAGAACTGCCAAGTCTGCGCTGAGTGCAAACCGCACTTTTATAGACCAGACAGAGCCCACCTGATAAAAGCCACTCGCCCTTTCGAACGCCTGAGCGTCGATTTTAAAGGGCCTCTCCCCTCCTCCGACCGCAATGTGTACTTCCTCAACATCATTGACGAGTACTCCCGTTTCCTGTTCGCTATCCCCTGCCCGCTATCCCCTGCCCAGACATGACCAGTGCCACGGTCATTAAATGTCTGAACAGCCTCTTCACCCTGTTCGGTTTCCCCAGCTATATCCATAGCGACTGGGGCTCATCGTTTATGAGCGACGAACTCCACCAGTACCTGCTCACTAGGGGTATAGCCACAAGCAGGACCACCAGTTACAACCCCTGGGGGAACGGACAGGTGGAAAGAGAGAATGCAACAGTTTGGAAGGCCGCCCTACTAGCCTTAAAGTCTAGGGGCCTTCCGACCTCCCGCTGGCAGGAGGTGCTCCCCGATGCGCTCCACTCGATTCGGTCACTGCTCTGCACTGCCACCAATGCCACCCCTCACGAGAAAATGTTTGTCTTCCCAAGGAAGTCCACATCGGGGACAGCATTACCGCCATGGCTGACGTCCCCAGGGCCGGTACTACTGAGAAGACACGTGAGGACCAATAAAACGGACCCCCTGGTCGAGAGGGTCGACCTCCTCCACGCCAACCCCCAGTACGCTTACATTGCGTACCCGGACGGGCGGGAGGACACAGTCTCCATACGAGACCTCGCACCCTCGGGGACCGCTGTAACCCACTACCCATTACCACCCCCCCCACGACACCCTCGGGGACTGCTGTAACCCACTACCCATTACCACCCCCCCCCACGACCCGATATCCAACCCCAGCAGCCGGCTCGCCTTGGACCGTCACCCACGAGGACTACACTCCAGTGCCCCAGCCTACACGGGACGCGACGCCGGAAGCTCCACCACCCCTACCGTCGCCACGTCGATCACAGCGGCAGACAAGACCTCCGGAGAGACTCCAATACACGAACTTTTAAATACACTTCACCCCGCCGGACTCATTTTTAAACAAGGGGTGAATGTGGTAAACCACTGTTATACCTGTCTGTATGTGTATGTGTATTCCACTAGGTACAGGTCTGGACATGCCTCGGCTGACTCCTCCCACTATTCCAGGTATATAAGTGACTACCTCCCAGTCCCTTAGTATTCTGGACGGGTCGACCACTCGAGACTAGACCTTCATTCTTTAGTTAATAAAAGCCTGGTTGTTACTCGCTTAACCGCAGTCTTTTGAGTAATTGATGGCGCATCACAAGCCAAACATCATTTTTTTTAAAAAGCAGGAGTTTCTGGAAAAAGCAAAATCATCATGGGCAACCTTTATTGACACAGAATAATTTTCTTCACAATGGCTTGGTAGACTTTGGCAATTCTTGGTTCAAGACAACGCAACACGGGTGTTAAGAGGAAAATTTTCCCCAAGACAGTATTTGCAAGTCATTAGGCAATTGATGTATGATTTGCAGAATTGATTCAAATTTTGTCCACAATTATTTCTTCGGCTGTTTTTGTTGTCAAATACTGGCCATCATCTAATTCTACAACCTCACAACAGTCCTCAGCATTAACCTTGCTCTCCTGTTGGTTTTGTCCAGTCTTGCCAACCAGGTCATTGCTTTCATCTTTCTCCTTTGCCATCTCCTGCTGCTCTTGCTGGATTTCTCTCTGTTTGATGGTTATTTTCTCAACAATTTCCTCCAATTTTGCATGGTCAGGTACTGGAGGCTTCCTAGTAGGTTGGTCTTGGATTATCAACACCGAAGAATTAAACTTACTCAGTCTTTCCTTTAACTTGACTTCTTTTATCTGAGAATAAACATTACTTTTTTATTTAATAATTGCCAGTTTTGTTCATTGCAATTTCCAATTATACTTGGACTCCTTCAATTGACACCACCAAGAACAGATTAAAGTAACTCACTTGGTGTGAAGTGCTTTGGGGCATGCTGAGCACATTTAAGGTGCTATATAAATTCAAGTTATTTTTTTTAAAATAGGAAACCTTTAACTCCCTCTGGCCTACTTATTTTCAACAGTTCTTCTCTATTTCCCAGTCCAAGCACTGGTTTTGATGTATCCCCAAATCATATCTGACACCCGATAATGACCAACTCACATAAGGGCCAATTTTACAAAATAACACTCCCGGGACAGACCTTGGCCTGCTAGGAGCGCATAGCACAAGTGTATGCGTGAGTTCCCCATGAATTTCTGGAAAAATCATGAGAAGTGTGCACCTGAATTCTCCCATATATGCTCTCAGTAGGGGAAGTTCTTCGCTAGGAGCATGATTTTGTAAAATTATCCCTATAACGTCTGTGTTTTAGAAAGTATAACTTTGTTACTGCTTTTAAAAACAAAAGTGGAAAATGCTGCCTCAGCACTCATTAAAAATAAGAAACATTCGACTGGATTTTCCCATGGCGCAGACTCAAGTGGCCGAATGGCCTCCTTCTGTGCTGTGCTATTCTATGATTCATGGGGGGAGTTTCTCTGGCAGGAGATTGGTGAAACCCTTTATGCTGTTTGTCTGAGGGCTGCGCAATCTCCTGCCGAAGTCACGGCAGGAGATCGGGAAAAGCCTGTGTGACTCTTGGGCGTCTCGGCCCATTTCGCGAATCATGTAATGGCTGTTTCCGCAGTTCAAAGAGGAGCAGGTCAGATGAAGGATGTTTGGGGAGGTCTGAGTAGATGGTGGGCTTGCATGCTGTTCCTTCATCTCTAGGATCTGGGTTTCAAACCAACCAAGACTCATTAAATAACATTTTCCTTCCTCTGCCAGCTGGATGGGTGCCAATGAATTGGGCTGGGACAGTCTCAACCAAGTTCCTAGCAGGAATGAGGTCACAACATAAAATGAGCCACGATTTGTCACTAATTTGGCAGCTTCACTAAAGCAGCCCGCATGGGTGGATGTTGTGGGAAATGGAAGTGCCACACTAGTGTAGTGGAAAGTGGTATTCCTCCAAAGGTAATTAAGGCACATAATTGGGAAAGAGTACAAGGAGGTTTGTCTCATATCTAACATGCGAGTTCTCAGTGCTGGCACAGGGTGAGAAAGATGGACAAATATTGCACATGGCAACAAAAAGTTCTACGGGTGGAAATTGGTATGTGTGTGTCTGTTTTTCGAGCATAGAACGGGAGCAAAGCACACCAATTTAGCAGTGGGATCGCCTGCACCCAATCTGCATGTGTGAAAAATTAAAACACTGTAAATTGTCATTGCTTTAATACAATTTGGTGTGCAAAAATAATTAGATTCATGTGTAGGTTAGTACTATAAAATACCTTCCTCCTTTCCTCTGCTGCTATCATTTTATTTTCAATCTCTTCTATTGTCGCACTCTTTTGTTTAGTTGATTCATTCCTTAGCTTATTGAGTCTTGATGGAAACTTCTTTAAGATTCCCTCAGTTGATTTCACGTCAAACTAACATGGTAATAAACAAAAATGTATTAAAAATGAATTTCAAAGACTGTTAAAGCATTCAAGAGAAATTGACGTGTTTAAAAAAACTCATGAAGTAAACAGTTCAAAAATACAATATTAAAACCATGGAACAGTTCCTAATTTAAAACATTTTTAATGTATATTATGCAGGGATTTTCACAGTGAAAATCCAAGCATAGAGCAACCAAAACACACTTCCTTTGGACGTTCTGCTTTCAGTGAAGACACCTAGACAAGTATTTCAGTGCTGGAGCACTGCGCCTAGCTGGAGGCAAAATAATAGCTCGTAAACCAATGTGTTACGGGCCATCACACTCGGAATAGGCAGGCACTGGGTATGTGGTAGGAGGTAAATCTATAGTAAGATGTGTATACGTGAATGCTAGAAGCACTAGAAATAAGATGGCACAACTGGTGGCTGTTGTGGCAGTGGGGAACTACAATGTAATGGAAAACTCAGAAGCATGGCTAAATCCAGAGGATAGAAATGAATGTAATATTCAGTGTCCCGACAAGACAGAGTGGACAGAATAGGAGGTGACGTAAGCCCTATGTGTCAGGGACACCTGTGACTCGGTCCTGTGGGAGATGGAAAGCTACAACATGAATTGCTCTGGTTAGGCTTCTTTAATGTGAAAAAAATACCCCAAGCTAACACTAGGAGAATGCAGCAGATGCCAGGTCAGCATAAGAAGTAGGACAGTTTGCTCCATGAAGAGACAGGAAGCAAATGAGGGAACAGAAGAATAATTTTAATGGCCGACTTCAATCAACCAAATGTAACCTGGAAAAACTAACTGGTTTAGAGTCTCAGTTGGTACACTCATGTATGAGTGCTTCATGACTAAGTATGTCAAAGAAGCCACGAGAGGCGATGCTCGCCTTGACCCGGTAATTCATTGATGACCCAGACAATGTACAAGATATGGAAGTTGCAGCATCCCTGGGGAACAGCGACCACAGAATGATCCATTTTAATGTGATCAGGGAGTCAGAAATATCCAAGACCAGGAGTCGGGTACATAACTTTAAAAAAGTTAAATTCAAAGGAATGACAGAACAACTAAAGAAAATTGACTGGGTTAATTCATAACATCATAGAATACTTGGAACTCCTTCAAAGGAACAATGCTGGTGGTGCTTCTGAGGGCATTGAGAAAGATTTGCAGCCACAAGTTTTGAACAACCGTACATGTGCAAGATAGTTAATTTCCTGGTGTTTCTCGATTACTCCTTATATTATGTTAAAACAAATCATTGTATTAATTTTTGGTTTAATGCTGATGTGAAAACCAAGTTTGATTTTCATGTTCCCAAATGTGCAGAAGATGGAAGTTAGCACGTACCAGAGGGCTGTGAACCTCTTGCCATTCTTCATTGTGGGCCTGATTTAAGATTCCCTGAACTAAAAGTTCTTGCAGAATGTCAGCAGACCTTGGTCTCTCCCTGATGTCTTGTATTGGTCCATTCTTTTTCAGCAAGCTGCTTGCAGTAAGTGCTAAATCTGGATGGAGAAATGAAATATAATTAAGAACAATTAGAGGTCAACTTATTCAAGAGCAGCGAGTAACAGTCTCTCATCACTCAGACTTCATTCTGTCTCTTTGCATATGCCAGCATGTTTTTGGAATGGGAAGTGAGGTTGAATTACAGCTATCCAAATTCGCAGGTTGTGCAAGATTGCCGGGGAGGGTCTCTGTGACTGATTGGCCACATTTCAATCTCCTGGGTGACCATGGAATAGGAATATGTGGTGTACGTGGGTTTACTGGAAGCTGTCTGCGACCATCGGACATTGCAGGATGTTGAATGTTTCGTCAACTCCAATATTGCAATTGTTATGTAAGAAGTTACTCACAGATATTCACATTTAGCTTGGGCAGGTCACCAGTTATTTATTAGTGGCATCCCTTTTCTTCGGGAGATGGGGTAGAGGGAAGGAATTGTTTTGGTGGAATCTGCCCACTGGCCTGTACAAAATAGGCCAAATTGGCTAAATTCTGATGCTTATCAAATTAAACCAAACTTGCTCAATTCTGATCACTTCAGAATCAGCACAGTTTCTGATGAATTAATACTAAACAGCCCCAATTCAGGCAGTATTTGAAATGTTACAGTGAGATTCTAGGTGACAAAGTGCAATAGAATGTTACCTTTTTGTGCCTGGTACCGGTATTCAAATACAGTCTTCTGGACTGAAGGAATTAACTTTCCTCTTTCTTCAGCTATAAAGGTCTTAAAGGGAAAGGCTCTTGGACAGTCTCCACCCAGCCTAAGCCCATCCTACAAATCTGCCCCAAATTTGGCACTAATTAGGCAAGCCCATTCAGAGAGGCTGCTAACATAGATGGTACAGGAAATGTTAGTAGTATACGGTGTAGCAGGTAGTGTTTTTCTCAGGTTAAGGGATGATGTTAAGGGGGTGGTGGGGCGGGGGTATAGATAGGGAGGTTTATTCTACATCCTGGAAGTGCTTATGTAGATATTGGGTCCAACACTTTTTCTTTCCTCAGCACTCATAGCGATCACCTTGCTGGGAACAACATCTTTTTTAAAGTATAAATCACTCATGGAATAAGTAGAATACATAAGAAAATACAAATCACGGGCCAGGAAAAGGCCATTCAGCCGATCAAGTCTGCTCCTTCCACAGATGTGGACTCTACCTCATCTAATTAATCTCTAGAGGGAACGTTTTGCATAAATACCCCGAAAGATGTCTAACAAAATTCAATGATACAACAATCCTTCCACCAGCTAAGGCAGCATAAGAGTCACTGGAGTAGATTTTCAACTTGCCCCTGGCATTGTGGATCATCTGCGTATTGTCAATGTATTCTTAACAACCGTGCATTAACTTATTTGTCAATCAGTTTTAATGCAGAACTCCTTGTGTGCCCTATGCTGCAAATCATAAGCACTAAATACCATTATGATACTACAATGAGCAGCTTCTGTTGAAAATGGAAGACACCAAACCAAAGGGGGAAAAAAGCACCAATTACCTTGTATGCTTAAGAATGAGCAATACATGAGTAAAACGAATGAATACCTGCTTGGGGGCTAGATTACAAAGGGGAGGAAGTGATGCTTCAGTTGTATGGAGCCTTGGTTAGACCCCATCTGGAGTATTGTGTTCAGTTCTGGGCACCACACCTCAGGAAAGATATATTGGCCTTGGAGGGGGTGCAGTGCAGATTCACCAGAATGATACCAGGGCTTAAAGGGTTAAATTATGAAAACAGGTTGCATAAGCTTGGCTTGTATTCCCTTGAGTATAGAGGATTGAGGTGCTTTAAATGATAAAAGGATTCAATAAGATAAAAAAAAGCGACTTGCCTTTATGTAGTGCCTTTCACGACCACAAGATGTCCCAAAGTGTTTTACAGCCAATGAAGTACTTTTGAAGTGTAGTCACTGTTGTACTGTAGGAAACGTGGCAGCCAATTTGTGCACAGCAAGCTCCCACAAACAGCAATATGATAATGACCAGATAAGCAGATTTTTTAGTGATGTTGATTGAGGAATAAATATTGGCCGGGAAGCCAGGGATAATTCCCCAGCTCTTCTTTGAAATAGTGCCATTGGATCTTTTATGTCTACCTGAGAGAACAGACGAGGCCTCGGTTTAATGTCTCAGCTGAAAGACGACACCTCTGACAGTGAGTGCAGCACTCCCTCAGTACTGCACTGGAGCATCAGCCTAGATTTGTGTGCTCTTTCTGGTGGTGGAATCCAGAACAAGGGTATTAATTTTAAAATTAGAACTAGGCCATTCAGGAGTGAAATCAGGCAGCACTTTTCCACAAAAAGGGTAGGGAAAATCTGGAATTCCTTCTCCCAAAAGGCAGTGGATGCTGGGGGTTAAATGAAGCTTTCAAGACTGAGACCGGTGGCTTTTTGTTAGGTCGGGGTATCAATGGATATATAGCAAGACGGGTAAATGGAGTTGAGGTATAGATCAGCCATGATCTGACTGAATGGCGGAACAACCTAACGGGCTGAAAGGCCGACGCCTGTTCCTATGTTCTGCTGAGGTACACAATGGTACCCAGACATTGGCTGCCAATTGTCTTGACAGTGATTTATTAATTTTGTCCCATATACTTATTTATTCATCAACTCGCCAGGTAAAATGAACTGTAAAAAGATGGAAATGACGGTATTACGCTGCCCAGCCTACTTCAACATTGATCTGGGCATGCAAAAATTTGAATATGTTCAGATGAATCGCAAAACCTCATAGTTGTTACTATTCTTCTCTTGTTACATTATGGTCCCAGCGCAAATGAGGCACATCGATCCACAATAACAATTTAAAAAATGTGTCCCTTTAGAGTAATCTGATTGGCCAATGGCACACCTTTCCAATTATTGGTGTCACTTTTTAGAAATCTCAATGTCCAGTAGTAATCATGTGCCTATTCTGTTCATCCCTTTGATTAAATTCATGCCAGAAACACCATAAATTTAGAATGAAAATCCTAGTATAATAGGCACATTATTTAATGGATGGGCACAATTAGCTATCCCACAATGCAACACATGTAACATATTTATACTTGAAGGCAAGGCCTTGATGACCTGAACACTCGGTCTATCTCAATTATGTATGAACAAGCGGACCGCAGTGCTGGATGTACAATACTTTCTATTCACTATGTTAATGAGCTCACTGCATACCATCGTTAAATCCATTTTGCAGTAACGTCCCATTTGGTTTCCTTAAAGGTGGCGAGGACTGCTGCACTGCTCCCGGCAATGTTATTAAATCCTCCTCTGACACTTTGGATCTAGGTGAATCGTTAATGACATTTAATTTGCTGCTTTTCCTATTGTTTTTAATCTAAAAGGGGAAATAAAAGATTTTGTTTCTGTTAATCCATTTGTGATTGAAGTGCTGTATGTCGAGCTCTGATGCTATTTGCTCTGTCAACTCCTATATTTACTTACTTACACCACTTTAGTTTTGTAATCAGTTCCATATATAGCAAAATGTTTCCTTACGAAAATAGACCATTAGACACATCCATACTCAGCAGGGAGGGGAGGGGGATTTTAGCTGCGAGTGCGTTTCAAGCAGGCGAGGTGTGGGGCCAACGCCAAACAACCCCTCCCCACTTTTCTGACATAATCAACTTGAGGCCAGGGTTATTTTAACTCCCGGGTCTGATTTACACTACGCCAGCCAGCTGCATACCCTAAATGGGCCGAAAGAGGCAGCTGGTGGCAGGTGGCAGGTGGCAGATGAGGAGTGGGTGGCCCGGAGGCGCTCAGCTAAGTCACGGGGAGTGAGGCAGGCGGGGCGGGGTGCGGGGGGGAGACTTTGGCAGAGTCTCGCAAGCCAGGGCCCCAGGACAACAAAGGCCCAGATTTTCCTTGTGGGTTCCAGGAGGAGCACGTGCAAGAGGAGCTCTTCTATCTGCAGATCAGGTTTCCCGGAGCAGGGCAGCCACAGCAGGGATTAAAATGACATTGGGCTACTAATGACATCATAGGACCCAGATTTGCATACATTAATGAGGCTCTCGTCTCAATCAGGTGGGTGCCTCGGATGCCTAAAAAAGGGACCAGTAAAGGTGTAACCTCGTGCACCACCCTTCCCAACCACTATTAATGCTGATGGCTTCAGAGGGAAAAACAGAGAAAACTAACGAGGGCCAACTTCAGGAAAAGCACTGGAAACTACTCCCCGACTCCCAAAATCAATCATAAGAACGTAAGAACATAAGAATTAGGAGCAGGAGTAGGCCATACGGCCCTTTGAGCCTGCTCTGCCATTCAATAAGATCATGTCTAATCTTCGACCTCAACTCCACTTTCCCGCCCAATCACCATATTCCTTGATTTCCCTAGAGTCCAAAAATCTATCTATCTCACTCTTGAATAAGCTCAATGACTGCACAGCCCTTTGGGGTAGAGAATTCCAAAGATTCACAACCCTGAGTGAAGAAATTCATCCTCATCTCAGTCTTAAATGGCCAACCCCTTATCCTGAGACTAAGCCCCCTAGTTCTAGACTCTCCAGCTGGGGGAAACAATCTCACAGCATCTACCCTGTCAAACCCCTCAGAATCTTATATGTTTCAATGAGATCACCTCCCATTCTTCTAAACTCCGGAGAATATAGGCCCAATCTACTCAATCTCTCCTCATAGGACAACCCTCTCATCCCAGGGATCAATCTAGTGAACCTTCGTTGTACCGCCTCTGAGGCATGTATGTCCTTTCTCAGATAAGGAGACCAAAACTGTGCACAGTACTCTAGATGTGGTCTCACCAAAGCCCTGTGCAATTGTAGTAAGATTTCCTTACTCTTGTACCCCAATCCCCTTACAATAAAGGCCAACATGCCATTTGCCTTCCTAATTGCTTGCTGTACCTGCATGTTAACTCTCTGTGTTTCCTGTATGATGACACCTAAATCTCTCTGAACATCAGCATTTAATAGTTTCTCACCATTTAAAAAATATTCTGTTTTTCTATTCTTCCTACCAAAGTGAATAACCTCACATTTCCTCACATTATACTCCATCTGCCACCTTATTGCCCACTCACTTAACCTGTCTATATCCCTTTGCAGGCCCTTTGTGTCCTCCTCACAGCTTACACTCCCACCTAGCGGCCCAGAAATTCGGGTCGGGGGCTTCCCGCGGGTGCAAGCCTCCGACCTGCACTTACCTAGCGCGCCGGCCGTTGAGCTGTGGACCCGCGTGGGAATCTGATCCTGGGCCTGCTCCAACTGCCGGTGTGCAGTGCTTGCATATCCCAGGGGCGCAGTTAGTTCGATGCGTCCCCTGGGATCACGTGGGCCATGGAGAGCCAATGGTAGCAGGGAAATGCCCATTCATAAAATTGACAGGAAGAGCTGTCAAAACCATAAATACTATAAGCCCCAAAACATCACTAAAACTTGAAATAAATTTTTTTTTTAAATCACATTTTTAAAATAACTATAAATTATATAAAATAACTATTTTAAACAATAACTTAAATTTTTGAAAAAATTAATTACATTTTCTAACGGGGCTAAAAATAAACTTACCTTTCTTTAAAGTATTTAAAAATAATAAACCTGTGGAAAAAATGTTTTAATTTTAATTAATTCACCACTTACCTTGTTAAAAGCAGGCCTTGCGCCTGCTTTTTATATGTGTAACTCCTGGAGACTTACCCTCCCGGAAAAATCTGGGAAAAAAAGGTAAGTTAAATGCGCACGCGCTGCCTCTCCGGCGCACGCGTTCCACCTCTGAACCCCTTCTTTCAAGGGAACGGAAGTTCCGGTTTCCCGCGCATGCGCAGTGCATGCACGAAACCGGCACTTGCATTGGGCCTACGGGTGAGTACCCCGTGCGTACTCACCCGTGGAGTCCCGAATTTCTGGGCCATTAATATAGATTGTAAATAGCTGAGGCCCAAGCACTGATCCTTGCGGCACCCCACTTGTTACATCAAACAAGCTCCAGGATGCCATGGTGACCCATGTCACCCTTATGTTAGCATTGCCACTGGACTCAATCGCCACACTGTGGCTGCAGTATGTACGATCTACAGAATGCAGCAACTCATCAAGGTTACTACGGCAACTGCTCTCTGCCCTTTGGCCTCTGCCACTGAGAAGGACAAGACCAGCAGTGTTGTGAGAACACTATCACCCTCAAGTTCCCCTTCAACTAACACAACATTCTGACTTGGGACACATAACACCACCATTCCTCCATCATCGCTAGGTCAATACCCTGGAATTCCCTACTTAACACCATCGTGGGAGCACCCGACAGGTATTGCAAGAGTTCAAGGAGAAGGCCCACCACCACCTTCTCAGGGTTAACTAGGGGTGGGTAATAAAAGTGGCCTTACCAGTGTGTCCCACATCCCAAGAACAAATACCAGCCCCCTCTCACCCCCATATGTCCCAATTTCATTAGGAACATAGGATAGAAAGAAATAACTTGCATTTATATAGGGCCTTATCACATCCTCAGGAAGTGCCAAAGTGCTTCACATCCAATGAATCTTTTTTTGTAGTGCAAGCACAGTTATGTGGGCAAATGCAGCAGCTAAGTTACAAACAGCAAGATCTCACACACAGCAAATGAGATGAATGACATGAGATGAATGACAGTTAAAGTGTTTTTGGTTGAGAGAGGAATTTTGGCCGGGACACTTCTTCTTTGAATTATGCCATCGGATTTTTAACTTAGAGTCATAGAATGGCACAGCGCAGACAGAGGCTATTCGGCCCATCATGCCTGTGCCGGCTCTTTGAAAGAGCTATCCAATTAGTCACACTCCCCTATAGTCTCTTCTATCCGAGAATATCAAAACAGGCAGGCAGTACCTCCTAATGACCATCTCCATTCACCAGCCCACTCCCAAAGGTCATAGACTTCTTTCCACATGGATTTCAAAACAAATATAAAGCCAGCGACTGAAGTAAAGAAAGTTGGTTTTGTTGTTGGAGGAATCAATCCAAGCTGGTTAACTAGGGTTTTAGAGTATTATGAATGCAATTAAAGTTGAATCTCCCTAGTGACAGTCCAATTAAACTTCTAGTATGAATTAGTTTTACATACCGGAGCCACTGAATAATTCAGATTGCTCAAATAATGCGTCATAAATTTACAGCTCGCTACAACTTTGTTCCTCATGAAACCTACTTTCCAATTTCAGGTCAATGATATAAATGAAACCAAACCAACTAATGCCCTAAAGGGAAATCACCAAAATTAGTACATTGCTACAAAGTCTTAAAGTGGGTCAGAGAAAAAAGTATGTGTGTCTGTATGCGTATGTGTGTGTGTATGAATATTATGTGTATATGTATGTGTGTGCCTGTATGTGTATATGTAGGTATGTGCACGTTGAGGGTGGAATTTTTCCAATGTAAACACCTCAAAACAGAAGTGTACACAGGAGTGACTGATAATGAAATGGCTGCTGCAATATATTGTTGGGGGAAAAACCTGCAAAACTGTGGTTAAAGTAAATTACAGTAGAATGTACTATTTTTTAAATTGATTAATAGTGTTGTAGCGGTTCGTGTAGATCGCCACTAAATAAGAGAGTTTGACTTCAACGAACTATAAATAAGTTGTTTATTTACAGGAACAGGCTAATTACAGCAGGTAAGATAGCAGGTAACATGGCTGACTGTAGGAGCACCGTGGTGTAGGTCTTGTCCCAGTGGGGACTCCACGAGGACTGAGTTCGCAGTCCTGTGGGGAGCGTGATGACGTCATCACGCTCTGCTGTGTTCCCGCGCTTTGGGCGTCACGTGATCGCGCCATCACGTTTGCCCGCGCTTGGGGCGTCACGTGACCGCGTCGTTGCATCAGCGCGTCTCCCGGTACGGAGGCTGGCCGTTGAGGCTGAGGTCGCGAGGCCGGGCTGTGCCGGTGCTTGCCGCGGGGGCGGAAGATCGCGTCGCTCCCGTCGGCTGGCCAATGCGGCCGAAGTCGCGGTAGGCCGGGCTGTGCCGGCGGCCGTCTTGGAAGACTGAGTCGGGCCGGCGGCCGGCGCGCGTGCGTCACGTGATGCGTGACGTCAGCGCGTTAGGTCGCCTCTTAAAGGAGCAACAGCCCAACAGGTAAGTTAAAGGGGCAACGGCCCCAACAGGTAAGTTATACATACATAAGTAAGTTAAGTACATACAGTTAGGTAAGTTAAAGGGAATTATGTGTCTCAATGTAAGGGACAACCAGTGGTACCGCCACATAGGCCCCCCCAGAATTCGCTTTAACGAAAGTCCAAGGATGAGATGGTCTGACGAGCTGGTGGTCGTGCTGTCTCGACTTGGTAGGCGAGGCATGAAGATGCTGCTCGTGAGCGGATCCTTACGCGCGTCGTGGCGAATAAAACGTATCCGTCAGGTGAAGGACCGTGGAGTTGTGCGAAACAGCAGGCCTTGTCAGAGTGACGGGCAGGTTGGGCGGACGCGGGCGATGTCTCCGTTGGCTGGTGAGCGAAACCTTCGGGAGGCTGGAACGCACGGAACGGTGCGTGCCATAGTGCTATGACATGAACACAACGGAGGGTGAAGAGTTGCTGCGTTGATCAGTGATCGGTGAGGCTAGCAACTTTCATGTGGCTGATCGCGGCCGCAGGATGCCCGTTGGACCCGTCCTCGATGTGTGCAACTTCAGTAGACGTTTGCGTTTGTTAAAGGGAAAACTGGAGAAAGGGCGGCAACGGTCCAGGTTGTTGTTGCTTTCAGGAGGGGTTAACTCTGCCTGGAGGGCGGCAACACTTGTAACAGTTGTAGATTTAGGAGAAAACAGCCAGGAGGGCGGCACGCTTTTGTTCAAGCCGAATCGTGTAGTAGCTAACACAACCAGCAAGCTGAAGGGCTGGTGCGTCGTCGGCGGAGAAGGAGTCATCGGTGTTCATAAGGGATGGGTTCTCGTGGTTCGCGAGGGATGGGTCCTTGTGCGCGAGGAGTGCGTCCTCGTGTTTTGCGGGGGTGAGTCCTCGTGGTATCCCCGCGGGGCGCGCTCCGATCTTGTGGGCCCGAACATGCTGTACCCCGCGCTTGGAGAGATGTATACTTGCTGTTGCTTTGGATGTAGAGGCGGACGATCCGTGTGGCGGTAGAAGAGTCGAATACGGAGACCGTGAGCACGTGCGTGGTCTGTGCCGCATCGATGTTCTTGGCGAACAGGGCTTCTACCTACATAAAGCACGAGGGAGACCGTGGCTCCCTGGATTGCGGTAGCGACAGCAGAATGGCTGATGCTTCCATAGCGTGCTTCGTTTGTGAAAGACGTTCACAAACCCACCAATTGTAGCACTGGTGGATGATGGTTGCCGTTGGTCGTGCTCTACCTCTGTGACATCGTTCGTGAAAAACGGGCTCACCTCCAAGCTGCGCTTCCATTGCGAATACGTACGCAAAGACGGGGTCGCTTTTGGTGGAATCGGTGTTAGGCGGTTGCTGTTCCGTGGTTGTTCGTCGGTTGTGCGTTGGTCGTCTTGAGTGAAGACGAGGTTCAGGCGCGCGTTGCTACCGTGAAAATCGTTCACGGATACGGGTTCACCAATTGTAGTGTTGGAATTGATGAGCTCCCGTACTCACGTCGTGGGGTCACCAATGTAGCGGTTCGTGTAGATCGCCACTAAATAAGAGAGTTTGACTTCGACGAACTATAAATAAGTTGTTTATTTACAGGAACAGGCTAATTACAGCAGGTAAGATAGCAGGTAAGATGGCTGACTGTAGGAGCACCGTGGTGTAGGTCTTGTCCCAGCGGGGACTCCACGAGGACTGAGTTCGCAGTCCTGTGGGGAGCGTGATGACGTCATCACGCTCTGCTGTGTGTTCCCGCGCTTTGGGCGTCACGTGATCGCGTCGTCGCGTTTGCCCGTGCTTGGGGCGTCACGTGACCGCGTCGTTGCGTCGGCGCATCTCCCGGTACGGAGGCTGGCCGTTGAGGCCGAGGTCGCGAGGCCGGGCTGTGCCGGTGCTTGCCGCGGGGGCAGAAGATCGCGTCGCTCCCGTCACTCCCGTCGGCTGGCTGATGCGGCCGAAGTAGCGGTAGGCCGGGCTGTGCCGGCGGCCGTCTTGGAAGACCGAGTCGGGCCGGCGGCCGGCGCGCGTGCGTCACGTGATGCGTGACGTCAGCGTGTTAGGTCGCCTCTTAAAGGGGCAACAGCCCAACAGGTAAGTTAAAGGGGCAACGGCCCCAACAGGTAAGTTATACATACATAAGTAAGTTAAGTACATACAGTTAGGTAAGTTAAAGGGAATTATGTGTCTCAATGTAAGGGACAACCAGTGGTACCGCCACATTGTCATGATTACCTAGCTCTCATATGTGAGTACATTAAATAACAATGCCTTGCTCTCACTGGCCCAGTTACACATCCTGCATGCACAAAGTTTACTCTGAAACTCAGAGCCCTACTGAGCATGTCCAGTCACATTCATGATGCATCATGCATGTGCAGTGGCACTCCAAATCTCAACGAACACTGGAGTATCTAGTGTGTATGTTGCCCATATTACCTTGCCATGCACATCATAGGCACCTAACACTGCAAGGCTACTGACCTGACCTGAGGCATCAGACTTGTTCTAGAAGTTGTAAGGCAGTTTCAATGCCAATCAAGATGCACTGTGCCATCTCCAGGTATTAGCCTGGAAATTACCACCACTACACCACCATTGGACCACCATTGGACCACCTCCTGTGTCACCCGTGGCTTAGTTGGTAGCACTCTCACCTCTGAGTCAGAAGGTTGTGGGTTCAAGACCAACTCCAGAGACATGACCACAAAATCTAGGCTGACACTCCAGTGTAGTACTGAGGGAGTGCTGCACTGTCAGAGGTGCCATCTTTCAAATGAGACATTAAACTGAGGCCCAGTCTGCCCTCTCAGGTGGACGAAGAAGATCCCATGGGACTATTAAGTGTCCTGGCCAACATTTATCCCTCAACCAACATCATTAAACAGAATATCTGGTTATTTATCACATTGCTGTTTGTGGGACCTTGTTGTGCACAAATTGGCTGCCGTGTTTCCTACATTACAACAGTGACTACACTTCAAAAGGACTTCATTGGGTGCAATGTGCTTTGGGGCGTCCCGAGGTTGTGAAGTCTTACTTGTTTTTTCTTTTCCTCATCTGGGTTTTGGTGAAGACAAGCAAGAAAGAAAGAACTTTGTTTAATATAGTGTCTTTCAGACCATCAGAACATCCCAAAGTGCTTCTCAGTCAATTTGAACATAGCAAGATCTCTCAAATAGCAAATGATCTTTTTGTGTTAATAGTTTGTTGCAGTAATTAAAAAAAGGGAAAAACAAAATTTACATCTACAGCACTGAATTATGCAAGTTGCATAATAGATATAAACAACCAGAAGATAGGTCTAAATCACAGCAATGATTTTAAATAACATCTAACTATCAAATACCTTGTTATACTTGTAAAGATAAGATGGATCTGTTATAGATTCAAAACAGCAACCTCTTCATGAAAAAGGGATTTGGGAAACCTTTGTTTGTGGAAGGAGAAGGAACATGTGCCATTTTAATCACAAATACCACTAGCACAATAATGCATTTTGATTTACATTAGCCAGGAAAAATATTTTTCAATGAAGGCAGCACTCCTTTGATAGCAGTTTATTTTACTATTCATGAAGAGATGCAGCTGCATTAAGCTTTTAATGAGGCAACAACATTGCAGTCTTTCCTACAAGAGGAAATATTTCTTTCGACACCGCACTATTGATGTAGATTTTCATGCATTGGGTAGGCAGCAAACAGACCACCCGTTCCGCCCACCCATGATGATGTCGGTGGGAGGCTCGAGCAATGTTTGTGGTCATTCCTCAGTTGAACACAGCAGGCGAGTTTGCCAGCGCTAATGGTGCTCTTTATAGGCAACTTGCTGATTGGAAGGGTGGGGAATCCTGTGGGGTGGTTGCCACATAAAGAAAGAACTTGCATTTATATAGTGCCTTTCATGACCTCAGGACATCCCAAAGCACTTTATAGCCAATTAAGAACTTTTGAAATGTAGTCACTGTTGTAATGTAGGAAACACAGCAGCCAATTTGCATACAGCAAGATCCCACAAACGGCAATGTGATGATGACCAGATAATGTGTTTTAGTGATGTTGGTTGAGGGATAAATATTGGCCAGGGAGAACTCCCCTGCTCTTCTTTGAAATAGTCCCCTGGGGTCTTTTATGTCCACCTGAGAGGGCAGACGAGGTCTCGGTTTAACATCTCATCCAAAAGACAGCACCTCCAACAGTGCAGCACTCTCTCAACGGAGCCACGGCTGACGCCCATAAAAGTAGACATGCAACCCGTAAAGGGGAGGTGCAGTTTTCAAAGGTGGTCAGTGGAGAATAGGCAGCATGACATCATCCAGAATCCCCCCGATTCCGCGACACAGCTGTGGAGGTGTTCACAGAACAAGAAGGAGGCACTCTTTCCTAACAATGAGCAATGGGTCTCCCGGCAATGCACCTAGCAGCAATAGAAAGAGGTGGCTGAGCAGGTCAATGCCAGTAAGCATAGTTTCAAGGACCTGGCTGCAGTGCAGGAAGAAATTTAACAACCTCACCAGGACTGCCAAGGCAAGACTCTCCCTTCATATCTTGCTTACTCTCTGTACCACCCTGCACCACCTTACTTTAGCCCCAGCAGTATTAATCCTTCCTTTCCCTGCTTCCCATGCCTCTCTTCCAATCACAAGGGGACACATTGCTACACCTCCTTCCACTTGCAGTCATACACTCGACACCTGCTACTGCCCTCACAGCTATATCCTGCTCTTGGCCACACTTGTTGCCTCTTTCTCCCACCAACATGCACATTAGGCTAAGCTGCTTCACACATCTTTAAAACACTTCAACAGGACACACACTAACCTACTGCCATTTTTCTTGCAAGAGAACTGAAGGGAGACTTCAAGAACAGGAGAAGGCCCCATTACACTGCGAATTTTGACACTAATGACGGAGCCAGCTGTTGTGGTGAAAATAAATTCACATCTAAACCGTGTAAAAGTAAAAAGATGCAGTTTATTATCAGAGCTCTGGGAGAAGCGTCTCAGACCCCGCGGTCTGTGTGAGCACCTTCTCGTTCTCTCTTGGTTGGTACAGCTTGTTATTCTATTTTCATCCAATCACATTATTGTAATACAATCACCTGATCATATTGTATTACAATAATCACCTGATCACATTGTATTACAATAATCACCTGATCACATGGATTCTTTTCAGTATTAGTAAAGGTTAGTTACATGTTACTATGCCTTTGGTCACAGGTCAAATTCCCATGACCCCTATATTCTGCTGTGTCTACAATTTTTAGCTAAAGCAGCATATTCCTTATCGCTGTCTTGTCCCACAGCTGCGTCTTATCTCTGTTTTGCAAAGTTTCTCTACACACTGTCCTTTGTGCAAAACTAGCGAAAGTAGCACAAAAGTCTTTTTCACATGAGAAAGTCTTTTTCATAAAAGAAAGTTGTTATTCTGAGAGGGTTCATTTTAACCCCTTCACAGCCATCGACAATATTTGCAGAGAGAAGACACACAATATTGGAGATGGAAAGGCTGGATGCCCTGCACAGCAGGGCGTTTCTGCATTATCCTTTCCTTTTCTCTTTCCACTTAACTAGAAAAGAGACTAGAGAAGCTAGGATTGTTCTCCTTAGAGTAGAGAAGGTTAAGGGGAGATTTAATAGAGGTGTTAAAAATTATATGGGGTTTTGATAGATGTAATTAAGGAGGTATTGTTTCCACTGGCAGGAAGGTCGGTAACCAGAGGACACAGATTTAAGGTGATTGGGCAAAGAACCAGAGGGGAGATGAGGAGAAATGTTTTTATGCAGCAAATGATGATGATCTGGAATGTACTGCCTAAAAGGCTGGTGGAAGCAGATTCAATCATAACTTTCAAAAGGAAATTGGATAAATATTTGAAGGGGAAAAAATTACAGGGCTATGGGGACAGAGCAGGGGAGTGGGACTAATTGGATAGTTCTTTCAAAGAGCCGGCACAGGCACGATGGGCCGAGTGGCCTCTTTCTGTGCGGTAAGATACTATGGGGGAAAAATTCAGTTGGTAGCGCCACCCGTTAGCACCTTAAGAGGGTGCTAAGTGGGGCGCAAACCAAGTAGCGCCTGGGCGCGGCGATATCTGCGGCTCTCGCGAAATTGACCGGACATTTTGTGGCGGCGCTAAGCACTACCGCCACGATCTCCTGCGCCGGCAGATCGTGATGTCAGTCGAGTGCGCAACGCCCCGGTAGCGCCCCGGACTGGAAATTGAGTGGCGCCCCCTGCCTTAGCGCCTGCTGCTAGCAACGACAGGTTGAGGGGAGCGTTTTGCAGTCGGGAAGGGACTGGAGGAGCGCTATTTAAAGGCGACCGCTTCCTGCCTTTTTTTGTTGGTGACATTTTTGCTCCATGCATTCTGAGAGAGAGAGAGAGAGACTTCTGGAGAGATTCTACACAGTGTGAAGGAGTTTTGGGTACTGAGCAGCACTTTGCAGGTTCATTTTGATTTGCCCTTCCTTGTATCTATTTAGAAGAGACTGTGGGGGCTGCACTCTGAGCTCTTTCCCTGGGTCTCTCCATTGTTCTTTCCAGCAGATTTGATGTACAGGCCTCTCCAGGCTGAGACTCAAGGCTGCAATGAGCAGGATGTGGATGGAGACCAAGATAAACCCTCCCCTTTAAGATAAAAACAGAAAATGCTGGAGAAACTCAGCAGGTCAAGCAGCATCTGTGAAGAGAGAAACAGAGTCAACGTTTCAGGTCGATGACCATTCATCAGACCTCCCCTTTAAGAACTGGCTGGCGCCAGTGTGTCTGTGTTCCATTGCTGACTGACATCACATGAGCTTCGCCAGCGCTGTGAGTTAGCGCCTCGCTCCTTGGCCTTTGTGCCTTAAGACAGGTGTGAAACATCTGATTTAGTGCTCCAATCACCTCCAGGGGCGATAAAAGCCAAGCTTGCAGTCGGAGGCGATAATTAGCGCCAGGCGCTAATCTTTGCGCCCGGCCGATAATTGCGCCCCAAATGGGGCGATAGCGAATTTCTCCCTCTATAACTCTCTTTTTCACACAATCAGTATGACAACCTGGTGCTATATTGTACTACTGCTCATCTGTTATTGCTTATCCTTCCTAATACGTGCAAACCCTTGCCCTCTGCTCTTGTTCTAGGTCCTTCAGATGACTCGGGCCCTGCGGCTGCAGAGACTCCCAATTGAGCAATGGGTGTTCCATCAAATTAACCAGCAACAATGGAGAGAGTTAGCTAAGCAGGTCAATACCAGTAAACATAGTTGCAAGGACCTGGCTGCAGTGCAGGAAGAAATGTAACCACCTCATCAGGACTGCAAAGGTAAGATTCCCCTTCACATTTCTCTGCAGCTGCAAGGGCAGTCTTGCAATCGGAATGACAGCATGTCTGGACCTTTACCACCCCCTCAACCAACGCCCATCCTGGTGCCAGAAAGCCAGCTGGGCCAGACTGCATCAACAGCTACTGAGTTGCTGCAGTCTGCAGTCAGGCACTCTCAGGTCCGAACTCTTAGAGGTCGCTGACCACAAGTATCTCAAGAGCCCTTAATTGACCCACAGCAGCCTTCTACCTCCTATACTGAAGCCACTAGGGAAGCACCTTGTAGAAACACTGGAGTAGATAAAAGAGAACTTTTAACAGGCATTATGGATTCATAATAGAGTGATAATTAATGGGCCAGTAATTCCGGTCCCAACACGTGAGTACGGACGGGGTACTCACGCGTGGGCCCGTTGGAAGTGCTGGATTTCAGCATGCACAGCGCATGCGCGGGAAACCGGCATTTCCTCCAAGGGTTTCAGAGGTCCAACACATGCGCGCAGGACTCTGTGTGCACGCGTTGAACTTCCTTCTTTTTGATAGGTTTGCCTGTGTGCAAGGGCCTGAACTTTTTACACATATAAAAAGGAGGCGTAAGGAGTGGATTCTTGAAGGTAAGTGGTCTATTATTTAAAATTATTACATTTTTTCCACAGCTTCATTGTTTTTAAGGACTTTACAGTAAGGTAAGTTTATTTTTAGACCCGATTTCTTAAAAAATTATTTTTTTCAAAACTTTTATTAATTGTTTAAAATAGTTTTTTTTAAAGTTATTTATAATTTATTTAATTATTGGGATGTTTTTTAAAATTTTATTTAAAGTTAAACTAGTCTTTTGGGCGCCTGTACTTTGAGTTTGACAGTTCTTACTATCAAACTCATGAATGAAGTTTCCCCTCCCCTGATTGGCTGCACAGTGCTCACCTGATCCCAGCCGGCACATCGCACTAACTATGCCGCTGGATCAGGTAAGCACATCGCGCCGACATCTGAACCGGGCCAGTGACAGGAATTCCAAGCAGGCCCAGGCTTCAGATGTCGGCGCGCCGGGTGAGTGCACATCGGGGGCTTGCACGCGCGGCAAGCACCCGATCCTAATTTCTGGCCCAATGTGTATAAGTAAGTAAAATAATAAACATTTTCAAAATCTGTGTTTCTGTAGTAGCTGTTGAACCTGCAATGTTAGTTGACATGAATATTAATATTGGTCTTTTGAGTGCATGCAATTTAGTGGCAAACATTTAAAGACTGAGACCACACCTGGAGTACTTTGCACAGTTTTGGTCTCCTTTTCTAAGGAAGGATATAGTTGCCTTGGAGGCGGTACAGCGAAGGTTCACTAGATTGATTCCTGGGATGAGAGGGCTGTCCTATGATGAGAGATTGTGTAGAATGGGCCTATACTCTCTGGAGTTTAGAAGAATGAGAGGTGATCTCATTGAAACATACAGGATTCTGAAGGGGATTGACAGGGTAGATGCTGAGAGGTTGTTTCCCATGGCTGGAGTGTCTAGAACTAGAGGACATAGTCTCAAGATAAGGGGTAGGCCATTTAAGACTGAGATGAGGAGGAATTTCTTCACTCAGAGGGTTGTGAATCTTTGGAATTCTCTGCCCCAGAGGGCTGTGAATGCTGAGTCTTTGAGTATATTTAAGGCTGAGATAGATTTTTGGACTCTAGGGGAATCAAGGGATATGGAGATTGGGCGGGAAAGTGGAGTTGAGGTCGATGATCAGCCATGATCTTATTGAATGGTGGAGCAGGCTCGAGGGGCAATATGGCCTACTCCTGCTCTTATTTCTTATGTTCTTAACGAAGTTTCAATAGATTGATCCCAGGGATGAGAGGATTGTCCTATGAGGAGAGATTGAGTAGATTGGGCCTATACTCTCTGGAGTTTAACAGAATGAGAAGTGATCTCATCGAAACATATAAGATTTTGAGGGAGATTGACAGGGTAAACGTCGAGAGGTTGTTTCCCCTGGCTGGACAGTAGTCTCAGTATAAGGGGTCGGCCATTTAAGACTGAGATGAGGAGGAATTTCTTTACTCAGAGGGTTGTGAATCTTTGTAATTCTCTAACCCAAAGGGCTGTGGATGCTGAGTCATTGTGTATATTCAAGGCTGAGATAGATTTTTGGACTCTAGGGGAATCAAGGGATATGGGGATCGGGCAATGATCTTATTGAATGGCGGAGCAGGCTCGAAGGACCGTATGGCGTACTCCTGTTCCTAATTCTTATGTATTCAAGGATGGAAGGACTAGGATGACTGTTAATGGAGGAGATCAAGGATTTTTTTTTTAATTAAGTGCTCTTCAATGGGCTTCTGCTGAAGAGCTCTGGCTGCAGGCAGGTGTTGGAGCCTCCCACTTCCTCGCCATTCTCTATCTCATCAGGTTGTCTCCCTCATTATGCTGAAGGTCTTTGTCCAATGGTGGCTCCATGTATTGTCCCCATTGTCAAGCAAGGTTTTGTAGAATACAGCAAACCACTATCGTACAGGACAATCTTCATGGGCTGTATTTTAGGAAGCCATTAGACCTATCCAGGCAGTGAAATTGTTGCTTGAGGAGTCCAGTGATCTGTTTGATGAGGCCTCCAGGTGTGTCATAGAAGGAGGCCATTCAGCCCATCGAATCGGCGCCAGCTCTTTCGAAGAGCAATCCAGTTAGTTCCAGTCCCACTGCCCTGCTCTTTTCCCATATCACTGCAATTTTTTCTCCTTCAAGTATTTATCCAATTCCCTTTTGAAGGCTATTTTTGAATCTGTATCCACCACCCTTTCAGGCAGTGATATTCCAAATCCTAGCCGCTTGTTGCGTAAAATAGTATTTCCTCATGTCGCCTCTGGTTCTTTTGCCAATCACCTTAAATCTGTGCTCTCTCGTTATCGACCCTTCAGCCATTGGAAACAGTTTCTCTTTATTTACGTCTATCTAAATCCTTCATGATTTTAAACACCTCGATCAAATCTCCTCTTAGCCTTCTCTGCTGCAAGGAGAATAACCCCAGCTTCTTTAGTCTATCGACATAATTGGCTTCCCTCATCCCTGGAACCATTCTCACAAATCTCTTCTGTACCCTCTCCGAAGCCTTCACGTCCTTCCCAAAGTGTGGTGCCCAGAATTGGACACAATACTCCAGCTGGGGCCGAATGAGTATTCTATATATGTTAAGCATAACTTCCTGGCTTTTGTACTCTATGCCTATATTTATAAAGTCCAGGGTCCCATATGCTTTATTAACTGCTTTGTTAACCTGTCCTGCCACCTTCAAAGATTTGTGCACAAGCACCCCAGGTGTCTCTGTTCTTGCACCCGCTTTGAACTTGTATCATGGATCTGATTGTATACATATATACACACACACACGTGTATACATACACACACACACACACGTGTATACGTATACACACACACACACACACGTGTATACGTATACACACACACGTGTATACATATACACACACACACGTGTATACATATACACACACACGTGTATACATATACACACACACACGTGTACACACACACACACACGTGTATACGTATATACACACACACACACACGTGTATACGTATACACACACACGTGTATACATATACACACACACACACGTGTATACATATACACACACACACACGTGTATACATATACACACACGTGTATACATATACACACACACACATGTATAATATATACACACACACACGTGTATACATATGTATACACACGTGTATACATACACATACACACACGTGTGCATACATACGTGTACACGCACACACATGCATACACCCATGTGTGCACACACACGAGTACACATGCATGTATACATACATATGCACATACACGTGTACACACGTGTATACATGCATGTGCACACATATACATACACATGCACACATACATACACATACACACACGTATACATACACATACACACGTATACATACACACACATGTATACATACATTTACACACACGTGTATACATACACATGTACACGCTGGTTCACACACATGTATACATAAACATGTACACATGCATGTATAAATACACATGTACACATGCATGTATAAATACAGGTGTACACACACATGCACACAAGTGTACACACATGCATTTGCACACGTACACATACACACGCGTGTACACACACACGCATATGCATATACATGTTTACACACACGCACACACAAGCGTACACACACATGCATACACACATAAGTGTACACACACCCGCGTACATATATACACACATAAACACACGCCTGTATACATATACATGCGTACACACGCGTATGCATATACACGCACGCACACGAACACATATACATGCAAATGCACACGTACACATATACACACACTCGTACACGCGCGCATACACATACACGCAGATACACGTACACACACACACACGAGTACACATGTGCACACGCATATACATACACGCATACACATGTGTATACATACACATGCACACATACGCACTCGTGCGCGCGCACACTTGCACACGCACATGTCTACATACACGTGTCTACACACACATGCGGGTACACACACACGTGTACACATGCACACGTGCACACGCACACGTGTACACATGCACAAGTGCGCACACACACACGTGCGCGCACACGTGTAAACACACCTGCGCACACATGTAAACACACGTGCGCACATGCTCGAGCACGCACACTCGCGTGTGCTTACACACGTACACACGCTCGTACATATACATGCGCGTGCACACACACGTTAATAAACATGCGCGCACGCACACACATGTCTATACGTGTGCGCGCGCGCGCATATACATACACGCGAGTACCCACGCACGTATACACACGCGCGTGTATGCACGCGCGCACGCATATTCGTGTGCGCGCACGTACGCATACGCGCGCACACGCACGCGTGTATGCATACACGTGTGCACACATGTATACATACACGTGTACACACACATGTATATATATACACGTGTTCACACATGTACACACGTGTTCACACATGTATACATATACATGCATACACACATGCGTACACATACATGCACATGCATGCGTACACATACATGCACATGTACACATACATATACATGTACACTCGCGCGTGCATATACATGCAGATACACACGTGTACACACACACGTGCACGCGTGTCTACATACATGCGTACACACATGCACATGTGTACATGCACGCACGTACACACACGCGCCTACATGTACATGCACGCACATGTGTAAACACGTGCACACACATACATGCACACACACACGTACACACATCTTTATAAACACACGTGCGCACACACACGTCTATACGTGCGCATGCGCGTATGCATACTCACGTATATACACAGATACATACATATATACACACACATGTATATATACACACACACACATACACGTATATACACACGTACATACACGTATATACACACGTACATATACATACACGTACATATACATACACATACATGCGTACATATACACACACGTGTACATATACATACATACACACACACGTACATCTATACACACACACGTACATATACATACACACACACGTACATACACACACGTACATACACACACGTACATACACACACACGTACATATACACACGTACATATACACACACACACGTACATATACATACAGACACACTCACACATACATATACATACACACACACGTACATATACATACACACACTTACATATACATACACACACACGTACATATACATACACACACATGTACATATACATACATACACACACGTACATATACATACATACACACACGTACATATACATACACACACACGTACATATACATACACACACGTACATATACATACACACACACGTACATATACATACACACACGTACATATACATACACACATACGTACATATACATACACACATACGTACATATACATACACACATACGTACATATACATACACACACGTACATATACATACATACACACACGTACATATACATACACACACACGTACATATACACACACGTACATATACATACACACACGTACATATACATACACACACACGTACATATACATACACACACACGTACATATACATACACACGTACATATACATACACACACGTACATATACATACACACACGTACATATACATACACACACGTACATATACATACACACACACGTACATATACATATACACACACGTACATATACATACACACACACACACATATACATACACACACACACGTACATATACATACACACACACGTACATATACATACACACACACGTACATATACATACACACACACGTACATATACATACACACACACGTACATATACATACACACACACGTACATATACATACACACACGTACATATACATACACACACACACACGTGCATATACATACACACACACACACGTACACATACATACACACACACACACGTACACATACATACACACACACACACGTACACATACATACACACACACACACACACGTACACATACACACACACACACACACGTACACATACATACACACACACGTACATATACATACACACACACACACACGCACATATACATACACACACACACACACATGTACATATACATACTGTGAGCTATGGGGGCGGTTTGTGGTGGATGGACGGTATGTGGCCACCAGATGGAGACAAAGTCCCCCTCTCACTCCAATTCAGGTGAAGGCCACACCCACCTCCAACACACCTGAGGCAAATCTACCCATTAGCTCAGGAGTTCAAAAGGCAAACTAGTGCGCCCCTTCAGGGCCAGTGCCAGAGGAGAGGGCCAGTACCTGAGGAGAAAGCCTGGACAAGGCTGCTGTTGGGGCCCAGCTTGCAGCTGCCACAGAGCGGTCTGCTGTTGAACCTGGGTGGAATATTGTTTAGTTCTGAGAGCCTGATGTGATCCCTGGACCGGCTGAGAAAGATCCAGTGGTAAAGTAACCCTGACTTATTGTTTTTGGAGAAAACTGATTTAAGGACTGCCTTCCTAACCACGCAGGGCGGGTGCTGGTTTTGTTCTTCATTTTTTCTTTTTGAACGTCATATGTTTTTGGATGTTGCCAGACGTGAACCTTTTTTCCCTGTTTTCTAAAAATAAAACACAGCTAATGCTGGTTTTCATTTACCAATCTTGTGACTGTGCTCGTGTCCTCCACCCCCCCGCATCAATACACCCTTCGGTTTAGGTGGTGGTTGATTACAACACCAACCAACACACACACACACACGCACACGCACACGTACACGTACACACACACACGTACATATACACACACACACACGTACATATACATACACACACACGTACACATACACACACGCACACACACACACGCACATATACACACACACACGCACATATACACACGCACATATACACGCACATATACACACACACACGTACATATACACACACACACGTACATATACACACACGTACATATACACACGTACATATACACACACACACACACACACGTACATATACACACACACGTACATATACACACACACACGTACATATACACACGTACATATACACACACACACACACGTACATATACACACACACGTACACGTACACACACACACGTACATACACACACACACACACGTACATATACATACACACACACGTACACATACACACACACACACACACGCACATATACACACACACACACGCACATATACACACGCACATATACACGCACATATACACACACACACACGTACATATACACACACACACGTACATATACACACACGTACATATACACACGTACATACACACACACACACGTACATATACACACACACACACGTACATATACACACACACGTACATATACACACACACACGTACATATACACACACACACGTACATATACACACACACACACACACACGTACATATACACACACACACACACGTACATATACACACACACACACACACACACGTACATATACACACACACACACACGTACATATACACACACACACACGTACATATACACACACGTACATATACACACGTACATATACACACACACACATGTACATATACACACACACGTACATATACACACACACACGTACATATACACACACACGCATACATATACACACACACGTACATATACACACACACACGTACATACACACACACACGTACATACACACACACACACGTACATATATACACACACACACGTACATACACACACACACACACACACACACACACGTACATATACACACACACACGTACATATACACACACACACACACACACACGTACATATACACACACACACACACACACACACACGTACATATACACACACACACACACACACACACACACACGTACATATACACACACACACACACACACACACACGTACATATAGACACACACACACACACACACACACACACACACGTACATATACACACACACACACACACGTACATATACACACACACACACACGTACATATACACACACACACACACGTACATATACACACACACACGTACATATACACACACACACACACACACGTACATATACACACACACACGTACATATACACACACACACACACGTACATATACACACACACACGTACATATATACACACACACACACGTACATATATACACACACACACACACGTACATATATACACACACACACGTACATATACACACACACACACACGTACATATACACACACACGTACATATATACACACACACGTACACACATACACACACATACATATACACACACACACACACACGTACATATATACACACACACACGTACATATACACACACGCGTACATATACACACATAGACACACACGCGTACATAAACACACGTACATATACACACACACACACGTACATATATACACACACACATACATATACATACACATACACACACGTACATATACACACACACGTACATATACACACACACACACACGTACATATGCACACACACGTACACACACACACACACACGTACATATACACACACACACACACGTACATATACACACACACACACACGTACATATACACACACACACACACGTACATATACACACACACACGTACTTATACACACACACACGTACATATACACACACACACACGTATATACACACACACACACACACACACACGTACATATACACACACACACACACACGTACATATACACACACACACGTACATATACACACACACACGTACATATACACACACACACGTACATATACACACACACACACACACACACACGTACATATACACACACACACACGTACATATACACATACACACACGTACATATACACACACACACACGTACATATACACACACACACACGTACATATACACACACACGTACATATACACACACACACGTACATATACACACACACGCACACGTACATATACACACACACGCACACGTACATATACACACACACACACGTACATATACACACACACGCACACGTACATATACACACACACACACACACACGTACATATACACACACACACACACGTACATATACACACACGTACATATATACACACACACACGTACATATACACACACACACACACACACACACGTACATATACACACACACGTACATATACACACACACGCACACACACACGTACATATACACACACACACATGTACATATACACACACACACACACACACACACGTACATATACACACACACACACGTACATACACACACACACGTACATATACATACACACAAGTACATATACATACACACACGTACATATACATACACACACACGTACATATACATACACACACGTACATATACATACACACGTACATATACATACACACGTACATATACACACGTACATATACACACACACGTACATATACACACACACGTACATATACACACACACACGTACATATACACACACACGTACAT